>NW_021318595.1:4309635-4333856 GCF_001605985.2 Dendrobium catenatum
GGGGGGGGGGGGAATTAGTATTTTAAAATTTATTTTCACAAAGAATAAAAAATGCATAAACCAAAATCACACCACATAAATAAATGCGGAATTAAAAGTGCGGAAGCAAGAAACAAGAATAAAGAAATTTATAGTGGTTCGGTCAACTCGACCTATGTCCACTCCTTGGAGGCACCCTCCAAGTATTGCACTACAAAACATGACTCTCCTTTAGCCCCCACGGCTAGGCGGAGAAGCCCTCACAAGAATCTCCTTTTCGCCACTCCGGCAAGGCAGAGAACCTATCTCCTTTTGCTTTCTCCTGAAGCTGTCAGAGAACCACAACCAAAAGCAAACTCCTTACCTCTACCGACCCTTTCACGGATGAGAAACTCTAGACGAACAAGAAGCAGAGTGATCCTTGAAGCAACCCTTGTGAATCCCCTCACAAGCTCCCCCTCACAAGATCCTCTGTCTCTCCCACTCTCTCTTTCTCTCCTCAAGGCCTTCTCAGGTCAAGGCAGCTGCCACAGGTCTTCAAAAACATTGAACAAGAGCTCTTAAATAGAAGAGCTTCAAAGGAGCTCATTAATTGCAAGTTGTCGACTTTATCGTCCAGGCCGATATGGACATCGGCCTTGCCGATCAGTACAAATCCCAGGAGATTGGCCAGAGTATCACCCTGGATGTGAAACTGGACGATTGAAAATTGGTTTGATCGTCCAGGCCAATCTCACGATCGTCCCGGACCATCAGTTCAAATCAGAGGAAAATCATCCTGAGAATCACCCTGGATACGAGTTGACAGATATTTATCGTCCTGAAGTAACTTAAGGTTTTTGACTGGATCATCCTGGCCAATCCTGCGATCGTCCAGGACGATATGATCGTATCAATCATCCTTAATTACTCCCTTGATTTCCTGATCAATTAAGGCATAATTTGTGTATATCGTCAAGGCCGATCAATGATCGTCCTTGCCAATAATTTAAAAATATAGTATACCTTTATTGTCTATGGCGGAAACTTCTTTCTGTTTTGAGCTTATCGTCCTGGCCGATACACGTATCGTCCAGGCCGATATGTTAATGACGGATGCCTTAATTAAGAATCCTTATTTAGACTTTCTGTTTTAAGCCTGATCGTCCAGGACGATGCAAAAATCGTCATGACCGATATGCATAAAAATAGAAATTCTAAGTCTCTTAAGTGTGTGTGTGTAGGGTTACTTAGCATCACTCTCTTTGACCATTACAAGTAGACTCAAGAAGTGAAAAACAAAAGTACAGACTGACTCAACCCTAAACCTACGCAATCCTAAACTGGCTTCGTCTGTTCGTCTGATCTTCGATTCCTAAAAAGTTAGAAGCAACAAGCAGTCCAAGAAAAATAGTGTTTGTCAATCATCAAAACATAAGCTGTGAAAATAGATTTGTAATAGATAAAATATGAATCTTATCGCCAGTAGTGGACAGGTGGAGAATATCATAAAAGTCTTGGAGGGCTAATTCTATAGGTCATCTATTAACAAAGGAGTGAAGGGTGGTGTAATCAGAAGCACTGCGAAGATTCTCAAAGAAGACTCGAAGAAGCTCAGTGCTGAATGGAAAAGCCAGTGTCAAAAAGAAAGTGAGGGATGTGTGAGTGAAAAGGTCAAGTACCAGATAGGTGAGATTGCATGGATTCATAATTTTTTATATAGTGATCCCTTTATCTTAATAGCGTTGAAAAGCAATCTGATCGACTGGATCAGGGAAGCGAGGATCGACATTTTCCCTTGAGGAACTAGCTCCCTTTTGCCTAGCTCTCTTACCACTAGCCATCAGAAAAGGAATGAGTAAGGATTGAAAGAAGCTGTGGTGAAGAAAAAATGGTGAAAATGAGTTGTTTAAACAAAAATTGGCCATATCATCCAGGACGAACGGTATATCATCCAGGACGATATGTAGCAATAATTGCATCGAGGATGATTGGTCAAAAAGGCGGTCTGATTGTCCAGGACGATCAGAAATTATCCAGGATGATTAGACATAGGTGATCATCCTGAGGAGTCAAGCCGAACGACCTTTGAAGAAATGTATCATCCAGGAAGATTAGGTGGATCAACCAGGACGATATGCAATAAATGAATTAGACGGGCCAAATTTAAATCGTCCAACTAATGCAATATGGATCATCCAGGTTGATGAGGTACATCGTTCAGGACGATCTCCAATAATTGGTGCATACCAATGATTGGATCAGGATTGGGATGATCGATCAGATCATCTAGGATGATGTATGGATCATTTGGGATGATGGGACCATAAATTGAAGAAGGCGAAGGATGGAGAGGAATGATCAGGGGACCCAAAAATCACAAAAAATAGATTACTAGAAAAAGACAAAAAAATAAAAACAAGGACATAACACGAAATACAAAACATCTTTTTTTTTTTTAAATCGATCGGCTCCAGTAAATCTGAATTTTTCCATAATTTTCAATTCAAAAACCAATAAGAAGAAATTGACAAGCTAAAATCCAAAAAAGATAGAAAATTGATTTTTGTAAACCCTACCTCATATACCTCACAAGTTTAAATTCTTTTTAAACAAAAATCTAATTCTAAAGAAAAGAAATCAGATTTGAAAAGAGATCCTTTCAAACCTCGTTCCAGAGAAATATCTGATAAAATAGTATTACAAAGGAAGGAATCAGAAATCATGAGTTTCAATCTCAAGTGCTTGAAAATATTAAGAGGTGCACAGATTTTTCTAAGATGTTTAAAGATCTTGAAAGAGAAAAAGCTTATTTTTGGCGACATTGCGCATCTTTTAGCTTTGGACTCATTTTGTGCCTCTTTTCAATTTTTTTACAAGCTTGCTTCCTTTTATAATCTCTAAATTATCTCAGTTGTGAGATTACCTTCCAAACATAAAAAGATTAATCCACAGAACAAAATCATACTCAAATGATAAATGCAATCACTTGATTAAGAAGAACAAAACAATGATTCAATTCTTTGAAAACACTATTCATATAAGATAAATTAATGTAGAAAGATAAAATAGATCTCTATTTCAAAAACTAACATTTTAATTTTGAAAAAGATCTCTATTCAAAAAGAAAAATACACCATTAAAGGAGTTAGAGGAAGAGAAAATAATCATCATTGTTTCTTCCCTTTAACTTTTTTAGAGAAGTCAATCACTGCTTACAAGCTTCTAAACAAAAAACCAAGGTAAAATTCCATTTAGAAAACAAGTTCATCAGCAGAAGTGAGCAATGATCTGATTCTAAAGGAAACAAGAACATAGACATACATAAATCACACAAACAACATTAATAAAATAAGGAGAATTAGTAGAAAATCGAGAAGGAACACACCACAAAATAGACAAACATAACACAGAACAAAACCAATAGAAGAAGGACAAACAAATAGTTCAGAATTCAGTAATCTTCAAGTTCATGCATTTATAACAATCACACCCAATATGTTCCTCAAAATATTTAATGTGTCAAAGGCCAATGGTTTAGTAAAGAAGTCAGCCAGTTGGTTTTCAGTTCCTACATGGTGTAACTCAATATTTCTTTTGGTAACATGGTCCCTAATGAAGTGATGCCTTATATCAATGTATTTGGTTATAGAATGTTGGATAGGATTTTTAGAGATGTAGATGGCACTAGTGTTATCACAAAGAACTGAAATTATGCCAACAGGTAATCCAAAATTTGTTGCTTCAACCAAAGGACTTGGGCTACAGAACTTCCTAAGGCAATGTACTCAGCTTCAGAATTGGAAAGTGCAATAGAGTTTTGTTTTCTACTAGGCCAGGAGACTAAAGACTGTCCTATGAATTGATAAGTACTAGAAGTGCTCTTTCTATCCACGCTACATCCTACAAAATCAGAATCAGAATATCTAATAATCTCAAAAGAAGTTTTGTGCCTAGGATACCAGATTCCTAAGTTTGGGAACCTCAAGAGATATCTAAGGATTCTCTTAACTACAGTAAGGTGGAATTTCTTAGGATCAGCTTGAAATATAACACAAAGAAAAACATTAAACATGATATCAGGTCAGCTAGCAGTAGAGTAAAGTAGTGATTCAATTATTCCTCTGTACTTCTTCTGATCAATACGTTTTCCATTTGAATCCTTATCTAACTGAACAGTGGAACTCATGGGAGTGTTGATTGTCTTGTCTTTGTCCATTTCATACTTCTTCAAGATGTCCTTAGTATATTTTGATTGATTGAGAAAGGTTCCATCATTCATTTGCTTAATGCTAAACCCCAGAAGTAGGACGATTCTCCCATCATACTCATCTCAGACTCTTTACTCATTATTTTAGAAAACATCACATAAATTTTATCAGAAAATCCAAAGAGTATATCATCAATATAGATCTGGATAATGAGTAGATCATCTGCTACTTTTCTCAGAAAAGGATGGTGTCTACGCTCCCTTTAACAAACTCTCTTTCTAGTAGGAATGTGCTAAGCCTCTCATACGAAGCTCTGGGTGCCTATTTCAATCCACATAAGGGCTTTTTCAATTTATACATATAATTTGGATATTGGGAACTCTCAAAACCTAGGGGCTGCTCTATAAAGACATCCTCTTTTATTATCCGATTTAGAAAAACACTCTTGACATCCATTTGAAAAAGCTTAAATATCTTATAACAGGTAAAGGCTAGTAGCACTCTAATGGCTTCCAAACGGGCTACATGGGCAAAGAATTCCTCAAAATCAATCCCTTCTTTCTGGTTGTACCTGTTAGCCACAATTCTTACCTTATTCCTAATTACCACACCAGAATCATTCATCTTATTCTTAAAGACCCATTTGGTTCCTACTACACTTTGATTCTTAGGTCTTTCTACAAGCTCCCAAACATCATTCCTTATAAATTAATTGAACTCTTCTTGCATGGCTAATATCCAAAACTCATTAGATAAGACTTGATTTAGGTTTGTGGGTTCAGTAATTGAAATGAAGGTAGAGTGCTTTATTTCTTACCAAAGGCCATGCCTAGTTTTAACACATTCAGATGGGTCTCCTAAGATTTGTTCTTTAGGATGACTTGAAGAATATCTCAATTCTCTAGGTAAAGAAACTTCAGGTTCTACCCTTTCCTCAAGATTTACAGATTCTACTCCTTGGGTGACTTCTATAATCTCTTCATCTTCTACCTCAACTCTAGACTCCTTAGAATCAGAATCATCAAACACTACATGAGTAGTCTCCTCCGCAACAAAAGTCCTCTTATTAAACAATCTAAAGTATTTCCCCGCACTTGAATATCCTAAGAATACCCCCTCATCAGATTTTGGGTCAAATGTTCCTAAGAGTGATTTCCCATTATAATGAATGAAGACCTTATAGCTGAAGACATGGAGGTGGGAAAGGTTTGAAGTTCTACCCTTAATGATCTCATAAGGTATCTTATTCAGATTGGATCTAATATTCACCCTATTCAACACATAATAGGCTGTGTTCACCACTTTTGTCCAAAAATATTTTGGAAGAGAATATTCAGTAAGCATAGCTCTAGTGGATTTCAATAAGATCCTGTTCTTCCTCTCAGCTATCCCGTTCTGTTGAGTGGTCCTAGGAGCTGAAACATTGTGACTAATCCCTTACTCCTCACAAAAAGTTCCAAATCTCACATTTTCAAACTCTTCACCATGATCACTTTGGATGGTCAAGATCTCACAACCTAACTTCTTTTGAATCCATATGGAAAAGGATTTAAATTCATCAAATGACTTAGTTTATTGTTATAGAAATCTAATCCAAGTGAACCTCAAGTAGTCATCAACAATCACATATCCATAGACTTTTCCCCCTAAGCTGGCAGTGCTAATGGGTCCAAATAAATCCATGTGAAGGACTTCTAAAGGTCTAGAGGTGCTGATGTCCTTAATGGAGTGGAATGAGGATTAGACTTGTTTTCCTAATTGACCGACATCACACAGGTGGTCCTTAGTGAACTTAAGCTTGGGTACACCTCTAACTAAGTCCATTTGGGTCACTCTTCTAAGGGTCTCATAATGGCATGACATAACCTCCTGTGCCACAACCAAGACTCATCAGCATCAGTTTTTAAGCAAATTAAAATATCAACTTTAAAGCAACTTACATCCAGCATGTAGACATTGTTGATCCTCTTTTCTTGCAAAACAATTTTGTCATTTAAGCTTATAATGCAGCAAGTTGGCAGGAACTTTATGTTGTATCCTTTATCACAGAGTTGAATGATGCTGAGCAAGTTGTGTTTCAGTCCATCTATAAGCAGAACATTGTCAATTAAAAGGTTCTTGGAGTTTTTGATCATACTCATGCCCACCAATTTCTTGGTGTTATTGTCTCCAAGAGTGACCTTTCCTCTAGCCCTGGCCTCCAACAAAATGAATTGACTTGCATCTCCAGTCATATGCCTTAAACATCTGCTGTCTAGGTACCACATGCTCTTGCAAGGTCTTGTGTGACAGTAACCCTATAAAATCATCAAATGTCAGATTTAGGAACCCAAACATGTTTGGGTTCCTTGTGATGGAAAGAAGAATGAGATGTATGCATGCTATGCTGTGAATCATGTAGTTTGGGTCTCCACACCTAATGTGTACTATGGTGAACAGTGCAAGTGTGAGAGATATGTTCTAGCATGCCACATGAGAAACATCTAACTCCAGGAAAAGGGTTCACTAATCTATTTTGGTTATAATGCCTTTTCCTAGGTTTGAATGAAATATGCTTTGATGATTTTGAATGTGATTATTCAAGTGATAGAGGTTTATAAAATTGTGCAAATATAGGAGGTGTTTTATTATTCTCATATGCACTGATTTTTACACTTAAAAATTCATTTTCCTTTTTGAGACTTTTAACTTCAAATTTCAATACATTCTCACTATTATCAAGATTCAATGCCATGGTGTCTAGTTCTTTAAAAGCTCTTTCTAAATCAGCATGCAATGGTTTCAATGAATCATGCTCAATAGTCAATTTATAATGCTTTTTGTTCAATTCATCAAATTCATCAAGTAATGACATGTGATCGCTATCCAGCATAGAATGATCTTTAACCAAAACTTCATACTCTTTTTGTAGATTCAGAAATTCTAATTTAAGGCTAGCATTAGTTTTCTTAAGTTTCCAATATGATGAATGGATTTTCTCAAAAACATTTAGCAACTAATAGTAGGTTAGTTCACATACCACTTCTTGGTCAGTCTGACCATGATGTTCATCCGCCATCATACATAAGTTTCTAGTCTCCTTTTCAGCTTCAGTTTCAGGGGACTCAGATGCAGAATCAACCCAGAAAGCCTTTTGAATCTATTTCTTATCCTTCATGAATTTTTGTTTCTCCTCACCCTTCTCCTTGCTTGGGTGAGCCTTAAGTGTAGGATAGTCAGCTTTCATGTGTCCTGGCTTCCTGCATTTAAAGCAAACTGTATCAGAAGAACCTTTAAAGTTTTTACTATTCTTACCTTTGTTCCATTTCTGATAGTTTTTATTTTTCTTCCTTAGAAAGCTTTTGAATTATCGAGTGATTAAGGCAACATCATCACTATCAGACCCGAAAGAATCAATCTTCGTATCGTTGGCCTTCAATGCCATAGTCTTCTCTTTCTTCTTCTCACCTACATCAAGCTTCCTTTGGTTCACTCCTTGATCGTAAGAAATTAGTCATACAAGTAAGTTATTGATAGAATAATTGTTCAAATCTTTGGACTCAGTGATAGCAGTTATCTTGGCTTAATAGGAAGAGGGCAAACATATCAAGATTTTGTTAACTTTTTTATAGTAGTTGAGTTCTCTTCCTAAGGCATCTAGGGAGGTTACAGTCTGTGTTAACCTATTATATATTTTAGAAATTGATTCACATTTCATGCAAAAGAGTCATAGTCATGAAGTAAGATATTCAACCTAGATTGCTTAACTTCTTATGTGCCTTCATAAGTAATACATAATCTATCCCAGATTTCTTTATCAGTTGTGCAAGTAGAGATACACATGTAATCCTTAGATTTTAATGCACAAAAATAACAATTTAAACATTTTACATTCCGTTGTGCTAAATCTTGATCATCAAAAGTCCATTCGGCAAAAGACAGTTTAGTTTTCATATTATTAACAATTCTTGAAGGTGCTTCATAGCCATCTTTAAGAAGCATCCACATACGATAATCTATAGATTATAAAAAGGTGGACATGCAAGTTTTCAAAAAATTAAAAAGTATGTTATCAAATAATGGTGGCCGTGTAATCAAATAACCTTCTATAGTGTTGCGATTCCCAAAGTTAGCCATGGATCAAAATTAAAAAGTTTTAAAACTTAATTTATGAATCCTGCTATGATACCACTTAAAAGTTTGATAAGGATATTAAGCCCTTAAGAACTAGCCCGAGGCTAACCAAGAGGGGGGGTGAATTGGTAGTTTTAAAATTTCCTTAACAAAAATTAAGTTTATATATCTTTTTGAATGTTTTAAAATAGGAGCAATTGTACCCAATCAATTAATTGTAGTAAAGTAAAGTATAGAAAAATAATCTAAAAGAACACACCAGATTTTATATTGGTTCGGTGAACTTGACCTACGTCCACTCCCCGTAGCCTCCCTTCCAGGTATTGCACTAAAACACAGTTACTCTCCTTTTGCCCCCATACTAAGGCGGAGAAGCTTTTACAAAAACTCCTTTCACCAACCTGGTGAGGCATAGAACCCAGGCTCCTTTTGCTTCCTCCTAAAGCAGGTAGAGAACCCAGACTCTTTTGCTTCTTCCTAAAGTAGGCAGAGAACCTTAACTCCTTTTACTTCCTCCTAAATAAGGTAGAGAACATTTACTTCTTGCTGAAGATCCGTCCCACAGAGACACCACGGGATAAGGGACGATGACTAGAGAAGATGACTCGAATCTTTGCTTGGAGTAACCTTTGTGAAAACCTCACAAACTCCCCCTCACAAGATCGTCTCTCTCACTCCTAAGCTCTCCCTCTCCCTCTCAAGTCTCTCTCAGGAAAGGACAGCGGGAAAAAAGCTTTTTCACTGACAAACAAAAAAAATTAAATAGAAGGGCATAAAAATTGTCCTAAAATTCAACTTGCCGTCAAAGATTGCCCAGGACAATTGAAGGATCATCCTGTACGATTAGTGTAAATAACCTCTTTCTGGCCTGGATAATCTGGTACCTCTAGACGATTAGAAGACATGGTCTATTCTGATCGTTCAGGACGATCTTGCGATCATTATAGATGATTTGTTCAAAATTAGGAAAATTGTCCAGAGAACTGTTTGAGTCATCTAGGAGAAAAGGCTGGACGATCTGAAGGAAAAGACTTGATCGTCCAGGATGATATTTCTATCATCCAGTACGATTAGTTAAAAAACAATCAATATCATCCAGGAAAAACATGTTGTATGATTAAAAATGACTTGATCATTTCAAATGATATTTCTATCATCTTGTACGATTAGTTTAAATAAGCTCATATCATCCAACACATTGTTCGGGTCGTCCAGGTGAAAGACATTTAAATGATGAGTATTTTTAACAGATCCTTTGGGACGATCTTATGATTGTCCAAGATGATGTGATCAATTAATTAATTCTTGATTACTTTCCTTAAACACCTGACAAATTTAGGCATGATTATAGTGAATCATCTAGGATGATACACGTATCGTCTGGTATGATTAGACCAAAATTCAAAATATAATAACCTGCCTAAATCATCTAGGTGGTTGAGAGTTTCTGATTTTATCTTATCATCCTGGATGATGGGAGGATCGTCCAGTACAATCTAGTTAATCAGACTGACTTAACATGGTAGCCCTAATTAAGGTTTCTATTTTAAATGGATCCTCTAGGAAGATATTATTATCATCAGGATGATATGATCAAAATAGAGCAGAAACTCTAATTCACTAAAAATCTCCCCCTGAGTGTGTGTGTGCAAGGTTACTTAACTAGGGGAACAATTATATTACATTTGACTCAAGAAAGGGAAAAAATACATTTAAACACACAGACCCGATCTTGAGTTAGCTCTAATTGCATTAGATCTTTTGGACCTAAAAGGTTGACCAATCAAACAAAAAATAGAAATGTTTGTTATCATCAAAACTATAATCCTTAAATCCAGTTTTGCAATAGTTCTTTCTTTCTCTCTCTCACTAACTATTACTAATAACAATCAATAAAAATATTGAGAGAGCATGGCTGTTAAATGCTCTGAACATGGAGCTTGACTGTTTGTAGGCAAGTAGGTGGATTTTTAGATTATGGAAGAGTTTAGCTCTTTGGTTATTATTTTGAGAAGCAAAATGGGAGGTGGAGTTGTAGTTTGCCTGGGGGATCATATGGGCTATTTGCAATTATATGTCTAAGAAAGTTGGATGGAATGGTGTTATAGTGAGAAAGAATAGAAAGTGGCAATTTTCTCAGGTAAATATAAATGAGTAAGAGTAGGTTGCTACAAACTGTTAGGGTCGGACAAGGTGTGAAGGTGGGCTAGTAATGGGTTGTAGGTTTAATAGAGGAGATGGCCTTCGGGTGTTAGCTATGAGAGAGGAGAAGGAATGAATTGGGTTACTACAATTAGAGAGTTCTAGTAGTGAGGAGTGGAGATTAGGAAACTGTTGAAGGGGATAAAGGGGAAGGCTGTAGGTGGTCAGGCAACAAATCAACGGGAATAGAGGGGTGCTAGGTTGGAGGGGGGATTAAAGCTCAGTTGCTGTTGGATTTAGAAAGGATGTAAGAACTTATGGCTATTATTGGAACATATATAGAAAAGAGGCCTATAGGTAATAGGCTATAGGTTATGTAAATTTATTTGTCTATAAGGCGTTGTTTTACTAAATCAGCTCAAAATCTCATTATTTGGCTATTAGAATTCATAGCCCAATTGTGTTATGGATATTAAAAACTATAAAATTTATATGTATAACTGATTGTTTCCTGGACGCAAGATTTTAATAAATAAATTTTTAAATGGAGTGAATTATTTCATTTAGGTAGGCTGTCAATTACCTTCCTTTATACCAGAGGGAAGGTTTCATTGTCCATGTTTCAAATAAAAAAATTAAGCCTACTTCACACCATAAGAGATGATTATTGATCTATATAGCAAAGAATTCCAGCTAGATCTTGGTATTTGACTTCACATGATGAGTACTATCCTCATTTTGACTCTCAGTTTTTCCCATCTACAAGTTCTAACATAGTTGAGGAAGACAAAGTTAGGACATTTAAGGACTTGGTTCATGATGCAACTGGGCCATAATTTCAATAATATATAGAAGAGTCCCTGAATAAGAAGGAATAACACTTCTATGATTTGTTGTATGCTATGCAACAACCAATTTGGAATGGTTATATTATGTTGTGCCTCAAGCTCACAATTTTATGTTTTTGATGATAAAAACATTGTGATTCACATCTTTATGTCTCATAGTATTTGTAATGTATATTTGTTTGTGTGTATACTAACATTTCAAGATAGTATAGTATAGCTGGATTTCACTTGTCCATTTTCTTTCTCTCTCTAGATTTGGTCTTGTGTGAGAAGCTCCGAGTTTATGGTGGGGGATGATCGGTGGGACGAGATCGGTGGACAGTAGGAGTTGTTCTTATGATGGTGCTGGTCATGTTAAGTAGGATCGAGGGATTGGGGCTCCGTGGGAGATGAGATTCGTTTTTGATGGTCTTCAGGGTGGTTATTGTGATAGGGTTTGTGCTGGTTGAGTGGGGTGGGGGAGATCGGTGGATAGTCGGAGTTATTCTTATGATGGTGCTGGTAGTATTAAGGAGGATCAGGGGATTTGGGCTCCATGGGAGATGAGATTGTTTTTTGGTGGTCTTGTTGGTGGTTCTTGTAATAGGGCTTGTGCTGGTCGAATGGGTTGTCCGATTAACCCGCCAGCTTTGGGAATGGAAGTGGAAGGAAATAGTGTGGATCATCTTTCCTTTGGAGGAAGGGTTTTGGAAGGAGTTGGAGTTGAGGACTCTAAGAAGAGGGATCTTGGTATTTAAGATCTTCAAATGGATCAAGGGCTTTTTAGGGTTTATATGAGTTTGCATTTGGATGCCGTAAATGCCACTATGGACCCTTCTAAAAGAAGATGAAATTCGAACGGAATTTTGTAGCAAGAATTTTTGGCGGGAAATGGCAGTTCAAATTTTCTTCAAATTTGAATAGGAGGGAGGATGATCGAATGGATGCTTCAGGCAATTTGAAGGCTATTTAGAAAGAGAAGAATAGGGAGCTGGGCAGCCATCAGAATAGAGTTGTTGATAGGGCAAAAAGGTGGATTCATTTATGGGTAAACCATTTAATTTTCCTACGCTATAGGGCTCTTCTGAGGGTTCTAGTAAGCACATTGGGACTCCTGGAAATTATGAACCATCAAGGGTGGTTGGAGGTCTTTTGCGAAAGCTCGTGGAATTGAACAGGGCATGGGGTAAGCCGAAACATGTCCCAATGTATCTGGAGGAGGATAAAAATCATTTTATTAGGAAGGTTGGTCTCATTTCTCTGAACCTGGAAAGAGTTAGGATCAATATGGAAAAGCTAGGTAAAGCTTTGGTGGGAAGATTGCTTGGTAGGAGATTACCTTTCTGGGTAGTTCGGAAGGAGTTGAAAAAGAAGTGGGGGCATCTTCGCATGTCCCAGATTACCCCTATGAGTATTGATTGTTTCATTTGCTGGTTTGAAACAGAGGAAGCTCAAAATAATGTGCTGATTGGGGGGCCTTGGTTTATAGCAAGTCAAATTATTAGAGTTGATATATGTGTTTCGGGATCTCTACGAATTTTTTAAAAGGATTTACTTCTCCGGTGTGGATCAAATTCCCGAACTTACCTCTTGAGTATTGGGATCATGACAATTTGGCGAGGCTGGCTGCTCTTGTTGGTGAACCTATGCTTATGGATGTTTATATGAATTTGTGGGGAAGATGTTTGTATGCTAGAGTTTGCATCAGGATTGATCTGGATGAAAGATTGCCAAAGGGGATATGGGCTCAAGGATTTAAAGGAAGATTCTTCCAACATATAGAGTATGAAGGGATCCCGATAATCTATTCCAAGTGTGGAAAGATTGGACATAGGGAGATGGTATGGAGGGAGTTAGGCAAGGTGTTTTCAGATAATGGCAATTCTGGTGGCTGTAAGGGGGTGAGAAATGATGTGAAGCCAGTTGGTGTTTCTACCAGGAAGAATGCTAACAATGCTCAGTATGAAAGTGGTTTGAATCAATTTGGAAACACTGATAAGATGGATGATGATTTGGGCAGCTGGATAGTGGTCACAAGGAGGAAAGGAGGGAATAATAAATCCGGGAAGGTTTTGCAAGATGTTAATAAAGGTCCTGTTTGGAGGGAAATTCCTAAGTAGAATTGGGTTGATCTGAAAAAGGAAAATAGTATTACAATAGAAGATTCGACAATAAATGTTGAAGGTCAAGAGGAAGTTAGTGCACCTATGGAAGGTTTTAAGGGAAGCCAAACTAATCGTTTAGATGCAAAGATTATTGATATAAAAAATAGGAAGAGGGTTAAAGGTAATGATAGTAAAGCTACTAGTGAGAAATTTAAGAATAAGACGTTGTTTACATCACATAGCAGAACTAGTGCGACTGGTTGGTCCAAATTGAAGACAAATAAGGGAGGAATGGTAAATGGTGTGATGCTGGCTAGAGAGATGGTAAAAAATGGTTCTCTTGATGATATGCCCCACAATGCTTTGCCTGATAGCAAGGCATAGAGAATTGGTGCATCATTATTGAAAAATATGAAAAGAGGGCACCTAGTGTGCTGCTTGCTAAAGAATTAGATAGTCTAGGCCCTTTTGTTAAATTACCCCATTTCAGGTTTGGCAGAGATAAAGAGGTGGGGGGAAATAGTTTGGAGGAGAAGTCTGTTAGAGAGAAATTGGGCAATTCAATTGAGGGGGATGCGTTCCCTTTGGTGAATAAATGACTTGCATTATGTGCTGGAACTATAGGGGTGCTCGCAAGCAGCCTGCAAGTAATTATTTGAAGCCTAACTCATGTTGCCCAAGTAATCATTACAGTCTAAACTTAGTTCAGCAAGTTCTTGGCCATAAAACAACTTATAACTCTCTAAGAAATTGAAGTCACTGTGAGAGAGAAACCTCTGTGTTTCGAATTCGATTTTCGCGGGCTTTTCGCGACTAGATTTCTAGCGTCGAACGATCATCGGATGATCATCGACGGGTGATTGCTGGTGGCCATGGCTGATCTACGGCCATCTGGTTCTCCAAGGATTATTGGCAAAGGATCGCTTGGTGTTGTAATTAGAGAAGGAGTCGCTCTGGTGCGTCGTCAAGAATATGTTGAAGGTAAGGGGAAGAAATTTATAGAAGATGTTTGCGAAATCCATAAAGAAGGTGATTTTCTGAGTAATCCAGACCTTGGTAAATCTTATTTCTTGGCTTAAAATAATATTAGTTTGATGGTGAAGAGTTATTCTGGCGTTCTTGGCTCGCTTGGTGGACGGACTTTTGAAAATGAAATAATTCCTGAAGGAGGACAAAAGAATGATAATTTGGCGGCTCACTCTAAGATTCAGGTGAATGATGTAAATCTTATTAATAAGAATGGTGATTATTCTGAACGTAATGTCATCAGGGAAGTGTCTGATGCTTGGATGAAAATTAAGCCGATTCAAATTTCGTTCAACAAAGAACAAATTGATTTCTCTGAAGATGGAGTTGCTGTAAGATTAAATGCTGATAAGGAGGCAGAGAATTCAAGAATCCTGAAAAAATTCCATTGTGATTAAAGTTCTGGGGAATAATGTGACATTTCCAGTGAGTAGTGTTGAACTAAGGAGACAATGGAGCAAGTATGGTAGTTTCCACTTGACGTCATTAGGGATGAACTGGATTCTGTGTTCATTCAAGTTGAGCGAGGTGGTGGATGAAATTTTGAACGGAGGACCATGGTATGTGAATGGGTGCATTGTGGGGATGGACAAGTGGACGCCTGAGTTTGATCCGAATTCTTTTAAGGGGATTTAGGCTCCAATTTGGATCAGATTACCGTGCTTACCTCTGTATTGCTAGGATGAAGACAGTATTGCTAGAATTGCCTCGTGTCTTTGATCACCATTGTACCTTGATGGTAACACGTTTCGCTGGAGTAAGCGAGAATTTGCTCGTGTTTGCATCAAGATTGACTTGGAGAAGAAACTGCCAAATGGAGTTTGGGTGGAAGGAAGTGCTGGAAGATTTTTTCAAAGGGTGGAGTATGAAAAAGTTGATTTACTTTGCTACCAATGTGGCAAACTGGGGCATGAGTCCAAAATATGTCCTGATAATGTGAAGATTGGTATCCAGGATCAATCTAAGAAGATGGCTGACAAAGCTATGGGTGAAAAATTAAAGCCAGACGTTGAAGGTAATAATTCAATAACCAATACTGAATATGGACCTTGGATTCAAGTCCAATTCAAAAATAGAAGATTCAGGAGGAATGTGATGGCAGGAAGAGGAGGAAATGTGAAAGGAAATACTAAGGAGAATAGAGCTACCAGTAATCATCAGGTGGTTTCAGTTGAAACTATTACAGATGAGAATGAGAAGGGCATGAATAAGATTAAAGATCATGAGGAATTAGCTGAGAAGACTCCAGTGCAATCTCCTATTAATATGGTGGTTTCTACTGCGGTTGCTGAGAAATGTGAGACAACCACAAACAACAGATTTGCTGCATTGTCTAAGAAAGCTGTGGATGAAAATAAAGAGTTTAATGCTGAAGAAGATATAACCGTGGATAAAAATGATGTTGTTTCAGCTGTTGAAGAAAAGTGTAATGCTTTGGGCTCTCAAACTAGTTTTGCCAAGGTCAAGTTAGCTAAGGAATTGAGATCCTTTGGAACGGTTGAAATTGATCACAAGAAGAAGAAAAAAGTTGGAAGGTCGAATCCCAACAGTGGGGGGAGATCTTCTTTACTTTTTTGATATGTCTTCCATTTTATTTTTGAATTGCAGGGGAGCAAGAAAAAGGGAGGCTTCCTTGTATTTAAAAGAAGTTGTTAAGGAACATGGAGTTTTCTTTGTTGGACTTATGGAGACAAAGTTATCTAGCATTAATAGAAAGGAGATTGATTATCTTATCGACAGTGAGTGGGAGTTCTTTCATTATCCTGCTGATGGTATTTCTGGTGGCATTCTTGTTTTGTGGAATAGCATGATGGTGTCTTTTAATGTTTTGGAAGCCACTTCTCAGGTGGTTATTGGCAATCTTTTAGTTCCTTCTCTAGGAACTTGGAGAATTGCTAGTGTGTATGGTAATAGATGCTGCAAGGAGAGAAGTGAACTTTGGAAACAATTGGAAAAGCATTTGATAAATGACATTCCTTCTATTATAGGAGGAGATTTCAATTGTATTATCAACAAAGAAGATAAGAGAGGAGGAAAGAGATTCTTATTCTCTAAGGGTCCTAGGGAGATGAAAGGTTTCATGATGAATACTGATTTTCATGATATAGGATTTGTGGGACCTAGATTCACCTGGTGTAACAACAAGGAGGGGAACTCTCGTATCTGGGAGAGATTAGACAGGTGTTTGGCTAATTATATTGCTATTCAGAAAATTCCGGTTGCAGTTACTAGACATCTAATGAGATTGGCGTCGGACCATTGTCCAATTGTTCTTAAAATGGATGAAAAGGTGCAGTTCAAATCAAAGAATATCATATTTGAAGATACTTGGAGGTCTTATCCAGCATCCAAAAGTATTGTTTTTCACTCTTGGAACAAGAAGGACTTTGGTGATGAAGCTGTGATCCTACAAAGAAAGCTCAATCGCACTCCTAAAGCTCTATTCTTTTGGAATAAGATCAAATGCAGGGATTTAAATGCGCTGAAGGAAAAGTTGAAACAAGAAATACTGGAACTTCAAAACAAAGAAGCACTGCGAATAAATTGGTCGGGTGATGACCTGGTGGCTTTAAGAAGTAAAGTACATGAACATAATGTCACATTGAAGAGGCTATCCACTTGGTGGAATCAAAGGACTAAGGTTAGGTGGCATGAAGAAGGAGATACTAATTCCAATTTGTTTCATTGTTATGCCACGGCAAGAAGAAAAGGGAACATAATAAATCAAATCAAAGATGATCTAAACAATGTATATGATGAAGATGATCAAATTGAAAGAGTTTTTACCAATTTTTTGGAAAAAAATGGAAAAACAGGGATTGTATTACCTCTGATTGGCCTGCTGTTTTTTATTCTCAGAAAATTTCTGGGAAGATATCAAGATTCTCAGTGCAGAAGTTTTTGTTTTGGAGCTACAAAACTCTGTTTTTCAGCAAGGCAACAACAAATCTCCTGGACTAGATGGGGTTACTTACTCATTCTACAAAAGCTATTTGAGCATAGTAGGTGAAACTCTTTGGAAGGCTGTAAAAAGTTTTTTAATTCCTATCATATGGATAAGGAGTGGAAGAAGACGTTGATTGTTTTGATTCCTAAAATAAAGAAGTCCTTTGACTCCATCAAATTATAGGCCGATTAGCCTTTGACAAACCAACTATAAGATTGTGGCTACAATGTTGGTTAATATATTAAAGAAGATTATTTCTAAGTTGATTTCAGAAGAACAGGTGGCATTTGTTCATGGTAGATCTATTGCAGATCATTGTCTTTTGGCCCAAGAGGTGTTTCACAAATTCAAAATCTCAAAGAATAAGAAGGGATTGATGGCTATTAAACTTGACATGGAGCAAGCTTATGATAGCATGAGTTGGACTTCTCTTTGGTATGTTCTTGAATGGTATGGCTTTCCTATTGCTATTTCTAAACTTCTTATGGAATGTGTGGTAGATGTTAGTTTTTCCATTATCATCAATGGGAAGAATTCTAGTTGGATTGATGCTCATAGTGGGTTCCGTCAAGGATGCCCATTATCTCCATACCTTTTCATCTTATGTGCTCAACTCTTATCAAATTCTATTATGCAAAGAGGACAAAATCTTGGTATTCATATTTCTCCCAGGGGTCCTGTAGTTACCCACCTTTTGTACGCAGATGATGTTTTGATCTTCTCTAATGCAAATGTGGAATTAGCAAAGAAATTGAAGAATATTGTGGAAGACTTTTGCAGGTGGACTGGGCAAAAAGTAAATGTTAACAAATCTCAAATGATGTTTGGAAAGGCTGTTAAATATTCTATGAAAAACAAGATTGCTAGAGTTCTTGGTTTTAAAGTGGTTAAAGATATGAAATATTTGGGGGTTAAGATAACTCTTAATAGAGTTAAAATAGCTGATTTTCAAGATATTTTGTGCAATGTGACAGACAAGCTCAATGCTTCGAGCAAGAAGTCCCTCTCCTTGGGTGGGAAGTTGATTCTCATAGATAGCTCCTTGTTATCTATGCCTAATTTTTTAGTAACTCATTCTATGGTATCCAAGAGAGTTTTACTTGAGTTAGAGAAACTTTGTAGAAGTTTTCTTTGGCATAAAAAGGAGGAAAGTAAAGGTATGAACTATGTGGCGTGGAAAGAAATTTGTAAACCAAGATGTTATGGAGGATTGGGAGTACATTCCCCACTGGACAGAATCGGTTCACTTCATTCCAAATTGGCTTGGAACTTTATCGAGAAACCATAGTCCCTGTTTCATCGTGTTATGGCTGCAAGATATGGCAATAATGTGATGAATGGAGTTCAAAGAAAAATCAATTCAACTGCTTGGAAAATTCTAGTTGATTGTGGTAAATGCTTGAAGATGGCCGTTTGATGGAGTATAGGGAAGGGTGATAAGGTTAATGTTCTAAATGACACATGGATTCTTGATAGATGTTTCAGCAGGTGGCCTACATTCATTGATTGCAATGCTTTGGATGGAGTTTATGTACAACAATTTATTCTTAGTAACGGATTATGGGACTACAAGAAGTTACAGATTTTTTTTCACCCTGATTTGGTCCACTTGATTAGTCAAGTTCATACTTATTTTGAAGGTGAAGACCAGTTGGAATTGATGAAGAAATACTCAGGCAAGACGGTCTCAACTTTGGTGTATGAGCAGATTCTAATTAACAGATTTAATATGGAAGATACGGATTTTTTTTCTTGGTTACAGAAATTAAAGCTTAAGAAGAAAGTAGAAGTTTTTTTAGTGGAGATTGTGGAAGGCATCCATTCCAACTAATCTTTTCTCGAAGAACTGTAATATTGCATCTGATGATTCATGTCCGAGAGGTTGCAATGAATGTGAATCTTATGAGCATATAATGGTGCATTGCAAGCATATGACTGATGTTATAGCAAGAATGGTTGAATGGGCATTCCTATCCCGGTTTACAATTCACTTGACAGTTGTTTACAGGGTTTAAAAAACTTTGCAGAGGAAAAATCTGGAATTGCACAGATTTTTTGTAATATAGTTTACCATTCATGGAAGAATAGGAATAATGTGAAGCATGGGAAGAGTGCTTTACGAAGTTCAGTGGTTTCTTCCAATGCTTCGTTCACAGCCACTTCAAATTCCGGTCCTCATCTTTCTTGCTGGGGTGCTAATCTCCCAAGGGAGTCTCAAAGCACTTGGTGCCCTCCACCGAAAGAATGGATCAAAATGACTGTTGATGCTTCTTTGCTTAAATCAAATTTGGCTGGAGTTGGTGGGGTCTTAAGAGATCACAAAGGCAGGTTAATAAGTGCTTATGGAAAGACGGGATCTCACTGGGATATTGCTCAATTGGAACTTGAAGCTATGTTCTCGGTCAGGGAATTTCTAAAAAGATGGAGGCTGGAATGCAAAGGATTAATCATTGAAAGTGATAGTGCCAATGTGATCAAATTCATTCAAGATTCATTGAAGAAGGGTGAACGGTGTGTTGATAGTTGGCCTAATAAAGAGTTGTGTTTTCTCAATGATTTTAATAAAGTGGTTTTTCTCCATGCTAATAGAAGATGTAATAAGGTAGCTAATTGTTGTGCTACTTTAGCATTGAAGAAGAGTTTCTTTTTTGATAGTTTTACTTTTGATCACATTCCTTCCTTGTTGTCTAGTTTAATCAAGGAAGAATGTGATCCTCTTGCTAATTGTAATTACTAGTTTCCCCTTTAATGCAATTTTAGTGCATTTCTTTCAAAAAAAAAAAAAAAGAGTAACTATTTGAAGGGTTTAGTTTGAAAGTTTAAAGTTGATATCATTGGTTTGCTAGAAACCAAAGTTGAGATGTTTTGTAGACGTGATATTGACAAGATGATTGGTAAGGAGTGGGAGTTTGAATACCAATGTTATGTTGGGAAAGCTGGTGGGATTCTTCTTTTATGGAAGAATAAGATTGTGACCTTTCAGAAGAAGATACAAAATCAGCAACTTATTTTGGGTAAGGTCCTGAACTCTAACGGAGCTGCTTGGGAGATTGTTATTGTGTATGGAAGTAATGATAGGGTCATGAGGAGATCTTTGTTGTAAGATATTACCATGAACCATGATGATGGGGTGCCTCTTATGGTTTGCGGTGACTTTAATTGTATTCTTTCTCAGGATGAGAAAAGAGGAGGTAAACCTTTTAAATACTCTTTAGCTATTAATGATATGGAAGAGTTTATGTCCTTAAATGATTTGGTATATCCTGGATTCATTGGGATTGCTTTTACGTGGACTAATAATAAAGAGGGGAGAAGTAAAATTTGGTACAGGTTAGACAGATTTCTGGTCAGTGTGAAGTTCCTTCAACTATTCCAGGAGATGAAGGTTTTGCATCTTAATAGAGTAGCATCTAACCATAACCCAATTCTCTATAATCTTGCTAGCAGCATAAGGAGATTTTCTACTTGGATAAAATTTGAAGACACTTAGCTCTCTTATCCGGCTGTTTGGAAACTAGTTCTTGCCAAATGGGTTGTTGATGAATCGGGTTCAGGAGCTTGCATATTAAAGAAAAAAATGCAAGAGGACCTCAGAGGCTCTTTTCTTTTGGAGCAAAAATAAATATAGAGAGCTTGGGAACTCAAACGATGAGCTTGAAAGGGATATCTCCATGTTACAGTAGTTGGAATGTCTTGGTGATCGGTTTTCTGATTTCCAAGTGAAAGATTTAAAACATAAAGTGTAGTTATTAAATAGTACTTTTGCTAGATTATCATGCTGGTGGAGGCAGAGAGCAAAGATCAGATGGATGGAAGAAGGGGATAACAATACTCATTTTTTTCCATTCGGTGGCTTCTGCTTGTAAGAGATCTAATATGATTAGGGAATTGAATATACCTGGCACTGAACCAACTCAAGATAGTAAGGTAATTGCAAAAATTATTACTGATTTTTTTAAGGCTAAATAGAGGAGGAAGGATATTTGTACTAAGAATTGGCAAGGTTTGGAGACTCATAAGGAGGTTGTTTGTCGATTTGGTGAGCAGCTGGATACACTGAAGAAGAAATTTGGGAGGTTGTTAGAACATTTGGACGGTTTAGAGCACCAGGGAAAGATGGCATTTTTGCTTCTTTTTTTAAATGCTTTTGGAATATTATTGGGAAACATGTTACCAATGCTTGCTCAGAATTCTTTCAAAATGGGTATAAGATTGAGGATAGGAAAGAAACGATGGTGGTTTTAGCTCCTAAGGTGGCACAACCTGATCATCCATCCAAATTAAGACCAATAAGTTTATGCCAAACAATTTACAAGATCGTTGCTAAGGTAATTGTGAATGGGCTCAAAATGATTCTTCTTATGCTTATAGCGGAGGAACAAGCTGCCATTGTTCCGAGGAGATCAATTTCGAATCACTAACTTCTTGTCCAAGAAGATATGAACAATTTTAAGGTTTCGACTGTTGAGTATAGTAATTAGGTTGTTAAGCCTAAGTTAATGTCCCAAGGCTACCAAGAGGGGGGGGGGTGAATTGGTAGTTTAAAAATTTTAAGCCCTCTTTTAAAAATATGTTGAACCGAAATAAAAATATTTCTTTTAAGTTTTGTAGAAAATATTTTTCAACCACAAAATTTTAAAAACTAAGAATTAAAATGAGGAAACATAAAAACAGTAAAGTAAACGACACCAGATTTATAGTGGTTCGGTCTAAAACCAGACCTACATCCACTCCCCAGAGGCACCCTCGGAGTATTGCACTAATACCAATAGTGACTCTCCTTTTGCACCCACAGTAAGGCGGAGAAGCCTTTACAACACACTCTTTTCACCACTCCTCTTGTGAATACTCTATAAGATTTTCCAACACTTGAATATCCAACAAATTCTTCATTGATTTTTGGATCAAATTTTCCTAAGGCAGATTTTCACATGTTATGTATTGAACACCTTGCAACCAAAAATATGCAAATATGACAAGTTAGGTGTTCTTACCTTTAGCAACTCATAGGGTTTTATTTTAAATTTGATCTCACATTCAACCCTATTCAGATACATACACTGCAGTGCATAACGCCTCAGCCAAAAAATATCTAGGAAGTGAGTTTCTGCCAACATTGCTCGGGCGGTTCTCTATTAATGTTCTGTTTTTCCTTTCAACTACCCCATTTGTTGAGGGTTCTAGGTGCAGAAAAATTGTGATCAATCCCTTTTTTTTACCAAAACTTTCTCAAATCTTTCATTTTCAAAATTCTCCTCCATGATCACTTTGTAAAAGAATTATTTCACATCCTAGTTTTCTTGAATATTTCTAAATTCCTCAAATGATTCACTTTATGAAAAGAAAATCTAACCCAGGTGAATCTTGAGAAATCATTCACCTATAACAAATCTGTATACCTTCCTCCTAGACTTACAGTTCCTACTGGTCCAAAAAGATCATGTAAAGAATTTACAAAGGTTTACTGGTCCTAAGATCCTTATTGGACTTAAAAGAAGAATTCACTTGTTTCCTAATTAGCATGCATCACAAAGGTGATCCTTAGTAAATCTGTTTGGTATATCTCTCTACTAAGTTCTTTTGGGTAATTCTTCTAAGGTTTTTCATACAAGAATGAACAAAGTCTTCCTATTCGAAAGCCATGATTCATCAGAATAATTTTCAAACAAAAGTAGTAGGAGATTGAATAGAATTCAATCTAGCATGTAACATTGTTTACCCTTTTTCCATTTAAAAACTTCTTCTTTCATTTTGGCTTATATTGCAGCTAGTAGGTAAAAAAATTACATTATAGCCCTTATCACATAGCTGACTTATACTTAGTAGATTATATTTTAAGCCTTCAATCAATAACACATTGTCTATAAAAAAGTTTTTAAATTTCCCATCATACTGATCCAACCACTTTCTTTGCAGTATTATCTCCAAGTGTAACCTTGCCTCCATTCCTGGCTTCCAACGTTATGAATTGAGCAGTATCTCCAGTCATATGCTTTGAACATCCACTGTCCAGGTACCATATGCTCCCACGAGGTCTTGTGTGAGAGCACTCCTGCAAAACTCTCAAATGTTAGACCTGGGAATCCAAACTAGTTTGGGTTCACCTTTAAGAAATTTATAATCAGATGCATGTATGAAATATCTTTTTATGCATCTTAGGTATCCACACAAATTAGATTTCATCTTCAAAGTATAGGTGTGAGCATATATGTCCAAAAATCTATAATTATTACATTTAACATTAGAAAAAATATTCCTTAAGTTTTCTTCCATATGTTGTCTTCTAAGGGATTCATGAATTTAGGATAATATTTAGGATTTATAAAATCTTCAAGTTTGGGGGTTTCCTATTATCCTCGAGAGTCTATTGTAGTTTAAAATGAATTCATATCTTCCAAGATTCAATTGATAATTGATTCTATATTTCTTGCTCTCAGATTTCATCTTTAAAATTTTTTAAATTCTTTTTCAAGATCACCATAGGATGTTTTTAAATTTTTCAAAATTTTTATTCAAGTCATCAATATTCATCAAGTAGTTTCATTGTTTTTCGTCTATTAAAGCATGATCTTTCCTAAGGATTCATTTCCTTCTTGAGCTCTTCCAGTTCTAAGCTTACACTAGCATGCATCTTTTTTATTTTCCTATATGCATCATGCATGTGTTCAAAAACTTCAAATAATTCTCATAGGTTAAGTGACATACCTCTTTGATCGGAGTTATTTTCATTGTCTGCCATTAAGCAAAGATTGTGACTTCTTCTTCTTTTTCAGTCTCAGATGAGTCTGAAGCTGAGTCCGCCCAGAAAGCTTTTTGAAACTTCTTCTTGTCTTATTTACCATTGGTTTCTCCTTACTTTCTCCTTACTAGGAAGTGGCTATGAGTTATTTGG
>NW_021318595.1:4348232-4434729 GCF_001605985.2 Dendrobium catenatum
CAATCAGTCTTTATATGACCTGGTTTTCTGCATTCATAACAAATCACTTCATTAGAAACCTTGTCATTTCTGTTAAACTTACCTCTATTCCATTGCTGGCGTCTCTTCTGCTTCCTCTTTAAAAAGCTTCTGAATTGTCTAGTCATCAGTGCAATATCATCTTCATCCTCAGGTTGTGAGTGTTCACTCTCTAACTCTTCCACCTTTAATGCAATATTCTTCTCCTTTCATGGTTCACCTGCATCAATCTTTCTTTGACTTACTCCTTGCTCATAAGCAATGAGTGAACCAAGAAGATTGTCAATAGAATATATGTTTAGATCTTTAGACTCTGTAATTGCAGTAATTTTAGCATCATAAGCAGTAGGTAAACATCGAAGAATTTTATTGACCATTTCAGCATTAGTTAATTCCCTACCAAGTGCATGCAAAGAAGTGACAATTTGTGTGAATCTTGTGTACATGTCAGAAATAGATTCATTAGGTTTCATGCAAAACAATTCATAGTCATGTAACAAGATATTGAGTCTTGATTGCTTAACCTCATTTGTCCCTTCATAAGTTATACAAAGTCTATCCCATATGTCCTTTTCACTTTTGCAAGTGGAAACCCGGATGTAGTCTTCAGATTTTAAAGCACAAAAGAAACAATTTAAACATTTGGCATTTAATTGTGTTAAGTCACGTTCTTCTATAGTCCATTCTGCAAAAGGTGTTTCTACCCTAACTCCATCAACTAATCTAGTTGGTTTTGTGTATCCTTCCTGGACTAGCATCCACATGAGATAATCAAGTGACTGTAAGAAAGTAGACATGCGTGTTATCCAAAAATCAAAAGGAATATTGTTAAACAGTGGAGGTCTAGTGATAGAGTAACCCTCAGGTGTGTTTTGGTTTCTAAATGTAGCCATCTACATTAATCAAAAAGTAGTTCAAACTTATGATTTTGAAACAAAGCTCTGATATCACTTGTTGAGTCTAGTAATTAGGTTGTTAAGTCTAAGTTAATATCCCAAGGCTACCAAGAGGGGGGTGAATTGGTAGTTTAAAAATTTTAAGCCCTCTTTCAAAAATATGTTGAACCGAAATAAAAATGTTTCTTTTAAGTTTTGTAGAAAATATTTTTCAACCACATAATTTTTAAAACTAAGAATTAAAATGTGGAATCGTAAAAATAGTAAAGTAAATGACACCAAATTTATAGTGGTTCGGTCTAAAACCAGACCTACATCCACTCCCCAGAGGCACCCTCTAAGTATTGCACTAATACCAACAGTGACTCTCCTTTTGCACCCACAGCAAGGAGGAAAAGCCTTTACAACACACTCTTTTCACCACTCCCAGGTGCGGCAGAGAACCATCATCCTTTTACTTAATCCCCAGTGTTGGCAGAGAACCGTCTGTCCTTTCATACAATCCCAAGTGTTGGCAGAGAACCGTCGTCCTTTCACACTCTCCTAGTGTGGGCAGAGAACCCTTCGGCTGTTCACACTCTCCAAGTGTAGGCAGAGAACCCTTCGACTATTCACACTCTCCAAGTGTAGGCAGCGAACCCTTCGACTATTCACACTCTCCAAGTGTAGGCAGCGAACCCTTCGACTATTCACACTCTCTAAGTGTAGGCAGCGAACCCTTTGTCTATTCACACTCTCTAAGTGTCGACAAAGAACCGGATCTCCTTGACAGATCTTCTCACAAGAATCTAGAAGGAAGAAGGAAAAGAGTGAAGTAATCCCAATTCACAAGTAGAGATTTTTACCTTTGAAATCCAAGTGAAGCCTTCTCGCTCTAGTGGTAGGAATCCTCCCTTGAATGCTCTCTTCCACTCTCTCCTTGGCTATTCTCTCAAGAGGCACGAAGAACAAATGACAAAAAGAGTGGGTGGCAGTCTAATTTGGACTATTTATAGAAAAGACAAGAAAAACTGCCCAAAAACTGCAAGTTTTCAATTCTTTACACAGTGGATCGTCCCGTACGATCGTGGATTGTCCTGGACGATTTTACTTAAACGATTTTAAACGAACCTATTTGTATATGTGTACAAAATGTCTTCGTATAGCTGATCATCCCGTACGAACTTAGTTCGTCCGGTACGAACGGTTATTACTAGATCGGTTCTAGAAACTGCTGAAAACCGTTCTAAGTTGGTTAATCGTTTGGACGAAAATTTGTTCGTCTGGATGAAATTTTTACAGAGAAGAGATCATCCTGGACGATTTTTAATTTCTTCTGGACGAAAATTTTACAGAGGACCAATCGTCATGTACGATAATTTTATTTCGTTTGGACAAAAATTTTACAGAGACCAGATCGTCCTGGATGATATTTAATTTCGTCTGGACGAAAGTTTTACAGAGGACCAATCGCCATGAACGATAATTTAATTTCGTTTGGACAAAAATTTTACAGAGCCCAGATCATCCTGGACGATAATTAATTTTGTCCTGGACGAATAGGACTTAGAAAAATTTTTTAGGCCAGTTCCTATTCGTTCCATGTGCTCAATAGGAGATAACTGTCTGATCATTCCGTACGAATGGATATCATCCCATACGATCAGTATAAATTATATATGATATCCTTATGTGTGTGTATGTTTTTATTCACTCAAATTACAATCACTCCCTTTCAATTTAATTTCAAAGAAAAGTGCAAGCTTCAAATTTCACAAAGTATCTCATGCTGAATTTGATTTGAAGTCTTCGTAGTCTAGAGTTTGATTTTTCTAAAATATTAGTACACACAAGAGAAAATACAATTCTTCTAAAATTGTTAGGAGATAACTACACATTTGAACAATAATGTTTGGAATCATCAAAACTATACAAGTTGCAAAAATGTAAAGCATGCAAATAGAAATTATCTTAACATCGACGTCTAAGAAAGGAATGATGGCTTTGAAGATAGACACGGAGCAAGCTTATGATAAGATGAGCTGGGATACTTTGGTGATGGTTCTGAGGAGAATGGGCTTCCCTGCTTGGTTCAGTGGATGGTTATTGGAATGTATTAAAAGTCCTAAAATTTCTATCCTCATTAATGGCTAGCTTTCTAATTTGATTATTGCTGAGTATGAGTTCAGACAGGGCTGTCCACTATCATCATATCTCTTTACACTCTGATCCAAACTGTTATCCTCGGCCTTGAAGCAAAGAGATCAGATCAAGGGTGTTCCAATCTCTCTTAGGGGACCTATAGTCTCCTATCTTTTTTAAGCTGATGACATTATTCTTATTGTAGGGGTTTCTACAGCTCAGATCAAGATTGTGGTCCATACTTTAGAAGAGTATTGTCAATGGTTGGGACAGATCATCAATTAGAAGAAATCTGTGGTGGTTTTGAGCAAGGGAACTCCTGTTTGGAAGAAGAAGAGGTTTGCTAAACTTATTGGTTTCAAAGAGGTAGATGAATTTGAGTATCTTGGGGTTAAGTTTTCATTAAAGAGATTTGGTAAATCTGATTACAATCCTATAATTCAGAAAGTAAAATCTACTGTTATTGGATGGGGAAATAAGCAATTGTCTCTGGCTGGAAGGATTAATTTTATTAATGCTTCTTTGATCCCCTCCTTGATGTATGTTATGACACATTCTCCTATCACGAAGGTTGTTCTCTTATAGATAGAGAAAACTATTATGTCTTTCCTATGGGATAAAGGAATAGATAAACGGGGTTCACTATACTGCTTGGGAACTAGTTTGCAAACCTCTTAAAAGGGCTGGATTGGGTATTCATGCTCCCTTCTCAAGGATTGGTCGTCTTAGAGTAGAATGGCTTGGGAGTAATTGTCTAATCCTAAAGGAATGTTACATAAATGCTTAATTAATAGATATGGGAGATCTTCGTGGGAAAAGGAAAATAGAAGAACATATTCTGCATCCTGGAGAGTTATTTGTGATGGAGCTGAAAGTTTGAAGGACTGCATTATATGGAAAATAAAAGTTGGATATTGTGTTAATGTGTTGGAACATATTTGGATATGGGATAAAGCTTTAAAGGATTGGCCTACTTTTTGTGATGTGGAGAAATTAGAATGGTTGAGAGTCTCCCAGTTGATTACTTCTAGTGGTAGTTCAGACATTTTACTGATCAATCAAGCTTTTGGAGAAGACTTGGGAATGATAATTTGTGGGATTCCTATTCTTTATGAAAATACTTAAAAGTGTTGTGAGCTCATTAAAATTCTTATTGGGAGGTCCATTATTTCAATGGATTTTAATAAGCAATTTGAAGCTGTAGAAGACCTAGCAAATCACATTTACAAACTCAAATTAAATCCAAGGGTAAAAATTTTATGGTGGAGAATGTATAAGTGGAATATACCTACTGAACAATGGCTGGATGATCATGGGCTTCAAGGAAGATTAGGATGTCCTTTTGGATGCCAAGGACCTAAAGATTTGAATCATATTTTTGCTGGGTGTAAATAGATTAAGCTTGTTTTCAAGGCTGTAGAAAGATGGGGTTTTCTTCTTCCAATGTTCAGGAATTTAAAGTAATTGTAGATGGAGATTGCAAAGTGTAGAGAAGGAAATTGCTCTTGGGAAGTAATGTATTACAACATTGTCTTCTTGTGTTGGAAAAGTAGAAATGATAAGAAACATGGGAATTTATATTGTTCGCCTCTTGTCACTGTTGCTAATTCTGTTGAAATGCTTAATCTTAATTGTTTTAGGATTTTGGAGCACTGGGATTCCATTCAACCTGATGGGTTGTGTGTCTATAATTCGTGGTCTCCCCCCTCTAAATTGGTTGAAAATTAATGTGGATGGTGCTCTTCACAGCAACAATGCAGGTGGGATCGGTGTGGTGGTTCAGAACAGCTTTGGGAAGTTGATTTTGGCGGCTGGTTGGAATGTATTTCACTGGGATAATTCACAAGTTGAATTTCTTTCTACGGAATATATTACCAAGGTGATTGAGGGATGTATGATTGGAATGCAAGAGATTATAATTAAGGGGGATAATTCAAGTATTATTTATCATATGCAGAAGTTATGCAAAACTATGGCTTGGAGTAAAGGTGTGCTGGATAGTGACCATTTTAATTGGTTGAAATTGTTTAACTCGATGGTTTTTGTGCATAGGAAGAGAGGGTGTAATAAAGAAGCTCATTTTTGTGCTCAATATGCCATTGGAAAGCAGTTCTTGTGGAAGTTGGGGGAAGGGAATTCTTTGTACATAAGTCAAGAATTTCTTAATATTCTTCAGGGAGACTATTATTTGGGTTCTTTTTTCTTATAGAGGCCGGTGTGGCCGTTGTTCTTTGTTTATTTTGAGTTGTTTGTAACTCTTGGTTAATTTTTGTAATAAAGCAATATGTTCAAGTATACTAATATTTCAAGAACACTATGCACCATCTAATGAAGATTCAGGACTCAAGATTTGGTAGAATATGTTACTATAAAGATTTTTGTAATATTTATTAATATATTTTTTGAATTCTTGAGTCAAGTTCTATAAGGGTGTATGCTAGCATAGTGAACATGCACAAACACACTCAGGAGGAGTGAGATTGAGATTTAGATCATATAGGAATACTATTACAAACAAGAAAAAATACCGCCAATTAAAATTTAGGCAAGATTTTTAGATTCAAATTTTGTTCTAATCATTCAGGATGATATACATCATACTAAATGATCTATGAAAATCATGCCGAAATTAATCTTTTGATTAGTCAATCAAATTTTCTTAATTTTGATATTCTGATCATATTGGACGATCCTGCGGTCGTACTGTATGATCAATAGAGACAATTTTGGCTATCCCAAGATTCATACTAGATAAACTGCATGTTGATTGAATAAATCATACTGGATGATCCTGCGATCATATAGAATGATCTTCGACGATTGAGTTAAATTTTTAGGTTTTTTTAAGATCTCTATTTAAGTTTTCTCCAAAGACTTTGTATGAGTCTTTGTCATGCATTGAGTCATTTTTCTTCTCGAGAAAAATTAAAGAGAGAGCCTTGAAAGTGAGAGAGGAAAGGGTGGAGTTTGAGAGCGAGAAGATCCTTGGAGGGGGTTTCAAGAGAGTGTGGAGGGGGTTCCACACGATTGCTCCGGAAGGCTTGCAGCTTAGTACCATCGAATTCAAGGTTTGTGTTGAGGGAAGTTTTGGGAAGAAGAAGATCTCTTTGGTGTCAAAAGACCCGGCTACTCCGCCGCACCATGGAAGGTGAAAGGGATTCGAGGTTTTCTTCTTGTTAAAGGATTACGGTTCTCAACCGCACTGGATTGGTGGAAGAGATTTTGTAAGGGCTTCTCCGCCTAGCTATGGGGGCTAAAGGAGTGTCACTAAAGGTTTAGTGTAATACCTAGAAGGAAGGGTTCTAGGGAGTGGATGTATGTAAGGTTGGACCGAACCATTATAAATTCTGGTGTGTTCATTTTGATTATTTTTCGTAATTTATTTTTACTACGATTAACTATGTTGGTGAAATCTCTAATTTTTTTAAATTATGAAATTACTTTGCTTCCACATCGAGAGATAAAATTATTAGTTTTAAGACGTTTGAAAAAGCTTTAAAAAGGGGGATTTTTCTTTTTGTTTAAAGAAGTTTTTAAATATCCAATTCACCCCATCTTGGTTAGCCTCGGGACTAGTTCTTTAGGGTTTCATATCCCTCAAGAACTTTCAAGTGGTATCAGAGCGAGATTTATAAATTAAGTTTTTGTAAACTTTTAAATTTCGATCAATGGCTAACTTGGGAAATCATAATATTGCGAAAGGATACTTAATCACCCGACCACCTTTATTTGAAAACATTTATTTTAATTTTTGGAAAATTTACATATCTACTTTCTAGCAATTAATTATTTATTGAATGTGGCATATGGTTCAAACTGGTTATTCTGTATCATCATGTATTATAGATGGAATTAAAATTGATATTCCTTTTACTGAATAGAGTAGAGTAGAACAAATCAATGCTCAATTGAATGCTAAATATTTGAATTATTTTTTTTATGCTTTAAATTTTGATGATTGCATTAGAATCTCTGCATGTAGTACTGGCAAGGAAATTTGAGATAGACTATGTACTACATACGAAGGTACTAGTGAAGTCAGTCAATCTAAGTTGAATATTCTATGCATGATTATGAACTTTTTTGCATGAAACCTTATGAGATGATCTTAGATATGTATACTAGGTTTACAAAGATTATGACATCATTATATGCTTTAGGTAAAGAATTTTCAAACTTTGAAAAGGTCAATAAAATTCTACATTGTCTACTTCATAAGTTTAATGCCAAAGTTGTTGCTATTTGTGATAAAAAAATCTGAATGAATATTCTATTGATAATCTGATTGGCTCACTCATTGCCTATGAGAAAAGTTTGGGTTAAAAGCTTTTGAATGCAGGTGAAACTATAGTACTAAAAGTTGAAGACATGAATGAAAGTGGCTTAGTAGATGATAAAAGTTAAGAGTTAATATCAATAGCAAGAAAATTGGGAAGTCTACTAAAGTACAAGCATAAGCATCAACAAAAGTGGAACAAAGGTAAAAATAGTAAGAATATTAAGATTTCTTTTAACATTATTTACTTTGGATGTAAGAAATTCAGACATATGAAAAGTGAGTGCCCTAATTTAAAAACTCTTCATGTGAAGAAAAAGGATAAAAATAAGCAAATTGCAATAAGGGCAAATGATAAAAGCAAAAAATCTCCTAGGCAGACCTAGCTTCTGAAGGAGAAAAAGAATCATGAATAATGTTTTATTTGTGTGTTTATTTATTTTTGTTATTAATGTGTGTGTGTATATTTTTATTCATTGTGATTGTGTTTATTTTCTAAATTTTCTTTATATTTTTTATATTTTATTTTATTTTTCATAATTTTTTGTGAAATTTCTCTAATCAACATACACATATCACATTTTATTTTATATACACTTTAGAAAATCAAATCACTTTTCAAAGATAAATTTTTCTAAAAATGAAAAAATTACTTCTTATTTTCTTGAAATTTTATGCAAGTAGTGGTTAACTTCTTTAAAATTAGTCAAAGGAAACTCAGGATTTTGTCTCTCCATCTCATTTCTTTAATGAGGCTATTTCACTTTTGATTCAAAATCTACATAAAATTATAAATTGAATTTTCAAATTGAACTTTTTTCATCTCCCTATATTTTTTCTATCTCATAAAGATCTTTTGCAATTTACTAAATCCACTTCTTGATTTTCTTAATCAAGTTGTTTGTTTTTGTCATGAGATCGAGTTTGCTCTAGTCTTTAAAAATATAGAAAGGAAGTATATTTGCAAAAAGAAAAGAGGTAAAAAATAAGCCCAAAGTTAAAAAGATGCGCAATGACGTCAAAATAAAAAAATGCACAAAAGTGTATCAAAAATTAAAAACTGCGTAAAGCACACCAAAAAACTAATAAAGAGGCACAAAATGAGCCCATAATGAGTTAGCTTACCTTTCATGTATTTATTAAATCTTAAGAAAACCCTTATGTCTATTAATAATTTTGATAAATGAGTTTGAAAATCATGATTTTTCATTCACCATTTTGCATTAATCTTCTATTAGATATATTTCATTCAAGAAATTTTGAAAAGATTATTATTTTTTTCTCTAATTTGTTCCTTGGTTCAGATGTTTGAAAAAGCTTTTAAAAAGGGGGATTTTTCTTTTTTGTTTAAAGAAGTTTTTAAATATCCAATTCACCTCCCTCTTTAATAGCCTCTAGACTAGTTCTTTAAGGTTTCACAACCCTCTCAAACTTTCAAGTGGTGTTAAAGTAGGATTCATAAATTAAGTTTTTAAAAACTTTTGAATTTTATAATTCTAGAGGGTCTAGGGTGGAAGAAGAAGAAGTAGTAGAAGTCACCCAAGGAGTAGAATTTATAAATCTGGAGGAAAGGGTAGAAATTTAAAACACACTGCCTAGAGAATGGAGGTATTCTTTAAGTCATCCTAAAGAACTGATCTTAGGAGACCCATCTAAAGATGTTAGAAGTAGGAATGGACTTAAAAAAGAAGTAAACCACTATGACTTCATCGCAATGACTGAACCCACCAACATAAATCAGGCCCTATCTGATGAATTTTGGATCCTAGCCATGTAAGAAGAGTTAAATCAATTTGTAAGGAATGATGTTTGGGAGCTAGTTAAAAGACTAAAGGACCAGAGTGTGGTTGGAACTAAAGGGGTTTTCAAAAATAAAATGAATGATTCTGGTGTAGTGGTGAGAAATAAAGTAGGATTTGTGGCTAAGGGGTATAATCAGATAGAAAGAATTGACTTTGAAGAGACCTTTTGCCCCTGTTGCTAGATTAAAAGCCATTCGGGTGCTACTAGCATTTGCCTACTTTAATGATGTCAAACTATACCAAATAGATGTTTGCTTAAAAAAGAGTTGAGCGTTTAAGGAACCTGGGCTTGGATTAACAAATTCTGAATCTCTAACATTTCTGGGTTATGCATTGCCAATACATGCCTTACCAAGTTTTTGAATAAAATCAAGAGGTAACTTCGTCATTTCAAAATAATTTTCTAAAATTTCAAACCAATTCTTCCAAAATGTCACCTTCACCTGATCAGGGTTTATTTCACCTTTAGTTGGTTTTTTCTGTTTTATTTTTTTTGTGCTCCTCTTCTTTTTGATAATGTCAAAGGGGGAGAATGTACTATTATATTTATTTATGTATTATTATTTTTATTTAGTTTATTTTTTTATTTTCTTTTTTGTTAAAAAATAAATAAATATAATATAAAAAGAAAATTAGTTTAGTTTCCCCTGCTTTTAAATAAATATCTTAGTGAGGGGGAGATTAAGTGAAAATACATTTAGTTTGCAAATTTACCAGTAATGTTTGTCATCATAAAAAAAGGCGAGATTATTGCGCCTCAATCTCATAAGTTTATATTTTTTGATGATAAAAAATATTATGGTTCACATCTTTATGTCTCCTAATATTTTTAATCTATATTTATTTGCGTGTATACTGATATTACAGAAACACCATGCACCATCTAACGAAGATTTAGGGCATAAGATTGGGTATAATAGGTTACTGTAAAGATTTTTGTAATATTCATTAAAATATTTTTAATTTCTTTAGTCAAGTCCTATGGGTATATGCTAGCTTGGTGACCATGCTCACACACACTCAGGAGGAGTGAGATTGACTCAAAACCAGAAGTTCAATTTTTAAACTAATCGTATTATATGATTTATATCATATTGTATGATCAGCTCATTCAACTATTCATATTGTACAATTTAGATCATCCAGGACGATCTGTTACGATCAGAAAAAATTATTGTTAATTATAATTTAGGCAAGATTTTAAGATTCAAATTTTATTCTAATCGTCCGGGATGATATACATCAAACTAGATAATATATAAAAATCATTCCTAAATTAATCATGTCATTAGTCAATCAAATATGCTTAATTTTTAATATTATGATAGTATTGGATGATCATGAGATCATACTAGATGATCATACTGTACGATCAACAGAGACGATTTTGGTCGTCTCAGGATTCATCTTGGATGAACTGCAGGTTGATTGAACTAATCGTACTGGATGATCCTATGATTGTACAGTATGATCTTCGACGGCTGAGTTGAATTTTTAGAGTTTTTTAAAGCCCTCTATTTAAGCTTTATCCAAAGATTTTGTATGAGTCTTTGGAATGCATTGAGTCATTTTTCTTCTTGAGAAAACTTGAAGAGAGCCTTCAATGGAAGAGAGGAAAGGGTGGAGTTTGAGAGGGAGAAGATCCTTAGAGGGGGTTTCAAGGGACTTTGGAGGGGGTTTCATATGGTTACTCCAGCAAGCTTGCACCATAGTACCATTGAATTCAAGGATTATCATGAGTAAAGTTTTGGGAAGAAGAAGATCTCTTTGGTGTCAAAGGACCCGGCCACATTGTCACACCGGGGAAGGTGAAAGGGATTCAAGGCTCTCTTCGTATGAAAGGATTACAGTTCTCTGTCGCATCGGGTTAGTGGAAGAGATTTTGTAAGGGCTTCTCCGCCTAGTTGTGGGGCTAAAGGAGAGTCATTAAAGGTTTAGTGCAATACCTAAAACTGAGGGTTCTGGGGAGTGGACGTAGGTTAGGTTGGACCGAACCACTATAAATTCTGGTGTGTTCATTCTGATTATTTTCCTCACTTTATTTTTACTGTGATTACCTATGTGGGTAAAATCTCTAATTTTTTGTTATTATGGAATTACTATGCTTCCACATCAAGAGATAAAATTATCAGTTTTCATATGTTTGAAAAAGCTTTAAAAAGGGGGAATTTTCTTTTTATTTAAAGAAGTTTTTAAATATGAAATTCACCCCCCACTTGGTTAGCCTCAGGACAAGCACTTTAGGGTTACACAACCCTCACAAACTTTCATTTAACTCACTCAGAGTAATTTGTTGATGTGAAAATGTTAAGCATAAAGATAGAATATAATATACCCAGAGAATGATTTAACCAATTCATTGTCATACTTAAGGAGACTAACATGACAGATAATATAATTCTAATAAATTTATGCCGGGCTAAAAAGTTGGTTTCCAATCTTTGTTTTGATGTCTATAAAAAATAGATTGCTATGTTAACAAATTCTTTTTGTACTATGGGGATAATTTTTCAGAGATTGCATGTCATCATTATAATGCACCAAGGTTTAAGCCAAATTCTAAAAAAGAAAATAGAAGGATGTGCTAGTAAATTATTATATTTATCAATCATTCCTTGATTGCAACATTTATATGCATTTATGAGCTCCACTTTAAATATGAGATGACATAAGGAACACATCTTGTAAGTAGGTGTTCCAACACATCCATCAGATGTAGAAGCCTGAATAAACTTTGACCATACACATTCTATCTTTGTCGTAGAACCAAGAAAAGTTAGATTAGATTTATGTGTAGATAGTTTTACTCCATTTAGCCAATCTGTGTCACCTTACTCTTGCTAGCCCATGATACTCACCTCCTACAATCTTCCTTAAGAGTTATGTATAACTACACCTTATATATTTCTGACACTTATCATTCCAGGCCCACACAGTTCAAATACAAAGATAGATGTGTTCTTGCATCCTTTAATCAATAAATTAAAATTATTTTGGAATGGAGTTACGACATATGATATCTCCACCAAAAAATTTTATATTGAGGGTAGCATTACTTTGGATAATTGATGACTTCTCAATATATGGTATACTTTCTAGTTGGAGCACTACATGTAAGCTAGATTGCCCATATTGCATGGAAAATACTAAATCGTTCACTTTGATGCATGGGGGCGAGAAAAATTGGTTTGACTATCACCGTCTATTCTTACATGCAAATCATCCATTCAAGCAAAATAAGGATGCTTTCACTAAAAATAGAGTGGAGATTACACAACCTTTACCAAGGTTAAGCAGTGAGGAAATATTTGAAAGAGTAAATTTCATACCCACAATAATTCATTCTCCAATATTAGCTAGTTACAAAATTCCCGGTATGGAGTTACTTATAATTGGACAGAGAAGAGCATTTTCTATTCTTTGCCATATTGGATAACAAACTTGATCTGATATAATTAGATGTGATGCATATAGAAAAGAATATTTTCGACAATGTGTTCAATACAATGATAGACATCAAGAGAAAATCCAAAGATAATGTAAACGCTAGGATGGACTTTAAGGATATTTATAGGAGGAAAATATTTTGGTTGAAGGAAGATGAAAATGGTAAACTTCTAAAGCCAAAAGCTCCATTCACCTTCAATTTGGAATAGAACCCAATGATTTGTGAATGGGTGCAGAGTCTAAAGCTGCCTAATGGATATTCTTTCAACCTCAGTAGATGTGTTCACATGAGATTGGAGAGATTGTTTGGATTGAAAAGTTATGACTGTCACATGCTCATGAAATGTTTGATGCCCATTACTTTCAATTCCCTTCTAGACTTAATCTTAAATTCCTTGACCAAACTATCTTCTTTAAGGGTTTATGCTCATCAAGACTGAATGAAAAAGCTTTGGTCCATATTTAGCATAATAATCCTTTCATTATGTGCAAGATTGATAAGATATTTCCTCCAGGGTTTTTTTGACTCCATGGAGAATTCGCCCATGTATTTATCATATGAGGCTAGAGTTGGTAGACCTGTTCAATATTGGTGGATGTATCTTTTTGAGAGGTAATTTTGTGCAAACATAACATATCAAATATTATTAATAACTTGTTAATTTATAAACTTACATCATTCATGTATTTTAATAGACTTAAGAAGACTGTAAAGAATAAAGCACATCCCAAAGGATCAATATGTGAAGCATAATTAATGTATGAGACTACTCAATTTTGCTGATACTTCTTAGACATAGAGTTAGAATCAACAAGGAATATTATACCACAAAATTTGGGTGATCTTGATAAATATCAATCTACCAATAACATATTAGTATTCAATGGATGTGGCGAGGTAGTAGGCACTTATACTGTGTGCTATTTGGAAGATAAGGAGATGAGAGTTGCCATATTATACACACTTCTTTATTGTGCTAAAGTTGAGCTATATCTTGAGTATGTTTAAGTTAAGAATCCATTGTAGACTGATACATAGAGACCTTCAAAACTTTTGCATAAATTGTATTAATGGTCTGATACAACATCATTATTTGAATAGATAAAGAGAGTAGAATCTAAATTTCCAAATTGGTTCAAAAAATGATATGTATTTTGATAAGTCACTTTAACCTTATATATCATAATCAACTAACTTAGTGAAAATGATAATAACATAGCTACACTTCTTACACCAATGAGGTCCATAATGAAGCCAGAGATTCACTAGAGCATGGACTAATGAATCTAGCTTAGGGGCCTATGAGAGCAGTAAAATGTTGGCCCATTTTTATTATGAACGGTTATATATTTCAAATCAAAGCTTGGAGTAAAGGTCAGAAAATAGAAAACTGTGATGTATGTGTGAAAGAGAATAATCATATGGGTGATGATTGTAAGTATTATGGGATCTTACAGGAAGTGCTACAATTGGAATATCCTAGTGAAGGGAATAACTTGTATCTTTTTAATTGTGATTGGTTTGATCAAGTATAAATTAAAGGAATAAGGGTGGATCGACTTTATGGTATTACATAAGTAAAGTGAGATATAATATATGGAAAATTAAACCCATTTATTATTATTAGCTAGGTTATCCAAGTTTTCTTTACTAACTATCAAGGTAGATTGAGGGGTAAGACAAATTGGCTTATAATTATCAAGACCAAACCTAAGAGGGTCATTGAGAATACTGCATCAATACTAGCAACACATCAAGAAGAGTGTATGTCAAGCTTTAAAAAGCATGCTAATGATGAGATGATCAAATTATAGCAAATGAGACTCGATTAAAGTTAGAGGAGGTAGACTTAGACAATAAGAAAAATATTTAAGATGTTAGTAGTGAGGATGTGGTCTTATTATATGAAAGTGAATCACCTAGTGATTAACAGTTTGGTGGTAAATGTGAATTTCCTTGTAATTTTTTCTTATAACATAATAATATATATATAATAGTTTCCTTTTTGTTATAGAGTAGTAGTAGTAGTAGTAGTAAAAATCATTTTTTCTTACTTATTTCTTGCATTTAATTTACGTATTTAATGCATTTTAATAAATATATAAATTATAGCTAATTGTTTCTTTTATTTTTTACATATGACTTTTGGAGGTGATGATTCCCCTAGTCGATCGACTATAAATATTTTCATGCATAAGAAGAATACCTATGTATGATCCGGTAGGGGTGGAGGTATTGAGTGGACCTCCTCTTCACATCCTGATACCCATACAAAGCCTAGCCCACCTTTACCTACACCTCATGCAAGGAGTCCTCAATTTTAATCCCTAGACCCTCATTTTCCATCACCAGACTCTATATAGATGGCTCCATTTTACTCGTACTAGCCCCCTCCATGTTCTCAGGGAGTCCCTTATACTTATCCCTATCCACCATAAGTTTTGGCATTTTAGTACCAACTACCTTCTCAGCCCTCTACAGTTGGACCTTCCACTCTGACTGTAGCCGAACCATCCACACAGACTACTGCAGCACTGGCCTCAGATGGGCAGATGCTAATTCTTCCTAAGGGTGATATGTATATAATTGCTTATGTTTTATATTACGCATATATTTGAGAAATAATATTTTATGTAGGTTTTACCCATCAAAGCGGCCTACACACAAGATACATGATATTATATGGAACATGATTGATGCTCCATAAGCTTCTTGGAAGAAAATCCAGGAAGAAGTATGCGACATGTGGTTTAGGTAGTTTGAGATTAGTAAGTTACAATATTGTTAACATCTTTTCATGTTTTATTAAGCTAATAAAGAATTATTTTTGTTATAATTTGTTATATATAATAAGATTTCTATTGGCTGATTAAGCATAATACTTGTATCAGAACAAATTTTGAGAAACATAGAGAAACGCACCTTCGAGACATGTTCACAAGCATTAAGAGGAAAGGCAGGAAACTGCTTTAGATAGGAGAGGGTGTATGGGCCGAGCTCAGTAGTTCTTGGGGAAACCCAGATTATACAGTGAGGATCGAGCAAAATAGATAGAATCACGTTTTTGACATCAGGGGCCTGGGTAGCTCCCTCCATACTAGGGGCTTAGTTTCACATACTAAGTATAGATGATGATTGGTAAGAATTTTAAAAGATTTTAATAATCTTTGGTTATGAATGTTAATCTAAGTATATTATAGTAGGAGATACTTCATAGAGAACCCATTGCAGTTGAGTTGCACATTCATACTCACAAGAGTCATAAGGACCAACAGTGTGTGGATGAGTGAGCGAAGAGGGTATATGTAAGTTAGGCTACAATACTTAGATAAATATTATAAGTGATGATTATACAATGATTGATCTTATGTTATATTTTATAAAATGAGTATGCATGGCTTCGAGAGAGCAAAACTGTAGCTGGAGAGGGATCATCTAGAGGTTCCATAGATATTTCTAACTAACACACTAGGTCATAGATGGTAGAAGGGATGCAGAAGGGTTGAGTTTAAGGAGTAGGCTAACATGCCTACACATACGAGGGACAATCCTCTTTTGTCTCCAACTAGTCTACAAATTGTTAGGAGAGGTTTTATGGCCAACATGTGGCTAACTTGACAACAGAGCTTGAAAATGTTTGAAAATCATAAGAGGACTTCAACATTCTAATACTGGATGAGCATCAAAGTTTGAGACAGCAGAATGGTGAAAGTCAACCTGAACCTGCATCGACCAAGCAGGATAGTGAGGATACAGATTCCACTTAGCTTATCTTTGTAAGTGTTCTTGATACATTTTACTTTATTTGATGTATAAAAACTATAATTAGGTTAGTAGTGTTATAATAATAATAGAACAGTTTGAATGTAATTATCTATTTGATGAGTTGGTTTGTGATTACAAAAAAGTTTATTTCATATGTTCATTTTAGCATTATTTATTGAAATATTAGTATTATTAATTACTACTATTAAACTGCTTGAATTGTTATTGTTGAAAAGCTCAATAACTGATTGTATGTGTTATTTTTTTATTAATGTTATATATTTGTGATAGATTTACAGCTGAAATTCTACCGTAAATAAAGAAATGATGACTGTGTATTATATTCTATGATGGAATAGTCCATCATAAAATGCTGTGGTATTTCTACTATAATTTACAACGGCATTTTGCAACAAATCGACCACAAATCCATCATAATTTGTGATGGAATCTGCCATAGGTAGCTAAAACAAAGGTGTTGTTTTCTTGAAATCAATTTCATTATAAATCCGTCGTAAATGTGCTATAAAAAATTTATGATGGATTTGTCCCATCGCAATTCCTTTTGTAGCACGATCGTAGAAATTTATTCTGTCGCAAGTCCGTCCAAACTGAAATTTGTGATGGATTTAGCTTATTTTGTGATGAATTATTTAGAATGAAAAACCTAATGTTTTGGCAGCATTTAATGTCATGGCGGCAACTTCTGGTGCCGCTGGGCTCATAGGCTATTGCCTCAGTGCTCACAAGCTTAACATCGTAGATAGTTTAAACAGAAATTAAAGTTCTTCATTTTAAATGCAATTTCAAAATTGGGTTGTTATACGACACACATGCATAAATCCTATAATGGTTATTAAATATCAACAATACAATTCTACATTTAGTAGTTATTTTATATAAATTATAATTAGACTATATATATATATATATATAACATAGTGAAAAATTTATAAAACTTATTAAAAAACATATATTATTTCATAATTTTTCATAAAAATATTAGAATTTAAATTAGAAATAAAGAATTAGAAGATTGTTATAATATTGGCCACCCAGAATTTAGGAAATTTTTTTATTAATGATCATTAAGTAGTAGTTATGAGTCTTAAAAGGTTGAACAAGATAGAAAGAACTAAGGTTAAAGTGAAAATATGAAATTTAGAAATTTTTCTACAGGCGCCACGGCATTCGGGTTAGCAATGCTACATCATCAAGCTCTTAGGTTTTTGGACAAAAAATAGATTTGAGCGTGCGCCACTATGCTGGTAATCTCCACCATGGTTTCAGATCTAAAGTGAGGAGATTTTGTGAGCATCTAGAAGATTTACTTGGAGTGTTACAATGCTGGAAAAGTGAGCTCCACTACACTTGGTAAAAAAAAATGAAATTATTATGTTAATATTTGAAACCATTTCAACAAAATCATTTCCTCAGCTACCTTGCTAGAAAAGAGAGAAGAGGAAAGAGAAATAAAGAGAGAGATTTTGGTGGCCAAAGCTCGAGTTCAGATTAATGGGTCAGTTGTGGAAATTTTAGATCTCAAGATAGGCTTTTAAATCTCTATCTCTGACTTTTATTCCCATTGTTTTATAAAATGTTATGGATTAAAATATATTTTTCTCTTATTTTATGAAGTTTTATTGCGTAACTTTTTTTATGTTTTCATTTGCTCTGATCTGAATATTTTGACTATATGAAATTGAATTTTCACTAGTTAAATTTTTTATGTAAATTTATTTGTGTACATTCTAATTGAGACTTTTTGGCAATTGTAATAGTTATGAAAAAGCCTTAAAATGTTTTGAGAAAATATAAAGGTCCTATTGAGTAGACCAGGTGTAGAGGTAGGATTTTGAATACGGGTTAGCAAGGTATATTTTGTAATTAAACTTTTACTTATATGATATGTAGATTGAAGTGGTATAGATTATTATAATCATGTTTTGAGAAAATGAAATTTTTTAATACTACCTTTATGATTTTAAACATTAGTATCTCTAATTAAGTTTATGGATGATCGATAATTAAACCTAGATTTAGGTAAGACAATCCTTCTTTTAGATCCAAAAGTGCCACAAGTGGTATCAACGTAATAATTTAAAAGGACTAGAGATTTTAACCAGAGCTATAAGAAATGAATTATATGGGTAGGAGAAAGGCGTTTGGAGTCTAATATAGAATGTAATCTATTAATTATATTTTATATTTAAACTCCCCTATTTTAGTTTAGATTAAAGTGTTGATGTATCATGAACACCCAAAAGTATGAGGTAGCTGATGGATAGAGTTCTAATCATGCTGCAACATTTAAGAGTACAGTGGAAGTAAAGACTTTGAATTCAATAATGCAGACTGTTAGGTTAGTGGCCTAGTTGATTAGAGAAGATCGGAGAAGAATGGTTGGTGTTAAGGAAGATGAGGTGATAAGCATTTATAACACTTTTTGAGATTGAAGTTGTGATGAGTCTATGTTCAGCATTTGAATTGATCTATTCTAATGCGATTAAAAAAACATAAATATTTGAACTTTCATGTTTTGAACCTATTTGCATGGGTTTGGAACTATTGTGGTGTGTTAAAAAGTTTGTATGTGTTCTAGAATGAGCCATAAGGGTTTGGAGTGCATTTTGGCAAAAAAAAAAAAAAAATGAAATTGTATTATTTGAGCACCTAGGTGTTGGGTGTCCAAGCAGCGTGGTGCTGCAATAACACCAATGTGCCAAATAGTGATATTTCAGCACTATAGTCTCAAATTTTTTGAAAATAAACTACTGACCCACTAGGTGGTAGCGCTGCTATGCAAGGCCACTAACTGCACTTTAAATATAAATAAATATACTATTCCAATCATTCAAGCACCACAACTAATAGTGTTGGAGAGAGAAGGAGAGGGAATTTGAGGGAGAGGAAGCAATTTTGAGCAGCTTTAGGTCATTCTTAGTAATCGACCCAATAAGAAAAATTATCCACATAAAGGTAGGCTATATTTGCCTATTTTAATTTTTAAAAATATAAAACTTTTCTGTATTTCTCGATTAAATTTTTATTTTCATTCATGAAAAATGAGATAAATTTACTCTAGTTAAACTTTCACTACGTAACTTTTTATACGTTATAGAGATTAAGATTCTAAATATTTTAAATATTTTCTAAAAATTTTCCCCCAAGAATTTTTAAGTTGATGCGATTTTTATTGAATAAAAAATAATCTGGATTTAAAAAAAAAGTGTAGTAGTATGATTAAAGTTTTTAAATAATATTTTACATAATCTTTGATAATTTTGTTATATTTTGAAATGATGAATTTTCCTTAGTAGGATTTTTAACTGTCTACCATTATAGAAAAATATACATTTATGAAATATACTCAATTATGCCTTAATTGCTTTAATATGATGAAATATGTGCTTATGTGATTGAAAAATGTCTACTGGGAGCTATAAGGGGTCATAATTTCTTAAGATTCTATTTATGATGGAGAATTTGGTTCCTATAAGGCATGTTCTGGTTGCTATAAAGCCATGTTCTGGTTGTTATATGCAATAGTTTGGTGCGTACTGGCATATTCTGGTACTATAAACACAAAAGGAGTCATAATAGTCCATAATCTTTTAAGATTCTATATGGGACTAGGAACTATCCTATTATATTCTATGATAAATATCAGTTTATTAGACTACTTAGTACTATTATTTAAATATTTAGATAACTGCTATACCCTTATTTTTACATTGCTGAGTACAGTGATTTATTATATTGTATTTAACTGTTTTTAAATATTCTAAAAAATATTAAAAAAAACTAGAATTTGGGATTTTCCTGTCACAGCTTTGGGTTGGGTTGTGATAAGCTTTTGGTGGTATTGAAGAAATAGTTTTGGAAGAAGATCATAAAATAGAGCTATATGAATTGATATATAAGTAAAGTGTGATAATTTTGAGTCTTTCTAGGTGTTCATTTATCATTTTTTTTAATGTGTATGTATATCCAGTAGTGTGTTCTATATGATATGGATATGTTAGACCTAGATATGCTAGATGGGCAGAGTGCTAGTAGGGCATCTTTTATATAGAGTACTTCTATAATGAGTTTTGATACAATTTCTCAGTTTTCTAGTGTGATAGCCCAAATGATAAGTGAAGCACAAAGCAAAGTTCTTGCTATTAGATTTGATGATAGAGATAGACATTTATATATATTTTTTAGATTGAAGCCTCCAAGGTTTGAGTGTGTTATTGAGCTCAGAGTGATAAAGGACTAGTTAAGGAGGCTAGAGAAGACATTTGATGATATGTAATCTTCAGTTAGCAGCTTTTGTATTAGATTGTAAGGTAGAGTACTGGTGGATGGGCTAGCAGAATGAGAAGTTTCATGGTAAATTGAACTATTTAATAAGGTGGGAATTATTTTTTGATGTTTCTCATGCTTGGTTTGTACCACCTTCTAAAAATTCATATATGCATAAAACTTTTTTGAGAGTGGTGTAGGAAAGTAGAACTATGATGTAGTATGAGATAGAGTTTATTACTTTGGCTAAATATTCTTCATAGTTGATTAGCACTCATGTGAAGAATTGTTATAGATTTTTTAGCGTACTTTAAGATAATCCGAGGCAGCCACTAGCACCATTTCATCTTTTTATTTTTTCAAGCTTGTGGAGAGATCGTGATTGATTAAAAATGATATGATAATTACTCACTAGCAGTGGGCTATTAGTAGGAAAAGATTTGGTGGCAAGAGTTCTGGTAGTGAATTTTTTGAAAAGAAGAGCAGGTTCATATCTAGAGAATCCAGGAAAGGTTGACAATCTATGTCTATGGCAGCTTCAAGTAGGGGCAAATTGTTTGTTCTATGAGTTTTATTAGTGGGGCACTTGTGAGTTAGAGCTATGATAGATGTAACTTTGGTTAATGCTATAGGATGAATGGATAGTATTTCTTGTGTGGTCACACTTGGCATAGGATTTAACTAATAATATGATCCCTAACCTTGTAATTCTATTTATCTGATAGGGAGATTGAGAGCAGTTTCTCTTTGTATATATTTTTAGGGACCATTTGGAAGAGGTAATGAATCTGGTTCTATTGCAAGTAGACTGCCTACAGGTCAGAGAGAGTCTGGTCGTTCTTTTACATCAACACCAATTTAGGCACATGTGTATAATTTAAAATAGCAAGAGGCTTGTGATGCGTGAGATATTATGATAAGTATTGCTTATATTTTTTATCAGCATTTCATATTTTATTTGATTATCAAGCTAGTCATTAATTCAATTTTGAGTATTTTTTTTATTTAATGGACTTGCCTTAAATTTTATTATATTTTTCTATGTCTTTTACTTTATTAACTCGAGATGGTATGACAGCTTGTGGAGTTTATTTCTATGATATTGAGATTTTTGATATGAAATGAAGGCCTTGTTTAATTTTATTCATCATTTTTGCATTTAATGTCATTTTGGGTATGGATTGGTTGAATTGGTATGAGGCTTAGATTAGGGCTGTCAAAATTTGGTTTCGTGTCAGGTTCAGGTCAAACCCGAGTCTGACCTGAAACTTTCTAACCCGACCTAAACTTGACCCATTTTTTACAAATGGGTCAATTTTTCGGACCCAAACCTTACTTGCTACGGCTATGTTTTACTAAATTTTTTTTTTTAATTTAATTTATTTTAAAAAAATCAAATTAAGATTAGATTTACTTCAATCAATTTAAAATAAACTAAGCTTAATTCAATTTGGGCAACATGGTTTATTATTTTTTGGAAATAGTATTTACTTATTTTATAATAATCTTCTAAAACCCTCCTAAATCAAATAAAAATGGGTCAACTCGAACATGACCTAGTTTTATAAATGGGTCAAGATCCCCAATATGAACTTAACTCGATTCAGGTTTGGGTTGTTCTAAACCCAAAATTTTTGGGTCAGTTCAGGTTGGGGTTTTTGGGTCATGTCAAATATTGACACCGCTACATGTTATATTTGTAACCTAAAATTTTTGACATAAATTTAAAATGAAAATTTGAATTTCTATTTGAACTGGAGCGTGTGATTCTAGGCTTGTGAATGTTACGGTTCTAGGCTACGAGCATAGCGATGCTAGAAGTTACCGCCATGATATTGAAGGCTCTATTTTAGAGTAATTATGGATTCACCATGCAATGCAATGATGCTAGATAGTGGCAATATGATGCTACACATAAAAATAAACTTTAATACATATTAAATCAATTTCTCTCCACTCACTCACCTCCTCATCGCAACCAGCGCCATGGCTTGCCATGGAAAGAAGAAAGAATGGGGGAAGGAAGGAAGAGAGAGGAAAGATAAATTATATTTTTGTTGCCGACCTGCTTCGCTAATTTTATGAAAATTTTTCAGATTATGATTAGTGACTTTATCTTATTCCTATTATTAAAGATTTTGATTTTGACAGTTTGACTTCTTCAAAAAAAATTTAATTACATTTTCCCTGGATTTAGTGAACGTTTACCATATAACCTTTTATATATCGTAGCAGTGATTATTCTGGACATTTTGATTGGATGATTTCATGATTTCACAAAGTAAAATAAAAGTTTTTGAATTTTATACGATTTTCATAGAATAATAATTTTAATAACTTTATGTAAGCATATTAGAAATACAAGCATTGTGAATGAGTGTGTATGTGATTGGGTAATAACTGGTTGCTATTACTATTAAAATACTATGATAATAGTATATTTGAAGATAAATTAAAGGCTAGTTTTACTTACGTTGACTAGAGACTGACTGTCATATCCAGAATGGTGGGCCGACAGGCTTTCTTTTAAATACAGTGATTTGGTGTTATCATCTACTGATACACGTGATTCACTAATTGGGAGTTATAATGAGATATTATTATTTTGATTGACAAGATAGTGATGATTTTATTTACTAAGCTTATGATTACTAATTACACGCTACTAAAAAAACACCACACAAGCCAGATTAAATTATTTGTTTAGTAAGATTACTAGAATGCATGTTACTATACAGATTTATTATTATTACACTCATGCCGTTCTACTATTTTACTATTCTACTAATTTTTGTTATTGCATTATTTTACTATTACTACCATCGATTTTATGGATATTGATACTACTACTAATGATACTATTACTGTTTTTGATATTACTATAATTTTTAGGGATACTAATGCGTTACTGTTGATATTAATATTTTTATTAATATTACTAATTATTCACTATCACTGTTACTGTTATTGATTCACTATTTACAAATTTATTATTATTGAGCATGTGCTTCCTTTACTGAGCATGTGCTTCCTTTACTAAGCATGTGATAAGAGATACCAATTGATACTAATATAAAATAGCTGAATATCATGTGTATACTTTTATATAAATTTTTTGTATTGATAATATTCTGCAAATCGTTATAAAATATGTTTCAATTTTACTGATTTATATGATTTTCTTATTGATTTGATAATACTACTATGATGACTGTTTTAAAGATTCAAATCTCATACTAGCTTTTTGGTTTACTGGTTTATTAATTTGATTATTTATGTACTATACTATTTTACTGGCATCCATATTACAAAGTATAGCTACAGCATGTGGTTTACTATTTTTATATAGATTCATGATCATATTAACTGTTACTGTTATAAACTGATAGATGACATGCATACTACTTCCTTAAAATATATTGAGTTTAGTTGTAAGATTTAGCAACTTGCTAGGCTTTTTAGCTCATTATTGTTGCAAACCTGGATTTAAGGATTATAATTTTGATGATAACAAACATTTCTATTCTCTGTTTGATTTCCTAACCTTTCAGGTCCAAAAGATCAAATGCAATTCGAGCCAACTCAAGATCGGGTCTATGTGTGTTTAAATGTAATTTTTTCCATTTCTTGAGTCAAATGTAATGTAATTGATCTATAAAGCTAAGTAACCTTGCACACACACACACACTCAGAGGGAGATTTTTAATAACTTGGTGTTTATATAATGTTTTAATCATGTTGTCCTGGATGATAATAATATGATCCTAGACAATCCATTAAAAATAAAAACTCTGATTAGGGCATCCATGTTAAGTCGGTCTGATTAACCAAATCTACCTAGACGTTCCTCCCATCATCCTGGATGATATGCTAAAATTAGAATTTCTAAGCCGCCAAAATGATTTAGGCATGTTTTTATCTTTAGAATCTTGGTCTAATCATCCTGGATGATACATGTATCATCCTGGATGATTCGTTATAATCATGCCTAAATTAGTTAGGTGATTAAGGAAAGTAATTAAGGATTGATTGATCGATCACATAGTCCCAACTGATCGCAAGATCATCCTGGACGATCCATTATAAATCCTCATCATCCAGTATGTTTCACCTGGATGTCCCAAACTATTTGCTTAATAAAACTACCATTTTTGAACTAATCATACGGGACGATAGAGATATCATCCTGGACAATCATGTCATTTTGAAATCGTCTAGCATAGTTGTCATGGACTTCCCAAACTGTGTGTAGGATGATATTGGTCAATTTTAAACTAATCGTATAGGATGATTGACATATCATCCTGGATGATCTTGTCTTTTCCTTCAGATCATCCAGGATTTTCTCCTAGACGTCCCGAACTATCTTCTAGATGATATTCCTAATTTGAACTAATCATCTAGGACAATCATAGAATCATCCCAGATGATCTGAACAAACCATGTCTTCTAATCATCCAGAAGTACCAGATCATCCAGGCCAGAAAGAGCTGATTTGCACTAATCATATAGGACGATCTAAGGATCGTCTTGGACGATATTTGAGGACAAGTTGAATTTTATGGAAATTTTTATGCCCTTCTATTTATGGGTTTTTATTTGTTATTAAAAAAGTTTTTTTGTTGTTGTCCTCTTTGGAGAGAGCCTAAAGAGGGAGAGGGAGAGGGAGAGCTTGGCAGAGAGAGAGAGAGAAGATCTTATACGGGGGGAGTTTGTGAGGTGTTCACAAAGGTTACTCTAAGCAAGGATTTAGGTTGTCTTCACCAGTCGTCGTCCCTTGTCCAGTGGTGGCTCTGTGGGAAGGATCGTTAGCAAGAAGTTTAAGGCTCTCTTCCTTCTTCAGGAGGAAGCAAAAGGAGGTAAGGTTTTCTGCCTGCTTCAAGAGGAAGTAAAAGGAGTTTGGGTTCTCTGCCTGCTTCAGGAGGAAGCAAAAGGAGTGTGGGTTCTCTACCTCACCGGGGTTCATGAAAAGGAGTTTTGTAAAAGCTTCTCCACCTTATTGTGGGAGCAAAAGGAGAGTTATTGAGTTTTAGTGCAATACCTGGAGTCCGGGGAGTGGACGTAGGTCAAGTTTACTGAAATACTATAAAATTTGGTGTGTTCTTCCTGATTATTTTTTGCACTTTAGTTTATTGCAATTAACTGTTTGGGTGCAATTGCTTTTGTTTTAAACATTCAAAAAGGATTTTCAAAATAGTTTTTGCTTAAGAATTTTTAAAACTACCAATTCACTCCCCTCTTGGTTAGCCTCAAGCTAGTTGATAAGGGCTTAATATCCCTAACGATCTTTCAAGTGGTATCAGAGCGAGATTCATAAATTAAGTTTTAAAACTTTTGAATTTTGATCCATGGCTAACTTTGGGAATCATAACACTGCAGAAGGTTATTCAATTACAAGACCACCATTATTTGATAATATACATTTTGATTTTTTGGAAAACTTGCATGTCCACTTTTCTATAATTTATAGATTATTGCATGTGGATGCTTGTTAAAGATGGCTATTCTGTACCATTTAGATTAGTTTATGGCATTAAAACTGAACTTGCTTTTACTTAATGGACATTTGTTGATAGAGATCTAGCATAACTCAATGCAAAATATTTGAACTATTTTTTTGTGCATTAAAGTTTGAAGATTACATGCGTGTCTCTACATGCACTACTGGTAAAGAAATTTGGGATAGATTATGTATTACTTATGAAGGCACATATAAAGTTAAACAATCTAGGTTAAATATTTTGCTTCATGACTACGAACTCTTTCGCATGAAACCTCGTGAATCAATTTTTGAAATGTATACTAGGTTTACACAAATTGTCACCTTCCTGTATGACTTTGGAAGAGAACTCACCAACTATGAAAAAGTTAACAAACTCTTGAGATGTTTTCCCTTTTCTTATGATGCCAAGATAACTGTTATCACTGAATCCAAAAATTTGAATAATTATTCAATTGATAACTTACTTGGATCACTAACTGCCTATTAGCAAGGAGTGAACCAAAGGCAGCTTGATATAGGTGAGAAGAAGAAAGAGAAAACTGTGGCATTGAAGGAAAATGATATGGAGACTGATTCTTTCGGGTCTGACAGTGATGATATTGCCTTAACCATGAGAAAATTCAAAAGATTTCTAAGGAACAAACACAAAAATTACTAGAAATGGAACAACGGTAAGAATGGTAAAAATTTTAAAGGTTCTTCTGATACAGTTTGCTTTGAATGTAGAAAGCCAGGACACATGAAAGCTGACTATCCTACACTTAAGGCTCACCCAAGCAAGGAGAAGGGTGAGGAGAAACCCAAGTTCATGACCGAAAAGAAAAGGATTCAAAAGGTTTTCTAGGTTGATTATACATCTAACTTCTTTGAGACTAAAGCTGAAGAGGAGACTACAAACTTGTATTTGATGGCAGATGAACATCGTGGTTAGTCTGACCAAGAAGAGGTATGTGAACTGACCTATAATCAATTTCTTGATGTTTCTGAGAAAATTCATTCATCATATAGGAAACTTAAGAAAACTCATGCTAGTCTGAAAATAGAATTCTTGAACCTGCAAAAAGAGCATGAAGTGTTGCGTAAGGATCATTCTACACTTGATACCAATCAAATGTCATTACTTGATAAATTTGATGAATTAAATAAAAACCATTCTAAATTAATTATTGTGAATAATTTACTAAAAGCATTGCATGTTGTTTAGAAAGTGCTTTTAAGGAATTGGACACCATGGCATTGAATTTAGATAATAGTGAGCATGCATTGAAATTTGAAATTTAAAGTCTTAAAAAAGAAAATGAATTTCTAAGTGTAAAAATTAGTGCATTTGAGAATAATAAAACATCTCCTTCATTTGCATAATTTTATAAACCCCCATCACTTGAAGAATCTCAATCAAAATCATCAAAGTATGTATCATTCAAACCTAAGAAAAGGCATTATAACCCAAATAGATTAGTGAACCCCTTTTCCTAGAGTAAGGTGTTTTTCTTATGGCATGCTAGAATATATCTCCCACAGTTGCACTGTTCATCATAGTACACATTGGGTGTGGAGACCCAAATTACATAATTCATAGTTAAGCATGCATACTTCTCATTCTTCTTTCCATTACAAGGGACCCAAACTTGTTTGGGTTCCTAAATCTGACATGTGATGATTTTGTATGAGTGCTCTCACACAAGATCTCGTGAGAGCATGTGATACCTTGATAGCAAATGTTCAAGGCATATGACTGGAGAAGCAAGTCAATTCATTTTGCTGGAAGCCAGGGTTGGAGGCAAGGTCACTCTTATAGACAACACCACCAGGAAAGTGGTGGGCGTAGGTATAATAAAAAACTCCAAGAACCTTCAAATTGATAATGTTTAGCTTGTAGATTGATTGAAACATAACTTGCTCAGCATCAGTCAACTCTGTGATAAGGGTTCAATATAAGGTTCCTGCAAACTTGCTGCATTATATGCTTAAATGACAAATTTATTTTGCAGGGAAAAAGGATCAACAATGTCTACAAGCGGGATGTAAGTTGCTTTAAACTTGATATTTCTATTTGCTTAAAAATTATTGCTGATGAGTCTTGGCTGTCGCATAGGAGGTTATGTCATGCCAGCATGAAAACCCTTAGAAGAGTAATCCAAAAAGGCTTAGTTAGAGGTGTCCCCAAGCTTAAGTTCACTAAGACCACCTTTGTGATGCTTGTCAACTAGGGAAATAAGTCCAATCCTCTTTCCACTCCATTAAGGACATCAGCACCTCTAGACCTTTAGAAGTTCTTCACACAGATTTATTTGGACCCATTAGCACTGCCAGCATAGGGGGAAGTCTATGGATTTGTGATTGTTGATGACTACTCGAGGTTCACTTGGATTAGATTTTTGTCACATAAATCTGAGTTATTTGATGAATTTAAATCTTTCTCCATATGGATTCAGAAGAAGTTAGGTTGTGATATCTTGACCATCTATAGTGATCGTGGTGGAGAGTTTAAAAATGTGAGATTTGGAACTTTCTGTGAGGAGCAAGCGATTAGTCATAATTTTTAGGCCCCTAGGACCCCTTAGCTGAATCGGGTAGCTGAAAGAAAGAACATAACCTTAGTGAAAACTGCTAGAGCCATGCTTGTTGAGTATTCACTTCCAAAATACTTTTGGGCAAAAGAGGTGAATACAACCTGTTATGTGTTGAATAGGGTGAATGTTAGATCTAATCTGAATAAGACACCTTATGAGATCATTAAGGGTAGAATTCCAAACCTTTCTCATATCTATGTCTTTGGCTGTAAGGTCTTCAATCATAATAATGGGAAATCACTCTTAGGAAAATTTGACAAAAAATTTGATGAGGGAGTCTTCTTAGGATATTCAAGTGTGGGGAAATCCTTTAGAGGGTTTAATAAGAGGACTTTGGTGGTAGAGTAGACTATTCATGTAGTGCTCGAGGAATTTGATCCTAAGGAGTCTAGAGCTTAGGTAGAAGATGAAGAGGTTATAGAAGTCACCCAAGGAGTAAAATCTATAAATCTTGAGGAAAGGGTAGAACTTGATGTTTCTTTGCCTAGAGAGTGGAGATATTCTTCAAGTCATCCTAAAGAAGTGATTTTAGGAGACCCTTTTGAAGGTGTTAGAACTAGGCATGGACTTAGGAAAGAAGTAAACCACTCTACTTTCATTTCAATGACTGAACCCACCAACTTAAATCAAGCCTTATCTGATGAGTTTTGGATCTTAGCCATGCAGAAAGAGTTGAATCAATTTATAAGGAATGATGTTTGGGAGCTTGTAGAAAGACCTAAGGTTCAAAGTGTAGTAGGAACCAAATGGGTCTTTAAGAATAAGATGAATGATTCTGGTGTGGTGATTAGGAATAAGGAAAAATTGGTGGCTAAGGGGTAAAAAAAAATAAAAGGGAGTGATTTTGAGGAAACCTTTGTCCCTAAAGCCCATTTGGAAGCCATTAGAGTGCTATTAGCTTTTGCTTGTTATAAGGGTTTTAAGCTTTTCCAAATGGATGTCAAGAGTGCCTTTTTAAATGGGGTAATAAAGGAAGATCTGTTTGTAGAGAACCCCCCATGTTTTGAGAGTTCCCAATTTCTAAATCATGTTTATAAATTAAAAAAAGACCTTATATGGATTGAAATAGGACCCAGAGCATGGTATGAGAAGCTTATCACATTCCTACTATAAAGAGAGTTTGTTAAGGGGAGGGTAAACACCACCCTTTTTTAAGGAAAGTAGGAGATGAGTTACTCATTGTCCAGATTTATGTTGATGATATGCTTTTTAGATCTTCTGATAAAAATTTAGTTGATGATTTTTCTTAGATAATGAGTAAAGAGTTTGAGATGAGTATGATGGGAGAATTGTCCTACTTTTTGGGTTTTAGCATAAGGCAAATGAATGATGGAACCTTTCTCAATCAATCCAAATACACTAAGGACATCTTGAAGAAATATAAAATGGATAAAGCCAAGTCAATCAACCCTCCCATGAGTTCCACTATTCAGTTAGATAAGGATTCAAATGAAAAATCTGTTGATCAAAAGAAGTACAGAGGAATAATTGGATCACTGCTTTACCTGACTGCTAGCAGATCTGAAATTATGTTTAGTATTTATTTTTGTGCTAAGTTTCAAGCTGATCCTAAAGAATCCCACCTGACTACAGTTAAGAGAATCCTTATATATCACTTAGAGACCCTAAACTTAGTAATCTGGTATCATAGGCACAGTACTTCTTTTGAAATTATTGGATATTCTAATTCTAATTTTGCAGGATGTAGGTTGGATAAAAAGAGCACTTCTAGAACTTACCAATTTATAGGACAGACTTTAGTCTCCTGGTCCAGTAGAAAACAAAACTCTATGCACTTTCCACTATTGAAGCTAAGTACATTACCTTAGGTAGTTGTGTGGCCCAAGTTCTTTGGTTGAAGCAACAAATTCAGGATTTAGGATTTCTTGTTGGCACAATTTTAGTTCTATGTGATAACACTAGTGCCATCTACATCTCTAAAAATCCTATCTAACATTCTAGAACCAAATATATTGATATAAGGCATCACTTCATTAGGGACCATGTTACCAAAGGAGACATTGAGGTACATTATGTTGGAACTGAAAACCAACTTGCTGACATCTTTACTAAACCACTGGCCTTTGACACATTCAGCTTTTTGAGAACCAGATTGGGTGTGATTGGCATAAATATATGAACTTGATTATTACTGAATTCTGAAATGTATGTTTGTCCTTTTTCTATTGGTTTTGTTTTGTGTGATGTGCTTATCTATTTCTTATTGTGTTCCTTTTTGATTTCCTACTGATTCTCTTCATTTTATTGTTGCTGTTTGTGTGATTTATTTATGTCTTGTTATGTGCTTATCTTTTTTTTTTAAACCACTGCTCACTTCTGCTGATGAACTTGTCTTCTAGATATAATTTTACCTTGGTTTTTATTTAGAAGCTTATAAGCAGTGATTGACTCCTCTAAACCAGTTAAAGGGAAGAAACATTGATGATTATTTTCTCTTCGTCAACTCCTTTAATGGTGTATTTTTCTTTCTGAATAGAGATCTTTTTCAAAATTAAAATATTAGTTTTTAAAATAGAGATCTATTTTATCTTCCTACAGTAATCTATCTCATATAAATAGTGTTTTCAAAGCATTGAATCATTTTTATGTCTTTCTTAATCAAGTGATTGCATTTATCATATGAGTATGATTTTGTTCTGTTGATTACATTTCCTTATTATAAAAAGTGTGCTTTTCTTCTCTTATGTATGGAAGGTAATCTCACAACTGCGATTCTTTAGAGATTATGAAAGGAAGCAAGCTTGCAAAAGAGATGAAGGGAGGCACAAAATGGGCCCAAAAATTAAAAGATGCGCAATGTCGCCAAAAATTGAGAGATACACAAAGTGTATAAAAAATAAAAAAGTTGCACAAAGTGCACGAAATAAATTGAAAAAGATGTACAAAATGAGCCCACAAAGAGATAACCTTTCTTCCCTTTCAGATCTTTAAACATCTTAGAAAAATTCATGCACTACTTAATTATTTCAAACACTTGAGATTTAAATTCATGATTCCTAGTTCTTTACTTTATAATATTATTTTATCAGATATTTTTCTGGAAAGTGGTTTGAAAGTATCTCTTTTCAAATCTAAATTCTTTTCTTTTAAATTAGATTTTTGTTTAAATGGAATTTGAACTTGTAAGGTGTCCGAGGTAGGGTTTACAAAATTGATTTTCCAACTTTTCTAGATTTCTGCTCATTAATTTCTTCTTACTGGCTTTTGAAATAAAAATTAAGGAAAAATTTTGATTTACTAGAGTAGATCGAATAAAAAAAATAAGTTTTTGGTGTTGTGTCCTTGTTTTTTATTTTTTTTTTCTTCTTTGGTTTAATTTTGACCTTCTTTTGTGATTTTTGGGTCCCCTGATCATTCCTCTCCATCCTTCACCTTTTTCAATTTTTGGTCACATCATCCTGGACGATACACCTCATCGTCCTGGATGATCTATGTAGTAGTAGTTGGATGATTTGAATTCGGCCTATCAAATTCTTTTATTGCATATCATTCTAGGTGATCCACCTAATCATCCTGCATGATAACTTTAATCAAAAGTCATGTCATCTAGTCTGACTCCTTGGGATGATCGCTTGAGTCTAATTGTCCTGTATGATATCTGATATTCTTGAATGATCTGACCGCCTTTTTGACAAATCAATTAGGACGTAATTATTACTACCTATCATCCTGGACGATCGCAGGATGTTATGGCTGATTTCTATTTAAACGGCCATTTTAAGCCATTGTTTCACCCATCTCCTTATCTACTCTCATTCAATCCTCTTCTCATGGTTGGTGGAAAACGATTTAGGTAAAAGGGAGCAAGTTCCTTAAGGGGGAATGTCGACCCCCATTTCACTGACACGGCCGATCAGGCTACCTTTGAGTGTTATCTCAGTGTGGGGATCAATCAATCAAAAAATTATGAATCCATGCCTTCTCACATATCTGGTACTAGACCATTTTGCTCACACATCCCTCACTTTCATTCTGACACTGGCTTTTCTGTTTAGTACTGAGCTTCTCTGTGTTTTCTTTGTGAATCATCGCATTGATTCTGATTACACCGCCCTCTATTCTTATGTTAATCGATGCCCCATAGAATTAACCACCTTGTAATTTCATGATATTCTCTAACTATTCATTACTAGCAATAAGCTCCATTTTTCCTCTGACCTTGACTTTAGTTGGAGTCTCATCAATCAATTTCTTAGGAACACCAATTCCCCATACCACGATAATGCCTGCTCTTCCTTAGTTAAGGATGCTAGAACAATCCAGCATGTCCTTCGCTCCGCTATCATTCCAAAGGCTGGGGACCACATGCACATTACCCCTTTGCTCACAATAACTACCTTTTACATCATGGCCCATCGTGACTTCAATGCAACTGATCTCCTATTTCACTACATTAAACACCTCACTAGCATTAGGGATCCGGGCCATAGGATATGCCCGAACCTAGCCTTAGGACACTTCATTGCCTTTGCTCTTGAAATAAAGTACAATCTTTAATATCCAATTGTAGCAATGTCCAACCTTCCTTCTAGTCTAATAATTCTTTCCATGTTCTTCACAGCACTCATCTTCATCCGTAGCCCAGCAAGAATGTTAAGGAAGAAGAGAAAGAGTCTGCTCCTGAGCACGATGCACCTGCTCCTCTCTGTATGGAATCTCCATTAGATCACCTGGTGCATATATTTGACCAGTGGGAGGCTAGATTTGACTCCTACATTGAGGCACTAGAGAAGCAGCACGAATAGGATATGACTTTATTTGGCGAGTAGTTCGCCACCATTCACAGCTACTTTCATCCATCACCACCTCCTCCACCTGATCATGATCCATCTTCCTTCTTGTTTTATGTATTGTTATGCTTGTACCGATGCTTTATTATATGTTATTTTTTTTTTATTTTTTTCCTCCTTTTTGTGATGTCAAAAGGGGAGTTATTTATAATGTTAGTCGTTTGTATTGTTGTACTATTTTGTGCTATTTGTGTTTAGTATTGTTGTACTATTTATTAATATTAGTGTCACTATATTGTTTGCAAATGCTAGTGAAGTTTGAAATTGAGCATTATCTATCAAATGTTTTCCCTCATCAAAAAGGAAGAGATTGTTATAAACCTAGATTTAAGGATTATAGTTTTGATGATAATAAACATTTCTATTTTCTATTTGATTGCCTAACCTTTCATGTCCAAAAGATCAAATGCAATTCAAGACAACTCAAGATTAGGTCTGGGTGGGTTTAAATGTAATTTTTCCCATTCTTGACTCAAATGTAATGTAATTGATCCCCAAGCTAAGTAACCTTGCACACACACACACACACTAAGGGGGAGATTTTTAATTACTTGGTGTTTCTATTCTTTTGTGATCATATCATCCAAGATGATAGTATTATTATCCTGAATGATCCATTAAAAATAGAAACCCTGATTAGGGCAGCCATGTTAAGTTAGTCTGATTAACCAGATCATCCTGGATGATCCTCCCATCATCCTGGACGATATGCTAAAATAAAAAATTCTCAGCCGCCAGAATGATTTATGCATATATATTTTTTTAGATTTTTAGTCTAATCATCCTGGACGATATGTGTATTATCCTGGATGATTCATTGCAATCATGCCTAGTTTAGTTAGGTGATTAAGGAAAGTAATTGAGGATTGATTGATTGATCACATCACCCCTGCCAATCGTAAGATCTTCCTAGATGATCCATTACAAATTCTCATCATCTAGTATGTTTCACTTAGACGTCCCAAACTATTTGTTGGATGAAAGTACCATTTTTGAACTAATCATACGGGGCGATAGAGATATCATCTTGGACGATCAAGTCTTTTTAAAATCGTCTAGCATAGTTATCCTAGATGTCCTGAACGGTGTGCCAGATGATATTGGTTGATTTTGAACTAATCATATAGGATGATAGACTTATCATCCTGGATGATCAAGTCTTTTCCTTCAGATCATCCAGGCTTTTCTCCTGGACGTCCTGAACTGTATTTTGGATGATATTCCTAATTTTAACTAATTGTCCACGAGGGTTGTGGAATCAACACAAACGATCTGAGCAAACCACATCTACTAATCATCTACCAGTACCAGATTGTTTAGGCCAAAACGAGCTGATTTGCACTAATCATACAAGATAATCTACGGATCATCCTGGACGATCTTTGACAGCAAGTTGAATTTTAGGGAAATTTTTGTTCCCTTCCATTTAAGCTTTTTTATTTGGTATTGAAAAAGCTTTTTGGTGTTGTCCTCTTCGGAGCCTACTTCAGGAGGAAATAAAAGGAGTTTGGGTTCTCTACCTGCTTCAGGAGGAAGCAAAAGGAGTGTGGGTTTTCTGCCTCACCGGGGTTGGTGAAACAGAGTTTTATAAAGGCTTCTCCGCATTGCTGTGGGAACAAAATGAGAGCCACTAAATTTTAGTACGATACCTTAAGGGGAGGCTCCGGGGAGTGGACGTAGGTCAAGTTGACAGAACCACTATAAAATCTGGTATGTTCTTTTTGATTATTTTTCGCACTTTACTTTACAGCAATTAATTGCTTGGGTGCAATTACTTTCATTTTAAAATATTCAAAAAGGATTTTTAAAATAGTTTTTGCTTAGGAATTTTTAAAACTACCAATTCACATCCCCACCCCCCCCCCCCCACCCCTCTTGGTTAGCCTCGGGCTTGTTCATAAGAGCTTAATATCCCTAACAAACTTTTAATTATAAATGATTTAAATAATTTCAGGTTAAAGAAGAGAATTGGGAGTGGGAGACTGTTCTGTTATAGGATTCTCCAATTATTATTATTGTTATTATTATTATTATTATTAATTTTTATTTTATTATTCTTTTATAGCCAAGAGTAGATAGGTTGTATATTGTTAATGTGTAACTCCTACTATTGCATATCAATTTTGGAGTATAAAAATAGATGTATATTGATATTTTGATCAATAAATTCTTTTCCATTGATATATAAATTATTGATAAAAGAAATTAGATAACTCTAGTTGTTATTAATTAAAAGAGAAAAAATAATAATTCTTCCAAATTATATTATGGGCCGTGATTATCTTAGAATCGGTGTAATAGTTATTGGAAGAATTGAATTGTAAAATTGAGCTATATGAATTGATTGTGAGTGAGGTAGATTGGATAGATTATGGTGCATAATTTTGCATATTTATTTGATTGCATGTGTGAATTGCTAAGATATAAGTGTGTAAGTGAATAGTTGAAATGGACTTGTAAGAGAAAAATGTATCCAATGAATAACACAGTTCAACTCTAGTAACATTAGATGTGTTATGTAGCTGGTCATTATTATAGCATAGGTAATGGGTGATATACAGAGAAAGACATTTTGGAGCAAGGAGGAAGAGGGAGATAAGAATTTATAAATATTTCATAAATTAAAGCCCCCATAATTCAGAGTTGTAGGACCCCAAGTTACAGAAGATTGCTTACTAAGGACAAGGAAGATCTTTAACAGTATGTAATATCCAGAGAACTAAATGGTATTGTTAGAAGTGTTTTTATTTGAAGGAAAGGCTAAGAGATGATGGTGTTAACTTGGCTAGGGTCATTTAAAATGCAAACCCCATTCCTTCAAATCTTCAAATGATGCCCCTTAGTGCCTTTGATGAGTTCAAAGCCTAGGTGGGCCACCCTAATAAAGTTGACTTGGTTAAACTAGTCAATTATTTCAAATACAACAAATCTCATGCATTCAATTCAAATAGCTTCGAGGGACTCCCCATAGTCTATCCTTATCATCTTGACTATGTTTGATCAGTCAAAGTGGTCAAATTAGTTAAATATTCAAAAGATACCCAAAAGAAAATTTGGTCAAATTAATGTAAATACTTATCTCCAACCGATGCTAGCTGTGCTACTTTTGATCAACTCTAGAACCTTCTTAGAGTTGTTTAAACCCAAGCCAAACCCTTGGTAAAACCTAACCTAAGTGCCCCGCCTACAAAAAATGCCAAAATTCCCTTTTCACATAAGATTGTCCTTCTTTGGTTAAAGCCTGCTCACCTAACCACCTAGGACACTTGACAAACATCTAGGAACTAAGACTAATCAATCTCAACCCTCATTTTAAACTCCATAGCTTAGAATAGGGTAAAACACCCAAAACCTTCATAATAACATATCTCTTTTGTGTTGATTGTGAGGGATATTGTTTTTCATGTCATGGTAGGCAAGTCATAGCTCCTAGGCCTTAGGAGAGGCCCCATCATTAGTTTGAGACATACGCACATGCCTTAACTTGCTTCTCAGTTCATGTATAATCTCTGCAACTTACCAATACACCCAATTTTACTATGAATAATTTGGTTACATGCACTCACACTTCAAACTACTACTTTTGCTTTCTAGGGTTTGTTAGATATTGGCTATAGGATAGCTCACTAACAAAGGTTTAGCCTTGTTTGCTAAACCTTACCCCTCTATGATCCTCAGTGACCTTTATATGGTTAATTAGGCCTATAGGGTATGCCACTTATATGTGTCATGTACATTAGATTTCTATTTTTTACACGAAGAAGACCTCCCTAGGGTGATTTTGGTTTCACTAATAAAATGCTTAAATAGTCATAAAAATTGACTCCTTAATGATTTTGAGCCTTTAAGGTTTGATTTCACTAACATGAACATGTCCAAAATATGAAAAGATGTAAAATACGAGCTTTAGCATGTTAGGTTTATCTATATATTAGCTCTGCATAGGGTGTTTATTCTTTGGAAATAGATTAGGCTCTACGCTTTAACCTAGTCTAGAACCTATGTTTAAAACTCATTTACTATAAGTGGTTAATTTTCAAATATAACATATGTTGTCAAAAAGTAAATGAATTTCAAGTTAAACCTTAGTGCTTTAACCTATGTCTTATTTGTGTTCATCTTTGTATCCTCTTCCCTTATTCAAATGGATTATATCGATTAAAATCCTTAGGCTGCATGGCTACGATTCTTAAGGAGGCATTGATCCTTGTGTCTTTTGCTATTTGGACATGTCATCCCCTTTTAGAAATTTAAAGCCACCTTCAAGAGTTTAATAACCCCTATTCCTTAACCACCCAAGTGTCAATCCTTAGGCCTCGTAAGTGTATCCTTATGTAGTGAGTGCTACATTTCGATGTCACCCTTTAAAATTGATAAACCTTAGACATAGGAAGATAATTTTTTTTTTTTTTTTTTTTGTGGTGGGCAATAAGATCATTTTAGTATGTCACCTATTGGCCTTATCTCAAGTTTTAGGAAATCAAGAAGGGATTATCCACCCTTGTAGCCTTATAATATTTCTATTCTTAGTTAGGTCTAGGATTAAGGATGGGCCATTTGGCCCGTCAATCCTTTATAACTCTAGCACAAGTTAGGGCTCATATATTTGGGCTCTTTATAACATAAGAATCAAAACTACAATCTTGGGATAAAATCATAATTAACTCACCCTAAATGACTAATCACTTAAAGATGAATCTCTAGGTCAATAAATTGAATAACATGGACTTGACCTTACAACTTGAACCATTCACCTAAATTGGGGTAGCTACCTAACACTAACTTTACACACACTTAGGTGCTGGATATGACACATTTTATAAACATCCTAGTAGAGTGCAGCTAGGATAAAATTTTCTAATTTCTTTATTTTTTTTACTTTGCATGAGTGATGATGTGATTTATTACGGGTAGAGCCATGTTATTAGCTCATGAGATCTTCAACAAGTTTAGGATCTCTAAGAATAAAAAAGGAGTGATGGAGATGAAGCTGGATATGGAGCAGGCTTATGATAGCATGGGATGGCCAACGTTAAAACAAATTTTAAAATGGTATGGATTCCTTTCTAAGTTCTCCGAGCTCATCATGGAATGTGTGATGAATGCTATGTTCTCTGTCATTTTGAATGGAAAAAATTCAAAATGGATTAATGCAAGGAGTGGTTATCTGCAGGGGTGTCCGTTATCACCATATTTATTCATTATATGCTCTCAACTTTTATCCAATGCAATCAACCAAAGGGGCAAAGAGTTGGGTGTTCAGGTTTCACCGAGAATCCAAAAGATTACACATCTTCTTTATGCTGATGATGTGCTAATATTTGCTCAAGCATCTATAAGATTAGCCTGAGTATTGAAGGGCATTGTTGCTAATTTTTATGGATGGATGGGACAACGGGTCAATAACAATAAGTCTCATATAATGTTTGGTAAGGTTGTTAAATGACCAAGAAAGAGTAAAATTGCTAGAAAATTGGGTTTCAAAGTAGTAAAGGAGATGCATCATTTGGGAATTAAAATTGTTTTGAGAAGATTGGGAATGGTAGATTTCCAAAGCATTTTAGTTCTTGTATTGGAAAGGCTTAATGCTTGGGGAAATAAACTTTTATTTATGGTAGGAAGGATTACTCTTGTTATGTCCTCTTTGTTATGATTACCAAATTTTTTTGCAACACATTCTTTGGTTCCCAAGAGATTGTTGCATGAATTGGATAAATTTAGTAGGGATTTCATTTGGCACAAACCTAATGGGAGACAAGGAATGCATTATGTAGCTTGGGATGATGTATGTAAACCAAGAAATGCTGGAGGATTGGGGATGCATTCGGATGCTCATAGAGTTGGCCCACTTAGATCAAAATTGGCATAGAATTTCATCCAAAATCCAAATTCCTTACTCTACAGGAATATTGTTGCTAAGTATGGTGATAACATTTTTAAGGGAGAATGCAAGAAAGGTGCTTCAATTGTGTGGCAAATTCTGGTGGATGGTGGTAAACATATTAAATCCATTGTTAGATGGAAAGTGGGTAATGGAAATAGAATCAACATTATGAAAGACATTTGGCTTCTTGATAAATGCTTTAATACTTGGCCAACCTTTGCTGATTATGTGGGTTTGGAGGGTGTGATGCTTCAACAATTCATATCCAATGATTATAGTTGGAACGTGATGGACCTTCAACGGTATTTATAAAATGACCTTATTTTGTTGATTGTGCAGATTCCTATTAATTCTTCCAGGGAAAAGGATAAAGTGGAAGCTATGTTCCAGCATTCTGGGAGATCCATTTCTACTTTGTCTTATGAAGAAGCAATGAAAGGTAGCTTCAAGGAGTATGATTTTGGCTATTCAAAGTGCCTAGAAAAATTGAAACTCAAGTCGATAGTGGAATTATTTTGGTAGAGATTGAGTAAGCATGCTATTCCAACAAATCATTTTCTTAAATATATAAAACTCTGTTATGATGATTTATGTGCTAGAGGCTGTCAAAAAGTGGAAACTTATGCTCACATTGCTGTTAATTGCAATTTTTTGATTGAGATTATTCTAAAGCTAAGAGATTGGGGTTTTAGCATTCCAATATTTCAGTCGTTGGAAAACTGTTTGGAGGAACTTAGAAGTCTTTTATTTTGGTATTCTAACACAGTGAAGGCGTATTGTACAACAATTTTCTTATCCTGGAAAAGTTGAAATGAGGTCAAACATGGTAAGCCTTCTCTTTCAAGTTCGGTAGTTGAATCCAATGTGCTGTTTACAGCTATGATACAATCAAGTCCAATGCTAGATAACTGGGGTGTTAATCTCCTTAAGGAGTTTCATAATGTTTGGCACCCTCCACCTCTAGATTCGATAAAACTCAATGTGGATGCTTTGATTTTGAGATCTAATCTAGATGGGACTAGAGGAGTGTTTATAGATCATAAAGGAAGACTTCTTCTTGCTTTTGGGAAGAAAAGAATTCATTGGGATGTGGCACAACTCAAGTTGGAGGCGATCATGGCAATAAGGGAGTTCATTCAAGTTGATGATGGATAGCAAAGGAGTAATAATTGAAGGTGATAATCTCAACATTATCAACTTCATCAAATAATCAATGAATAAATCAAAGTGGAAAATGGAAAATTGGGTGGGAAAGAAGTTATTCTTTCTAAATGATTTCAATAAGGTGATATTTCACCATATTAATAAAGATTGTAACAAAGTAGCGGATTGATGTGCTACTTTGGCTTTAAAAGATAGTTTTTTTTTTGGATAGCTTTTCTTTTTGCAACATTCCTTCTTCTTTGCTTAGTTTGTTAAAGAAGAAATGTCACCCTTTTATTATTTGTAAGTAGTTTTCTACCTATTGTAATTTGCAACATTCAAAAAAAAAAAAAAAAAGAGTGATGAAGTGATATTGTATTTGTTGATTAGGTTTGGATTATTTATTCTTGTATTTTTCTTTTTGTTTGGATTGATGAGTGAGCATTTGCCCTTAACTGGTTAGATATTTCTAGACATATCTTTTGCAGGTGGCAACATTCCCAAGGGGCTAATAAAATATTGTAATTATCATTGTAAATGCACTCTCTAATAGGTACCATAAGGATTGCAAAGCCCTTAGAAATGTGGTCCCAAGAACTGGGTCTGGATGTGGATATAACTATTTTATTATAGTTGTGCTAATATGTATTTTATAGGGATGTGTTATAATTCTTTTACTCATATAATTTTAGTTAGGAAATCCATGTAGGTATGTGGGTATTTAAAAAGGCAGGAGGTTAAACATGTAAAAATTTATCAAGACCCACATGCCATTGACATATGTATAGTTTTAGGGATGAGCTATAATCAAAGTAAAGCCAAGCTACCAATTTTTTTCTTTTTTTGGGATGTATTGTAGAACCCAATTGCATTCGTGGCCTTTCATTTATTATTTATTATTTATTATTTAATGATTAGTGTGTTTACTTTGATTGTGTAATAGAATGACATGCTTTTCTTAGGTTTCTTTAATTTCTTTGATTGAGAATGGCCTGGACATTTTTCTTCATTAGGCTCTTATGATGTTAAACTTTCTATCTTAAATAACCAATTGACTAAAAAATGATCATAGAAAAATGGATATTTTCTTTAGATAAAAAAATGTAAATCATAAAATTGAATTGCCTTTTAAACCTAATCATTTTTAGAATAACAAATAACCTAATCCTAACTCAGTAAAACCTTTACCTCACACCTGCATATATAGCCCAACGAGTTAGCATGTTAGATTTTCCTTTTATAAGTTCACTTAGTTAGCTAACCAAAAATTTTACATAAGCATTTTTTATCCACACATGGTCGGGAAACCCTTTCTTCAATGGCAGGGTTACAAGTCCCATTCTTAATAATAACCATCCATTTCATCTTGCATTTGCATAGAGACTTAAATTCTTGAATTTGAATACATTTAGGTGGATCTAGATGGTTGTCCTTTTTAGGCAAGATAAAAAGTGCATGTTAGGGAAGCTTAGGTCCCTGGTGGAATTTAAGTCATAAGTCCCGTCATCAACTTATATTAGTTAGGTCAAGGTTGTTAGTATTGAGAGTACAGTATATCCCTTATAAATTTATGATCAAAGGTTTGCATTATGAGTGTGTCACTATATGCCTTAAAAATGGGTGAGCTCTCCATTCTTAGGAGGCTATAAATCCTGCTTATTTCATCACACTAATGACATCTTTTCCATCTCTCTCTTGTATGCCTTATGTGTGATTTTTTGTATCTTGATTTCTATCCTTTAGTCCAATCAAATGACTGCATGATCTTTGTGTTTGTTTAATAGCCCATTGAGCTTATTACTTTTGGGTTAGAAGAATCTAAGAATCCCATAATGCATTAAATTAAGAAAAGGATATAATAACATCCTTGAGGTCTAAGATATAATTAATCACATAGGGCTTGCACTTATGGGAAACTATCACCCACATCAAATAAATCTCATTTGAGCCCATATATCAAATGGGGAGAATCTTCTGACTCTTAAATCATATGTATCATTATCCATCGATATGTGTAGGCAAATACTATTATTTTTCTTTGGAGATCATGTATATGATTAAATTTGCTCTATGTTGGCCTGCTTGTATAGAGTGTAAAGGTCTATGCAATTTTGTCTTATGGATAGTGTAATTACACCCTTTATATTCTAACCCTTTTGATCATCCCTTTCGGAGACCCATAGCTGGGGATGACAGCAGAGAGAAAAATTTTAAAGGAAAACCAATGCGAGACACTTGAGAAGAATTCACTAAAATGTTTAGGATATGGTTTGTACCTCCTTTTGCTCAATGATAGATGCAGGAAGCTTTTATTATATTGGAATAGAGATGTAAGACAGTGACGCAGTATGAGCTGAGTTCACTATATTGTCTAGGTACACTCCTCATTTGATTTCCACTGCTAAAAAAATGTTTAGATTTCTACAGGGATTGAATAGGGAGTTGAAACATCCATTAGTATTTCTATGAATTCATGAGTTTTCTGAGTTAGTGGAATATACTAGACTGATAGAGATTGATTTGCAAGTACTGGAATCCAAGTATGATGGGGGCCTTAAGTATGATGTGAGCAAGATGATGACCAGAGATAAATCAAGTAGGGATAGAGAAAGTAAAAGTGATAAGAAAAGTAGATATAGTGATTTGAGGGTATCCAAATTGACAATATCTACTAGAAGCTATAATGATGTTTCTTCTCTCTCTCTCTCTCTCTCTCTCTCAAACTTCACCCATTCTCTCCCTAGTTCAAAGTCCTCTCTTCAATGCTTTCTCATAGAAGACATAACCCAATGACTTCCAAAAGACTCTTACGAAGTCTTTTAAGAAAGTTTAAATACTAAGCTTTAAAAAATCCTAATCGTTCAATTCTATCATCTTTCTTCATACAGTATGATTAGTTCAGTTATTGTATGATTTCTAATTAGTACAACACGATCAGCTCAATTCTTAACTAATCGTATTATACAAATAAACAATAATGCAATATGATTAGTTCAATCAAATCACAGTTCATCCGGGATAATCCCTGGGATGAAAAAAAATTATCTCTGTTGATCATCTAGTATGATCCAGTTTGTACAATATGATCTTAAATCTTAATTAAGCTATATTTGATTGATTAATCATAGAATTAAATTAGGCAATATTTAAAGCCTCGTATAATATGATTATGTTTGTACAACACGATTAAGTTTGTACAGTATAAATATTACAAAATTTAAAATTTATATTATTCCTTAATTTAAATAACAATGGGGTTTCTTAAAATATATGATCATCCATTAGAATTAGGTGGTTGTATAGTACAATTATTTATATTTTATTTTAATTTAATTCTTAATTAATTAAACATTTTAAATAATTTTTTATTACGTAGAACATATAATATGATCTTGATCATCCAGTATAATCTTTAGAAAAATTAAAATATTCAATTTAATTTCACTCTCCTTATGTGTGTGTATATAACTACTAAGATAGCATAAATCTTTTTATATTGATTAACTAAAGAAAATAAAAAGTACAGACTCTTGCATAAATTAAACTTATACTACCCAATCTTGATTCCTAATTCTCTGACAATACTTGGTGCATGTTGAACCTGTAATGTAAGTAGACACAAAAAATATGTCCAATAATAAAATACAAGTGAAACTAAGCATAATCCAATAATATTTTTTATTATCAAAACAAAAACTCAGGATCCTGGAATATAATAATTGAAATGATTTTAGGTCAGAGAAGAGGATAGGAATTGTGAGACTGATTAGTTACAAGAATCTATAGGTTTTTTTTCTATTATTTTGCTTAATTTTTTCCTTTGTAGTCAGGAGTAGATAGATCCGTATGTTACGATTGTGTAACTCCTAACTATTATATATCATATTTAGAGTATGAATAGATATGTATATTGATATTTTGATCAATTGATTCATTTTTGTTAATATATATATAATATTGATAAAAGAAATTAGATAGATCTGATTATTATTATATTTAATGATAAAAATACTTTTCTTCTAAATTAGATTCTGGGATGTGATAATCTTGGTATTACAAAAATAGTTATTGAAAGAATTGAATTAAAAATCAGAATTATAGGAATTGGTTGTGAGTCAGGTAGATTGGATAAATTAAGGTGAATTATTTGAAATGTATAATTGATTGCATGTGTGAATTGTTCATATAGAGCTGTGTATTTTAATAGGTAAAATAGACCAGCTAGAGAAAATTATATCCAATGAATAACATAATGCATCTCCATTTCCATTAGACAGTATTATGTAGTTGGCTTGTGTTCTATCAAATATAATGGGTGATACACAGAGAAAGTAGGAGCACGAAGGATGATGGAGATAAAAATTTATAGATATTTCATAAACTAAATCCCTCACTATTTAAAGGAGCTGTAGGACCCCCAGTTGCATGAGATTATTTACTGAGGATAGAGAAGATCTTTCACATCATATAGTGTCTAAAGAACTAAAAGGTACCATTAGCAATGTTTTTGTTTGAACGAGAGGCTAAGGGATGGTGGGTTTGATAACAATGAGAGAAATTTAAGGGTAAAACCAATGATGAGACACTTGGGAAGAACATTGTTCAAGATGTGGTTTGTACCTCCTTCAACCCAATAATAGATGTACGAAGCTTTCATCAGATTGGAAAAGAGACGTAATACTATGATGTAGTATTAGGGCTATCAAAATTGGGTTTCGGGTTGGATTCGGGTCAACTTAATTCTAACCCGACAATTTTGAACCTAACCCGTTTTTACAAACGGGTCAATTTTTTGGACCTGAAACTGACCCTCTTCGGGTATGTTTTAATAAAGTATTTTTATTTAATTCAATTTATTTAAACCTAAACTGAATTAAGGTAAGATTGAATTTAATAAATTTAAAATAAACCAAGCTTAATTTAATTTGGGCAACATGGTTTATTATTTTTTTTAAATAACATTTACTTATTTTATAACAATCTTCTAAAACCCTCCTAAATCAATTAAAAAGGGTCAAACTGGGTTAATTTTAGGTTTTAGGGTCAACCCGAACCCAACCCGATTTTACAAACGGGTCAAAGACCCTAACCCGAAACCGAAATTTTTTGGTTGAGTTTGGGTCGGGTTTTTGGGACGTGTCAAATATTGACACCCCTATGTAGTATGAAGTTTAATTTACTGCATTGGCTAGTTACACTCCTCATTTGTTACATATACAACTATATCAAAAATTTATGTGTTACATATATAACTATATAAAAATTTCATGTTATATATTTAAATACCCTCAAAAGTTTATTGAATCACTTATTTTTTCAATCATATAATTTTCTAAAGTTAAAAGAGTTGTGGGAAGATCATTAATTTTTTTATTTAAAAATTTAGATCAAGATATTTTAATTGATTTTAATCAAAATAATTTTCAAAATTTTAAAATTTATTTAAAATAAGTAAAATTTATGCAAAATTTATATTATACATCTAAATTCAAGATCCTTTTTAATCATTTTTTTATCAGAATATGATGACATAAAATATTTTCATACAATATATCAAAAAAATATAATAAAATATAATTAAATTAATAATAGCTATAATATACTTAAAAATTAAATATATATATATATAAGTATGTTTTTATATAAAATATATAAAAATATAATTTAAAATTCATAAATTTATAGTAAAGGAACAAACTTTTTTCCATTAAAAATATAGTGACACTAACAAGAAAATTATATTAACTATTTACAACCAATTTCTTTTTATTCCTTACAAGGATTAAATACTAAACCCTAAAAGAACAATGCAAAGCTAGATGACATACCCACGCAATGATTTTTTTTTTCAGAATGAGGGTAGAGCTTGATTTTATTAATAAAATGATGAAAAATTACAACCCAAAATTAAAATAAAAGACAACTTTAATGCAAAACTAAAAGAGGAAAAAAATGGAAAAACCTCAAAATAGCATAGAGAGTCATAAAATAACCTATAAAATTATATAGAGGGCGAAGGAAAAACACCCAAAAGACTTAGAATGCTCCAGAGAACCATTTAAGGGTTTTTTGCTTTTTCCCTAGCCGTCCTTCCCCCACCTAGCTTCATCCTTCCTCTGGCTTTGCCAGAGGAATCCTCCCTCCCCCGCCTTAATCTCTATGGACTTATCTCATTCCCACAATGATTTCCTCCCTCTCACAAACACCCCTGTGGAAGCCTCCAACCCTACTATACTTTAGAGGAACATTTTTTATACTAGAAGCTCCTCTTATTCAGAACTCCTGATTTTCTTTTTGCCAACCAAGAAGAAATAGTTCCTTTTTCTAAAGAAGTTATTGCCTCTGGTGTTGTAAATCTATTTTCATGGCTTATGTTTTGATGATTGACAAACACTAATTCTCTTGGACTGCCTGTTGCTTCTAACTTTTTAGGAATCAAAGATTGCGTAGGTTTAGGGTTGAGTCAGTATGTACTTTATTTTTTCTCTTCTTGAGTCTATTTGTATTAGTTGAAGAGACTGATGCTAAGTAACCCTACACACACACACACACACTTGAGAGAATTAGAATTTATGTTTTTACTCATATCGGCCAAGACGATACTTATATCGTCCTGGACGATCAGGCTTAAAAAAGAAAGACTAAATAAGGATTCTTAATTAAGGCAGCCGTCATTACCAGATTGGCCTGGATGATACGTGTATCGGCCAGGACGATAAGCTCAAAACAGAAAGAAGTTTCCGCCATAGAAAATTAAGGTATACTGTATTTTTAAATAATCGGCCAGGACGATTATTGATCGGCCTGGACGATATTCACAAATTATATCTTAATTGATCAGGAAATCAAGGGAGTAATTAAGGATGATTGATACGATCATATCATCTTGGACGATCGCACGATCAGCCAGGACGATCTATTCAAAAACCTTAAGTTACTTCAGGACGATAAATATCGGCCAGCTCGAATTCAGGCGATGTTCTGGACGATTTTCCACTAATTTGAACCGATCGGCCTAGACGATAGTGAGATCGTCCTGGACGATCAAGACAATTTTAAATCATCCAGTTTGCATTCAGGGCCATGCTCTGGCTGATCTTTTGAGATTTGTACTAATCAGCCAGGCCAATGTCCATATCGGCCTGGACGATATTGTCAGCAACTTACAATTAATGAGCTCCTTTGAAGCTCTTCTATTTAAGAGCTCTTGTTCAATCTTTTGAAAGACCTTTGGCTGTTGCCTTGACCTGAGAAGGCCTTGAGTAGAGAAAGAGAGAGAATCTTATGAGGGGGAGCTTGTGAGGAGATTCACAAGGGTTGCTTAAAGGATCGCTCTGCTTCTTCTTCGTCTAGACTTTCTCGTCCGTGGAAGGGTCGGTAGAGGTAAGGAGACAGGTTCTGGTTGTTGGTTCTCTTCTAGCTTCAGGAGGAAGAAAAAGGAGATAGGTTCTCTGCCTTGCTGGGGTGGCAAAAAGGAGGTTCTTGTAAAGGCTTCTCCGCCTAGCTGTGGGGGCTAAAGGAGAGTCACGTTTGTAGTGCAATACTCGGAGGGCGCCTCCAGGGAGTGGACGTAGGTCGAGTTGACCGAACCACTATAAAATTGTGTGTTCTTGTTTTCTTGCTTTTGCACTTTAATTTCTGCATTTATTTTTCACGTGGTGTGATTTTGGTTTATGTGTTTTTGTTCTTTGTGAAAAGAAATTTTTGAAAATACCAATTCACCCCCACTCTTGATTAGCTCGGGCCATTTCTATAGGGCCTAACATCCCTAACGAACTTTCATCTAGTTCTTAAAAATGGATGCTTTTTTTGGTCAATTACTCAATTGGAAAGAGACCTTAGTACGAAGCCCTGCTAGCTGCCATAAAAATGTGGAAGTTAAAAGGTACCCTCCAGTTATCAGCCCTAAGCGATGACTTTTTCCTTCTTAGGTTTTTTTTTCTTTGAAGATTATGACATGGCTTGGTCTGAGGGAGCTTGGTTTTTCCTAGGGAAGCCTAATCCTCCAAAAATGGTACCCCCACCCCGCTTTTATCGCACTCATGAAAATTTCACCGCTATCTCCATTTGGCTTAAAATTCATGATCTCTCCTTGGCTTGCTGGAGCTTTGAGGGTATATCCAAAATTGCTTCAAAAATTAGTTTTTATTTGGATGTTGATGCTCTAATATGCCCAAAAGATAAGACTGACCTATGCTAGAATCTATGTGCAAGTTACTAACTCCTCCACCTACCCTGAAATCATTCCCATTTCCATAGATGGTTATTGACCTCATTTTATATAAGGTCATCAGGGCCTATTCAGACTCCTACCTATTGATTTGATGATTGAAAATCATCCAGTTGTCAATCATCTAGAGTCTAATAAAGATATCACTCTATATTTAATTTAGATCTCAAAACCAGACTTCTGTTCAACCTTTAATCTAGACTTAATAAATTCAAGCTTTAATCAATCCCGACTTCAATCAGTGTTCAATTAAACTTTAATTAACCTTCAAACCAGATTTCAATAAATCCTCAATCAATCTTCAATCAGGATTTAATCCTATCTAAATAAAAAGCATTTAATTGATTGTGATTGATTTGGACAATTCAAATTCAATCAATCAAATCTAAAATCCAGCTCAAATCCAAAATTCCAAACCAAATCCAGGGTTAAGGACCCTTGTCTTGAAACCATTTTTGAGTGATTTTTAATCTCTTCAAAACCCAGTTAATTGACCCCTGATTAATGATCTATCAATTGCATATTGATTAGGAATGTTCCTAGGGTCAATAAAAGTTTGATTGGGATGTTAAGCCCTTATGAACTAGCCCGAGGCTAACCAAGAGGGGGGGTGAATTGGTAATTTAAAAATTATTTAACCATAGGAAAGATCTTTTGATAATTTGCGGTGGAAACAAGTAAACACAGTAATGAAAAGATAAATCACAGATTTCACCCAACAAGATAATATCAGGAAAATAAAGTGCTGAAAATAAACAAAAAGAACACACTGAATTTTATAGTGGTTCGGCCAACTTGACCTACGTCTACTCCATGGAGCCTCCCCTCCAGGTATTGCACTAATCAAATTATTGACTCACGTTTTTCTCCCATAGTAAGGCATAGAAGACTTTACGAAACTCCTTTTCACCAAACCCTGGTGACGTAGAGAACCCAAACTCCTTTTTCTTCCTCCTGAATCAGGCAGAGAACCTCGACTCCTTGTGCTTCCTCTGAAGCAGGAAGAAAACTTGGACTCCTTTTGCTTCCTCCTGAAGCAGGCAAAGAACCTTGACTTCTTTCTGACGATCCTCCCTTCAGAACAATGAAGGAAAAGGGATGAAGACCGGAGAAGAAGACTTGAATCCTTGCTCGGAGTAACCTTTGTGAATCCCCACAACTCCCCCTCACAAGATTCCTTCTCTCTCTCAAGCTCTCCCTTTCCCACTCTAAGCTCTCTCAGCAAAGGACTCAGGCAAAAAGTTTAGCCAAGAATAACAAACATAGTATAAATAGAAAGGCACAAAAATTTCCCTAATTTCCAATTGGCCGTCAAAGATCATCCAGGATGATCTACCGATCATCCTATATGATTAGAGTAAATTTTCACCTTTTGTTCAGGACGATCTGGCTCTTTTAGATGATCAGAAGACATGTTTTATTCTGATCGTCTAGGCCGATCATGTGATCGTCCGGGATGATTAGTTCAAAAGAGGAATATCATCCAGAGGATAGTTCTGGATGTCTAGGGGAAAAGCCTGGACGATTAAAGGAAAGAGCCTTTATCGTCCCGGATGATACATGTATCGTCCGATATGATTAGTTCAAATTTGTCAGAATCGTTCAGTACACAGCTCTGGACGTACAGGTCAGAAACTACTCATCTATTTAAAAATGACTTAATCGTCCTGGACAATATGGGTATCATCCCATACGATTAGTTCAAAATTGTCCAAAATCATCCTGAACATAGTTCTGGACGTACAGGTGAAAGGCACTGGATGGTCAGGATTTTAACATATCATCCCGTACGATCCTGATATCATCCAGGACAATATGATCAAAACAATCAATAATAATTTCTTTCCTTAATCACCTTAGTAATTTAGGCATGATTATAATGGATCGTCCAGGATGATACATGTATCGTCTAGGACAATCCGATCAGAGATCCAAAAATAAGAACTTTGCTAAATCAATCTGGCGGTTGAGAGTTTCTGATTTGGGCATATCGTCCTATACAATGGGAGGATCATCCACGGTGTTAGGCTTAAATAAACCAACTTAACTCTACGGCCCAAGTTAGATTCTCTATTTTTAATGGATCGGTCAGGACGATATGGGTATCATCTAGGACAATATGATCAAAACCTAATAGAAACTCTAAACTCACAAAATCTCCCTCTGAGTGTGTGTGTGTAAGGTTGCTTAGCTAGGGGATCAATTACGTTGATATTGACTCAACAAAAGAAAAAAATACATAAGACATGAATCACCTACATATTGACTTAATCTTGAGCTGACTTGGATTGTACTTGATCTTGTGGTCCTGGAAGGTTAGTTAATCAAAACAAACCACATACATGTTTGCTATCATCAAAACTATACTCCTTGAATCCATATTTGCAACAGTCAACCCTCTAAATTTTAGCTCAATTTAAGACCTCTAGCCCTAGAAATTGAATTGATTTCTAAAGGATGCAAAACCTTTAAATATTTACAACTTATGCCACTAGACCTTCCAACTTGTGGAATTTGACCTTGGAACCTCCTCCAAAACCTTGATCATGTCCATAGCCTTTTTATGACATGTTGAGCATTAAACTATATTTTGGTGTACTCAATTTATGAAAGTTCAATAAGAATGTTAAGCTAAGTGAACTTGTCCCTAAGCACACTAATGTAGAAGCAATACTATCTCTTAGTGCATAATCTAATAAACTTTTCAAGACTTACAATAATTGTGATGATAATTTAATTAATACAACGTACTACTAACCATAGATTTTAACCAAGTAATTAATTATCATGGAAATAAATATATCATGCAATATTAGCAAATCAAAAAGTGTAAAAAAGTAAAAGGCAGAAACTAAGAATTTAGAACAAACACACCATAGATTTAAGGTAGTTTGGTCAAACAATGACCTACATCCACTACCCGGAGTCCTCTCCGAGTATTGCACTATCACTATAGTGTCTCTCCTTTAACCCCCACATCTAGGAAAAGAAGCCCTTATAAAATTTATTCCACCAACCCTGTACGGCAGAGGACCATAATTCTTTTCACCCTCCTGGTGAGGCAGAGAACCAGGATTACTTTTTCACCCTCTAGGTGTGGAAGAGAACCTAGAATCCTTTTCACCCTCCTAGTGAGGTAGAGAACCTTGAAATCACTTTCACCTTTCCCAGTGCGATAGAGTAGCTAACTCCTTTGTCACCAAAGATATCTTCTTCCCCAAAACATCCCTCAAGACAAACCTTGAGGCATGGAGAAACTCAGGTGTATGTTCATCGGGCAACTGTGTGAACCCCTCTCATACTCCCTTGAAGCCCATAAGGATCTTCTCCCTCTCTCAAACTCCACCATTTCTGTCCCTAGCTCAAGGCTCTCTCTTCAAGCTTTCAGAAGGAACAACTCAATGAATGGCAAAAAGACTCTTATAAAGTCTTATGAGAAAACTTAAATAGAGTGCTTCAAGATACCCTAAAAATTTGAATATGTCGTCTCTAATGGTCTAGTATGATCCCATATCGTATAGTAGTATTAGTTCAATATATTCCTGTTAATACTGTATGAAGAGTAATGAGATGTATGATTAGTTTAGGTATTTAAGCTGATTGTCGAGTATGATTAGTATAATCAAATTAGATTATCATCCTCTATGATTGGCAAAGATAAATTATCATCCCCTGTAGGAATCGGGTCGTATAGTATAATTTATACAATTGTATAGTACGATATCACTAGATAAAGTAATCCAAATTTAATCCCTAATTACATGATTAATTTAGGCAAGATTTGACAATAATGTACAGTACGATACCTATCATATAATACAATTAGAATATAATTTTTATTTCATAATATTGCCTGAATAGTGATTGGCTGCTGAATCCATGATTTCAACTGATCGTACTATACAATAAAGATAATCTAATTTGATTAGTTTAAATAGCATTAACTATCATAATTAGTTGATTTAATAATTTTTCTGAGTAATTGATCGTACAGTACGATTAGTTCAGAGAATTTATCTTCTAATTTTTCTCACTTCCTCACTCCCTGAGTGTGTGTGTACACAGTCAGTAGTTTAGTATACACCCTTATAGAACTTGCCTCAAGAAGTTAAAAATACATAAATGAATTTTATAGACTCTTTCAATATGCCCTATTTTACCTAATCTTGAGCCCTGAATCTTCATTTTCTAGTGCATGATGTACCTGTAATGTTTGTCTATACAACAACAAATATGTAGTACAAATACTAGGAGATGTAAAGATACAATTAATAATATTTTTCATCATCAAAATAATAAACTCAGAATCCCAAGTTGCAATAGTTTGACCCCTAATTGACTAGGGGTCAAAATGATCAAAATGCCCCTTAAGGGAAAAATTGAAGTTTCCTCCAAACTTCAACATGGCCCAGTCTAATCAAGCAATAGAACCTCCTCTAATGCATCCTAAACATCATTAGGAATGCATTGGCCTTAACTTCAGACCATGGTAAAGTCTAGTTAAGCAAGTCAACCTACTTTGACAAAAATACCCCTTAAGGGTTTAAATGGTTATTTCAATTCAAATGGATTCATCTTTGTATGGGACCATCTCCATTCAACTCAAAATATCATTTTAAACCTGTTAAGCCCAAACCTTGGCGCTGGTCCAACCTAGTGACCAAGTCAACCTATGTTGACCAAATGGCCCCTTAAGGGTCCAAATGATCACTTTCACTCAAATGACCATCCTGACCACTGAAACCACATACATTGGTCTCTAATGATCAAAACAAATTATTGAGCCCAAACTCGCCCCTGGTTTGACTTGGTTGACAAAGTCAACCCGAGTTGGCCAAATAAACCTTTAAGGTTTATTTATATTAAATCAAGCTTAAAATGTATTCAAACCTCATCAAATCCCTTGACCACTTCCCTTACTTATTTGGGGTAGACTGGTCACCCTAACCTAATTAATAGTTGACTTAGTTAACTAGTCCCATGTATGGTCAAATCCAATCAACATAAGGTCCATTCACTACATATAGTCAAATCAAATTCAAGCAAGTCTTTCAAACCCTCAAGACCACTCAATGGCATTGTTACAAATCTATTTTCATGACTTATATTTTGATGATTGACAAACGCTATTGATTCTCTTGGACTGCCTGTTACTTCTAACTTTTCAGGAATCGAAGATCGGACGAACAAACGAAGCCAGTTCAAGATTGCGTAGGTCTAGGGTTGAGTCAGTCTGTACTTTGTTTTTTGTCTTCTTGAGTCTATTTGTAATGGTCAAAGAGACTGATACTAAGTAACCCTACACACACACACTTGAGAAACTTAGAATTTCTATTTTTACTCATATCGGCCAGGACGATATTTATAATATCTTGGACGATCAGGCTAAAATTAGAAAGTCTAAATAAGAATTATTAATTAAGGTAGCCATCATTAATAGATCGTCCTGGACGATACATGTATCAGCCAGGACGAAAAGCTCAAAACAGAAAGAAATTGCCACCATAGACAATTAAATATTATGTATTTTTTAATAATCAGCCAGGACGATCATTGATCGGCCTGGACGATATTCAATAATTATGCCTTAATTGATCAGGAAATCAAGGGAGTAATTAAGGATGATTGATATGATCATATCATCCTGGCAATCGCAGGATCGGCCAGGGCGATCTATTCAAAAACCTTAGTTACTTCAGGACGATAAATAACGGCCAGCTCGAATTCAGAGCGATGCTCTGGATGATTTTCCTCTGATTTGAACTGATCGGCTGAGACGATCATGAGATCGGCCTGGACGATCAATCCAATTTTAAATCATCCAGTTTGCATTCTGGGTGATGCTCTGACCGATCTTGTGAGATTTGTACTGATCGGCCAGGCCAATGTCTATATCGGCCTGGACGATATTATCAACAACTTGCAATTAATGAGCTCCTTTGAAGCTCTTCTATTTAAGAGCTCTTGTTTAACGTGGAGAGAGAGAGGATCTTTTGAGGGGGAGCTTGTGAGGGGATTCACAAGGGTTGCTTCAAGGATCGCTCAGCTTCTTCTTCGTCTAGAGTTTCTCGTCTGTGGAAGGGTCGGTAGAGGTAAGGAGTCAGCATCTGGTTGTGGTTCTCTGCCAGCTTCAGGAGGAAGCAAAAGCAGATAGGTTCGGTGGCAAAAAGGAGGTTTATTGTAAAGGCTTCTCTGCCTAGCTGTGGGGGCTAAAGGAGAGTCATGTTTGTAGTGCAATACTCGGAGGGCGCCTCCTAGGAGTGGACATAGGTCGAGTTGACCGAACCACTATAAATTTTTGTGTTCTTGTTTCTTGCCTCCGCACTTTAATTTCCGCATTTATTTTTCTCGTGGTGTGATTTTGGTTTATGTGATTTTTGTTCTTTGTGAAAAGAAATTTTTTAAATTACCAATTCACCCCCCCACTTGGTTAGCTTGGGCCGGTTCTATAGGGCTTAACATCCCTAAAGAACTTTCAAGTGGTATCAGAGCAGGATTCATAAAAACTGAGTTTGAAAACTTTTTGAATTTTGATCCATGGCTAACCTTGGGAATCGTAACACTACGGAAGGTTATTCAATTACGCGACGTCCCTTGTTTGACAACTTGCCTTTTGATTTCTGGAAAACCCGCATGTCAACTATTTTACAATCTACTGATTATCGCATGTGGATGTTTATCAATGAAGGTTATTCTCCACCTTCTCGTGAAATTAATGGTGTTAAAACTGAAATTGCTTTTACTGAATAGACTTTCGATGAACGAGATTTAGCTCAATTGAATGTAAAATATTTGAACTATTTTTCTGTGCTTTAAAATCTGAGGATTACATGCGTGTCTCCACTTGCAAAACTGGTAAAAAAATTTGTAATAAATTGTGTATCACTTATGAAGGCACTAATGAGGTTAAACAATCCCGTTTGAATATTCTCTTGCATGATTACGAACTTTTTTGTATGAAACCTCATGAATATATTTCTGACATGCACACTAGGTTTACTCAGATAGTTACTTCACTGCATGCACTTGGAACAGAACTTTCAAACTTTGAAAAAGTAAACAAGATTTTGTGATGCTTGCCTTCGTCATATAATGCTAAAATCACTGCAATCACTGAATCTAAGGATTTAAACACTTATTCTATTGATAACTTACTTGGCTCACTCATTACTTACGAGCAAGGGGTGAATCAAAGAAATCTTGATGCAGGTGAGAAGAACAAGGAGAAAGTAATTACACTGAAGGTGCACAAATCAGATTCTGAATCTTCCGAGTCTGAAAGTGATGAAGTTGCCTTCATCACAAGGCAATTCAAAAGTTTTCTAAGGAAGAAGCAAAATCATCATTGGAGAAAAGGTAGGGATCATAAACATTCTAAATGATCTTCTGATGTTGTTTGTTATGAATGCAGGAAGCCTGGACATGTGAGAGCAGATTTTCCTACACTTCAAGATCACTCGAGCAAAGAAAAGGAAAATGGTGAAGAGAAACCTAAGTTTAGAAAGGACAAGAATAGAGTCCAAAAGGCGTTCTGGGTAGAATCTGGTACTGATTCCTCTGAGACTGAACCAGAGGAAGAGACTACAAACTTATGCTTAATGGGGGAAGATCATCTTGAGCAAAGTGATGAGGAAGAGGTATGTAAACCAACCTATGATGAATTGTTTGTAATTCGTGAGAAAATCCATGCATCTTACCGAAAACTTAAGAAGACTCATGCTAACTTAAAGTTGGAAATTATAAATTTGCAAAAAGAGTATGAAGTCATTCTTAAAGATCATTCAATAATTGATTCTAATCATATGGCTCTTCTTGATGAATTCGATGATTCGAACAAAAAGCATTCATAATTAATTAATGAGCATGATGCATTAAAAGTTTCACACACATCACCTGAGTCTAATTTCAAGAAATCAAAAGAGAAAGAAAAAACCTTGATGATTGAGAATGATGTTCTAAAAAATACAAACTTGAGGATTAGAGATGAATTGGATACACTTAAGGGAAATTGGAAGACTCCCACTTTGAATCCAAAGACAAAACCTAGGAAGAGGCATTATAACTAAAATCATTTAAGAAATTCTTTTCCTGGAGTTAGATGCTTTTCTTGTGGCATGCTAGGACACATCTCACACACTTGCACTATTACCATAGAACACATTGGGTGTGGAGACCTAAGGTGCACAATTCACAGCATATCACACCTGCATTGTATTCTACTTTTCTTGAGAAGGGACCCAAACTAGGTTGGGTTCCTAAATCTGACTGTTGTTGAGTTTTGCAGGAGTGCTCTCGCCAAAGACCTCATGGGAGCATAGAATAACTGGACATAAGGAGGCTCGCAGCTCAAAATTGCTTAAACTCGCTGCTTCATAACTTGCTTGAAATGTCTTTTCTTTAATTAGTTTTGTGTTATTTTTGTGTTAGTTTTGTGCTTGCTTTGTGTTGTTCTAGTTTGCTTTGTTTTCGTTTTGTTTTTTATGTTTGATTTTCTATATGATTATTTTTTAAGCTTTTTAAATTTTGGAGTTTTAAAGATTATGTTTAGCATTTCTAAATCGGTTAAAGGGAGGAATACCGTTGATGGTTTCCCTCCTTCTGACCTAGTTTAGTGGTATAAATTTTCTTCTCTAAACAAAAGTCCAACTCATTTTAGCCAATGGTTTTTGAACCTAAGATTTTTTTTATCTTGCTACAAAAAATCTATCATGTGTATAATATTCAAAGTTTTTATATATCTCTCAAGTTATTTGAGATCTTGCCTTTGCACTGATCATATGATTTTTAGTTTTGTTTTGTGGGTTATTCTTCCCTATGTTAGAGAGAGAGCTCCTATTCTCTAATATTTGGAGGATATACTCACAACTAATGTTCTTTTTAAAGGTTTTTGTTAAAGAGCTTTTAGCTTGCAAGAATTAAAAAGGAAAGAGGCAAATGATGCCAAATTGAAAAAGAAAAAAAATATATACAAATGTGTATCAAAAATCAAAAGATGCTCAAAGAGCCAATCAAAGATTCAAGAGGCATAAAATGAGCCCACTAAAAAGCAAGCTATCCTCTCTTTTCAAAACTTTTAAAACTTAGAAGAACTTATGGGTTATGTGAGATTTTCAAAGGCTTGATTTCAAATTCCATGAATGAGAAAAATTACTTTGACATATTAGTTATGAGATATTTTCTTTGTAAACAATTTTTGAATGGATCTTCTTTTTATCCTATTTAGTTATTCTGAGTTAGGCCTCTGTTATTCAAAAGACAATTTATACCCTGAAGGATGTCTGATCTAGGGTTAACAGAATCGGATATTCTACCTTCTTTCAATTGAAATTTGTTAACCTATTGATCTATTGAAACTCTAAAGTTTAAATTATTTAAGAAATTCTCATATGAATTGCTTTGATAAAAAAAAATCTTCTTTTCAAATTATTTGTTTTTAGTTTTTTCGCTGTTCTTTTTTTTATGTTTTTCTTTTGTTTTATTTTTTGAGGGCTTTGATCATCACCATCCTTCATTTTTTTTTCAAATTCTAATCACATCATCCTGATCGATACTTTTATCATCTTGGACGATCGGGCAAATTCTCTTAAAATTCTATTTGCTGATCTTTTCTGTGCTTGCTGTAACTCATCGTCCTGGACGATACTATATCGTCATGGACGATATGATCGAACTCTATTGCAATCATGTGATAGTCCTGGCTGACAGAATATTTTATCTTGGCCGATGCATTTTATGGGCATCGTCCTGGCCGATACATTGGATCGTCTTGAACGATCCATGTATCAGCACGTTTGAATCTTTAAATTCAGCCCCGGACGATCCATTATTGGACAATCGTCCTGGCTGATCCACTGTTCGTCCTGGACGATACACGTGGCACAGATTTAAAACGTTTTAACTTCGGCCGGTACGATCAATTATTCTGCATCATCCTGGACAATACACCTAATCGGCTCGAACGATCTATTTTTTCAACGGTCGTCCAGCTTGACTCCTCGGGACGATCGCCTGTGTCTAATCGTCTTGGCCAATATCTGATCGGCCCGGATGATCGGACCACCTTTTTGACCAATCGTCCTGTACGTAATTATTGTGTCATATCGTCCTGGACGATTCTGCGATCGTCCTGGAGATATGGCCGCTTCTTTAAATTCTGGCCATTCCAGCCATGGTTTTTCTTTTCACACCCCCTCTCCTCTTGTGTTTCCTTTCTAACTCTTTTCTATGGCTGGTGGGAAACATGTTCGACAAACTTCTGGGAGTTCTTCGAGGGCTAGGATTGACCCTCGTTTTAGGGAGGCAGAATATGAACTGCTTACCATCGATACAAAGAATGTGGGATAACTGTCTCCATAATCGTCAATCCTGCCCACATTTCATATCTGGTAATGGATCTTTTCGCTCACACCTCCCTTTGTTTCATTCTGCCTCTTGCTTTCCCCTTTAATACTGAGCTTCTTCAAGAATTCTTTGCAAACCTTTGCATAAATCCTACCTTGACAGCCCTGACCTCCTATGTGAATCGACGCGTTGTCAAAACCACATATTAGGACTGTATTGAACTTCTACAGCTATCCACCATCGGGCATAAGTTGCACTTAATTGCTTCAGATCCTAACTTTAACTAGTCCACGGCAAATCACTTCCTTCACCAGACCAATGCACCTTTTTATGTTAGAGAGACTAGCTCTTTAGTCAAAGATGCTAGGACAATCCAACATGTCCTTCACACCTCCATAATTCCAAAAGCCGGGGACCGAATCCACATCACCCCTCTACTTTCCCTAACTACTTTCTACATCTTGGCACATAGAGAATTTAATACTGCAGACTTAATTTTTCGATACATTGATCACTTAACCACTACCCAATCTAGCTTTAGGACACATCATAGCCTTTGTCCTTGAAACCAAATACCAACTTCAGTATCTTATTCCACCTAACCTCCCAACTCTCTTCTACTCAAACAGTTCCTTCAGTACCCTTTATAGTACTCGTCTCCACCCTGGGGATGAGGAACCTTGGAGGGCTGGAGAGGAGGAACCTTGGAGGGCTGGAGAGGAGGAGGCTCCCGCTCCCGCTCCCGTTCCTGATCATGTTCCTCTCCACCATCACTCACCGTTTGATCAGTTGATAGAGAGGTTTGATCGATGGGAGACCCACTTTGACGCTTACGTTGCTGCATAGGAGCAGCAACATTCTGAGGACATTGCCTGCTACGAGCAGCACCGCACAGAGGATTTAGCCCGATTTGACAGCTACATTACTCACCACCAGCAGCAGCATGACCAGGACATCGCCTGGTTCAATGCTCAATTTACTTCACTTGCCAGCTACTTTCAGCAGCCATCTCCACCACTTCCATCTGATGATCAGGGTCCCTCGTTTCTCTAGTCTTTGTTTTCTATTTTCTGTTATCTGTTTTCTATAGTTTGTCTTGTAGTTTGTTTTAGTTTCTGTTGTGTTGTTTTCTTTTCCCTTTGTGTGTCTATTACCCTCTTTTTGTGATGACAAAAGGGGGAGTATGACGTGGTAGGAAAAGGTGATGTGCTTGTAACTTTAAAATTTAATGAACTACATTTTTTTAGTTTTTCTTACTTGTGTTTGCCATCATAAAAAAGGGGAAGATTGTTGCAAATCTACTTTCATGACTTATGTTTTGATAATTGACAAACATTATTGATTCTCTTGGACTGCCTGTTACTTCTAACTTTTCGGGAATTGAAGATCGGACGAACAAACGAAGCTAGTTCAAGATTGCGTAGGTCTAGGGTTGAGTCAGTCTGTACTTTGTTTCTTCTCTTCTTGAGTCTATTTGTAATGGTCAAAGAGACTGATGCTAAGTAACCCTACACACACACACTTGAGAGACTTAGAATTTCTGTTTTTACTCATATCGGCTAGGACGATATTTACATCATCCTAGATGATCAGGCTTAAAATAGAAAGTCTAAATAAGGATTCTTAATTAAGGCAGCCATTATTAACAGATCATCCTGGAAGATACGTGTATCGGCTAGGATGAAAAACTCAAAACAAAAAGAAATTATCGCCATAGACAATTATGGTATTCTGTATTTTTTAATAATCGGCATTATCATTGATCGGCCTGGACGATATTCACAAATTATGCCTTAATTGATCAGGAAATCAAGGGAGTAATTAAGGATGATTGATACGATCATATCGTCCTGGAGGATCGCAGGATCGGCCATGATGATCTATTCAAAAACCTTAGTTACTTCAGGACAATAAATATCGGCCAGCTCGAATTCAAGGCGATGCTTTGGACGATTTTCCTCTGATTTGAACTGATCGGCCGGGACGATCGTGAGATCGGCCTGGACAATCAAGCCAATTTTAAATCATAGAGTTTGCATTCAGGGCAATGCTCTGGCCGAACTTCTAAGATTTATACTGATCGGCCAGGCTGATGTCTATATCGACCTTGACAATATTATCGGCAACTTGCAATTAATGAGCTCCTTTGAAGCTCTTCTATTTAAGAGCTCTTGTTCAATGTTTTGAATAATCTTTTGCTGCTGCCTTGACATGAGAAGGCCTTGAGGAGAGAAAGAGAGAGATGGAGAGAGAGAGGATCTTGTGAGGGGGAGCTTGTGAGGGGATTCACAAGGGTTCCTTCAAGGATCGCTCTGCTTCTTCTTCTTCTAGAGTTTCTCGTCCGTGGTAGGGTCGGTAGAGGTAAGGAGTCAGCATCTGATTGTGGTTCTCTGCCAGCTTCAGGAGGAAGTAAAAGGAGATAGGTTCTCTGCCTTGCCGGGGTGGCAAAACGAAGGTTTTTTGTAAAGACTTCTCCACCTAGCTGTGGGGGCTAAAGGAGAGTCACGTTTGTAGTGCAATACTCGGAGGGCGCCTCCGGGGAGTGGACGTAGGTCGAGTTAACCGAACCACTATAAATTTTTGTGTTCTTGTTTCTTGCCTCCGCACTTTAATTTCTGCATTTATTTTTCTCGTGGTGTGATTTTGGTTTATGTGATTTTTGTTCTTTGTGAAAAGAAATTTTTTAAAATACCAATTCCCCCCCCCCCCCTCCTCTTGGTTAGCTTGGGCCGGTTTTATAGGGCTTAATATCCCTAACGAACTTTCAGGCATATCTTGAATCAATTCGAACCTAGCCTGAGTTACATCATTATGGGTTTGACCAAGTCAACACTTTAGACTTAGTCAAACCACCATATTTTGGTCAAAGCACTATATATATCCAATAAAATTTCTACCAAGTCCTTAATCCCTCTTCATTACATGATTCAAACATATCCAAATTTATTTGGAGTCTAGCCACCATAAATTTTGACCTGGTCAAACCTTCACATACATATGTCTAATTCACTCAAACTTCAAATAGATTATTTTAAACCCCTTTCAAACCATCCCACCAGCTCATCAAGCCTTCTCGCATTTCACATCACTTGGTTTGACCTGTTGATTGGTCAAACCAATCAACAAATGGTCAAGAGACCATTAAATTGTTAGAATACCGAACTTAATTCACTACACTTCATTTCAAATCAATCCAGCAGTCATAAACATCATCTAGAGAATTCAAAGACCTCTCTTAATCTTTGTCTTATCTTCAAACAACCCTTAATCATCCCACTTGTGTAGAAGAGGACAAAACCCCCTTTACATGTCATTTTCCTATTGTCTTTTAATTTTGTGCTCCCTAACAACCCCAGGTCACTTGTCAAACATCAAGGAGTGCTTTCAAACCAATCAAGGCCATCCAATCAGCCTAGGGTCATTTGAATTGGCCAAAACTCTCAAAATAAGCCTCATTTTCATTTGATCTTTCTCTCACTTAACTCAAACTGTCAAGCCTTGGTCACTTATAGTTTGAGCTCTGAAGATCCTCCCCTTCAACTCCCTAGTTAAACCCGACAGTCAAAGGCTCACCGACAACCATCCTTTGGCCACCCAAGCCTCAAATCTCTCTAAGGTTGAGAATGCTCGATCTGACATGTTTTAGTCCGTGACTTCTTCAAGGAAAATTTATGTGAACAATTAACAAGCTCAGAGAGTCCAAGATCTTCTGAATCCACTGGTTGGATTAGGTAAAAGTCACAACCCTAGCCTAAGACACTTTGGTTAATTTATCTTTTCATTAAGCGCATTTCAAGCCATGAAATCAACTCCCCATTACTGCTCTTCATTCATTTTATATATGTTTAAATTTTCATTAAGTTTTATCGACAAGATTGAGAGAATGAAGTGATAATTCACTTCTAAGGCGTAAGCAATTGTTCGTCTATTTGCACAAAATCTGAGCCGTTGATTTCTCAATCAACAGTTCAGATCTTATCTTTGTGCCGTCTGATCCGATCGTGTATATCCATTATTCACTCAATTCTCCATCCTGCTTGATCTGAGCTATCCATTCAAAGCAGGCAGGGGATCAGAACAACGTGCGTGCGTGTTGACTCTTATAATTGGAAAAAGTGTGGGCCCGTCGCTACATTTTGTTAACGGTTAATGATTATGCAGCAGCATAATCATTGATTATTAATGCGCCCCCATTTTAATATCTATTTTTTGAAAAATCAATTTTAGTTTCACTTGAAATTTTATTTGCATGCATTTAACTTTGATTTGAAATCTTAAACAGGGGTTAAACATATTTGAATGGATTAAGCGGGAGTTTTATTAATGGGTGATTATACTTTAATTACTCATCTTTTGAACATTTTTCAATTATCTAAGTTATGCCTAGATTTTAATTTTTAGGATTGCACTTGCACCTAGCTTTAGGTCTCCCCTATTTTTAGGACTCTTGATTGATATGATATGATTACACTTTGCTTATTTGATAAAGGTTAGTAACATTGATTCAAACCTATACAACCTAGTGACACTTAAGGACAACAATTAAGGATAGTTCTAAAAAATTTAGGAGAATTTTAGAAAATAAATATATCTCTACTAGACATGAAACTTAGAACACTTAAACTTAGTGACATTCTTTAGCCTAAAAAAAATTCCCACTAATTTTAAAAATAATTAAGTTAATTATTTAATTAATTCAAAATTAATTCATTAATTAACCTTGAAATTTTAAAAAAAAAAGCAAGAAATTCTAGTTAAATCTAAAAATCTCAAAAGATACATTAAATTAACCATAATTAAACTCTTAATTCAAGAAACTTAAAAGCCTCATTGAGAGGACATCACTTTTAAGTTTAAATTAATTTTAAAGGAAAATCAATATTTAATTAATTAAAAATTATTGAAAATTCTAAAAAATTTTGAACACTTGAGAATACTTCCTTAGGTCATTCCTAACCTTTGGAGATATTTCAAGAAGTTTGGAATCAATTTGTATCAAAACCCTTAAAACCTTCCTCAATTAAACAATTTAAAATTTTAATTAATTGGTCAAACTAAAAAATCATAACTAATTTCAAAAAATTCCAAATTGAATAAACTCAAAGCCATTCAACTTCACTTATGGTCTAATATTTATTTAAAATGTCAAACCTCTAGAATTAACTCAAAGTCAAAAAGTCAACTTTTCACTCAACCATAGTTTAAATTTAAGTCAAAACTTTAAAAAATCATAACTAAATCTAGAAAAATTAAATTCTAGTAAACTTAGTGTCTAATTACTCATCTTGAGGTCTAGTATTCAGGAAAAATCTTAATTTTTTAGAATTCACTTTAATTTAAAAACTCAAAATTTGACCCCTTAATTAATGCATTTAACAATTCAAATAATTCAAAAAAAAAAAAACTAAATAATCAACTTAAGTTCTAGAAAACATTAATGTTAATCAATTAAACTAGCAATCAATTAATTTGATTAAAAAAATTTAACCTTTACCTTTCAATCAATTAAGTCACATAATTAATACTAGTTACTACTATGTAACTCAGGCCTACGAGGCTATTAACTTAGCCCAAAAGAAGGTAAAATAAACTTCACGGCCCTTTTGTAAACAAAGGTAGTAATCAATTAACACTTAAAATAAATCTTAAAATTAACTCCAATTCACTAATACGTAAACTTAAATCTAAAAACCCTTTAGCCTTCAACCAATCAAATCACTAGACAATTTTAACAAATTACCTGGTATAGGATATATCCATGCCACACAGCCTTCTCCACACACTTCAGATGGTTTGCTAGAATAACCAATTCTAGATTTAACTAGGCCAGTATTTAATTTTTGCTGCTTGTGTGCCGGGTTTTCCGTATTTTTATTGCATGATGGTTACTAGAATTAGTTTATGTAATTATTTATTTAAATTTTATGCAATCTATGAATTGATGTAATGGGAATTGGATTACCCTTAGTCTAGAAGTGTTATGGTTGTTCATATGATTTTTTGTACGTGGTCATGCTCATACAAGGCTATAAAACTAAGGGGGCAAAGAAAAATTAAGCTTTAATTTAACAATCTTTCTATAGGTGCTAAGCATGCTAAGCCCCCTTAAAAAATAAATAGAGCATGTCCAAGCGTGCCTGTGAAATTAATTTAAGCATTTAATTATATAACTTCTTGGGATGTTGAATAGTATTATAAATGTTTAGGATAATCTTACAGATTTTATTTGAGTCTAGACTTTCTTTATTTCATGTATATGAAATTTGATGTATTTAAATTTGAATTATAATGTAATTGTGATATTTGAGGTGGGATATACATCTAACTTAGAATCCAAAGAGGAGGGAACATCCCACAGGGGAGGGTTCCTTTCCATTTGGATACCTAAGTTAGGATGATTTCAAATATCTAAAGAGAAAAGAAAATACCCCTTCGAGGAGTTTCTTTTCATTTGGATATCCAGACCTAATGAATTCAAGGAACTCGTAGAAGGATGGAGAAGTGAAGATAGAGAAGAATCTCATTCTCAAAGTCATTTATATAAGTCTTAGGAGTAAAATGTGGGTTGTTGTTAGTGGTACCCGACCACTTTTATTTTTTGCAGATCTTAGGTTGTAATATTAAGTGGCACTTGCCATATGGACTTTGAATTTATTTAATTAATTTATTTGATTTATTTTCATTGATTATGTAGTAGAATGGAATACTTTTTTAGCTTTTTTTTATTGCATGCTGGTTTTATTTTAGCCTTGAACGATCGAATACTCATGAGGGAATGATTCAAATTTTTTTTACTTTAACTAAATAAAATATTTTAAGCTCACATAGAAACTCTAATATTTTAAAAAGTAAGCATGGGACAATCAAGAGTTTTTCATGCATTCATATTAATTTCTTCTTCTCCTTGTTAAGCACCTCCCAGTCTGTAGGTTCTGGCATACCACCTAACCTATTAGGGTATAGTTCTATCAAAGGGATGTTATGCAATCTCTAGGAAAAACTTATTTTTAAGCCTTATTTTAAAACTACTTCATATTCAATTTATGCATTCATCGAGCAATTAGCATGCATTGTATTAGAAGCAAAAAAAAGTCAAATTTAAAATGCATTTTACTTTCAAGCATAATCACCCTACATATGTTAAGGGGTCAATTAGTATCTTCTCTAGATGTTGGTCCCGATTCCTTAAACTTAATTAAATAATGTCCCTACCACTCTTTCATTAAACATCGGACACATGGATTTTAAGCGCTTATGTGGTTAGCTGGTTCCCTAATCCAGGCCGGGGTAAGTCAATATTTACACTACATTAGCTAGGTTTGGGCTACTATCATTCAGTGCCTAATTTAGACTTGGGATTCGGGGTAGACTCAAAATTAGAAGTCACCATCTTCTTCGAATATAATCCTAACTTTCTAATAAATTATTAACTAAAATACAAAATTGTCTTCAATCTAAAATATAAAGCCCAACACATAACATAGGCGGGGGTGTTTTTGAAATGTTTCAGATTCTCAAAGCACCTCCTACTTTTCTTCCTTTGACCTCCAGTGCTCTTATTTGATTCATTCCCAATTGAAATCCTAGCTTCAATCCTTTGATATCACCTCTAAAGAATTCTTAATGAAATTTTTACCATTATTTTAATGGAGAGTATTAAGAGGAAAATTAGGTCTCCTGCGATGTAATTAACTATGAAGGCTTACACTCGTATGAGATTTAAAGAACCAAGATCAATTTTCAAAGTCAATTTCTTAAGAAACTCAATTACCTTTCTTTGGAAAAATTTAAATTAATGATGATCATTATATATCGTCATATTCAAATGATTGATAGTAAATGATATTTTTCTTTCTTTAGGAAGATATATAATTTTATTATCATAATTTTGATTATAAAATTAAGGATCCTTTATCCAAATTATCATAGTCGAATACTAGATGGAACATCGTTTTGACCCTCCGGGGTCATATTTGGTTATTCACTGAATTTGACTATGATAATCAAGATAAATTCAAAAGTTTTCATCTGAACCTATTAGGGAATGATATTTTTGTCTCCCGAGGTGATATATTGTTCATAATGACGTGTTCAATTTCAAAACTAAAATTCCAAAAATTAAATTCTCCCAAAGAAAGTTAACCTTTCAAAATTACTTTTTCAAATCAACAAAGGTGAAATAATCAACCTACGGGTTCAATATGAATGGCATCTGATGCCATGTTCATTGAGTGGATCTCTGGTCAACACATACTCTATCTTCCCCTTTAATCCACCTCCTTCAAACATTATAGAGCCTCTCATACAAGGAAGAAGCACCCGTCGCTCTAATTGACATCATGCTCTGAGTACATCCCATCCCCCTACCCCTCACACCTCCACTAATAAACCTCCCACTTACCCAAAGCCTACAAACACTTCTACTCATCCATCAAACACTATCATCTTGGAACCTCAACTTGTTAATGCCTTAAAACCTGGTTTTTCTGCCTCTTCCATTATTTCATCCACCGATGCCCCTCCAATTAATGTCCCACTCCATCACCAAATTCCCCACCCCCCAACTTAAATTCTTTTATTGATGAAGTTCTACCTTCCTCTGAAGTAACTGGCACAACTACTTTGGCTCCTTCTAGATTAATCTCTCCAAACAAATTTGAGGCACTTTAGCAAAATCCTGCCAAAAATCACATTAGCTCCACGTCTACCTCCACTTTCAAAACCCTGCAGCTCAACCTTTCAGCTAGAAATACAACCTAACAATCTAAAGTCACTAGGGGAAAATATCCCTAGAAGCCCCCTAATCCCCCAACATCTAAATCCCAATTATTCCCCCTTCCATAGTAGTATAGAATATCATGAGATTTTACAACCCTGATAAGGTGTTCTATTGCAAGAGTTTGGTGCAATCTTTTATGTTAGACATACTATGTGTGCTGGATAATAGAATTCACATCTCTTCTCTCTTTGATTTATAGAGTCACACCTCTCACTTTGTGTTTGATATGGAAGAAAGCTATCACAATTTTGAGTACTCCAAATATGGGAGAGTTTGGTTGAAATGGTTCTCTACAAAGGTGAACTTCTCCCACTCTCACATCTCTTCTCAAATGAATTCTGGAATGGTGTGCTTTAGTTCCAACCCTCCTTTTCAGTTTTCTGTTATTTATGCTTGTAATAATAGTGGGGAAAGAAAGAGCTTTGGGATAAATTAAGCGAAATTTCTCCCACTTTGGATATTCCCTGGATCGTCTTGGGAGACTTCAATTATTGTTCCCTCTGATAAAGTTAGTGGGAATATGCTACATTATAATAAGCTTGCATATTTCAATTTGTTAATTTTTTACACAAACTTGAAAGATCATTCTTCAGTTGGGAACTCTATCACTTGGTTCAATCAAAGGATTGACAACTCAATACATATAAAGCTATATCATGCCTTTGTCAATGATTCTTGGATAGATAAATTCCCAATTCTTACTATTCCATTATAAATCCTTCATGTTTTGATTATTGTCCCTTAATTTTGTATCCATGATTCATTATTCCAAATCATCACATATTCCTATTTAAAAATTATTGGGCAAAATTGGACAAGTTTTGGAGCATCCTTCTCTCAGTTTTTGCTACTAAACCTATTAGCAACCCCCTTATGGATTTTTACTCCAAGCTTAAGAAACTGAAATCTTCTATAAGACTAAGGATTAGGCAACTTCAAATGCAATTTCCAAGCACCTATCCGACCTTCAATTAAACCAAGGTGATTGTATTGAAAAGTTGGGTACTGACCCTTTGAATGTGGAGTATAATTATGAGCTTAAGTATATAAACTTTCAAATGGTGAAATTTTCTTCTACCTGGGCCTCAAGGATTATTCGTAGGGTAAAAACTAAATGGCTAGATCATGGATAGGATGATCTCAAATTTCTATATAGTAAGATTCACATAATGAAAAAATTATAATAAAAAATTGTATCACCTTGGACATTACTGGCCCCATCTCTAGCTATGTTGATATTATTGGCTCCACCATCAATCATTTACAGAGTCTTTATAACACCCACCTCCCCCCTACCCCTGATGTAAATCTTTTTCCTTCAGGTGTTATACTCTCCCTGTGCATCTAGCATACCCCCTTACCCTCCCTATTATAGATAGTGAAATTAGGCAAGTTGTTTTCTCTGGCTATTCCACTTCAGCTCCTAGTCCAGATGTATTTAATTTTGAATTCTACATGTCCACTTGGTTGCTTGTGGGCCTAAATGTATGTAAAGTGATGAAATCTTTTTTTAACAAAGATTATATGCTTAGGGGTGTTAAGGTCATTGCACTGACTTTAATTCTTAAATTGAACCATGCTAGTTTCATTACTTACTTCAGGCCCATATCTCCTTCTAACACCATTTATAAAATTATTTGCAAAGTTCTATTTGTAAGACTTAAACCTCTCATGCCCACTATCATAAAAGAGAACTAGTCAGGTTTGTTAAAATAACGGATATCTATAGATAATACAATTCTTGCTACGGAACTTCTGCACTACTCCAAAAAACTACTAACAGAAGGCTCATGTCTGCATAATTAGATATTAAAAAAGCTTTTGATTGTGTGTCAAGGGAATTTTTTATTGCAATGTTATCCCAAAAAGCATGTATCTTTGATGTTTATTTTTTGATTTATTTAGATGTTACTTTGGAGGGGTTTTCTTCTTCATCTGCTGGCCATATGCAGGGCTGCCTATTAAGCCCATACATGTTCTACATAGTGATGGATACTTTTTGTTATCTTTTGGATTAGCCCTCATATGCTGATAAGTTTGAAGCTCCGGACTTTGATGGCTATAGGCTATATCACATGCTTTATGCTGAGGATTTACTCATTTTTGGGAAAGTTGAGACTCAAAACTGCAACAATTTAAATGAGATCCTTACTCTTTTTTCCAATGCTTCGGGTCTTCACATTAACTATAAGAAAAGCTCTTTAATTCTCCATCCTTATTGTCTTAATGCTAGCTACATCTATTTAAACCTCAATATTATTTCCCCGTCCTCTCATATTACCTATCTTAGCATAAAAATCTCTCCCACAAGATCTAAACTTGCTAATTTCTCCAACCTTTTGGAATCTATTACTCATAAACTTTCTGGATGAAAAGCCAAATCTCTCTCTTTTGTAGGAAGGTACCAATTTTTATGCTTTAACATTTGGAATACATTAGCTTACTAGATAAGGGGGTCTATAATACCTAAAAATAGCATTAAGCATATTGGCTAACTAGTGCAAAACTTTTGTACTTTGGTGATATCTCTACTAAAAAGATGCATCTTATCTCTTGGGCTAACACGCGCAAACCAAAATCTCAGGGTGATATAGGCCTTCCCTCCATTAAAGCCCTACAATTTAATTTTTTTTCTCTCTCATTGGTAGAATATATAACAAGCCATCTCCAATTTCTAAGTGGTTGTTCTACAGATATTTTCATACTGTTAGATGGTTCTTGTGGGTGGGCTAAAAATAATTGATGCTCTTCTTAGGAGAGGCATCATGGTGGACCCTACATGTTATCTCCACCACTCTTCTCCAAAAACTACTCACTACCTTTTCTTTGAATGCAACTTCTATTTTTTTGTGATTGGTGAGTTGATCCATGGGATTAAGGCACAACTGCTAAGACCCAAAGTTTTTTAGGTCTTTCAGATTATTAGCGAAATAGCTACTTCTATAAAAAATGCAAAAAACTTTCCGAGGTTTTAACTTGCTACTCTATGTACCATATATGGATGGAAAGAAATTATAGGAAATTAAGTCATTCTTTTGCTTCATCTACTTCAATCTGTCACAAAATTAAGAAAGTTTTTTTTTCTTAAGGTTATAAAAAGGAACGATAGTGATGCTCTCATGGATTTGCTGTAATTTTTGTTTATGTGTTCCCTTTTTGGAATAGTCTTTATCTCACCTTTTTCTGCCTATTCACTTGGAGGGCCCTATGGGAAATGAGAGGGTCATGATCCTTTTTTTTATGCATGGTTTTTTTTGCTTCCTATGACTTTATTGCTGAGCTATTGTTGTTCTTCTTTTGGGGGCAAGAATGAATGGATTGCATCTTTCTCCCCTTTGGATGGTAGTCTTTAGCAATCAATTTAAAAACTTTGTGGGTAGACTCAGCAACCAAGGTTTTGTTCACTCATAGTCATCAATGTAATTTTTCTTATTCTGAGCCTTTTTTAGACCTATAGTCTTCTGTTTCTGCTCATTTTAGGTTTCATGTTTAATTTTAGTGATCTTTTTCACTAGATCTTTGTGAGCATTCTGCTTGTTTTCTGCTGGTATTTTACACAATTTTTTTTATCCTTCTTTTGTAACTAGTTTTTCTTACATGTAACAAGTTTTTTCTTAAATGGAAATTAGGTTAATGGCCCTACAATTCCAAGAAAAAGGAATGCTCTAGAGATCAAAATGCAGGTTGCCACGCTGACCCTCCAAGGGAACTCCTATTCATCATCATCTGCATAACGTACGGCCCTCTAATATATATATATATATATATATTTGGAAAATTAGGGGCTACTTCCATTCATTAACAAAAATGAAGAATACAAAAAAAAAGTGATGGTTACAGTGTATATAAAAGAAAAAGAGCTTCCACAAAAACATTACAAGCTCCAAAAATCCCTAAATTAGTGAAGGGTCAAAAATCTGAGATAACCTAAAAGAAATCACCAAATTGAGATTAAACAATAAAGAATACATTGGTTTAAATGTGAATCTTGGTGCTTTCTATTGTCTCATTGATGGGGAGTTGCTTATGTTGGGGTTGTTGGTGCTAATATGGGGTCATATAGTATTTCACATCTTCTTTATGCAGACAACCTTCTAGTGTTTGGGAAAGCCAATACTCAAAATGTTGCCTCTCTTATGAAAATATTTAATAGCTTTTCCAATTACATTGGTTTACATGTGAATATTGAAAAAAAAAAAACTTGATTATCTATCTAAATTCCCCTTCCTCTACAGATATCTGCAACATCCTTAACATCCCAACTCCTTGCTCCAAATTGACATACCTTGGCATTCCCATTTCATCTAAGAGAGTTATTTTTTATATCTCCCATTTTTTGGAGAAAGTTACTAACCATTTATCTGGTTGGAAAATTAAGGCACTGTCTTCTGCAGGTAGGCATTAGTTTCTAAAATATGCTATATGTAACACTATTTCACATTAAATTTGAGATGCCATTTTCCCAAGAACTACTTGCAAATTTATGAGGAAAATCTGTGCTAATCTTTTTTTTTGTTATTGGAGATATTCAGGCTAAAAAACTTCATCTTATATATTGGAGTAATACTTGAAAATCTCTATGGGAGGGTTGGGGGTCCCAGCTCTTCAAGAACTTAGGTTTCCCTATAATTGCTCCGTCATCAACAGATTATATAATATTAGGTCCTCTATTTCTTATTGGCTTTATGTTATATACACTTCACCATGGAAACCACCTAATCCGAACTCTTTTTCCTTTTGGAAAAGAATCTGCTACATGTTGGTGGAATTTTGGAAAACAGGTTTTGAAAAATATTAGTTTTCTTTGGGGATTTTAAGATTAAGGTTGAGCTCTAATTCTAAGGTCGAATCAACTCGTTAGAAAGAGTATATCACCCCGAAGGACGAAAATAAACTTTCATACCGGTGTTCAGACTTAGAATATTAAATCTGGATTTTGGATGGGTCTTAGTGACCTCATACAAAAATGAGGTCAACACTACACTGCTTTATTGATTAAACATAAATTCTCTTTTGAGATTAATGCAATGTCACCAATATCTCTCTGTTGGGACCATTGGTATAAAGGATCGATTCTTTCTAATCTTTCTATAGTGCCAACCATTAATTTCTATTTTGAGAGCAATGTTACCATTTATGTTCTAATTTTTTGACAAGAATTGGAATGTCCCAGCCGCCTTCTCCCCTCATCTCAAAAACACCATTATTTATATCCCTATTAATGACACTTCTTCTATGAGTCTTATATGGGATAATTTTGAAGCTAGTACTTTCAAAGATTTCTATATATAATTTTTTAAAGATCTACCAATACACACCTTATATTCTTCTCTTTGGCATAAGCATCACATTCTGAGATACTCTTCCTTCTCATGGTTGGCTATTTATGGTGGTTTAAAGTTTATTGATGTTCTTGTTGTTGCAATCCAGGATCCCGAGCACTTGATTTTGATGATGACAAATAATACTTACTGAATTAATATGGTCTTCCTTAAAGATTATAAATGTTTATTTATGTCTGTAAGAACTAAAATTTCAGGTCAGATACACACCACTCAAGATTGCTGGAGACTCAAACTGGGTAAAATAAGATATTCAAAAACTTATATTTTTATTTTCTTTATTTCTATTTTATTGAGTCTGCCACAAAAGCATGTATGTAAAAGGAGCAACCAAGCACACACACAGAGGGAGATTTTTTTTTAAGTCTAAATTAAAAAAAAAAAAAACTGATCGTACTGTACGATGGGTCATTAATACTCAGGCTAACGACTAATTCTGTATGATTAGTTCTATGAACTAATCATATAGTACGATGTTAATCATACTGTATGATTTGGTTCAATTCAAAAACCCTAGCTGCTAGAATAAGTTTGGTAAGTTTTTAATTTTGATCTTCTGAACTATTTATGCTAGACGATATATATCGTACTGTACGATTATTTGAAATCTTGCCAAAATTATCTCCCATAATCAGTAAATAAAATCTTGGTTTCTTAATTAATTGCATTTGTACTATATGATATCCATCGTACTGTATGATAGAAAAAGACGATTTTATTCATCTCGTTGATCGTACCAGATGAAACCAAGGTTTTTGTTCTATTCATCTCAGACGATATTTATATCGTACTGGATGATGTCCTGAAAATGAACTAGTCAAACTATATGAAGGGTACAATGCTGGATGATGGTTGGAGACGAATTTGATCGTCCCAGAGATCGTCCCAAGGTTTATCCCATACGAACAGTTGAAAATAACATGATCGTCTTATATGATCTCTAGATCGGACAGTACGATATTTGTAAAATCTGTGAAATGTTCGTCCGCATTCGTACTGGACAAAGAAGATTTTGAACTGATCGTACTGTCCGATGTTTGATCATTATATACGAACAGAGTAATATAAATTAAACTTTTAGGGTTTTTTTAAGCCTAATTTAAAAGTAATTTTTTTAAGAGAGAGAGTTGTTGTTGGTCTGTCTTGCTAGTTGTGAAGAGCATTGAGAGAGGAAGGTACTCTTGAGAGAAAAACTTTCTTTGAAGAGATCCAGGGCTTATGAGAGGGAGGTGAAGGTGAGTTTGAGCATGAGGGAGAAGAAGTATGAGGGGATCACATGGTGGCTCCGAGCTAGCTGCATGCTTTACTCCTCTTATGGCTTTAGGGAGTCTTATGAAAGTTCTCTAGGGAAGAGAGGCTTCAAAGTCAACATCATCTGGGTACTCTTCCTTCTCCAGGAGGGAGAAAAGGGAGAAGGTCCACTGCTGTCACCGGGAGGGTGACATAGCATCTGGTATTCTGCCACACCGAGGGAGGTGAAATGGAGTCTTGTAAAGGCTTCTCCGCCTTGCTTTGGGAGAAAAAGGAGAGTCAACTTTTAATAGTGCAATTCTCAGAGTAGAGGACTAAGGGGAGTGGACGTATGCCAAGTGACCAAACCACTATAAAAATTTCTGGTGTGCTTTTTCTATTTTTACCGCACTTTATTTTCCCGCATTTACTTACTGTTATATCTGCGTGGTGAAAATTTTGATTATTTTTTGTACTGGGAGATCTGCAATTGTGTTACCAATATCATAGTTGTGATTGTATCATTAGCTTCCACATTTTATTCATTGTGTTATTATTTTAAAAAATCAAAAAATTAGAACTCTTGTTTAAGATTATTTTTTAAAATACCAATTCACCCCCCCCCCCCTCTTCTCTTGGTGCATCTCATACTTTAAAGTGGTATCAGAGTGAGGTTTCAAAATAGCATTTTAGAAAACCTAGAAACATAAGATCCTTGGCACACTTTGGTAATCGTAACACTGCAGAGGGTTATTATATAACCTATCCACCTATGTTTGACAATATACCGTTTGATTTCTAGAAAATTCGTATGTCTACATTTTTACAGTCTATAGACTATCGCTTGTGGTTGTTGGTTCAAGAAGGTTACTCTGCACCGTTTCGCATTTTGACTGGAGTTAAAACTGAATTATCTTTTAATGAATGGAGCAATGAGGATGGAAAATTTGCACAATTAAATGCTAAGTGTATGAACTGTTTCTTTTGTGCATTGAATTCAAAAGATTATATGCGAGTATCTACCTATAGTAATGGTAAGGAGATCTAGGATAGACTGTGTATCACATACGGAGGAACCAATGAGGTTAAATAGTCTAGGCTAAACATACTTCTATATGATTACAAACTTTTTTGCATGAAACCTAGCGAGATTGTATTTGAAATGTACACTAGGTTTACCCAGATAGTGTCATCTTTGCATGCTTTAGGAAGAGAGTTGTCAAATTCTGAAAAAGCTAACAAAATATTGAGATGTTTACCTAGCTCCTATGATGCAAAAATTACTTCAATATTTGAATCTAAATATTTGAATGTTTACTCAATTGACAATTTGCTTGGATCACTCATCGCCTACGAGCAAGGAGTGAGTCAAAGGCAAAGTGATGTAGGTGAAAAGAAGAAGGAATGAACTATGGCTCTTAAAGCAAACAATTCTGAAAGTGATAGTTCTACAGTGGAGGAAGATGACGATATAGCTTTGATGACTCGCCAATTCAAGAATTTTCTGAAAAGAAAGCAACGACGTCATCAAAGCAATTAGAACAAAGGTAAAAACTCAAATAATACTAAAGTTGCATTCGAAACAATTTGCTTTGAGTGCAAGAAGCCAGGTCATCTCCGAGCTGATTTCCCTAATGTTAAGACTCATTAAACCAAGGAAAAGGCTGAGGAAAGGAAAAAATTAAAAAAGGGAAAGTTTAAGACACAAAAGGCTTTTTGGGCCAACTTTGCTTCAGAATCATCTGAAGAAGAGGCAGAGGAGGAGGTAACATACTTATGTCTTATGACTAACCATGACTTGATCAATCAGATCAAGATGAGGTATATCAACTTTCTTATGATGAACTCTTAAGTATTTCTGAAAAGATTCATGACTCGTATATGAAGTTGAAGAAAATGCATGCTAGCCTTAATACTGATTTTAGTACTTTACAAAAAGAGCATGCTAGTGTAGTTAAAGATTTTTTTCACTTAGATAGAGATCACATGTCTATGCTTGACGAATTTGATGCATTAAACAAGAAGCATGTTGAATTAACTACTGTACACAATTCCTTGAAATTGTCACATATTGAACTAGAAAATGCATTTAAGGAATTAGAAGAACTTGCATGTCAACTAGATAGTAATGAGCATGCATTGAAGTTTGAAATTGCAAGCGTAGAAAAGAAAATAAATTTCTATGGGAAAAAGTTAATGCTTTTTAGAATAATAAAACACAGACTACATTTGCACAATTTTATAAACCACCATAAATTAAAAATTCTCATACTTAATCATCACAGCATGCATCATCCAGACCTAGGAAAAGGCACCATCACCCACATAGATTAGTGAACCCATTTCCCAGTGTTAGCTGTTACTCTTGTGGCATGCTAGGTCACATAGCCCGCACTTGCACAATTCACCATAGGACACACCTAGTGTGGAGACCTAAGCTGCATTCATCACATCATAACATGCATAGATCTCATTCATACAAGCATAAGGTGGAACCTAAACTCACTTGGGTTCCCAAAACTAATCTTTTATTGACATTGTAGGGGTGCTCTCACAAAAGATCTAGTGAGAGCATGTGGCACCTAGACAGTGGCTGCTCGAGGCACATGATTGGAGACATGAAGCAGTTCGTGACACTGGAGGCCAAGTCATGAGGCAAAGTGACTTTAGGAGATAACACCACTAGGAAAGTGGTAGGCTCAGGTGTTATTGGAAATTCTAAAATTTTGGTAATTGAAAATGTTCTTTTAGTTGATGGTTTAAAGCATAACTTGTTAAGTATCAGTCAACTATGTGATAAGGGTTATGACATAAAGTTTCTTTCTAATAAATGCATGATTAGCCTAAATTATAAACTTCTGTTAGAAGGAAAACATATAAACAATGTTTACATGTTAGATTTAAATTACAGTAAAAACTCAAACCCTTTAGGTTTGAAAATAATAGCTGATGACTCTTGGCTAGGACATAGGAGACTATGCCATGCTAGCATGAAATCACTTAGGAATATCACTCAGAAAGACATGTTGGTGGAATTTTGAAAACATGTTTTGAAAAATATTAGTTTTCTTTGGGAATTTTAAAATTTTGATTGAATTCTAATTCTAGAGTCGAATCAACTCGTTCGAAAAAGTATATCATCCCGAAGGGCAAAAATAAAATTTCATAATGGTGTTCAGACTTAGAATTATGAAACTCATCTTGAATATCATGATCAGATTCTAAGGAGAACTTTGCATGGCCCTGAGGGAACCAGATAAAGTTCAACTAAATATCCAGTTATGATATTCAAGAAGTATGATCGTCGAATTCACATCCAAAGCCTTATCAAAGAAGGATGTATCTCCCCAAAGGGAGATAACACTTTTCAATGATAATTCTTCTAATGTAATAATGACGATCACTCTTTAACTTTTTCCAAAGAAATCTAAGAAGATTAATTTTGAAATCAGGTGCGTGTGGTTCCAAATCTCCTACAAGCGCAAGCCCTCATAGTTAATTACATCGTAGGGAGACAGAGTCCCCTACGAAAACTCTCGATTAAAATAGTAATAAAATTTTGTTAGATTTTCTAAGAGTTATATCAAAGACGAATGGGATTTTTGGAAAATCAAGAGGGAATGGATCAAAATTGAACATTTATTAACATAATCGAGGGAAGAGAGGTAGGAGACACTTTGAGATTCCAAAACCATCCGGAAGTGTCCCAACTTAATCTAAGTGTTGGGCTTTATGTTTTAGGATTGAAATGAAGCTTTAATTAGAGTTGAGCATTTTATTAGAAATTTGGGATTATATTCCCAAAATTTAGGTCTTATAATTAAAAATCTGCCTCGGATCCTAAGTTTAATTTGGACACTGGACTACAGTCGTCCAAACCTAACTAATGTAGTGCAATGCCTGGACTTACCCTGGCTTGGATTAGGGAGCCAGCTAACCACATAATCAATTTAAAAGAGATGAGTCTGGTCTTTTATGAAAGAGTGGTAGGGACGTTGTATTTAAAGTTTTAGAGAGTTGGGGCCGACATCTAGAGATTTTGCTAATTGGCCCCTTTGACTTATGTTGGGAGCTGAAATGCTAAAACTGATGCAATTAAAATTTTGACTCTTTTTAATTTGAATCTAATGCAATGCATGTTGGTCGACAACTTCCAAATCAAATATGCTTGAAAATTTAAAAACAGGCTTATAAAATAATTTTTTAGAAGATTGGACTTCCCCAGGTCCGGCACCTCGTCCTCATAGGTCAGACTATCCGGATTCTACCCGCAGGCGGGGAAGGGTCTAAAGCAAGGAAAGAATAATGCAGAAATATGCATGCAACCCCGGGGTTGATCCCCGGCTAATTCCCTAGATTCGTTATCTTTCTATGTTATTTAGAATCACTAAAATTTTAGACATTTAAGATTTTTAGTAGAAAACTTTCACAACCTCACGAGTCTCACGTATCCAGGAAAAAACAAAAGCGGCAGACAATCGTCAAAAAACTAAAAAAGCAGGTAATCCTATAGGCAATCAATTCAACACATCAAATATAAATTAACTAATTAATAAGTATCCATAGGCAGAATTGCCTTGCGTATTACAAACCAGGGTCTTGCAAAAAGTAAGTGGCCGGGCTCCACTGACAACAACCCGGATTCTAAGCCTATTAATGACACAAGTTATTTTGAGTGGGATACTCTCAATCTTCAAGTCTTCAATCTTGTTCTTCTTTGGACTCCTTTTCTTCAAACCCCTTGGATTCATCATAGTAAACTACCCAAATGGATAAGAGGGCACTTCCCTTTTAAGGGGAAGGCCACTCTTTCCTCTTTGGGTATAGAAAAAGTATGATCCAAATTTGGATTTCCAAATGGAAAAGGAATACTTCCCAAAGGGGGATCCTTTCCTCTTTGGAATCCAAACTTTGGACCTATGTATCCCAACTCAAATTTGACTTTCACAACACTTGATAATTGCACAAATTATATTTATATTAAAAATTAAAAATCTAGACTCACCTGCAGGGTTATCCTAAGCAGTTAATATATATACAAAGTTATTCCCAAGCAGTTATATATATGCAAAAAAAAAGTAAACACGCTGGCCACGCTCCTTTTATTTGGGGGCTTTAGCAGCTGAAGCACCTGTGCAAAGAATTTATAATAGTTATGAATTTTTATAAATTTAGCCTCCTTTTTATTGCCCTGCATGAGTGTGGCCACCTGCAGAAGACTGTGTGAGCATCCATATCGTACCTAACCTAAGGGTAATCTAATCTCCAAACACATCAATCCATCCACAGAGTGCAGAAAAAGTAAGCAGACACAGCAAAGCAATTTCATCCACAACATGCAGTGAAAACTACGAAACATTTGGCACACAGCAGTAAAGTAAACACCGGCCTAACCTAGATCTAGAGTTGGTTGTCCTAGAACATCATCTAAAGTGTGTGTAGAAGGTCGTGTGGCAGGGGTAGATCCTAAGTTGGATGATTAATCAAGGTTGTCTAAGATTCTGAGTTTGTTGAAGCTTAAAAGGGGGATTTAGGTTAAACTTTAAGTATTAGTGAATTAGGAATTTTAACTAAATATATTTTAAAAGTTAATTGATTACTACATTTGTTTCACACCGAGGTCGTGAAGTTTATTTCACCTTCCTTGGGGCTAAGCTAATAGCCTCGTAGGCCTGGGTTACCTAGTAGCAATCAGGGTTAATTAAGTTACTTTAAATTGGTTGGAATTAAGGAATTGATTAATATAAAAAAATATTGTTTACTTATTTTAAAGGGTTTGTTAAGGATTTTATTAACCTATTAGTAAAATTTTGAAGTTTAGAGAAAATTGGAGATCCTTAGAGTTTTCCGGGCATACTAACTAAGGGAGCAAAACTTGATTTTTTGAATTAGAGTTGATCTTAAGGGTTTCAGATTTTTAATAAATACTAGACCTAATTATGAGTTGTTAGACAGGTAGTACATTGAATTTGGAGTTTTCTATTAAAAGTTATGAATTTTAGAAGTTTTGACCCGTTTTGACTTAAGGTTACCTAAAATGTTGACTCCTTGATTTTGACCAAATTATGGAGGTTTAATATTTTTAGAGAATACCAGATTCTAATTGAAGTCATTAGCCATTGAGTTTGATTAGTTTGAATTTTTCTATAATTAATAGTGAATTTTGAAAGTTTTATGTATTCGTAGGGAATACAAAATTATTACAACTAAGGGGCTACTTAAGGGTTTGAACCCAAATGAGTCCCAAACTCCTTGAGATCAGTTCCAAAGGTCATAAATGACCTAAGGATAGATCATCAAGTGTTTAAAGACCTTTTGGGATTTTTAATGCTTTTTTTGAATTAATTAAAATTGATTAACCTTTGATTTTACCTAAAGACTAAGTTAGGACAAATTTAGAAGTCAATTTAAGAGGGTTTCAATTCTCATTGATTAGGGGATTAATTAGGAACAATTATAAATATTTTACTAGATTTTATGAGTTAAAGGTAGTTCATTATCAATTGATTTGGGTTAATAGGCCATTTCTAAAAAGGATTTTTTGAGGCTCCTACTTGAGGAACCAAATGAACTCCAAATTTGATGAAATTTGGACCATAAGATCACTTGACCATAAGGACTAAACCCACCAAATTTTAGCTCAAATGGAGTACTCTAAGGTGGTTAACTAAACCACCCAAGGTGAGCTCTAAGTCACCTTCAAATCACTATAGGGATCTATCCTAAGCTTGGATTGGGGAAAAATCAGTGGATCTAGACTCCTTATCCTACACATCATCATCACACAAAGAATCACACCCTAAATCCCATTGGATAGGTTTATACCCCATTTTGAATAAAAGGGTCAAACCATGACCCATAAACTCAAAATTTGGGGAAAGTGCCCTTGAACATCTTAAAATGGGGAGATAAAATTTGGACATGTCAAAGACATGTTCAGTTTCAATCTCCCAAAATTCCAGGCCTGATGGACTTGCATTTAAAGAGTAATTAAGGAAATTGATAAAATACTCAAACTGAAATTAAACATAACACTGACCTAACCAGGGCCTGGAACCATGGGGCTTTTTTAGGTCTCCCTGAGACATTTCTAATGAGCCTAAGAACACCTAATTTGGACAATTTTGGAGGGAGTTATGATTTTTTTAAGTTTCCTTAAATTTTTGGAATTATTAATTCGGCCATTACTCAGTCAGCGTCCCTTTACACGCGCCGCGTGCCGATTGGCTGGGCAATGATTGGCGCTAACCATTAACGGTCCGATTAAACACATCCGTCGGATGGCAGATCGGACGACTAGGATTAAACGTGCTCTGATACCGCGGGATCTAATCCGAGCCGTTAATCGGAATCAACGGCTGAGATTGCGTCTTTAACCTCACGCACGTATTTGAGACCGTGAGGCTTCTCCAGCATGATCCGGGCGATCCTGCCGGCAAACTCGGATGAAATTCCATAGGGAGGATCAGGATAGTGGAAACCTTCAATCCAACGGTGGAAATCCGTTGGGGTGAAGGTTTCCTTCACACTTGACCGGACTACCTAGCTAGGGAGCTCGGGATGAAGAGATTATCGCAGAGAAAGTCTCAACGGATAAGCTTCTCTATCGGGAAGTGAAAGTTTGTTAGGGATGTTAAGTCCTATAGAACTGGCCCAAGCTAACCAAGAGGGGGGGGGGTGAATTGGTATTTTAAAAATTTCTTTTCACAAAGAATAAAAATCATAAACCAAAATCACAACACAAAAATAAATGTGGAATTAAAAGTGCGGAAGCAAGAAATAAGTTCAAAAACATTGAACAAGAGCTCTTAAATAGAAGAGCTTTAATGGAGCTCATTAATTGCATGTTGCCGACTTTATCGTCCAGGCTGATATGGACATCAGCCTGGCCGAACAGTACAAATCCCAGTAGATCGGCCAGAGCATCACCCTGGAAACACTCTTGGACTATTGAAACTTGGCTTGATCGTCCAGGCCGATCTCACGATCGTCCAGGCCGATCAGTTCAAATCACGGGAAATTTGTCTTGAGAATAGCCCTGGATACGAGCTGGCCGATATTTATCGTCCTGAAGTAACTTAAGGCTTTTGACTGGATCGTCCTGGCCAATCCTGCGATTGTCCAGGATGATATGATCGTATAAATCATCCTTAATTACTCCCTTAATTTTCTGATCAATTAAGGCATAATTTGTGAATATAGTCTAGGTCGATCAATGATCGTCCTGGCCGATAATTTAAAAATACAGTATACCTTAATTGTCTATGGCGGTAACTTCTTTCTGTTTTAAGCATATCGTCCAGGCCGATATGTTAATGACGGCTGCTTTAATTAAGAATCATTTTTTAGACTTTCTATTTTAAGCCTGATCGTCGAGGCCGATGTAAAAATCATCCTGGCCGATATGAGTAAAAATAGAAATTCTAAGTCTCTCAAGTGTGTGTGTGTGTAGGGTTACTTAGCATCAGTCTCTTTGACCATTACAAGTAGACTCAAGAATAGAAAAACAAAAGTACAAACTGACTCAACCCTAAACCTACGTAATCTTGAATTGGCTTTGTCTTGTTCGTCCGATCTTCGATTCATGAAAAGTTAGAAGCAACACACAATCCAAGAGAAATAGTGTTTGTCAATCATCAAAACATAAGCCATGAAAATAGATTTTCAATAATCTCCCCCTTTTTTATGATGGCAAACACAAGTAGGAAAAATATCCAAAAAAAAAATTCATTAGAATTTCAAAGTTACAAACCCAACAACTTTTCCTACCTTACCCTAGTATCCAAAAAAATCCATTAGAATTTCAAAGTTACAAACCCAACAACTTTTCCTACCTTACCCTACTCCCCCTTTTGTCATCACAAAAAGAGGGTCCAGATATAAAAGAAAACACCACAACAAACAAAGACTAACAAGCAAACTACATAAAACAGGAAACAAACAACAGAAAAACATAGACTAGAAAAATGAAGGATCCTGATCATCAGATGGAAGTGGTGGAGGTGGCTGCTGAAAGTAGCTGTCAAGATGTGGTAAACTGAGCATTGAACCAGGCAATATCCTTGTCAAGCTGCTACTGCTGGTGAGTAAGGAAACTGTCAAATCGGGCTAAATCCTCAGTGCGGTGCTGCTCGTAGTGGGTAATGTCCTCAGAGTGTTGCTGCTCCTGTGCAGCAACGTAGGCATCAAAGCGGGTCTCCCATCGATCAAACCTCTCAATCAACTGATCAACCGGAGAGTGCTGGTGGAGAGGAACAGGGTCAGTAAATGGAGCGGGAGCGGGAGCCTCCTCCTCTCTAGCCCCCTGAGGTTCCTCAGGGTGGAGACGAGTACTGTGAAGGGTACTGAAGGAACTGTTTGAGTAGAAGGGAGTTGGGAGGTTTGGTGGAATAGGATATTGAAGTTGGTATTTGGTTTCAAGGACATAGGCTATGATGTGTCCTAAGGCTAGATTGGGTTTCCTCTTGTGACCTAGATCGCGGATTGTGGTTAGGTGATCAATGTATCGAAAAATTAGGTCCGCAGTATTAAATTCTCTAGGAGCCATGATGTAGAAAGTAGTGAGGGAAAGTAGAGGGGTGATGTGGATTCGGTCCCCGGCTTTTGGAATAACAGAGGTGCGAAGGACATGTTGGATTGTCCTAGCATCTTTGACTAAAGAGCTAGTCTCTCCAACATGGAAAGGTGCATTTGTCTGGCGAAGGAAGTGATTCACCATGGACCAGTCAAAATCAGGATCAGAGGCGATTAAGTGCAGTTTATCCCCGGTGGTGGATAGCTGTAAAAGATCAACAGAATCCTAATATGTAATTTTGACAGGACGTCAATTCTCATAGGAGGTCAGGGCTATGAAGGTAGGGTTAATGCGAAGGTTTGCGAAAAATTCTCAAAGAAACTCGGTATTGAAAGGGAAAGAAAGAGACAGAATGATGCAAAGGGAGGTGTGAGCGAAAAGATCCATTACCGGGTATGAGATGTGGGCAGGATTGATGATTTTGGAAACAGTTATCCCACACTCTTTGTAACGATGGTAGGCGGCTTCATCTTCTGCTTCCTTGAAACGAGGGTCAATCCTAGCCCTCGAAGAACTCCCAGAAGTTTGTCGGACATGTTTCCCACTAGCCATAGAGAGAAGTTAGCAAGAAAACAAAAGAGGAGAAAGGGTGAAAAGTGAAAAACCATGGAATAACAAGAATTTAAAGAAACGGCCATATCGTCCTGGCCGATCGCAGAAGCGTCCAGGCTGATATGGCTCAATAATTGCGTACAGGCCGATTGGTCAAAAGGCGATTAGGCCGTTCGGGCTGATTAGATATCGGTCAGGCCGATTAGACACAGGCGATCGTCCCGAGGAGTCAAGACGGACGACCGATGAAAAAGCAGATCATACAGGCCGATTAGGTGTATCGTCCAGGACGATGCATAATAATTGATCACACTGGCCGAAGTTAAAACATTTTAAATTCTTGCCACCTGTTTCGTCCAGGATGATCCAGTGTATCGGCCAGGACGATACACATAAATTGCATTGGTTAGATGAAATATTCTATCGGCCAGGACTATCATCATGATTGCAACAGAGTTCGATCAGGACGATATTGTATCGTCCAGGACGATGAGTAACAGCAAGCACAGAAAAGGTCAGCAGATGGACTTTGAAGAGAATTTGTCCTATCATCCAGGACGATAAAAGTATCGGCCAGGATGATGTAACTAGAAATTGAAACTAAAGAAAAGATGGTGATGATTAAGGCCCTCAAAAATAAAACATAAGAAAAACAGTAAAAAACACAGTAAATGAAAAGCAAAAACTACAAGGAAAAAAAAACTAATATTTTTTTATTTTAATTTTTCTAATTTTTTGTTGTTTTATGGAGGCATCATATGAGAATTTTTCAAAAAGTTAAACTTTTAGAGTTCCACAAGATCAAGGAGTTTAGCTAATCCTAATTGGACAAAGGTAAGATATCCGATTCTGTTAACCCTAAATCAGACGTTTTTTATGGTATAAAATTTCTTTTGAAAAACAACAATGCTTAACTCAGAATAAACCTAATTGGGCAAAAAAGAAGATCCAATCAAACTTGTTTACAAAAACCATCTCATAAATAATAAAACAAAGTACTTTTTCTCAATCATGGAATTTGAAATCAAGCCTTTGAATTCATCAAATAGTTAATGAGTTCTCTAAGTTTTAAAAGTTTTGAAAAGAGGGGATAGCTTGATTTTTAGTGGGCTCATTTTATTCCTCTTGAATCTTTGATTGGCTCTTTGAGCATCTTTAGATTTTTAATACACAATTATGTATAATTTTTCTTTTTTAATTTGGCGACATTGGCCTCTTTCCTTTTTAATTTTTGCAAGCTAAAAGCTCTTTTCCAAACTCTTAAAAGAAGCTCAGTTGTGAGTATATCCTCCAAATATTAGAGAATAGGAGCTCTCTCTCTAACATAGGGAAGAATAAGTCACAAAATAAAATCAAAAACATGTGATAAAAGCAATGGTAAGATTTTAAATAACTCGAAAGATAAGTAAGAGCTTTTGATATTATGAATAAGATAGAATATTGTAGCAAGATAGAAAGAATCTTAGTTTCAAAAACCATTGGCTAAAATGAGTTAGACTTTTGTTTAGAGAAGAAAAATTATACCACTAAACAAGGTCAGAAGGAGGGAAACTATCCACAGTGTTTCTCTGGCCAGGACGATCCTCAGTCAAAAATCCTTAAGTACTTCAGGACGTTATAGAGATTATCGGCCATCTAGTATCCAGGGCTATTCTCAAGACAATTTTCCCGTGAATATTGAACTGATTCGGCCGTGACGATCGTGAGATCGGCCTGATGATCAAGCCAATTGTGTCAATAGTCCAGCTAGGTGTTTCCCAGGTATAGCGCTGATGCCGATCTACTGGATTGTAGCTGTTCGGCCAGCGATGTCCATATCAGCCTGAACAATAAGTCGGCAACTTGCAATTAATTGAGCTCCATGTAAAGCTCTCTATTTAAGAGCTTCTTGTATCAAATCTGTTTTTGAGGACCTCTTG
>NW_021318595.1:4437516-4447824 GCF_001605985.2 Dendrobium catenatum
TTGTTTTAAAAATTGCCTCCAAAATGTAATCTTTTCCAAGATTAGATTTGATGTTTGAAGATTGTGTTAGCTTTTTAAATTTAGTTTTATAGCGATCCTGCGATCGTCCAGGATGATATGATCGTATAAATCATCCTTAATTACTCCCTTAATTTTCTGATCAATTAAGGCATAATTTGTGAATATAGTCTAGGTCGATCAATAATCGTCCTGGCCGATAATTTAAAAATACAGTATACCTTAATTGTCTATGGCGGCAACTTCTTTCTGTTTTAAGCATATCGTCCTAGCGAATACACATATCGTCCAGGCCGATATGTTAATGACGGCTGCTTTAATTAAGAATCATTTTTTAGACTTTCTGTTTTAAGCCTGATCGTCGAGGCCGATGTAAAAATCATCCTGGCCGATATGAGTAAAAATAGAAATTCTAAGTCTCTCAAGTGTGTGTGTGTGTAGGGTTACTTAGCATCAGTCTCTTTGACCATTACAAGTAGACTCAAGAATAGAAAAACAAAAGTACAGACTGACTCAACCCTAAACCTACGCAATCCTGAATTGGCTTTGTCTTGTTCGTCCGATCTTTGATTCCTGAAACAACACGCAGTCCAAGAGAAATAGTGTTTATCAATCATTAAAACATAAGCCATGAAAATAGATTTGCAATAGGATGCTTCAGGGGATGATGGTGAACTCGTCTCCTTCAGATGTCGGGATCGGAGGACGGCCGAAGGTGCGACTTCGAGCGGGATGCCGGAAGCTTTCACGGGCGCTTGCTCGAACAGATGAAGGGATCGATCTGGGAACTCAAAGGGAGTCTCTGGGAGGTCAAAGGAGCTCTGGAGAATGAATTCGAATGATTGGGAATTCTTCTTGCACTCTGGGGAGCTCAAGCCTATTCGGCCACCTCTCGCGGGCTTGGACGGTCGAGATTGAGTTGGAGGGGGCTCGGATTGATGCCAGATGGAAGATGGCGACGTCTTAGGGAGGTCGTGGGGATCAAATCGGTGGGTAGCAGCTTTAATTCAGGGGTTGTCTTGGGGGGACCACCGGAACTCGCTCTCCATTGGTTCCGACGGCCGCCGGCCATAGTTTGGGTCAGGTTGACTGGGGGAGGCCGATGGGGACACACTGGAGTCGAGGGTGGATTCAATTTGGCCTGAGAATGTCTGGATTGAGTTCGTGGTTGGGTTGGACCCAAACCTGCTCGGTTCGAGTCAAATTGAGCTCGATCCAGGTCAGGTCAGACCCTGGGTTTGGTATGGGAGATAGGTCTGGGTCTGGTGCACCCAATACAAGTGGCAATTGGATACAGTTTTTTCTAGGTTAACAGATGGCTTGGGTTGATCCAAATCTTCTCAGTTCGGGTCGATTTGGGCTAAACCCAGGTCAGGCCAGACCTTGGGCTTAAGGTGGGATGTGGGTCTGGGTCTGGTGGACCCAATGCAGGTGGCAATTGGGTCCAATTTGATCTGAGTTGGAAGATGGCTCAGGTGCATGTGTTTTTGGCTACTTCGGGTTAGCCTAAAACCTATCCCAGGTTAACCTAGAGCATGGGCTGGCTGGAGGAGGTGTGTTGGACCTAGGGCCACCTATGGTAAGTGTTGATCAAGTTCAATTGGGCTTAGGTTAAGAATTGACTCAATCCCAAGTGATCTTGGGCACTTTGGGTTAGCCTAACTCTTGACCCAAGTGAGCCCAAGGGTTGGGCTGGTCAAGGAAGGTGCATTGGGTCAATGGGAACCCAATGACACCTTAATTTGGATTTAATTTGATTAAGGTTAAGAGATTGCTCAAAGGAGACCTCTCTTTGGTCTCTTGGGTCAAGCTAAATGACTAACCCAAGTGAGCCCAAGGCTTGGGCCCCCAAGAGAGGTCTCTTGGGTACCCAAGGGGTCATCCCTTACATTCAAAAAGACATGGAGTGGTCTTGATTCAAAGATTTGAAAGAGAAGAGGTGTATGGGTTAATGGGTCAAACTTGGTTGACTTGGTCAACCAGGTTGACCCAAGGTCTGGGTTTGAGCTCAACAAGTTGGGTTTGATGTTTGAAACTTGTTGAAAGTGATTTCAAAGAATTTGGAGTTGATTTGAGTTGAAATGGGCATTTGAAATCCCATAAGGGTATTTTGGTCAATTTTGACCCATTGGTCAACTAGGGTAAAAAATGGGTCTGAAAAATGCATTTTACTGCTCAATGGGTTACAATCAATGGTCTGGAAGTGATTGGAGGCTTTGATGAGGGCTCCAAGACCAAAATCTTCAAGGTGTTAGGCCTAATGGCATAGGATGTAAATATTTGAAGGTTTTACAGCCTTTGGATTTTGATTTAGATTCTAGGGTTAGCGATCTCAGAATGGGCTGAAAATTGAAGGGTAACCTCTAGAGACATGTCTTATCACTTTGTAAATGATAGACCCTGAATCAGAGGTCACTTGACTGGGTTTTGAAATGTTTTAAAAATCCTTGAAAAAGGTCTAAGAATAGGGCCTTAAGACTTTGGATTTGAGTCTGGATTTCTGGATTTGGAATGGATTTTAAGTTTGAATGATTAATATTGAAGTATCCAAATCATTTACAATCATGTGGTGATTGTTAATGATTGGATAGGGTCAAAGCCAGATCAAAGGTAGGATCAAAGTCTAGATTGAAGTTTGGATTCTCAAGTTGATTGGGTCAAAGTTTGGATGTGTTTGAAGCTTGAATTAATTTTGATTTGAATTGAATGAAGTTTGAGATTTGAATTGATCAAGGATAGGGATTAATTTGGAGGTTGGAGTTGATCAAAGATAGGGATTGATTTGAGGTTGGAGTTGATCAAAGGTAGGGATTGATTTGAGTCTAGATTGGTCCTAGGATCTAGAGGGATTCTAAGATCTAGGATCTAGAGGGGCTCTAGAATTTGGGATAAGGAAGAATCCTAAGCTCTAGAGTAGGCCCTAAGGTCTTGGATCTAGAAAAGAATCTTAAGCCCTAGAGCAGGCCCTAAGGTCTGGCTCTAGGAAAGAATCTTAAAGCCTAGAGTGGATCCTAGGATCTAGGATTGATCTGGAGTTTGGAAGGGCCTTAGTGACTTCATACAAAAATGAGGTCAACAAGACCTAGTTAGAGGCATAACTAAGTTAGACTTCACTAAGGACCATTTATGCGATTCCTGCCAACTAGGAAAATAAGTGAAATCATCATTTCATTCAATTAAGGATATCAACACCACTAGGCCACTAGAAATTCTACACATGGACCTATTTGGACCCGTTAGTACAGCTAGCCTAGGAGAGAAATCTTATGGATTTGTAATAGCGGATGACTACTCTAAATTTACTTGGGTAAAATTCTTAGCACATAAGTGTTAGTCATTTGAAGAGTTTAGAACATTCTCGACTTGGATTCGAAGGAATTTATGATGTAAAATTTCAACAATTCATAATGATCACGGTGGAGAATTTGAAAATGATAAGTTTGAATCATTTTGTCAAGAGATAGGAATATAACATAATTTCTCTGCCCCTAGGACTCCTCAACAAAATGGAATAGCTAAAATAAAGAATAGAACTTTAGTTGAAGCTGCTAGGGCAATGTTAGTTGAATACACTCTTCCTAGATATGTTTGGGCAGAAGCAGTGAATACTGCTTGCTAGGTTTCAAACAGGGTAAATGTTAGATCCAAACTTAAGAAGACACCCTATGAATTACTTAAGGGTAGGACACCAAATCTTTCTCACTTACATGTTATTGGATGCAAATGCTTTGTCCTAATTAATGGTAAGTCACCCTTAGGAAAATTTGACCCTAAATTTGATGAATGCGTCTTCTTAGGCTATTCTCTTTTTTTTTTAAAGTGCAAACAGCAAAAATTATTATTAACCACCAATTACTTACAAGAAGATTCCTCCTTCAACAATTCTAAAAATGAAGGAGGAACTTTATCCCTAGAAAAATCATCCCAATAGAAGGATGAAAAATGAGCATAGTTAGCACAAAAATGAACTAACTTATTACAATTTCTATTAGCAAAAGAAAAGATGAAATGCTTAAATTTAAAAAGAAAATCTAAATCCTTTAGTTTAGAAATTCTTCATCAATCAACGGTTTTTTAAAGGCATTTTGAAAGATCTTGATGACATTAAAATTGTCACCCTCAATCATAATACCTTTAGCTTCAAGCATCCAATCTTGGATATAATCTCTCAATGCCAGAATAGCTAATAGCTCTATTTGTGAACAATCCAAATGAAGACATTGAAATCAAAAAGCAGCTAATCCACGACCTTTACAGTCCCTGAAAATTCCTCGAATGCCGGTTCTATTATTATGAAAAACTGAAGCATCAATATTTACCTTGATCCAACCCGGAGGAAGAGGATGTCAAGAGGATTGAGACAGCTTAAATAGCTGATTAGCATCCTAGTTTTCCTGGATTAAACAAGAATCAAAAGATGATACAGTATGAATAATAGATCTTGAAGCAATGGTAAAACAGATGTCATCTACTCCTCCATGAACTAGTTTATTTCTACTATTCCAGTAGTAGAAAATCACAGAATAGAGCAGATTTCCTAGGAAAGGATAGAAGCAGCCAATTTATTTAATAACTGATAACAACCACCTACAGAATCAAATTTTAGAATATTAAAATACCAATTTATAAGAAACTTTAATACCCTTTTAATTAAAAAAAACATCTAGAAACCACATGCTCTGTATCTTCCATCTCCAAACAGCCTCTCAGGGAACCTCCAGAATCAGCAAGCCTTCTATATAAATGAAAAGCAAACATTGGAATGCCATTCTTACTTAATCTCCACCAAAACATATTAATCTTTGGCTTTAGCTTCAATTTATTTCTCCATCTAAAATTTCATCTTCACTGATATTTTCAAATCTTTTCCCATAAACCATAGCTGCTAAAGATTTACTTGATAACTTTTTGGTACAATTCAGCTTTTCTTCAATTTGATTTGACTGTATAGGAATTGAGATGATCAATTCAATAAGGAATTCAAACAAAGCTTCAGTTTCTCAATATCCCACCTACCTTCAGTGATAAAATCCGAGGCTTGACTGAAATCTAGATCTAGAATAGTTACAAAAGTAGGCCATTTATCTATTGTTTTATCCAGAATCCACATATCTTTGAAAGTATCTACATACTCTCCATTAGAAATCGTCCACCTCATAATAAGAAATAAAAATTCGGCACTGTTCTGGATGATTTTCAAGGTTGAAGAAAACCAACTACTATTAGCACCATTCCATAGTACATTTCCATACTTTGCTCTTAAAACTCTTTTGAGAAGAGTATTGGACTATATAATAAAATTTAGCGCATGTTTAGACCTCAAAGGTCCCATCTTCTCTACCAAAGATTGTAAACCATATCCTCCTTTATTTTTTTATTTACACAATGTGCTCCAAAAAACATAATGCATTCCATAACTTCCATCTCTTTTATTCCAAAGAAAATCTCTACACATTTTCTCCACTTCATATAACACCCCCAAAGGGATCAAAGAATGATTGGATTGATAAGTCTGTAAAGAAAGAATTGAAGCATTGATCACATAAACTTTACTTGCAAGAGAAATGAAATTTGTACCCCCAAATGTTCGTCTTAGCCGTTGCTTTCACAATGATTTTGCTAAAATTTGATTTAACCAATCTTCTAAAAGCAATCTTAACTCCCAAATAATCCATTTCTTTCACCATATACATGTTAATAACTTTGAGAAGGGATATACAATCTCTTTTCTTCACTGATTTACTGAATAAAATCATAGATTTAAGAAAGTTAATCTTTTGTACTGTCCAACTAAAATAGTTCTTCAAGATTTTGGCCACTTTCTTCAAACATTTCTTATTAGCACTAGAGAATATCATTATGTCATCGGCATAAATTAAGTGAGAGATTATAGGGCCATTTGGATTGGCTTTTATACCAATACTCTTTCCAATATTTCCAAATTCTTCCATCAATAATTGAGAACACATGATAAAAAGGAAAGGAGACAAAGGACATCCTTGTCTAAATCCACATTCGGCCTCTATCCACTTTGAACTTTCACCATTAATCAAAATGGAAAATTTTGGATTAACTACACATTCCAAAATTAACTTACAAAAGAGCTTAGGAAACCCAAACCAATCCATCACTTTTTCCAAAGTAGACCAACACATATTGTCGTAGGCCTATTCCATATCAACTTTGATTGCTACCAAACCTTTATTAGCTTTAGAATGTCTAAATTTGTTAAACAATTCTTGAGCTAGTATAATTTGTTCTGACATGGACCATCCCTTAATAAAAGCATTTTGTTCTGCTAAAATGATTTTAGGGAATAAGAAACTCGTCCTGTTTAAGATCATTTTGGCCACTATTTTATAGATAGCATTACACAAGCTAATGGGCCGATAATTAGAAGGAGACAAAGGAGAAACTACTTTGGGAATTAATATCACATTGGTTTCTTTCCACCCAGGACAAAGAGAACCCGAAGTAAAGAAATCCTTAATAGCAGCCAAACATCATACTTAATGATTGACCAATATGATTTAATAAAAAGAATAAGTGATGCCATCAATACCTGGTGAAATATGAAAGTTTGTTAGGGATGTTAAGCCCTATAGAACTGGCCCAAGCTAACCAAGAGGGGGGGTGAATTGGTATTTTAAAATTTTCTTTTCACAAAGAATAAAAATTGCATAAACCAAATCACACCACAAAAATAAATGTGGAATTAAAAGTGCGGAAGCAAGAAATAAGAACACAGAATTTTATAGTGGTTCGGTCGACTCGACCTACGTCCACTCCTTGGAGGCACCCTCCAAGTATTGCACTACAAAACGTGACTCTCCTTTAGCCCCCACGGCTAGGCGGAGAATCCCTCACAAGAACCTCCTTTTTGCCACCCCGGCAAGGCAGAGAACCTAGCTCCTTTTGCTTCCTCCTGAAGCTGGCAAAGAACCACAACCAAAAGCTAACTCCTTACCTCTACCGACCCTTCCACGGATGAGAAACTCCAGACGAAGAACAAGCAGAGCGATTCTTGAAGCAACCCTTGTGAATCCCCTCACAAGCTCCCCCTCACAAGATCCTCTCTCTCTCTCTCCCTCTCTCTCTTTCTCTCCTCAAGGCCATCTCAGGTCAAGGCAGCAGCCAAAGGTCCCCAAAAATGTTGAACAAGAGCTCTTAAATAGAAGAGCTTCAAAGGAGCTCATTAATTGCAAGTAGCCAACTTTATCGTCCAGGCCAATATGGACATCGGCCTGGCCGATCAGTACAAAACCCAGTAGATCGGTCAGAGCATCGCCCTGGATGAACTCCTAGACGATTGAAATTTGGCTTGATCGTCCCGGCCGATCTCACGATCGTCCTGGCCGATCAGTTCAAATCAGAGGAAAATCGTCCTGAGCATCGCCCTATTTTTGAGCTGGACGATATTTATCATCCTGAAGTAACTTAAGGTTTTTGACTGGATCGTCTTGGCCGATCCTGCGATCGTCCAGGATGATATGATCATATCAATCATCCTTAATTGCTACCTTAATTTCCTGATCAATTAAGGCATAATCTGAGAATTTCGTCCAGGCCAATCCTGGGATCATCCTGGCCGATAATTTTAAAATATAGTATACCTTAATTGTTGAAGGCGGCTACTTCTTTTTGTTTTGAGCTTATCGTCCTGGCCGATACACGTATCGTCCAGTCCGATATGTTAATGACGGCTACCTTAATTAAGAATCCTTATTTAGACTTTATGTTTTAAGCCTTATCGTCCAGGACGATGTAAATATCGTCCTGGCTGATATGAACAAAAACAGAAATTCTAAGTCTCTCAAGTGTGTGTGTAGGGTTACTTAACATCAGTCTGTTGACCATTACAAGTAGACACAAAAGAGAAAAACAAAAGTACAGATTGACTCAACCCTAAACCTACGCAATCGTGAACTGGCTTCGTCTTGTTCGTCTGATCTTCGATTCCTGAAAAGTTAGAAGCAACAAGCAGTCCAAGAGAAATAGTGTTTGTAAATCATCAAAACATAAGTTATGAAAATAGATTTGCAACAATATCGCCCTTTTTGATGATGGCAAACACAAGTAGGAAAATATCCAAAAAAGTCCATTAGAATTTCAAAGTTACAATTACAAACCCAACAACTTTTCCTACCTAACCCTACTCCCCCTTTTGTCATCACAAAAAGAGGGTCCAGATACAAAAGAAAATACCACAACAAACAAAGACTAACAAGCAAACTACATAAAACAGGAAACAAACAGCAGAAAACACAGACTAAAAGAATGAGGGATCGTGATCATCAGATGGACTAAAAGAATGAGGGATCGTGATCATCAGATGGAGGTGGTGGAGGTGGCTGCTGAAAGTAGCTGGCAAGAGTGGTGAACTGAGCATTGAACCAGGCGATATCCTGGTCATGCTGCTGCTGCTGGTGAGTAAGGAAACTGTCAAATCGGGCTAAATTCTTAGTGCGGTGCTGCTCGTAGCGGGCAATGTCCTCAGAGTGTTGCTGCTCCTGTGCAGCAATGTAGGCGTCAAAATGAGTCTCCCAACGATCAAAACTCTCAATCAACTGATCAACCGGTGGGTGCTGGTGGAGAGGAACAGGATCAGGAACGGGAGTGGGAGCAGGAGCCTCCTCCTCCCTAGCCCCCCGACCTTCCCCATCTCCTGGGTATAGACGAGTACTATGAAGGTTAGTGAAGGAATTGTTTGAGTAGCAAGGAAGATGAAGGTCAGGACGAGCAGGATATTGGAGATTATATTTGGTTTCAAGAATGTAGGCTATGATGTGTCCTAAGGCTAGATTGTGTTTTCTCTTATGGCCTGGATCGCAAATAGTTGTTAAGTGATTGATGTAGCGAAAGAGTATATCAGTGGCATTGAATTCCCTCTGGGCCATGATGTAGAAAGTAGTGAGGGAAAGTAGAGGGGTGATGTGGATTCGATCCCCGGCTTTTGGAATTATGGAGGTGCGAAGGACATGTTGGATTGTCCTAGCATATTTGACTAAAGAGCTAGTCTCTCCAACGTGAAAGGGTGTGTTAGTTAGGCGAAGGAAGTGGTTTGCCGTGGACCAATCAAAATCCAGATCAGAGGCGATTAAGTGCAGCTTATCCCTGGTGGTGGATAGTTGTAAAAGCTCTGCACAGTCCTGATATGTGATTTCGACTGGCGTTGATTCACATAGGAGGTCAGGGCTGTGAAGGTGGGTTTAATGCGCAGGCTTTCATAAAATTCATGGAGGAGATTAGAAGAGAAAGGGACATCAAGGGTGAGTATGAAATAAAGAGAGGTATGGGCAAAAAGATCCATTATCGGATACGAGAGATGTGCAGGATTGATTGTCCAGGAGAGGGTGATGCCACACTCTTTGTAGCGACGGTAGGTAGCCTGATCCTCTGCCTCCCTGAATCGAGGGTCCAGAGTCACCCTCGAGGAACTCCTAGAATCCTATCAAACACGTTTCCCACCAACCATAGAAGGGAGTTAGCAAGAAAACACAAGGGAGAAAGGGTGGAAGGTGAGAAACTATGGCTGGAACGGCCAGAATTTAAAGAAACGGCCATATCGTCTTGGCCGATCGCAGAATCGTCCAGGCCGATATGGCTCAATAATTGCGTACAGGCCGATTGGTCAAAAAGGCGGTTCGATCGTCCGGGCCGATCAGATATCGGCCAGAATGATTAGACACAGGCGATCGTCCCGAGGAGTCAGGCCGGACGACCGTTGAAAAAGCAGATCGTCCGAGCCAATTAGGTGTATCTTCCAAGACGATGCAAAATAATTGATCGTACCAACCAAAGTTAAAATGTTTTAAATTCTTGCCACGTGTATCGTCCAGGACGAACATTGGATCGGCCAGGACGATTGTCCAATAATGGATCGTCCAGGGCCGAATTTAAAGATTCAAACGTGCTGACATGTGGATGGGGCAGACGAAATATTCTTTCGGCCAGGACTATTATCATGATTGCAACAGAGTGATCAAATCATCTAGGATGATATAGGATCGTCTAGGACGATGAGTTACAACAAGCATAGAAAAAGGTCAACAGATGGATTTTGAAGATGTTTTGTCCTATCGTCTAGGACGATAAAAATATCGGCCAGGACGATGTGACTAGAAATTGAAATCAAGGACCTCAAAAAATAAAACAAAAGAAAAACAATCAGAAAACACAATAAAAGAAAAATAAAAACACTAGGAAAATCAAAAACGAATATTTTTGGATTTTAATTTTTCTATTTTTTTTTGATGTTTTATGGAGGCATCATATGAGAATTTCTCAAAA
>NW_021318595.1:4447924-4485602 GCF_001605985.2 Dendrobium catenatum
CGGAAGTGGCAGAAGAGAGAGCACGATATTCAGCTTCCATTGAGGATTTAGACACAGTGATTTGTTTCTTCGACTGCCAGGACAGGAGGTTTGAGCCGAGGAAGGAGCAAAAACCAGTGATGGATTTGCGATCAGTCCTGTCTGAAGCCCAGTCGGCATCCACGAATGTGCGGAGTAGAAGATTGCCGGGGATAAATGGAAGCCCATGAGTTTCGGTGCCTTTGATATAGCGAAGGAGCCGTTTCAAGGATTGGTAATGAGAATTGCATGGGTTGTGCATATGCTGGCAGATTTGATTTATCGCAAAGGCAATGTCGGGTCTCGTAATGGTGAGATACTGAAGAGCTCCGGCTAGTTTCCGATAGAGAGTGGGATCCTCAAATGGTTGCTCAGGAGCAGAGCAGACTGGAGGTTTTGTTGGTAATGGTGTGGGTGCTGGTTTGCATGAGGTGAACCCGACGGATTGAAGCAGCTCCCGAGCATAAGGTGCTTGATGTAGGAATAAGCCTGTGGCAGTACGCTCGATTTGTATGCCGAGGAAGGTCTGAACAGATCCAAGTTCTTTGAGGGCAAATTGAGATTTGAGGCGGCAGAGGAGAAGTTGAATTGTCGCCGAATGATTGCCTGTGAGAAGAAGATCATCAACATAGATTAATAAGTAGAGGTAGATCCCAGAATGATTGTAGATTAGCAGAGAGGGGTCGGATTTGCTGAAGACGAAGCCGAACGCAGTGAGACTCGAGGTGAATTTCTCAAACCATTGCCGGGGAGCCTGTTTCAGACCGTAAAGAGACTTGTTGAGCTTGCAGACATGAGTTGGGTTGGTGCGATCAACGAAGCCGGGCGGTTGTTTCATCAAGACGACTTCAGGGAGATCTCCATGCAAGAAAGCGTTGGATATGTCGAATTGTAGTACCAGCCAACTGCGCTGGAGAGCAATAATAAGAAAGAGGCGAATCGTTGGCATTTTAGCAACAGGACTAAATGTCTCACTGTAGTTGAGACCATGTTGCTGAGCAAAGCCCTGGGCAACCAAGCGAGCTTTGTATTGAGCAACGGAGCCATCGGGATGAAGCTTGGTTTTGTATGTCCAACGACAACCGAGGATGGGTGTGTTGGGAGGAGCTGGAATAAGTGACCAGGTGTGTTGATTCTGGAGAGCATCGAACTCAGTTTGCATAGCCTCCTGCCAATGTGAGAGAGAAGAAGCTTGTTTGAAGGTAGAGGGAGTAGTTGTGGAAGTGATTGTGGCAGAGAGATTGAACACCGATTTTGGTTTGAGGTGGCCAGTTTTGAAGCGAGTGAGCATTGGGTGAGATGTAAGTGGAGGGCTGTGAGATGGTGAGGAATGGGTAGTGGAAAAAGAGGAGGACGAATGTGGTGATATGGGAAGGGAGGAGGTGGAGGTGGAGTGATGGATAGGACTGGTGAAAGGAGACGGTGAAGAGGACAAGGATGTTGTTGGTGGGACAGATGTAGGTGGAGAATGTAAGGTGGAAACGGGAACAAGCATAAGAAGTGGAGAATCAGGTGTGGAAGGCGAGCCGAGAGAAGAGGAAGGTGTGCTGGCGAGAGAACGAAAAGGAAAGACCTGTTCATGGAATATAACATGCCGGGAAAGATGAATTTGATGAGTGGAGAGATTGAAACATCGATAGCCTTTGTTAACTGTGGAGTATCCGAGAAATACGCATTCCTGAGAGCGAGGCTGGAACTTGTTGGAAGTGAGAGGACGTAACCAGGGAAAGCATAGACACCCGAAAACTCTCAGGTGATCATATGAAGGAAGATGATTTTGAAGAAGTTGAAATGGTATGTTGTAGCTGCGAGCACTTGTAGGTAGACGATTGATGAGATAATTTGAGGTTAGTAAGGCTTCTGCCCAGAATTTATGAGGAAGAGAAGATGCCTGAAGAAGAGTTCGTGTGATTTCGATGAGATGACGATTTTTACGCTCGGCGAGCCCATTTTGCTCCGGCGTATAAGGACATGTAAATTGGTGTTCTATACCTTGATCAATGAGGTATTTGTTAAAAGAATGATTAGTGTATTCTCCACCATTATCAGAACGAAAAGTGGTTATCTTAGTTCGAAATTTATTTTTAACTAGTTCGTTAAACTGTGAGAATTTGGAGAACACTTGATCTTTTGAGTTTATGGTGTATATCCAGCAATATCTAGTGAATTCGTCGATGAAGGTAACAAAGTAACGTGAGCCATTCAATGAGGGGACGGGAGAAGGACCCCAAATGTCGGAGTGAACGAGAGAAAATTTACTATTAACTATTGATTTGCTTAAGACAAACGGTAGTTTATGGCTCTTGGCCAAATTACATGATTTGCATAAAAGCGAACTAGATAAAGAACAACCAAAAGAAGCTACATTAGATAGGTATTGCATTGTTCTGATATTTGGATGACTGAGACGATCATGCCATAGAGTTGTGGATTGCTGTTTGGTGACGAGAGCGATCTGGGAGGGCGGCGAGATTGGAATAGTGTATAGGCCGTCACGGACTTGTCCACGAAGCAGAGCTCGGTGGTCCGCTTGGTCCTGGATAAGAAAACCATTGGCGTCAAAAGAAACTGAGCAGTTATTATCTGAGGTTAGCTTGTGTATAGATAGTAAGTGGAGAAGCTTACGTGGAGTGTTAGGAAGAGGCAGTATGCCTTGACCTTGATTTTGAATGGGAAGAGAGTTACCGTTGGCAATGGATACGGAGTCGGAGCCATAGTAAGGTTGAGATTGCTGGAGAACTTGAGCATTGGCAGTGAGGTGTGATGATGCTCCTGAGTCGAGTACCCATTCATTGGTGTGTGAGTTCGGCTGAGCGTAAGTTATGCTTGGCTGAGAGTAGAATGCCTTGGTTGAATCAGAGGCAGAGTACTGAAGATTGCATCGGTGCCAGCACATGAGAGCACTGTGGCCTACTTTGCCGCAGATTTGGCAGGTTGGACGAGAGGAGTTTGCATTGTCCTGTGGTCTGCTGGTTGCTGGTGGTCTAGAGTTGCCTCGTCCACGAGAGCTTCCTCTTCCCCTGTAATTTCCTCTGCCACGGTTGACTGTGTATAAGGCCGTGTGATCAGCAGAGGGATTGATTTCACGTTGTAACTGATTTTGGATGCTGATCTCTTCACTGCATAGAAGTGAATAGAGGACGTCGAGGCTGATGGGGAGCTGAGAGGTCCTAATTGAAGTTTTGAAGGCATTATATGTAGGGGGTAATCCATTGAGGATGTACATGAGAATATCCTCGGAGTCAATGTGTGATCCGGCCGCTGCTATGTTGTCCACCAGCGTTTTGATCTGTGTGAGGTATTGGTTCATGGAGCTGTCCTTCATTTGAACATTATGCAGTTCGCTTTTCAATTGGATTACTCTTGAGCGATTTGTGGGTTGTAGCCGGTTGGCTAGAGTCATCCAGATTTCACTGGTACTCGAGAGATGGAGAATATAGGGTATTACCGAGGGAGATATTGTAGAGAGTAGAGCTGAAGCTAAGTTTTGGTCAATGAGCTTCCACAGTCGACTATCTGGATGATTTTCGGGTTTGTCTGGTTGAACCGAGCTTCCCGTTAGATGTCCCTCGAATCCATTCGCTGAAAACAGCTTGTATACTTGTAAGCTCCAGATGGGGTAGTTTTCATTGGTGAGTTGAAGATTGATGATGGATTTCAAGTTCGACATTAAGAACTTGAGTGATGGAGGTATGGTGAGCTCAGTTACGACTATTGAGGGAGTAGCGATAGGTGGCATTGCAGTTGAGGAGATCGGAGGCGTTGTCGCTGAGGAGTCTTGTTCGGCCATCGTCGTAGCTAAGCAGGACGGAGCGTATACGCTCTGATACCAAGAAGAAAGTCCTAAGTGGACTTAGATGAGGAAGACACAAAGGAAGAAGAAGAAGTGCTATAGTAGTTCTTCATATTTCATTAAAACGGATGTATTACAGGGAATACATTATATAGAGAGAAGAAGGGAACATAATGATGTGTATCCCTGTGAGCCGTTAACAGCAGTCTGATGAAACAGAGAAGCAGTGGCTGTCTCCAGGAGTAACATAGAAGGTGGAGCCGCGTATCACGTGACTGGGTTGACCAGTGGAGCATGTGTGCTATCATAAACAACTTGCATCAAATTTTAAGATGAAAAAATCATATATTGAACACTGATGTAGAAATTTGAAAATTTACTATGTTAACATAATGTAAATGTAATAGCTCTATATGTGATATATATATATATATATATATATATGTATATATATGAGCTTGATTGATATTTGTATTCAATTTGTTAGAAATAATAAACACTCAATCTTTATATATTACTGATTTATGAACTTGCCCCTTAGAGGAAATCAAATCATTTATTGTTCCCCAATTAAAGCATAGTGATCAAAGAAATTGAAGAAACCTATACCTTCTTAGACTTTTAGTCTTTTGAGATTTTTGAAGAATCAAAGAAATCTATATATTTTAATGCTTATAGCCCTTTGAAATTTTTGGAGCATAAGAGAAACATTACCTTATGAGGCTTTGTGTACTTGTACCTTTGGAGACTTTTAGACTTATAAAATTTTTTTTGTACTTATAACTTTTGAGATTTTTGAATAATTATATTCCTTATGAGGCTTATGCCTTTTGAGACTTTAGGTGTATATATATCTTCTGAGATTTATGTACATCTGTGTCTTCTGAGGTCTTTATATTTTAAAGGTTTTTAGATAACCATGAAGCTTCAAATGCTTTTATCTTTTGAGATTTTTGAATGAGTGAAGACTCTATCAACTATGTGTTCTCATGAATCCTTTTTAATTAATGATCATGTCTACTTCTAGCTTCCCAATTCCCATAATAGCTAACTCATGGGTTGCCTTTTTGGGGTGTTGAGTAGAGTCAATGTCTGTCACTTGCCCTCATGGGATCTTTATAGTGAGGATAATGTTCCTATCAAGGATACCTCATGGGCGTGCCTTCTAGGAGATTTTATTAGATGCATTATTATTGATAAAAAAAAAAAAAAGCTTAATCGATAATTCAAACAAAAAAGCTTACATGAAAAATACAAAAGTTCAAAATTATGTGGAGTTCAACTTGTTTGAGTTGTTTCAATATGGTGGAGCTCCTATTCAATAATTCAACAATTTTCTTAACACAATTTTTCTGTTCTCCACTATTTTGAAGCTAACAATTCACAAGTTTCTTTTATAAATAATGTCCTAAATGCCAGTGGCAAATCAGATGTTTAATCTCATCTTTCAATTGAAAATATTTTTTTAATAAAAGTTCTTTAAACAGTGAAAGTTGTAGTATTGAGATTGATATCTATCATTTGGTTTCCTTGGAGGCTTTGGCCACTTCATGTGTTTAAAATTTTAAATCTCTACCAGAATATTAGCCCTAGATGTATTTAAATGGGTATAGTTAGGTGACCTTGGCCTAATTTGGTGTATTATGACTGCTCCTACTTTTTGTGTTAGAGAGGTTGATTAATTTCTTGTGAATTTTTATATTTAGTGGAGGATTGCTTGAATTATTTTTTCTGAGCATTATGACATCATTAGTAGTTATTTGAACTTTTACTCAATGAATAATATCACCATAGGTGTGAACAACCTCTCGCGTCAGTGAAGAGTAGAGAAGTCTAGATTGGAGACCTCCAAGCAAAACACCGCTTAATAATTTCGGATATATTCTTGGGCTTTGGCGTGCTTTAGATGAAAACTGTTGAAAATGCTCCTTAAGAATCTCTCTCTCATTTTGGTGAATCCCGAAAAGATGAATGGAGTCTTTGATGATTGATTGATGAATTGTTTCATAAAAAGTCTAGCCAAATCATTAAAAGTATGATAGTTCCACTTGAAAGAGAGTAGAATCCTGTATGAGCTTGTCCCTTAAGAGTTGCTGAAAAGACTTGCAGGTGATTGAGAAGCATGATGTGTAATGATCACATCTATAGTGTTGGGTCTACCTATGATGACCCTAAATTTGATAAGATTTGCAAGTTGATTGAGTATCTGTTAAACTTCCATAAAATTTAAAATTATGTATATGCTTAATTTAGTCATAAGGGGTTATAAATTGAAATGAAAATTAAAATGTGTTAATTAGAAATTCCTCATTGAGAACACTACAGTATTATAGCAGTGGCGTTACCTCTCTATTAGTTAGTGATCGTTGGGGAGCGATGTGGCTCTGAAGTTTCTGTTTGGTGTGGAATTTCCCTTGGAGAGCTACGATACTGGAAAGATGGCATTGAGTGTTGGCAAAATAAATCCAATATGATTTTGAATTTTTATTTTTTAATCGAATGCAACGTTGCGAATAATATATTATATTGAAATACAAAAAGTATTATTCCTCAATGGATTCAAATACAAAAATATAAATTTTCTTCTAAACAAACATATTTGCGAAGCTGAAATTTGGTTTGTTGTTTCCTTAAAATTCTTTCCCTACTTTATTTAAAAGTTAAATAAAGGAAGATTATTTTAAAGTGGGTTGCTTATTCTTTTTAAGGGTAAGCCCTTATAGTTAATTATATCTTAAGAGATATAAGTCTCTTAAGAGAATTTTTTATTAAGGTTGTGATAATTAGATTTATGATTTTCAAAGAGTAAAATTAACCGATGTTGAATTTTGAAAAGTGGAACATTCTTATTTTTAAGGAGTCGAAGGAGGGGGATAGATAATAGGAAATGTATAAGTATCACAAACTATCTTATTATTGGGCTTTATAGTTTTGAAATTGAAGTTTAGTATTTAAGTTGATATTTTATTAGAAGTTTAGGAGTTAATGTTATTAATCACAACATCAACGAAATGCCAAAACGGTAAAAGCTTGTGATACGGAATTAGCCTTAGAATTTAAAATTAGGGTGAGTACTATAGGGTAGTTGCTCAAACCTATTTTAATGAAATGCAGAAAAGAATGTGGGATTTTTTTTTTTAAACCTTTGAGGGGTTGAAGAAAACCCAACTCTAGTGGGCTTACATCTCGTTTGGAGTGGAGTGCTAGACATATAACCGCTTTAACACCTTGCTATGCAGTCTTATGAAATGCAAGATACGATAAATTGTTAAAAAGAAGAAGAAGATATGATAGATTGTTATTTTAATTAAGAATTTGAGACTGATATTTATAGACCTTGAATGAACCTAAACTTCTGAAACATTTTTTTTTTTTCTTGAGGCGGCGGCCTCTCCATTATCAAAATAATTATATAGTGGGTTAAATGCTAGTACTTAAAATTAAAAAGAAAAAGAAAAAAAATGTGCCAATGCATTTTGAAGTTATTTTGAAAACCAAGTTGATATTTCAATTATTGAAAATGGACTTCCGCAGTTTCACATAAATCAGACTTGGCTAGACACTTTCCATAATAGATGAAAATAAGAATAAATAAATACATTTTGGATCTGACCTGAGATCATCAAAACTTAAAATCATGGTTCAAAGATGCAGCAGGGAGCTTTTACGTCCATAGTAAATATAAATTTCTGCTCAATCAGTTCAATTTTAGACCTGGGTATGTTTGCCAAATTATATTTAATCAAATGAAATTTATGACTTTTGCTAGTTGACATACCTAATCTAATTTGGTTTGTCCAACCAAAGTCTGATCGATGCAGAGTCTCCTAGATAAAGTTTACTCTCTTTCTACTCAATCTGGAAGATTCAATATCTCTTCAGCATCACATATCAATAACCATAATTTTATCATTCAACTTCGACACAGTTAGTAGTAAAGACAAAGCCTCAAGAATGAGCCTCTTTGATCAAGAAAATTAAACATGAGATATCTTGGATGAAACATCCAGCTTCCGTTTGACAAAAAGAATCGAAGACATGGAGATCCTTTCGTTGTCTAAACAAATTGTTCCGATTGGAACGGTAATATGCCGACCTTTAAAATAATTAGTCAACTTTATTATTCTGCTAACAAATGTCATTCCAACTAACTGAAAATTTCCACAAAAAGGTTTTGATATGTTTCCTAATCTATGATGTGTGAAAATATAGACGACTAATTTTCCTTTTAACCATTCCGTCTTCAATGGTAGTAAGTTCAGTCCTCGACTTTAGCACACAAACGCTCTGCATAGGAGAAAAGGTTCAGAAAAACAAACATATACTTAGAACATATGAACTTCTTATAAATCAAACAAAAGATCTCAGATTTATTTTGATGGATGCCACTGTCCATTAGCTTTTCATATATTAGTATACTAAAGCAAGGAGATGTGATATTTCAAAGTGCGTGTCTGTATAAAGGAGGTACGGAATGAGGGATCTAGTGTTATTCAAAAGAACCAACAAGTTGAGCCAAAACAAATATGAAAAATAAAAACACGATAAAAGGAGATTTAACTATAAAGAAAGGATAAAAATTAATATATATATATATATAGGAGAAGAATGGCCTACTCAAATATTCGTATGAGACGATCATAGTGGTGCCCCATGCCGACATGCTGAAAAACCTTGGACCTAGGCCCCTATATAAACCTTTCCATCCATCCTCCGCAATCAAATTCTTAACAACTTGCCTAGCCTTCTGTCTCTCTTTAGTATTATCCATAACCTATATGAAGCAGTAGAAATTTTAGCAGAGCTTAAAAATAGGATAAGCAAACAGAGGTTATGAAAAAACCCTAGAATGTCACAATGCCATCATCATAGTTGCAAGCATTTGAGGTCAACAAGCCAAACGTTCCCCATTTCTCAACAGAATTGAGTTGGGTAGTTTTATATCACAAGTCTAGTCTTTGAGGCCACAAGGCAAACTTAGCTACTTCTCAACTATATTGAGTTAGGGCAAAGTACAGACCTAGCACTAGCAAACATGAAATTCAGACTCATTACATGAATTTTTGGCAGAGCTTTTACCATTGACTTTCAGAGGTTCAGGGGAAGAAGACTAAGTTATTAAAATATCACAATCATTATTAACATTATCCTAACTATTTGGGAGCAGCAATATAAATCTTCCTCTTTCAGTCATTCTTATAGAGTATTGTGTGAGGTGTCAACTCTATTTAGCATGAATATTTTTGCACAAATTCAAGATATCTGGTCAACCTATTTTCCTCTTAATCTCTGCACATTAACTCGTTAGTCAATATTATTGGAGCTTTTATGACCAACAATCTCGTATGCCCAAAGCACATGCACGACCTTACCGTCTACATGTACTAGCTTGTCTCTTTATTGTGCATAATCCAAATATCTAAATCAACTTGTGCCACCCTATAATTAATCTGTGTTATGTTCAATATTTCTTTAAAATCATTATTTTAATGCACTGCATCTTAACACTATCGTTTATGCAAAATTTAACTCGGCTATCAACAACATTTTAGTGCAAAAATGCAGCCTATGAAAAGAAAATATCAATTGTGTATACAAATGAATGAAAGCGCATGCTCAACTTGATAATTGTTCATATCGGACTCATCTGTTGAGAAAGTGAAACTTTTAGCTCATTTACACAAACAAAGGTTAACTGAATTATTCTCGACTCCATAAGCAACAATATATACATCAACAACATCAAGCCTTTATCCCACTACATGGGATCGGCTACATGAATCATTTTTCTCCATGTATCATAATAAGAGTCACATAAGCACTATATATTAAGATTATTAATAAAAGCAACTAAATATACTCAAACATTATGGAAAAACACATGTTTTAATTTTAAAAATGACACCCTTTTCAGGTAACTGACTGCGGTCTCCTTTCGAGGATTTGAAGGTCTACTATATTCTACTGATATTTAAGCTCCAAGTTATTGACATTACCATCCATCCATAAAGAGGAAAGATAGTAAGGAGTGTGAATAAGATCACTTTTTTTTTAATTTATTTTATTTTATTTATTTATTTTTTTCTTGTTTCCCTGTATACCATGCATCCTTGATGGGATAAGAAGAGTCATTTGAGAGGCAGCTGACCGAGAGGAAGGAGAGGACAAGAGAAATGGTTAAGGAGATGAGGGAGAGAAGGTAGAAAGACACGCCAAACAAATGTATTCAAAACATGATATTACGGTTTGGCCAAAACCGTCCAAACCGGCCCATGAGGGGCCGGTTCAGACCTATAGGAGGCGGGCTAAATCTCATTCTTTATTTGCCATCCAAGCATGTGGGCCTCCCTAGGGCGGCAGGAGAGAGAGAGAGGGAAGGGATTAGGGAAACTATTTGAATTAATGTTTATTTTAGAAAATCTATTATTAGTTTTTATTAAGAAGATATGTATTAAAAGAAGGGAGGAGGTTAGGGTTACGGCATGCATGTTTTGAGTTATTCTCTTGGAGTTCCTTGGCGCCTTGGACTCTAGACTCATCGTCTAGAGATTGGGAGAGAACGATCCTCCTCTCGATTTGAGGATCCATTGTTTCTTGCTTTGGTGTTTGTTTTGTTTTGATTCCACTATTGCAATATATCTTTTTTAGGTTGATTTCACCCAGATTTTGCATTATTTCCGATGTTTTGACTAATTATTGCTAGGGTTGCTTGCGAACTCAAGTATTTCCTATCACATGACTAAACGTAAATAATTCACCATCAACAAGCATCAGATAGACGAAAGGAAAGGAAAATTCAATAAGGGGCTGATTTCCTTCTAAGAAGCATCCTCCTTACATCCTAAGCCTCACATCAATATAAGGAGATGACTTTTCCATAATCAAATAGTTGTATACCACACTCGAATGAATCACAAATCTAACTTGCACTCACAAAATTGAAACTAAAAAGAAAAAAAAAATATTAAATCCAAAAGTTCTTAATTCTATATATATCGATTTATAGACTCCTCATGATCTAGACTTAATAAATAAAGTTGGCATAAAATCAACTCTGTTCAAATTTAGATTAGATAAAAAACTAATCAAAGCCACAATTAAAATAACCAAAGAAAACTAAACCATACGCAACATTAAATCCAACTCATGCGTATGGGATAACCAGCAGGAGAAGTGGTGCACCCACCACACCTCTGATACTCAAATCAGAGGAGGATAAGCCCCAGCCTTGCAACTCATGCAGCAACTTCTGCTAAAATACAGGAATCTAGAAGTGAATAAAGAAGAGCCTAACATAAAACTCAAAACCAGATCTCCAAAGACAAAACCAAGACTCCCCTGCCAAAAAAAAAATCCTCTTCATTAGTTATAAAACACCAACCCCTCTCAAATAATTGTGTATAAGGGCATTCCAATTATCATGTAATTAACTTGCTCAAATGTTATCAACATCAGACATCAGTCTACAGAATCAAGGGTAACCACCACCTAAGGATAAGTCCAAACGACCACCCAATAGAAGCAACCACATATCAAAAAGAAAATAAAAAAGTGGTTTTAAGGGTTAATGCTCGGTATTGAGGTAATAAAGGGTTAAATCAATAATATAATATGTCTTTGATAATTAATGTTCTTAAGGAAATTCCTAGCAAAAAAAAGAAAAAACAATTTATGGTACCAAGGCAGTCTTCATGGATACAAAAGACATTAATTTTAGTTTCATTACTGTTTGATTTCAAGAGTTCCGAAAGTTACATAAGAAATCTTACCTGTAATCGGGTTTTAATGGTGTCTAATGGGGTTGTCACACAGGATGCCACAGCTCCAGCAAATATACCCCCCGCAGCTTGAACACAGGCTAATTGCCACTGACTAGGAGTAGTTTGCTCATATTGACCATTGTGACCTAACAACCTGTTCAAAATATAATAACCAATTATGATGGATTTTTAAAGGTTCCAAATGATAAAACCATATTTTCCAAAAAGCAATGAAATTACATAAGTCATAACATAGTTGAAGTAACAATAATATAAAAGAAGGTAAGAACTGTTTTCTCACTCCCGAACTCAATAACTCTTCAATACTACTCTTTATAGAAAGCACGAAGTTTGACCAGGGCACACAAAAAGTATGAAAAGGCTCTCTCCACTCAATTATAGTCCATGGGCAAGGAGTAGCATGTTTTTGAATATATGTTATACTTTGGGGATGCCAGAAGCATTGTTCATATTATAAATGCTAACTATTTCTGATGTAAGCAAAGGGGGGTCAAAATATTTTGGGTTTTAATTTTTGGTGAGTTTTTTTATCCTCAACTAAATTCAGCTCAATAATGTCTTTAGGACTACTTTTTAAACTCATAAATTGAGTAATTATGTTGGTCCATTCCCTCCTCTCTATTGGCTCTTTGGTTCCCCCCCCCCCTCCCTCCCTTGGTTCTTCTTCCCATGGCCAGTTCTTCCCCCTCTAGTTGCCAGTTCATTTCTCCTTTCCTGTGTCCCTTCGGTTTTCCCTACCTGGCTGCTGGTTCCAGTTCCCTGTGGTGGTTGTTCTGATCCCATGTGCTGCCCCTTCGGTTCCTCCCCTGGCTGCTTGTCCCGTGGCTGCTTTTCCCGGTTTTCTGTGTGGCCTTTTTGGGTGCTATTCTGGCTCCCTTTGGATGCTATTTCGGTTCCCTCTTGGCTGCCTTTTTTCTGGTTTTTTATGTGGTTGTTTGGGTGCTGTTTTGGACTGACTTTTGGCCTTCTATATTCTCTATTTTGATTGGTTAAATTGATGATTTTAAGGGCTGTTTTGCGAGTTTAAAGAGAGTGTTATGACTGATTTTTGGACATGAAAACCTGAGGGTTTTTCTTGGGAAAGCTTGAGAGCTTATTCCACTTCTTTCTCTCCTTCTTAGGAAAGCTTGCGAGCTTGTCCTCCCTTTCGTCTCGGCTTCTTATCTCCTTCTTCTCTCCGCAAGTTCGTCGCCAATTATATCTTTCTTCTCGATCCAAGAAAAACAAGTTTAGGTGTTTGTTTTTATGTCAAAGTTTGTAAGGGTCTTTTATAATATGAAAGTTGAATTTTAGTATGTATTTTGTTTATTTTTGAGTATTTTGTTGATTTTCTATATCCTAGGAAGACTTTTTTTTTCTTGCAAAAATTTGTAGCTTTTTCAAATTTTTGCTTGCATCAATTTGGTATCAGAGCAGGTTTGTCGAGTGAGTCTTGGTGAATCATAATAGTTGTTGTGTGAGTCTTGTTATCAAGTGAGTTTAAATTTTGTTGAGTCTTCTTTTAAAAAAATGAAAAAATATAAAAACAGTGATCCAGTGGTGGATGAAAATCAGTCAGAAAATCTCAAAGAAAATATTCCTATAGACAGATGGATTCCAACGGAAGGAAGTTCAACAGATCCCCTAAAGAATGAACTATACAAGCTTCAAATGAAAATGCACGTGTGTACGGAAAATTATGTGAAGAAAAAGAAATTTCTGCAGGAATAATTCATGGTAGAGCGAGAGAAGATCCTGAAGAAATATGAAGACAAGATTCGAGAATTAGATGCGACGCCTCCAGAGCATACTCAAGCATAATCAGGAGATGAGCTCTCTTTCAACCAGGGAAAATTTATGGAGGCAAAGGGGGGGTCAAAATATTTTGGGTTTTAATTTTGGTGAGTTTTTTTATCCTCTACTAAATTCAGCTCATTAATGTCTTTAGGATTACTTTTTAAGCTCATAAATTGAGTATTTATTTTGGATCATTCCCCCCTCTATTGGCTCTTTGGTTCCCCCCCCCCCCTTGGTTCTTCTTCTCATGGCCGGTTCTCCCCCCTATGGTTGCCTATTCCTTTCCCCTTCCCCGTGTCCCTTCGGTTTTCCCTGACTGGCTGCTGGTTTTGGTTCCCTGTGGTGGTTGTTCCGGACTCCCTGGTTGCTGGTTTCGATCCCCTGAGCTGCCCCTTCGGTTCCTCCCGTGGCTGCTTTTCCTGGTTTTCTATGTGGCCTTTTCGGGTGCTGTTCTGGCTCCCTTTGGATGTTATTTCGGTTCCCTCTTGGCTGCCTTTTTTCTAGTTTTTATGTGGTTGTTTGGGTGTTGTTTTGGACTGACTTTTTACCTTCTATATTCTCTATTTTGATTGGTTAAATTTATGATTTTAAGGGTTGTTTGACTGCCCCTTTTCTCCTATAAATATAAGGTGTTTTGAGAGTTTAAAGAGAATGTTATGGCTGATTTTTGGACGTGAAAACCTGAGGGTTTTTCTTGGAAAAGCTTGAGAGCTTGTTCCACTTCTTCCTCTCCTTCCTAGGAAAGCTTGCGAGCTTGTCCTCCCTTTCATCTCGGCTTCTTATCTCCTTCTTCTCTCCGCAAGTTCGACGTCAATTGTATCTTTCTTCTCGATCCAAGAAAAGCAAGTTTAGGTGTTTGTTTTTATGTCAAAGTTTGTAAGAGTCTTTTATAATATGAAAGTTGAATTTTAGTATGTATTTTATCTATTTTTGAGTATTTTGTTAATTTTCTATATCCTAGGAAGACTTTCTTTTTTCTTGCAAAAATTTGGGGCTTTTCCAAATTTTTGCTTGCATCAATTTCAGAGAAAGGGCCAAATGTAACACTATTTATAGATAGTTTGGAGGAATAATTATTTTGCACGCACAACATAAACCATTTTGCAATTTTTAAAATCCAAGAAAGAATAATTTATGAGACAAGTGGGCTCTCTGTCTTCCCAATCGACTTCACTGGTTGAAGTTACCAAAAATATGAATCTCAAAATGATTTAACATATGAATCATTGTGCAAAGGACAAAATAAAATACTATGCTTTGACAATGCCCATATAAACCTTTTTGAATAGTGTAAGAAGATGCTCATAGGATACAAAATGGCTTCAAAATTATCATCAATATTAGTCTTATCCCAGTTGTTTTGGTTGGCTTTAAGAATCATTTTTTCGTTTATTCCTATTGTGTGTTATTTGAGAAATTAAGCCTAAACTTCAAAACTTATTTTAAATTTCTATCCAGCTAAGCTTAATTTTAAGTGCTTGTCTATAGAGCACTCACACTTTGAAAAGAAGAAGCGCATTGTGTATGAGATGTATATGAGATTTATAGGATACATGCACTTGCCCTGTATGCAATCGACACACGTCGAACATGTTGTGGGCTCCGAAAATTCGGCCCCGGCCTCCCCGCCGCGCGATTTCTTTTCTTTTATTCCGGCGAGGGAGTTTTAACTGATAAGTTCCGGGGTAAATTTTGGAAGGCAGATGGGTTTGTAGATAAGACACTACCCAGAGATTTCGCCCTCATTTGCGAGGACTTTATGATCTGAGTTCTGGTTTCCTATAGGCGCAAGCCCCTATAGTTAATTACCCCTCCCGATCACAGTTGGTGAAGATATGGTTCTTTAGTTGTAAAACTTGGACAAAGGTGAATATTGTGAGGGGTTTGTCTAGTTTTAATTAGGTTGCTCCTCCGGTTACCACAACAATATAAATGCTTATATATAGGCATTATATGAGATGTATTAATTTGAAAAAAAATTTAATAAAACTTTAGTATACGGTCAGGTCTGGGATCAAGGTGCAGCGATGGTGGCTCCTAGGGTTGTGTGGATGTTGCCGTCGAGTCACATGTAAGTGCTGGGGATTTGGCTGCAGATTGCGGCCGTTGACAGGGCAATGACCCGAATGTAAGTAGATTTTTTCTTCTTGATTAAAGATCGAACCGAAAGTAGAAGATTCAAGATCTTTTTCTTTACTAAAGATCCGTTCAGATATTTGAGGTGGAGCTTTCGGGTATGATTGCAAGTTGATTGGCGAGGAGGGTCATTTAATTGTTGTGTTGGAGCAGTGGATCAAATCAAGAACCTGGGTGACAGTTTGGTCTTAGACTCGAAATCGGATAGGTATAGTATAAGGTCACAGGTTGGAGTGCGTATAAGTGTTCGAGGAAGACTAGCGGGTTAGTTTTGGAACATGAGCTGGAGTCGTTAATTGGAACGCACGGTTTTGGTGGTTTGCGAGCAGGGTTGGACTCAGTTCGGCGGGATTGCTCATGGAGTTAGTGCTAGAAGACATTTTGATCACAGTTGGTGAAGATATGGTTCTTTAGTTGTAAAACTTGGACAAAGGTGAATATTGTGAGGGGTTTGTCTAGTTTTAATTAGGTTGCTCCTCCGGTTACCACAACAATATAAATGCTTATATATAGGCATTATATGAGATGTATTAATTTGAAAAAAAATTTAATAAAACTTTAGTATATGTTTTCCTCTGAATTGATGTCTCTCCCCCTTTCCTCCCTCTCACTCTATCTATCTCTTGTAAGAAAGCTCAAGAAGAGCTCAAGAGCTATCACAAGACCCTAAACCATCTCCAAATATTCTATTTTAAAGACGATTAAATTGTGTAAATATATATATAATTTTAAAAGTTAGATATATAAATATATAATAATTCATTGAAAAAACAGTATTATAATCCTATAATAACTTTAAATTCAAGAAATATAATTACCTATTAAAAATATTAAACTCCTCGTTGAAAATTGAAAAAATCTAACTAAAAATCGGTTAGATCAGGACATCAGGTCTCACACAGTCATACGAATTGATTAATTTCTCTTAACTACTGTTGATCCAAAAGCTCAATTGGATAAAGAAATCAGTCTAAACAAGCAATAAAATTGAAGTTGAAATCAATCATTAAAAAAACCTTTTAGATCCTCTGTGCTTAACAGAATCAAACAGCTAATTGCTGGTACATATATTAAAAGAAATTTTGAGCTTTCTAGCACAAAAGTTTCTTAAAAATAAGCAAAAATAGTGAAAAAGCCTTATAGTAAAATTCATTATAAATTAAACGAGTATGTGCTCCAATTTTATTCCTTTTTATTTATTAAACAAATGTGAATGCGCTCAAATTTCTATAAGAACTAGAGGAAGAAATTTGACGAAGAAATTTTAAAGCACTAAAGAATTATAAATGTGTATGCACTAAAGAAATTTACTATAACTTTTTTAAAATCAAAGTAGCAATTAAAAAAACCACTATGATCTAATGGCATTTACTATAAGTTATTTGATTTTCGTCGATATTTTTATTTGCATGATAATTCTTTAGTGCAAGATTGAGAGTATGCATAATATATCAATAGTTATAGAGAAGATGTTTTATTGCGCAGTTGTTAGGGCCAATGGAACCCCCCCTCCATCCTCCCCGGCTAGTTGAGATTTGTGTTTAATATGATTATCATAAGGGTGACTTTGAAATCACTTTAAATATTTATTTTTTTCATGATAGTTTGGGTATTTTGAAATATAGGATCCCCTCCGATTGATTTTTAGTAAACACGGCCGTCATCGGAGTTTATGAGTATTATCATTACATAAGTCAAACTTTGTTAACTCTGTTTGATTGTAAACAGAGGATCAAGTTCAACTCCTAATTTTTAGGACTTCCGTAGAAATATTAGAATAGAGAATATGTATTTTAATATATGAATTTTATTCATAAAAGACCTAAAAAGCCTAATATGAACGTATAAAATTAAATACTTCGGTTAATTTAACAAGTGATGGTTCTGAGAGTTTGTATTTTAGCGGTGAACATTTCTCATAATATACCTTAAAAACTTAATATGAATGTATAAACCAAATATTCTGATTGGCGCTATGACCATGTATTTGAGGTGGTTCAAGTTAGGGGTGTCAATTCGGGTCAATGGGTCGGGTTCGGGTCGAACCCGGAACTGACCCGGCACTATTCGGTCCACCCGAACCCGACCCGTTTTTAAAAACGAGTCAGGTTTCCGGACCCGATTCGGGTCCGAGTCAACCCAACCCGACACGAATGACCCCGGGTTGACCCAAAATTGCTAGTTTTCGGGACAAAAATCGGGTCATTCTTCAATTTCCGGGTCAAAAAAGGGTAAAAAACATGTCAATCTCAGGTTTTCGGGTCAAATATGAGTTTTCGTGTCAATTTCGGGTAAATTTTGGGTTGTTGGGTCAACCCGAACCAGACCCGATTTTTAAAACGGGTTGATTTGTTGAACCCGAACCCGACCCGTTTCGGGTTCAGGTTGACCCGAACCCGGATTTTTCCGGAACGGGTTCGGGTCATGTTTCGGGTCGTGTAAAAAATTGACACCCTTGGTTCAAGTCATGTCAACTCTAGTATATTCAAAGAGGATGATCATACTTGAACTTAAATTCACCTTCAACCCACGCAGCATTCTTAGATGTCACGTGTGTAGATGTATCATGCTTGTCGGGGTCCATACAGGTATCTTAAATTTCATTTTAAAGGATATGCGTGTGTATGTCAGCGTGCTTATACAATGTATTTTGTACGCTTGAAAATTCATTCATTATTTATTTAGTCCACGCAGCATCCTTAGACGTCACGTGTATATGCGATGCTAGTCAGGGCCCATGAGGTATTTTGCTTTTTTGTGTATTTCGCATAATGCATTCACAAGATGATTAATACTTTTTGTATGACTTGCATAAAGCATAATATGTTCTATATGACTTTCATGATGATGATGATACATTTGCACATTGCTTAGAATGAGTGCATAGTTCTTTTGCATGTTGTGTGATGTGTATGCTTGCTACATCTACAAGTTGCGTAGTGTGTGCACATAATATGTTTGCATGTGACGCAATACTTGTATATGGGTATCTAAGTGTAGGACAACATATATGCCTAATATATTTAAATGTTGCATACATACTTGTGTAATGCATTGACATGTTACATGACTAATATGTATTATGCATTTGCAAATCAGATATTGCACATGCATGTTGAATTATTAGACAATACATGTATGATGTATTTGCATGTTGCATAACACATGTACATGAACCATTGACATGTTGAATAACATGTATGTGATATATTAGCATGTTGAAAAACGTGTATGCATGAAATTTTTACTCGGTGTGGAGTTCGGACGTAGCTTTGTGTCAGGACTAATAAAATCGCGACACCTACACTGTACAGGTGGATATTCTTTTCTATTGTTTATTTTATTTTTTTTTGCCAGCTTGACTGACCCGGCCCAGAACAAATCATGTTCAAATTTTAGGGCTGAGCATCGGCACTATTTTTTTAAATGGAATACCACAAAAATATCATACTTTTTAGGATTTTAGCTCAAAAAAATATTTTATAGCTGCTAAGAAAGAAAAACGAGGGAAAATTGATGAAGATGAAGATTGGTCTGGAGGAGGTCAAGGTGATGAGGATGAAGACTGGTCTGGAGGAGGTCAAGGCGATGAAGATGAAGATTTGTTTGGAGGAGGAGAAGCCGATGAAGATGAAGGTTAGTCAAGATAAAGGAAAAGCCGATGAGATGAAGATTGATTTGGAGGAGAAACTGATGAAGATGAAGACTTGTTTGGAGGAAAAGTCGATGAAAAAATGAGGAATAATAGTTTTTTTAGTACACTTAGGGAATATGTAATTTTGAAGTATTATTTGTATATTGGTAATTTTTTTTTCTATACACTTGGGGGGAAGATGAAGATGCTTTGTTTTGTTGATATTTTTTTCCATTGCAGATGACTATTGGAAAAAACACCACTGATAGTATAACACGACATTCTTAAATAAAATCTACTATATACCCCTGTATATATGTTATATTAGCTGTAAATTGAAATTTTAGCGTACATCAGTAGACATTTTAATTAAACTGAAAATGTGTTATGTATCATTGCATTCGTTTATGTGATATTTTATTTATTTTGATTAGGGGTGTCAAGTTTGGGTCACGGGTCGGGTTCGGGTCAAACCCGAAACTGACCCAGCACTATTCGGGCAACCCGAACCCGATTCATGTTTCGGTATTTTAGACCCGAACCCGACCCGCTACGGGTCCGGGTCAACTCGACACGACCTGAATGACTCGGGGGCGTGAAAACATTGCTAGTTTTTTGATCAAAAACGGTTCAATCTGTACTTTACGGGTCAAAACCGAGTTGAAAATGGGAAAATCTTAGGTTTCCGGGTCAAAAACGGGTCAATTTCAAGTCAAAGGGTCAACCCGAACCCGACCCAATTTTTCAGACAGATCAAATTTTTGAACTCGACCCGTTTCGGGTCTGGTTTGACCCTAACTCAAAATTTTCGGGTCGGGATTTCAAATCGTGTCAAATATTGACACCCTTAATTTTGATATTGTGTATCTCGGTACCAATTGCTCGGTACCTCTCAATAAACAATATTAAATACCTATGTATTTCTTAATCAGATTTCTTACATCTGAATCAATATGACTGATACACAACGGTACCGATCATAATTTTTCCCTTAATATCAATTCAATGTTTATACCGATGAACTCTTAGTACCAATGCTCAATACTGCTCGGTATTGGTCGGTACCTCTCTGCAGCGCTCGGTACCATGCTTGATACTGAAACTCAGTACCGCTCGGTACTACTCGGTACCTCTCTGCAAATCTCAATACCATGCTCGGAACTTGTCGGTACCAATGTGAGTTCTATTCCTTATTCAATTATGATTATGTTTTTTACTAGCTGATACTGAGCGGTACCGAGTGGTCGGTACCTAACGGTATCGAATGCCCATTATTTGTATCGAGAAGCTAGGGCATATAAACAAGCTGAGAAAGATTTAAAGTTTTTATAATACATATTTGTGAAAAAGATAAGAAAACTTTAAAATGAACTTAAATATCACTGAAAATCATGGAGTACAAATGTTTGCGCATTTACAACTACAAATAATGGAGTACAAATGACTTACAAACTTTGAAAACAAACAGAACTTCAAACAAACATGTCGATCACCGCCAGGGTGCACTACAACCTTGGACCCCTGTCAGGGGGCGCTGCCCCTCGGAACCCCCAACATATTCCTTAAATATACAAAAAAAATATCATTCTTGCAACCTGTTCTTCTTTCAACTTCAACTATTCCTCTTTATGGATGTTTGCATAGCGTCATCTTCATTGGCTTTTCCTCGTTTCTTCTTTCTCAGCAACTATGAAAATGTATTTTGAGCTGAAATCCTAAAAATTATGGAAGTTTCGTGGTATTTTATTAAAAGTGTCAATTCAAAACCTTAAATTTGAATAGGAATATTTTGGGTCGAGTCGATCAGGCTGGCAAGAAAAAAGTAAAAAAATAAAATAAAAATTAATATCGAAGTGTGCATGCCAAGTGTCGCAATTTTATTGGACTCCGAACGTAGAGCTACGTCCGATGTCCGCATCGAATAAAAATTCGTATGCATGGCGCTTTTATATGTTGCAGTATGTGCGTTGTCAAATACATTTTGCACATTGTATGGTGTGTATGTTGTATATGTATGTTCACATGCACATTTGCATGTATATTTATATATTTGTATGCTTGCATATGCATTTGCATGTTTGTATGTGTACTTAAATATTTGCTTATGCCTTTACATGTTATTAAGCATGTGCAAAATACACTTGGATTTGTATGATGCACACGTGCAGTGCATCATTCAGTGCACTCGTACATATTATTTAGTGCATTTGTGTGACACATCTGCATGAATTTAGATGCACTTGCAAAATGACATGATCATTGGTATATGTAAGAAGTGATTTCCATGATCAATGGGCATGTGTACATGTTACTTAGTGCGCTCGTATGATTAGAGGTGCGCATATGTGCCACTTGATGCTTCTGTATGTATTTGATACATGCGCATTATACAATAGGGGGGCTCTTAGGTAACACCCTTCAGTGATTTGAAGTGTCACGTGCATTTTAATGAAGGGATCGTACGGCCGTAAAACCCATGACACATAACATTGTACTATTTTATTTTCTTTGATAAAGTAAGGGTGTGTTTGGGACGCCGTTTTCCTTGCTGTACGGTAGGAAACGCAACCGAGTTGGGGTTTGGGGAGACGAGGTCGTGCTCCATTCTCAAAATTTTTGCGTCCCGCGGTTGCTTTTTCCGTCCTGAAGTAGGCTCCTGCTTTCACTGCTTTCCGCTGTTTGAGGGTAAGAAAAAGACGCAAATGCCTTGCGAAATACACCGCATCTTCTCTTCCACCGTGAAGTTCGTCACTTCTTCCACCGTAAAACCCATTGGCTTTCTCAAATTTTCCGAGGGAAGCTAGGATTAGGATGGCCGGAGGCGGAGCAAAGGCGGAGCCGGAGGAAGAGCTTTCGAGTAGCAGTGGTGGCGGGAGTTCTGAGAACTGGGAGAGGTCAGAAGAAGGCATTACCAAATCCAAGAACAAAGTGCTGATAGATGGTTTTCTCGATCCTCTTCCTGGTCAGAAATCCTCCAACCTGCAACGGTTCTCTAGTGAGTTTGTTCTCGTGGTTGCTTCTTTCCTTTATTTTTTCCTTCAATCCAGAGTTCTACCATATTTCATTGTAAAAGAAAATCAATCGGTCTCAAGTTCAATGCGTGCGTTTTTTTTTTTTTATCTTTTGGAATGAAAGAAAACAATTTGGAAGGATCTAGAGATTGGAGCCGCTGGCTTTCTCTTTCACCCTCTCCTCCCATCTTTAGTTAAAGGTGAACTACCTTTATATTTAATAAAAAAATTTCATGCTAATATATAAAAGAGTATCAAGGTAATTTATTGTTACACAGCAGCTTGACAGTTTTACTACCCAAACAAATTTTATTGATTTTTTTACAACAACTTTATAAAGTAGCTTTCTGGACAACAACTTCACAACCTACTTTAACGACAACTGCAGCCGTCCCAAACGAAGCCTAAATGTTCACAAGATATACGACACATTCACGGGGCGTATGAGTCTCTTGACTTTAATAGCTGGCATACAAAGTGAATGTAGTGTATTTGAAATATTTAAAGTTGTTTAGATGTATATTAGGAAAACAAATTATTATTTTTTTTAGTTGGCTTGAAGTAAAATAAATGTAATATACGGTGTCCAGTAGTGACAGCTAGCTATTATACTAGCAGATGGCAATAGCAGCGACACCAAAACTAAACAAGTTTACAAACACTAAAAATGAACTAGGGAGTAAAAAAGGAATTCACTAAGGGACTGTTTGGCTTGTTTAAAAAGGAATGCATAATAAAAGAAATTCAGTATAAAAGGAATGTAGTTTATTTGAAAAAATTTTTATAAGCATAAAAGGAATGCATGAGATTATTATTATTTTTTATTTGGCTTGAAGTGAAATGAATACAGTATAAAATTCATAATGGTGGTAGTCGGCCGGCATTGGAGGGTGGTCTGTGATGGGAGGGGCTAGAGGCGAAGGGTGGCTGGCGATGGGGAGGAAACAACTGGAAGAGGCGACACTGGTGGCAGGCGGGGGGTGGTGACAAGGTAGCTTAGCAACGATGAAAACAATTTTCACTCAAAATTGACGAATTTACTTTATCTAAAAAATGAACTAGAATACTTTGCATTACATCTTAAATTTTACACTGCATTCTTTTTTCATCTAACTAAATATTAATATTTTCAAAATCCTTGCAAAAGAAATACTTAACACCCACTTTACTTCTGACAAACAACCACTAAAATATTACATTGTAATTCTTTTTCATCAAACGAAACACCCAAAATTTGAAATCCTCTACATTTCAAATATTTTGCATTCCTTCTGTAGCAAACCAAATAGCTCATAAAGAAAACAAAATAATTAAATAATTATGTCAAGTGAACTGAACTCGACTTGACACGACCTAAACCTATCCTGATTTTATTGAGTCACTTAAGTAAACCCAAACCCAACTCGAACATTGCATGGTTCACTTGAAACCGGATTTTTCATGTCGAGTTTTCATGTTTGGTCAATATTGACACCACTAGCCATTATGTAATTTTACTTCTACTTAAATGAAAGGCTTCATGGATTTGAACCAACCACTATTTAAGGAATTAGTTATGCTTTTTGTAGACAAGTTTTACCAAATCATTATCAAGCTTCCCTGCTAGATGGCACTTTCTGGGATTTTCGTCTTCACATTTGTCATTAGAATTTTGGATGGAATCTAAAAGTTAGAAAGTATGGACTATTAGATCTGTTGACCTTTACATACATGTCAAATCCAATGCAAGTGGCTTCCATGTCACCTAAATCTTTATTAAATCCCTCAAAAGGTAGCAGCTGCCACATCACCCAAAACCTGCTAGTCTTCTGCTCAAATCCTGCTGTAACAGCCCCCAAAATCTGCCCTTATCCTGCTCAAATCCTGCTGTACCAGCCCCCAAAATCTGTCCTTATCCTGCTCAAATCCTGTTGTACCAGCAGCCCATATGCTGCCAAAAATCTCTGTCAAATCCATCAAAACTGCAGCTGCCCTGTCAAAGTTCTGCTCCATACCTACAGCAGCCACCTGTTTTTGTTAGACAAGTGGAAATAAAAATAAATAAATAAGGGCTTATCATGTGCTCCTAACTGATCCCTCTCATCTCTATATATACACACACAAGCCCCCACTCCTCTTGGCTTGGTTCCTGCAGCTCTCCACGTTAAACTTCCCACTAATAGCAGCTCCTACACCTTTCATCCCATTCTCCCTTTTCTTCTTCAGCAAAACCACTCCACAACACCACAACAACAAGCCTCAAGCTTCCCTTACCTTACACACGAAGCATACAACAGCCCCTCCTTCCTCTCAACTACCTGATCTCAACTCCAACTCCATACAACTACAAATCACTTCATACTTCATCCCTACAGCAGCAGTGCCCTCTCCACCAACTTGATCTCCAATACACAGCAGCCACTGTTTCCAATTCCCTTCCATCCTCTGCCTAAACAACCGACTACACCTACATCACCTGCACCATTTTTCATTCTTCCCCATACAGCACCTGCCATCTCTTCCATTCAAAGGCCAAAACTCTCATACTCCAAAGCCCACTCACAGCTCTCTTTTCTCTCTATTTTACACTCCAACAGCAACTATTCACTTCTCCAAACTTCTAAACCAAATCAGCCCAATCCCTATTCCTCCATCAAAATCAACCCAAAATCTGTAACAACCCACCTTCAAATCAGCCCCTACCCATCTCAAGCCTAACAAAGCACTCCTCTACCTACTCACTTGTAATACAAATATTTCAAAACAGCCCACAAATCTCAAAGAACCATCCTCACCAAAAGACCAACTCTACTGTCGTCGACGTGCAAAGGTATAAAACTTCTCAAAATGGTTCTTTTCTCGATGCTTTGCAACGAGCCGGCAAACCCCCGAGGAGCTCACGTAGCGTTGTAGGGCGGGAAACCGGTGCGATGCTTGCGACGATTTAAGGATCCCTCTTCAATGCTAGCAACGAGCCGGCAAACCCCTGAGGCGCTCAAGTAGCGTTGTAGGGCGGGAAACCGGTGCGACGCTTGCGGCAAAGAGGATAAAAAAATGTGTTTTTCTTCATTTTTATATAAGTACCCCCGAACGCCCACGTGGTGCAGAGGAGGGAAATTTGTGCTTATTTCTAACATGTTTTCTTCTTATAAAAAAAAAAAAACTTAAACGCTCACGTAGCGGGCGGTGATAAAAAAATACAAAATGCGACCGCGGTGTCACTTTTGACACCTACCTGAAGCGCTCACATAGCGTCGAGGGGAAAGATTGCCTCTTGGTTTTTCCCCCAAACGGGGGAGACGCCTGGAGGCTGCCGAAATTTGGATTAAAAATTCAAGGACTTTGAACAATATTGAATCTCATTTGGACATCAATTGAGCTAAAATCAAACTTGGATGAATAATGGCTTAAGCAAAACTCAAAACAAGAGGTGGACCTCTTGAACTCAAAAGAACTTGGTGCAAATTTTTTTGGACATGCAAATTGACTACAAAGAAGACATGAACAATAACTCAATATATTTGAACTTAATCTCAAACAAGGAGCTCACACTTAAACTTACAAATGCCACTCACTCATAAATGATGAGGAAATTCTATACAATTGAGTTACTTGAGAGATGCATTCATAACAAAATAGAGCTTGATTGGAGTTGAACTCAAGCAAAGAGTTTGTACTTTGATTACAAAGGACTTGGACCCAAATTCAGAAGGGAACCACAATGAACCTAAACAAAACTTGAACCTAAATGAGCTTGGTACAAGAAGTTTTAACTTAGACTTGAGCTTGACACTTTGAACTCAATCAGGGACTTGAAGAACTACATTTGAGCTTGAACACAACTTGAAACACTGAAGAACTTGAATGAACCATAAAAAAACAAGCTCAAGGGGTCATGTGATGAATAAGTATTACGACATTTACTCAAATGATGAATTTGATTTGAGGGATAATCAGAATTCCAATGGAATTATCATTCCAATTGGAATGCAAATGAAGGAGGAAGATCTATCTGAATCTCATCCAAGCAAGCACTCACACACGAATTCATTACAAACTTCGACATGAAATCTCCCCTTGGACAACAATAATACATTTGTATTGATCATCTCAAGTGAGATAAAATATCAATTATCATGCGTATGGAAAACCACTTCCAAGGATAAAAATGTTCAAGTGGAGTCTATTTACAAGCAAACAATGACTCATAACAAATCGATTCATGATGTACTCAAATAAATATAAGTGAATGAACTTGATACTTGTAATGACCAAAGCTTCAAGAGGAACTTGCAAGCAATCATCAACAAGGAAGAAATGGACATATAGCAACATGTACATGATTTCTAATATAAGATTTCTTTAGCAAACTTTAAAGATTTGTCACTTTGATTGGGGAGGTAATTGTTATCAAGCAAATTTACTATACAAGACTCCAAGTCATTTTCAAGTAACAAGCAAGTGGAATTGCATAATTGATGATGATTGAAGGGTCACTCATAGGTGACAATGATAAACACACAATGGAGTTGGTAGACTCATCAGTGATCGTATATAAAAAATGTAAAAGCCTTCCTACAACCTACATCAAATATCTCACAGATACAAACAACGAGCACCATGAGTACTAAATGACGTATAATAAAATGTTGCAAATTATCAGTCAACATGCACGAGAAGATTGGTGATGAATGCAATCCATTCAGTAATCGGTGTTAATATACAAAGTGAATGTGCTCGATCATTCCTACAAAACACTGTAAGAAATTTATTGTACACAAAGGACACTACCTGTAAGCAAATGTTGAAAAGACTACGACAAAGGCGGACTTCTACGAGCCATTATGAAAGACTCATCGAATGTCTAAAATACCCCTACACATGCACCTTAACTTGTATGCACATGCACCTTAACTTGTATGCACATAGGTACACTAAAAAGGGGTAAAAGCAATTATAGAACCCGCATGGGCCCCGGCGAGCGTGTTATTGGTACACACGTGACGTCTAGGGATGCTGCGCGGGTTATCAAATTTTAAACCCGATCCTCCTAAGCAGGTATAAAGGAGTAGACATGGTTCAATTATAAAATGCCCCCAAATACCCGCATGGGCCCCGACGAGCGTGTTATTGGTACACACGTGACGTCTAGGAATGTTGCGCGGGTTGACAAGTGAATTCAAGTTCGAACCCGATCCTCTTATACAGATTAATATGAGTCGACAAGGTTCGAACCAACAAACAAATATACGGTTGTGGCGACCGTTATATTTGTCTTAATACATTCATATTAGGCCTTCAATGCCTATAACAATGAGAATTCACTATCAAGGGCATAAAACCTACGAAACCTGATCCTCTGTCGACAGCCCGACAGAGTTGACAAGGTTTAATCCATAAAGAGAAATGACCCCAAACACCCCGATGATGGCCGTGTTGAATGCAGATCTCAACCGGAGGGGCTTCCAGATATCTTCAAATATCTCTCAAATATCCAAAGTCCATTTCAAATATTCCAAAGATCATCCAAAAATCCCAAAAGTATTTAAAATTGAAATCCAACCATTCAAACACATAAAGCAAAATACATCCACCCTCCGCAACAGTTTGTCGGGTGGACAAATTAAAGTTTACTTCAGCTCACATAGAGCTAATGCCTAGTCGAAAATATCACTATGATCCATTCTCAAACAATCTCCTGCTAGTAAGGACGTGGTACATGTCATCTAACCGGCGGTTTGCCGCTATCATCCATTCCCCCACCATCCGCTTTAAGTGTGAGATAATGCAATTTCAAGTTTTAAATATCCAAACCCTTCAAATTCCAAACTTCCAATCCTCAATACCAATACTCATTGCTGCTACTATATGCCAGATAATACGTATTATATATGTATCTGATCGATGACTAGCTTTAATCGAAAGTTCTCTCTCGTGACCGGGAGGGGTAATTAACTATAGGGGTTTGCGCCTATAGGAAACCATAACTCAGATCATAAAGTCCTCGCAAAATGAGGGCGAAATCTCTGGGTAGTGTCTGATCTACAAACCCATCTTCCTTCCAAAATTTACCTCGGAACTTATTCAGTTAAAACTCCCTCGCCGAATAAAAAAGAAACAGCGAGCGGAGGCCGGGGCCGAATTTTCGGAGCCCACAAGATCAAAATTGGGTTGACTTTGTGCAAACCACATATACTAGCCTATGAACAATGCTCCTGAAGCATGAAAGAAAAATAACTTTGACTTGGATAAAATTTATCATTCTAGTTTGAATATTGAGCATTGCAAATTGGTTGTATGATTCATTCAAGTATTGTACAACGGTAACCACCTAACTTGTAGGAAAAATAATCTCCTTATACTTATGTGAAAATTATATTTATTGTTCGATAATTATATTTATTGTTCTATTTCATCTAATATAATATGATATTGAGTTGCTTAGTGCTCTCTCTTGATTTTTATCAAAATTTGCACTATATAAATCTAATTTATTGAACTAATTCGATCATTTGTTGATTTCACATAGCTCCAATTCCTTGTTGAGTTTCTTGATTTATTTAAATCATTTAATTATTGATTGGGTAATTCTAATATTGTGTGCTTATGTTAAAGAAAACAAGCAATTGAACTATTTAATGTCTCATGATTTATAAACCCTCAATTTTCTTTGCATGTATTCATACTGTTCATCATGTTATTTACATCCTAAAACCCTAGCCTTGGTTATCATTGCATTAGTTCTAATCTTGTTGTTAAAAAGCAGTGATTTAGGAGAGGCCAAAACATTTGGTTAAATGTATTTTCCTCTCCAACCTAAAATTCATATTCATTCATGCTTGCGTGTTTTTTTTAAGGTTGGGTCTGAATTCCCAATTATTCATGTTTGCATGTTCAACCATCATAACATTTATATGATGTAGAACGGAAATTGAACTTTACTAGGGAAAGGATCTCCTCTCCAAAAAAATCTGACAGCAAGCCTAGGTGAGGCCTTGGGAAATTTCAGCCTTGATGGTGAAGAGTTTTGGCTAGAGAAATTTGCTGGAATCCTTTGAACAGTAGCTTTAACAGCAAATCGTGGTCTTTCAAAGTGCTGGACAGCAACAAACTGCTGCGGGGATCTCTGGACAGCAGCTTTGGCAGCAGGGACAGCAGTTTTGATCTTCCAAACAGCAGACGTGAGGCTAGCAATGGCTGGGTTTGCATGAGCAATGGCTGAAACTTCAAGCTACAGTTTTAGGAAGAAGAGGCTCAGATTTTGGAGTCTAAACCTGAGAGAAACTTCAGGTTTCTATGGTGAGAGGCAAGTGGAATTGAGAGGAATTCAAACCTTGAGGCTTGAGTCAAGCCCAGGATTGACGTGGTAGAGAGGGAGTTTAAGAGGGAAATAAGGAGGGAGGGGCGGCGGGATAGGCAGAAAATATCTGGGGGATTTCTATTTCTAAATCATTGCATTGATTTAGGAAATAGAAACGGAAATAAGGCTTAGGAAAATCAGTTAAGAGCAACGTGGGGGATTTCGAAATAGTTTCCAAGGCAGTAAGGGGAGAATAGGAAATAAATAATAACTCAAGCCCATATGGTATGAGAGGGGCCGGCGGCATCCATAGGGCTAGGAATGATTGAATGCAATTAATTGAGATTGCTTAATTTAGGATTTGGGATTTAGGAAAGAAATAATTAGATCCAATTTGAATTTGAAATTCAAATAAAATTCATTTAGTAACTTTCCAAAAATAGAATGATAAATTAGGAAAGAATTCAAATTTCAAATTAGTGGAATTTGAAAATTTGAAACCCGCCCAAAATTAAATCACCCAAATTAAATTTGAACTACATCATGAATGAGATTCAATACTTTTCCTAAAATAGCTTTATAATTTAGGAAACTATTTGAAATTCAAAATTCGAATTTCAAAGGATGAAAATAATTTCCTAAATTATTTGAACTATTTAGGTAAGCATTAAGGTGACATTGACTCCTCATTCATGGAGACAAACAAGAGTGGCCGGCGGTGGAGGAGCTAATGGGGGAAGGTGGTCGGCGGCCAAGAGGGTGGGATCGGGTGAAGGTGAATCCGGCGGCCAAATGAAGATGGTGAGGAGGAAGAAGATGAAGATAAACGACGAAGAGTAATAAGAAGGAACAAAAGCAAATAAACAAAATATCAAAGATACAACCGCGAGCCCGGACACATCCTGCGGCTGACGGGTACTACGTTGCCCTTCTCCAATGGACTTCACGCCACGAGCCCGGACCCATCCTGCGGCTGGTGGAAACTCCGACTCCCTCCCATAGGGATTTCACTAACGTTCTTCCCAGAGAACCCAAGTGCAAAACGCAAATTTTTTTTATTAATAATCCATCATCCGAATACAAGAGAAGGGGCCTCTATATATAGGCCTCAAGAGAAATTAAAAGACACATTCGCCCCTTGGGCTTACATAAGACAAGTGGGTAAAAAGGGAAATTGCAAAACTAAATTAAAATACACTTAATAAACGAAAATAAAACAAAGTGATCTCGGCCGTTGATCTTCAGCTCCTTCTCGGATTAGCATGGACGGTTGGATGTCCGCATCATTATAATAAAGGCACATGCAACAACAACAACATCAAGCTTTTATCTCACTACTTGGGGTCGACTACATGAATCTTTTTTCTCCATTGTGTCCAACTAAAAGTCAAATTTTCATTTAATAAAAAAATGTCATTTCTAACATTTTTAGCCAAGCTTTTTAGATCTACCTCTCCCTTTCTTTATATAGATCAAATATAATACATTTACTCTTATAACCGGGTCATCAGAAGGTCGATGTTTTATGTGTTCAAACCATCTAAAGTGACTCTCTCTAATCTTAGCTGCCACCGGAGCTACTCCAACTTTTTCAGGTACATACTCGTTTAGCATTCTATCTCTCTAAGTGTGAAGCCACTTATCCACATGAGCATCTTCAACTCTGCAACACTTTATGCTTCTCTTTTTAAAAAGGCACATGCAAAAAGGTAAATAATAGACTGTTCATATAAAGAAAAAAACTAATCTAACGTCTAAGGGTCCGAGTGACAATATTTTTTTACATATGAAAAACAAAAATGATAAAATTTCTTCTACAAGGCTCAAATTATTTTGAGAAAAAACAAAATTATCATGTTATTGTAAAAATAGCTTCCCCTTGAAACAAAGTGAATGAAATTTACAATATACATTGAAAATACGTTGAATCAAATTCTATTTGTTTTGAGTAGATGATTTTATTTGTACCCAATGGAAAGTTCTGTATTTCCCTATCTTAAAAAAACTTGGCAAGGACAATTTGAACATGGGGAGCAGGTGATGGGAACATCAGAGCTTAAAAAGTCTATCAAAGGCGTTTCCGCCGATCTACAACCATGATCGCGCACATATATTTTTAAGTTGTTATATGTTGTTTTTATTTATTTATATTTGTATTTGCTTTAGTTGTTTTTTTTTCCTTTTTATCCTTTAAGGGTGGTCATGTGTAAGCTCAAAGGGCAATATCGTCTTTTCTTTTTGTCCATTGTATGTGGCTATATATAGCCCTTATATTCTCTTTTGAAGGTAATGAATGAATGATAAAATTTTCTACGTTTTGATTTCTTGCGAGAGCGTGAGAGGTTTGGATAGAGATCCCTTGGAGAGGGAAGCGTAACACCCACCAACCTTGGAAGAGTCCGAATTTGTGGTTAATCATATCTTTTCTTTCTACTCTTCCTCCTTTCTTTCCTCCTCCATCCCACGGTTCCCTAGCTCCACCGTCAGCCCTCCCCATTTCCCCCACCTTCCTACCTGACGGTTCATCCCACCACCACCACCTCAACAACCACTTTCTCCCTACATAGGTGTCGACCCCCCTCACCCATACCCCTAGCCCAACCGCCGGCCCCCTCATCCAAAATCCTACTAAAGCCGCCGACCCCTTTGGGCTTGTCCCCCATCAATGCTTGCAATTACCTCATTCCTAATTGGATTTTCATATTTTAGATAACTCAATTAATTTGCAAATTCAAATCTATTTGAATTTGAAATTGCTACCTAAAATACAAATCCTACTTTATGAAAGTTTCTAAATCCTATCCTATTTGAATTTGAAATTAAATTGGGATGAGATCTTCTTTCCAAATTTAATTTTATAAATCAAGAAAGCCTTAAAAGCTTCCATAAATCTCTCCTCCCTCTCCCGATGCCGGCGGCCCCCTCCTATTTCTTTTTGGAATTGTTTCCAAAAGACAATCTACACACTTGGAATTAATTCAAACCATCCCCCCTCTCTCTTGGCCGAAGTTCCCAAGGCCCCACCTCCTTTATTTCTTTACAAAATCCCATCTTTTATTTTGGAATTAAATTCCAAACCTCCCCTCTCTCACCCGCCCACTCTCATCACTTTCCTATTTAATTAATTCCAAAGTTATGAATAAATTAGAGAAATTAATTTTCCCAAATTCCCTCCACCTTTCTTCATCTAAAATTTGAACCTAAATCTTTCTCCACACCCTCGCCCTTGGCCGACCACATCTTTCCCTCTTCCCCTCTTGATTTCTCAAGATAGTCTCCTCCCTCTCAAGAGGAGCCTTTAAGGGAAGCAACGTTCATCGTCGTCAACACTTCAACCCTTTGGAACAGATGAATGGCCGATCCCGATCTTGATTCCATATTCATTTACAACGATCAAGGAAACATCGACATGCTCCGGTCAACCTTCTTCGACGTCAACCCGGAAGTCGACAACTCCGTTGAAGAATATTTGGATCGCATCATCTTCACACTATCAGAAGCAATCGAAGAACAACTCGCCAACGTTCAATGGCAAATTGTTTCTGGTCATCAACAAGGGTGAACTTCTTCCCCCTATTCATTATCTTCTTAATCCACTAATCTTGTAGGTGGTGATTCAATCGCCAGGAATCAAGCTTCGCCCTCTGCCTTCCCTTAGTAAACGTAGGATTGAATTTTGACTTTCTATGTTTCTGATTTTGTTGTTAACTTGGGGATTCTATTGAATAACTACTTAATTCGTAATTTGTTGAAATTCTAAATTTCTTTGATGATTCAAGTCCTTAGCATGTGATTTGGCCTAAGCGTAGCTACCCCTCCTTTGTTTTCTATCATCGTTTAAGTGGTTAACAGTCTTAATTATCACATTCATTGAAAACATATTTAGTCCTGCATCAGCAGGCCTTGTCCCTGATTAGTTAAGCAAGGAAGATGAATAATGCACAAAGTGGGTTTTCCTTGCCAGTGTCTCAATCCTGAACGCCATGATGCTGCTCAAAACAAGCTCAACATGGCTAGTGCCACAGATAAGATACAACTACCACCAAGATTTGGTTCACATGAAAATACTATACTAATTTATTGGCACATTTTTAAAGTTTTCATGAAAATCAGCAAACACAGAATAAGAGTATAGGCTAGAATTTTAGTGCCTGTGAATAAGACAACTCAATATTCTCAAAATTTATGCTCAAAGATCTGGACCAGAACACTAAATAACCCGGAGTGGTCTGAATTCTTGGCGTAAAAGCTACAATCCAACCCGTGGTGCGGGCAGTGTACACAGATCAGGCAAGTAGCTTTAGCTAGTCCATTACTAAGACAAGCAAAAATCTAATAACAGGTTGAATTTTTTAGAAAGAAAATGACATAAAACAAAGGTGCACGAGGATCTATGACATTGTTAGACTATTAATTTTTCAGTTATAAGAGATACTATGGAGAAAGTTAAAAACAGTTTAACTTCTAAAATCCAACAACAATGGCCATAACATCCTGAATTATTCTACAAAAATAAGAGAGGTAATTGTAACGACTGTATAACATAATGCAATAGGAATCTAAGAAGTTGCAAGAAGGCCAAACTTCATCAGGACATGTACATTATTTCGTCATAAGCAGGACAATATCTTAAAGAAAATATATAACATGATTCAAATAGCAGAGTTTTAGCTCACATTAACTTGAATAAGGTACCCATGCAAGTCTGAGGCCATTCGAGGAACCAAAATTGAGTTGTGAGTGTACCAAAATACAAGTTTTTTGGAAAACAGTTCCGTAAAAGCTTCCCCTATATGTCACATTAAGGCACAGATAAACGCTGATTCATCTTCCAACTAAAACTTACAGCAACGATCAAATGAGGACCATGCATGCTTTTCTATAATATTGATGAAGAAAAAGACAGGCTTACAGATCGAGTGATAACATATCAGATCAGAATTTAACTTCTTAAAAAAAACCATGATTCCCTCTTAAAATTCTCAAATGAGTTTGCACGAGAATAAATGTCCCTGCACCCACGTAGATTATATTTCATATTACTGAAAATTGATGGATGCAATTTATATCTGTTAAACGGTATTATAATAATTTATGCTATTATATAAGTGTGGCTTGTAATTTTCCCATAACAAATCTTAACCATTCATTTTAATTGTTCAAATTAAATCCTAGCTTTTAAAAATTAAATTTCTTCTGTTTTCTCCCAACATATTTTAAGTTCATTTATATTAATTGTATATAAGTAAGAGCAGGCAGCTGAAAAATCCAAAGATTTTAATATTAATTATTTTAATAATGTAATATATACTATATTAATCAACGTGACGTATGGTTAGGATTAATATCATTAAATTAAATAAAATGAATGGATAGAATTTCTTATAGAAAAAAACTCGAGACATTTTTATATGTAAAGCGGTGCTCTAAATTGAAATTTACTAGATTTATGATTCTTATCTTGTGCTACTGTTCGCCTGCTCATTATTAAAATTATCTAATCAGCTTAGGATTGAATTAAATGCCTGCTTCTTCCCTCTCGGGCTCTTCGGTTACAACTCTTGCCCTCTCCGCCTCTTCGCCATACAAAATTGACTCTTAAAGAAAGATGTTGAAGTTGTAAAGTAGTGCTTTAAATTGACATTTAATATTTTTAATTAATTTTAAGTTATCGTCACATACCCTTTTCACCTCAGAAGCATAGAATGAAATGCCCCCACTTCTTAGAATTCGGTTCTTTTCTTATACGCATTTACTCATAATTAAATGACATGAGACGGTAGAAATTATAACTGAATTGATAGATTATTTTGTGAAACTACTATTAAAAAATCAATGAACATTTCTTCTTATATATATACATATACCATCATTCTTAATCAAATTGAGTGGAAACCCATGCTCTACACCTCCCACCTGTGACAAATGTTTTGCTATTGTACTATGAAAAGTGTGTCCCAAAAAATTCAAGAGGTAATTTATTTTTATATGTTAAATTTTACAATATCATTCTGCAATTTTTATAATAGTTTCAAGTTACTTTGCATTTCAAAAAGGCTCAAATATTTACTAAATAAATATGGAATTCAATATTTATTTCTTAATTTCATTTTCCTTCATGAATTATATTTCCATTTTAAGATTAAAACATAAGCTTCATAATTTAATTTTTAATATTCTTTTATATAGATAAGAGGTTATTTATAACAGAAAAATTCTTGTAAGATTTCTCCTGCTTTTTCTCAACTTTGTCCAGCATTTCTCGCTATTTGATTCTATAACTTTCAAGATATTCATCCAATTTGATAGAGTAGAAAAGTCTTGTTCATCAATCGAAGGTAATTTATATAGTAGAATAATCATTTGATTTTATTCACATTTTTCTTTTCTTTATATTTCTCTAATGATTTTTTATCATTTTATTCTTCAGGAATATCACAAGTTTGATTTCTCATAAAAAAACACCTTGTGATTTATATTATCTCATCACCACCATTATAGTTCTTCAATTTTGGATATGTCAAGCCATCTCATCCAGGCCTAGCGATTTGTTTGTTATTAGACGAGGTATGACAACGCTTGAAAGCACTCATGGACATGCAATGATATAATGGAGAAGACATCCTCTTATTCTCAAATAAAGAGATGTATTGGGGTCACTGAGAAGTAATGACAGATTGCAATCTAACTATGAGCAATGCATCAACATGCCAAAAGTAATTAAATGCCTTGCTCATTTCCATAGAGGATCTCAACATTATCCTAGCAATGTGAAGTACCTATCACTTTCATTTTTATTAACAAAATATATCATTTTTAATGAAAGTAAATTTCAATTTTGCATATTATATTATGAAATTATTTGAAGTTTTTAACAGTGTTGTACAATTTTTCTTATTATACATTAGAATAAGATATTTGCATAGTGAATAGAATATATGATGTCATACCACATGCGAAAGGAGCTTGTTAAGAAATTTTAAGAATCATTGACAATGAAATCTCAATTAATAACTTATTGAAATAACAAGCAACTTCATTAAAGATTCTTGATTTTCAACTCGCTTAGGCGAAGGAGTACATGTAGATTAACTAATCCTTGGAGATAAACAAAATAGTAGCAAAGCTAAGAGCTATTAAACAACAATCCACCACTTAATAATGAGAAATTTCACCTTGGGGATTATTCACTCGACTACACTAGGCTTGGCGAGAGAAGATCTTGAAACTAGAATTGAGATCACCACTAGGAAGAAGATGCTGGAAGTCTTTGTCCACGGGAAGTAGTCGGAGTAGTTGGCGGATGTCCGATGATGATCCAACGACTTGGTGGAAGATGGATCTCATGATCCGCCATTCAACATTGAAGTGGAGAGGGGAGGCGTCGTCTTCTCCTTTCCTTGGCTTCTCTATTCGAGGGAGAAGCAAGGTGGGGCGGCGGGAGCTGGAGGAAGAGGGGAGGCCGGCGGGTGCAAGGAGAAAGGCTAGGGTGGAGAAAAGATGTTTAGGGAATTATGGGATGGATTAAACAAAACTGAAATTTTATTTCAGTTTTGAATAAATTGAGAGAGAATTGACTTGAAATTTGAATTTCAAATCAATGGAATTAATGCCTTAATTGGGGAGTTAATGGATGGGAGCCATATATGGGGCCGGCGGTTTCATTAGAGGGAGGGAGGTTTTAAAATCAAAAACCTGAAATTAATTTCAGGATTTTGAATGACAAGGGAGGGAAATTAATTTGAAATTTGATTTCAAATTAAGGAGTCATTAATGCATTAATTGGGGCATTAAAGAAGCAATTAAATGGGAGAGAAAACCCACATGGGGCCGGCGGCAAGGTGAAGGGGGAGAGAGAGATTAGTGGGATGAAGCCTCCCCTTGAGCTCTCTTCCCTCTCAAGCACTCATGCTAGAAAAGTAGAAACAAACATAGCTTTTCATTCATCATTCATTAATCCATTACATAAGAAATGGCCATATATATAGGCCTAAAATGACAAAGGAAATAATAGACTAAAATGCCCCTTGGGCTACAATAGAGACCAAATACCCATAAGGGTAAAAATGGAAAAACTAAAATAAAATAAATTACTACATAACATGACAAAATAAATAAAGCTCCTGATCGTGGCCGTCGATCTTCCGGTGTCTCCGATGGCACACATGTCGAAATTGCTGACGATGTCCTCATCAATATAGGATTGTAATTAGATCTTATTTTACTATGAACTTTCTTTTTAATATTAAG
>NW_021318595.1:4485702-4511859 GCF_001605985.2 Dendrobium catenatum
TATATATATATATATATTATGCATGATTGGTTTCAAATTGATAATATTCAGTTGCAATCATATTAATATCTTATGATCTAAAAAAATTATAATTTCTATAATACAAATAGGCAACATGGTTGCAATGGCTAAGTTAATGGATGTAACATTTATTCTTCATCATTTGGATCATACTTTCTTTTGAAAAAGATTCAACATAACAAATCTTTATCATATCTCCTTCATTTGATTCTTAGAAAGACAAATTCATTTGTGATGCATAATGATATTTATTGTATCCATTCAAAGATATTTTTTATTGGAAGTACTTTATAAATGTATTGAAATAGCATTTTACTATTTTGAAATTATATACTCTCTATCATACAAATATACATAAATCAACCCTATTAATAAATGCATAAGAATGGCTTTTCACCTTCATAATTTCAATTTTATAGATGTTATTATTAAATGCATCAAATTATTAAATACATTCTTAAATAACTCTATTATAAGAAAAGTCTCTTCGCATCCTTAATTTTATCAATATTATCTATACTATATATTATAAAAATGGCTTGTGATTCTTCTCATATTAAATTTTAGTCATTCATTTTATTAAATCTATTATGATGATTTCAACCTTAGCCTTATATTATTGCTAGTATAAAATTAGGTCATTTAATTCATTCATAATTTAAATTGAATGATTTATTAAACAATTCAGCTCCAACACCGATAATTAAAGAATTTACTCGACTTCATCAATTAAAAATTTTATCACATCAATTCTATACTCAACAACATTAAGTGTGAGAGGAATAATTTTTTTTTTTAGTTTGATTAAGGCATTGAGTTGTTATTTATCTTTTATTATTTGGAATTGTCTGACTTACAATGTCTTATATTCATATGTAAACATTAAATATATGCCATAAAACTTTCGTAACTCTTTCCTATTTAGTATTTACATCCTTACATATTCTCCTCCAAGCCTCCTAACCCCAAAAATTCATGAGATTTTAATGCTTTATATGTAGGCTAATTATTATGACATCAAAGGGTTTTGTTATAGATTTTTAATATTTAGCAAATCATATATATATATATATGTTAATCCTATTAGGTATTCTTCCTAATTTTAAATACATTCTTCATAAATCATGATTCTTAAATTCCTTCCATAATCTCATTCATCAAATTTTTTGTTTGAAATAAAATATTTGAAAATGGAATCACCAATTCTAATTTTTAATATCCTTCCAATGATGAAAAATCGAATAAAAAATCTTGAGAATGATAATAAATAATCTTACTTACAGATATTGTTTAATTATTCACTTTAATTTTATTAGGACTTCAATTTTTAATATTAGAAGCTCAGATTATTTTTCATATTCAATTAATATACCTAGAAATTACATTAATACTTATGAAGTCTAAGTATCAACCTTTCGTGCACCCCTCTCCCAGCCGAGATCTAGGATCAACCTTTCTTCACCTGTTTGCCGACCTCAACAACCACATATAGCGACTCCTCCCTCCAAATACTGCTACTTAAAGCCAACAACAAACTAGTACCTGCTCCCCACTCATTTTTCACGTGGAATCCAAAGCTAAACTCCAAATCCACTAAAATCCAACAGCCCACTCAGCATTTTCTCCCCATATAAAAGCCCACTAAGATCCACCTAAAATCAACCTACACTCCCAAACAGTAAGTGACTCTCTTTCCTTTTGTTTATCATTTCATTTTATTTTGTGTTGACTAACATCAACTGTTATTAGTTAACATAATTAATAGCATTAGTGTTACTAGTTAATGTCATTATTATTAATTAGATATACATTCATATATGTACATATATGTATGCATGTATGTATACATGCACGTATACATATATGTATGTATGCATGTACATATGCATATATGTATGTATACATGTACATATGCATATATGTACAAACATCAAAATATAAAAAAAGAGAAAAAGAAAAGAAAAAAGGAGAAATAAGAATAAAAAAGGGGAAGAATAAAAATAACAATAATAATAAGTGGAAAAGATTTTTGTGCATTCGCCTTGATGTTGTCACCGTCGTTGCTCGCTACAAAGGTATAATGCTCTTTGAACTTAAAAATCCTTCAAGTCCCATTCTCGGAGTTTGCGGCACGCCGGGGGACCCCCTATGCACTCATTTCTCATCGTGGTGGGAGAAAACCAGGCGAAGCGTTTGCGGCGAGGCGGGCAAACCTTGTGCACACTTTTCTTAGCATGGAGGGGTAAAAAATTAAGTACCCGTATGTGCCTCAGTGCCTATGGCGAAAATTTGCGTATTCAAATATGTACCCTCGAAGACTCAAACACACCTTTTTTGGTGTGGTAAGATTGAAGACTACGGCCGCGGTGTCATTCAACACCGACCGTATACGTCTTTCTTGACGTGGAGGGCAGGCTATGCCTCCTAAAATTTTCCAAATGGAGAATACACCGAGAGGCTAACAGTTTTCAGTGAACAGGGGACTTAAATGAACAAAATGGGCTTGAACAAAGAACAACAGGTAATAAAACTTAAGATAAAATGCAGGGAACCGAGCTTTAATTTGATAAATACACAATCATATTAAAGATATAACACTAAGTGAACTTGTGGAGAATCTTCAAATGAAGGTCAATAAGCAAGTAGAGGCGAATGATGAATAATGTATATGATAATAAATGATGAAATCAAAATAACTTGTCATGTCCAAATTACTCAGTTTGCAAACAAGGGCTAAGAACCCACAGTGAGCACAAGCTTTCATGAGCATATGACAGAGACTCAGGGTGAACAAAATAATCCACTTATGGGCACGTGCATGAACTTATGATGCACACAACACCCCATCTACAAGCAAAATTGCCAGAGCTGCAATAGACGCAAAGTCGCAAACACTTGCGATATTAGATGACAACATCCATGCAAGCAGACAAAAGGTGTTTACAAATTCCCCAAACAAAACTCAATGCAATGCCACCGAATCGGCAACACTCGTACGAGCAGACATAAGGCGTCTACAGGCTTCCAAATGAGACCCAGCGCGATGTTAAACCACGACACCGGATCCACAACATTCATACAAGTGGATAGAAGTCGTTTATAGGCTTCTACATAGAGCACTATGCACACCCAAATGTTGATCATTCACATAGTTGATCAACACCAAATATTTTAAAATGCCCTCACACATGCACTGCAATGTGTATACATACAAATATGAAAGTACACATGCAAGCATATTAATATGTATACATATAAGAATATACACCCGCATGGGTCCCAACAAGCATGTTGTAGGCACACACGTGACATCTGAGGATGTTGTGTGGGTCAAAGAATAAACCTAAGTTCAAGCCCATTCCTTCTACATGAATGGATAAGAGTCAACACGGCTTGAACCATCAAACAAATATACGATCACAAGGTCGCTAGGAATATTTATTTCATACATTCTTATTAAACCTTCAAAATCTATTAGAAGAAAATCAACTAGTAAAGGCACAAAGCCAGCAACGAACTCAATACTTTGTCAACAATTAGACAGAGTTGACAATGTTAAACAAATAATTATAAAAATGCCCCCTAAATACTCGCATGAGTCCCGACAAGCGTGTTATAGATACACACATCATGTCTGATGATGCTACCTGTATCAAATGATAAATTCAAGTTTGAGCCCGATCCTTCTATGTGAGTAGGTAGGAGTTAACATGGCTTGATCTATCAAACAAATTTACGGTCACAACGTCGACCAAAATATTTGTTTTAATTTGTTCGTATTAGGTCTTCAATGCTTATAACCAGAAAAATTTGCTAATAAAATCATACAGCTAACAACAAACTCAATCCTCTGTCGAAAAATAGACAGAGTTGACAATGTTCAATCAATGAAATAAAAATGCACATAAGCCACCCTGATGATGGACGTGTTGAATGTTAATCTCAACCGAAGGGGACTCCAAATATTTACAAAGGCCTTCCAAATGCCCATGAAAATTCAAGACTCCAAAAATATCAAAACCTAAAATATTTCAAATTAAAATTAACCATCAATATGCTTAAAGCAAAATCCATTCATCATCCATAACAATTTGTTGAGGTGGGCAATTTGAAAACTTCTTCAGCTCATAAAGAGTTAATGTCTGGTCAAGAATATCACTAAAATTCATTCTCAATCTACTATCAGCAATGATGTGACATTGATCCTCTAATCAATGATTTGGTCGGATGACTCCACAAAGAACTTGTGGTCTGACCTGATGACTGGTCCAACGACTCCACTATATTACGGTTATGGTCATAGCTCATATGTTCTCCAACAACATCAAATTTTTGAGATATGAATCAATAAGATATAATTGATTGATCACAAAGCCCTCAATTAGCTAAGGTGGATTCAAATTTATCCCTTTAAATAAATACTCATCTCAGGTTTACAAGGTACCATTGGACGAAGCAACACATAACTGCCAACAAGGATCCTTCTGTCATGTTAGGTCGACTACCTCCTCTGACTAAGTAGACCAAGGACTATGATGGCCCGGGAAAACGAAACAATGGGATTTTGATCGGGTCCATCATCCATTCCCCCAACTTCTGCTTTAAATGCAAGATGGCTAAATTTCCAATTTTAAATATTAAGATCGCAAAACTAAACCCACGCTACGCATAAAGGAAACCAGAACTCATATCATAAAGTCCTCGTAAAATGAGGGTGAAATCTTTGAGACGTATCTTATTTCAAACCCAATCTACCTTTTAAAAATTTATCCCGGAACATAATTCATTAAAACTCTCCTAAAAGCAGAAGAGGTTGGGGTGCAAATTTTCGGAGCCCATAATATTAGAGACTGAATAAGTACCTCGATACAATAAATATTCAATTGATAACATAAATGATAATGAAAATATATCCAGAAATTATAGATAATAATATGGGAGCAAGATGTGCTTGCCAAATATTTTAAATTATATATCACTAAAAAAATTATCAATAATTAATTCATTTTATCATTTATTATTTGGCATTTGCAATATATGTATTTCAAATATTATTCAATCTTATCATCAAGAATTATATCATCTTTACAATTATTCCTATTGTTTTATCATTAAAAAGAAGATAACATGTAGAACTATTAAATAAACCTATTTTAAATAAACAATATAATCAATAAAAAATAGTTTTTTTAAAGAATATTTTTATTATTTAATAAAGTTCTATCAATGTGTACTGAGTGTACGTGCATTTAAACTAGTTTAAAGAAAAATATGAATAACAATACAATGTATAGCATGCAAGCAAAAGTACAATGGTAAGGCGGAAATGTAACAATAAAGTTCAAATAGGATGAAGTGCAGTGTCATAACGTTTGGATGACTAAAAAGTGTTAGAACAGCCAACATACTAATTTTAAACAAGCCCATGTTTTAAGAATGTAACTGGCAAGAGCATTACCTCCAGATTACACGCTGACTAGAACCATAGCTTGCCCACCATACTGCACTTGATGGGGAGTAGGTCATAACAGACAAGCCAAATCCTCTATACAAGCCCCGGAATCCATCTGCTTTGATAATTTTTTGAGCGACATCTAATCCACCATTATAGTTTGCATGACCAGAATATCCTTGTACCATCAGCTTCTGGCTAACCTAATAGAAGAAAAACTTTATTTATATATTCATTTAAATTTAAAGTTTTATGTCCACTTTTATTGCACAATCAATTCTAATTAATCTATTCCACTAAATTTACTTACAAGCATATCCCTTATATTCAGAATTGACAACAACAATAACCAAATAGTCGAAACATGACAATATGGATCATACAACTAACTTACAAAGAAAGAGAAAAGATTTGCAAAACACCCTTAAAGGTAAAAAAACATGTAGTACTACTTCTCAAATAACAAATGATCACAATGATTTGAACTAAGGAATCCCCAAAATAAAGAACACCAGAGAGACATCACATGAAAGCAAGAAGCTAATATGCATCACGGTGTGAGGCAACCAAATATCCCAGCAATAACTAATTATAAGAAAAATAGGATTTAAAAAAGTAACATAAACTAAATATTATGAAACATTTTTTTAAAATCAATAAAAGCTTTCTTTAGCGGGTTTTTTTTTTCTCACTAAGCAAAGGGATAACTTCACTAGAAAACTTTCCTACATAGAGGCCATAGTATCCACCAAAAGCAAAAATAAATAAATAAATAATTCTTTCCTTAAAATGTGTGATAAAAAAGTTCCCCTCAAGCTTAAGGAAAAATTATATAAGATGGTGGTTAGACCTGCAATGAATTATGGTGCAAAATGTTGGCCATTAAAAGAGAAGAATAATATTAAGTTAAGTGCTGCAGAGATGAGGATGCACAGGTGGATAAGTGGGTTTACTCTTAGAGATAAGATACAAAATGAGCATATACGTGAAAAGGATGGAGTAGCTCCAATGGAAGATAAGATTAGAGAGAGTCGCTTTAGATGGTTTGGTCACATAAAACAGCGGCCTTCCGATGACCTGGCTAGGAAAGTAGATGTATTATATTTGACTTATATTAAGAAAGGTAGAGGTAGACCTAAAAAGGCCTGGTTAGAAAATATTAGAAATGACCTTTCTTTATTAGATTTCAATGAGAATTAGACTCTTAACAGGACACGATGGAGAAAAAGTATAGATGTAGCCAACCCCACCTAGTGGGATAAAGGCTTGATGTTGTTGTTGTTGTTGAGAATTTGACTAACTTGACACAATGAAATAAAAAGATTCATGAAGGCTTGATGTTGTTGTTGATGTAATGTTGTTGTATTAAAATGATAACAAAAACTTGGGAGATTCTAGATAGAAGTACAAATCTTTCATAAAATATTACATTGTAGTCCATATCCCTTAATCCACAATCCTATCCGAGTTTTAACAGAATGGTAAGCATCTCTGAAAAAACAATGAACTCAATCATAGCTAGCTATCCTGAACAGCTTTAAAAACTATACATTAATAAGTTGAACTAAGTTGTTAGATAAAAATAAAAGACGTCCAAGTGCATAGAGCAAATAATTAAGAATCTGAATAAAGAAAGAGCACAATTCGATAGACTTTTCACAATAATATATAGTTACAGTTGTCGCACCCCTTGTGAATGGAAGAACATATTGTTCTATCATATATAGTTACAGTTCCCACACCCCTTGTAAATGGAAGAACGTATTGCTCTATCATATATAGTTACAGTTCCCACACCACTTGTGAATGGAAGAACATATTGTTCTATCCTACAAGTGTGGATTTACTATATCATATCAAGAGCATTTATCACAAATTTTACAATGAAGGCAATCACACACATAGCAACATATTTAATGTTGAGTTCTATGATATTTATCACGCTAATATAATGACAGCATGTATGTTGCCCTTTCTTAAAACCTCCCGTGCAATTAACATTTAATTAAGTGAGATAAAGTTTGAAACACATCTTAGTTCATGTTTCTTGAGAAATGATTAGAGCACAATACCTTCCCCTAGATATCACATTAAAGAAAAGAGAGTTCGACTCATATAGCTTGACTTTGAACTAGAACTTACATATGGCTATTCAAATGTCAACCATACATGTTTTTTCTAAAATATTGGCAGAGCAAATGATGGCCTTAAAGAGTGAGTAATAAGAGATGACATATCGCTCCATAATTTTATTTCTTAAGAAAAATATAGAATATGATCCCCAACAACTAAAGAAAGTTCTCAACTCGATGGAGTCATACAATAGAAAGAAGATATTGATACACATTAAAAACATGGCAAATTCATTCCAATGAACAATTTATTTTTCATATACTATGACAGGAACATTTTCAATCAGTATCCATGAATAGAACTTATTAATTTAACAATAAGAATTAAAAAAATTCATAGAAAACCAATAAAAAATTCATACTTAGGTTTTGTGTCATACCACATCAATGGGAACAAATACAGCTTGAGCTGATATAGATGCTACCATTCCGCCAAGGCCATTTGCTACAGCAGCCTGAACAGGTTCAGAAAGTTTAAAAGGTTCCAACATTTTTATAGCAGCGACCTTTGTGGTCTCCAAAGATGTAAGGAAGATGATCCTAGCAGGAACAGCACCGGTAATAACAGTACCAAATCCCCTATATAGGCCAGGAATGCCATCAACTTTTACAATATTTCTGAAAACTGCTAATGCATTCTTTTGAGGATTGTCTTTTGAGGCGACCTGAATCCTGGTCTTTATAACAGATACTGGATACAAGGCCACAGTAACACCCGTAAAGAGGCCAGCTCCTACGACAAACAACTTAGTTTTGTCAAGCCTGTTGAGATTTGTCAAGACATATAGTAATATATCAGACAAGTTGGCAAAATATAATTACAATTTCTGTTATGGGATAATCTGAGTGTTTTAAATAAGTGTTAGATGTTCAAAACTTCTTCTTTCCTTTGATTCTTTAAATTGATGTAGAAACAACTATGATACAGAAGCAATTCTGAGGAGATGAGAAGGGGATTTTTTTTTTTTTTTCACTGCCTACGCATACAAAAAGGTAAAGTGAAAAAAAAAAAAAAGATCAACAAAAAGAAACATCAATAAAAACGAATTTTTAAAGAATGCTTGTCAATCAGAAATTGATCAATTTTGCTATTGGTTTGTTCATTTCAGACACTCTAGGTGACCAATAAAAGATAGTACACTTTTCTACACATTTTATTTTCTGGTAACATGATGTTTACTCACCTGAGTCAGAGAAAAAGTAGTGGATATTAGAGCATATATGCAGTCATTAATTCACAATTCCAAAAAGCAACATACGGGAAAAACATTGGCTGCATGGAAGGCAAAACGCCACCATCCATTACTCAAAAAAACTACTACCAGGTGCAATAGTTTGATGGGCAGCATGTAATAATCTATATGCGTATCAATAGGGGCAGCAATTAGTATATATCTCATCAAAAAGCGCAGAACTCTTGCAATCTGAAAATGTGACGGACGATTTCATTGTTAATCATGTTATGGAGTGTTCACATGCCGATATAACATAGATATAAGCTTTAAGGTGTTCAAAATCAACATCGACAATATCTGCGACAGAAAAAGGGTCATAATGAATAATCGCAACGCAACTGCTCTCATCATAAACTCGCCAAATAAAGCAGTAATGAACAGAGTTAAAGAGGAAAACCGAATCAGAGAAATTCAGTAAAGAACAAAGTCTAATATTTTGTGGTACAATCTCACATTTCTCGCAAAAGTGAAAGATCAAAAAAATAAAGAAAAAACAAAATATGAGATCATATTAGAATATAACTTTGTTCACCAAACCCCCGCCCCCCACAAAAAAAAAAAAGCCTTGCCGGAGAAACTGCAAAATCTTAGTATCTAAGATCTGACTTAGCAGTCCAAGGAATCAATTGAATGCACATTAAAGAAGGGAGATATCCTTAGCTTACTTGTCCCAATTGATCTCCTTCTGATCGAATGACGTCATGTTCGCCCTCGAATCCATGGTTCCGATAGGAAGAACAAAAGCCCGAATAACCCAAGCTGAGACACCCCCAACTGGAGGAGGACGACAACAACAACAAGAAAAAGAGAAGATTCAGAAGCAAATCGAACCCTATAAAGAGTCCATTCAATGATGACAAGAATGCTCGAATCACATCGTGCAACCGCCGAGGTGGCTGCGGAGAATCCAAATCGGACTCTTCCTTTTTTTTAAGCTAAAAAGATGCAAGCTTCGTTCTCCGAGTTATATGAAAGGATCTGATTTGGTTTCTGCGTTTATGATTTTAGACTCGTTCATCATTCTAAAAAGAATAAAAAACTTTGTATATTTATTATTATTGTAAGAAAACTTTAGACGACTATTTATTATCATATTCCTAGGTCCTAACGAATCAATATGGCTACCGCATTTTATAAGGCATGTTTTTTCTAATTTTTTTTTTTTTTCTACTCTTATTTTTTTAAATATGATTTTTATTAGAGAGAGAAAAACCAAAAAACCAAAACATACTGATTCAAATGTAATTAGATTATATTTTCTCATAATTATTTTTTTTAAAATAAATATAACTTATGGCTGATTAATTAAATTTTACATTATGTTAGATATGAAATTGAGATTATTTTGAACTAAAAAACACAAAATATCTATTAATTTCTACTACAAGCAAATTTGGCTAGGATTGTTCAATTCAAATTTATTTGAACTAAATTGGAACCACATTCGAACAAAATCCAATCATTCAAGAAAAAATTATTTGAATTTTTTCCAGATTTTTTTTTTTTAAATTTAATCCATCATTCTTTTACATGCCCTCCAGATCCTGTGATTTTACAATATGTATTTATCTATGTTTTAAATTTAGGGTTTTGGAAAAATTAATCAAATGTCACTCAAGTCTTTTGGATCAGTAAATTAAAATGAAGAAGAAAGCAGAAGAGCTCCTCAAAATGGTATGGGATGTTATACTCATATCCCCGATGTTGATTGATACGGTTACATTAAGCAGGTAGTACTATTACCGTAAATTCTTAGCATTAAACGAAAGCAAAAAAACAAAACTGAGAATCAATCAAGTGAGTTGAGCTGTTGCGAGTTGAGCTGCATTAACAATATTTCATTTCTGCTTCATTACACAAATAAAAAACAAGGCCTTCATATAAATATAAATAAAATTATATTTAAAATAAAAAACCCTTAAGGATGAGGATGAGAATCAATCAAGTGTAATTCAGCTGAAAAGTTGAGCAGCGAAGAGACCGGAATTCAACAAAGTAAACAATTTTTGAAGTACAACAGCACAAAAAGAAGATGAAAGATTAATTTTTTTCATTCTTGCGCCTTCTACAATTTATGTGATTCCACAACATATACTAAAAAACTGAATATTTTAGGTAGTTTGGCTTAAAATCTCCGCTTCAGCCACAGCCATAGGGTCAGATTTAATTTCAGCATCCTCTTCCTTCTCCCCCTGTCGCTCTTCAGCCATTTTCTTTCTGTGCAATTCCTCAGCAACTTGCATTGCTGCCCGTTGCTCTGCTTGCAGACGCTGCATCTCTTGTTCCTGCTGTTGCCTCTCAAACCAGGTGTCCGCATCCGCCCAAACTGGGTCAATCACAAAATCGGGTCAGATTGCTCTGGATAAAAGAAATATCAAATAGGATTCACAAACCCATTTGAATCAAACGATTGCTGGAAGGAAAATACAGTAGGTTTATGGCTAAGTATGAGAAACACTTGTTACTACAACTCTTAAGTGCCAGGGCTGTGATATTGATACTAAGATCAAAAGCTCAATTAAAAGAATACATAACTACTTTGATTAAAGATCATGAACAAACTCGATTAAAACTCAACATAAAGCTTATTAAAAGTTTGATTAATCATAAATGTGAATATAAGTACATATATATTACAAATATAATTATATGCATATTAATAGGTTTTAAAATTAAGAAAGGTTAATAATAATAATAATTACATATATATGATAAAAATAATAATATAATATTTAATATACTATATAAATTTTATAATATAAAAAAATTCTATGGTCCTAACTTCTATAAAGTATATGTATTCTCAGCTTAAATTTACAATCCAAATAATTTCATAGTTCAATACTTCAACTCTCATGCAAAATTCTCACAGATTTTTAATTCAACATCACTTTAAGTTCTCTTTATATAGAGTAAAGCATAAACCACAAGTAACAAATAAAATTATATAATGTGGCAGGCTGACAGCTACTTCAATTTATTTGTATATATGATTTTAAATATATATTTCAAAATTTTAAATATATGGTTCAACAGTTTTACAGTTGAACTACCAATTCAAATTGGTTTTCGTTGCTTCAATGTGAATCCGATTTTTTAACTAGACCGAACTAGCAACTTGACCAGTTCACAATTAAATCGATTGGTCCGATCCTATTTTAAAAACAATGCATAAATGAATGAATTAATGCATATAAATATATTAATATATGTATTTATATTTAAATTTAAGCATACGTGGATCTAAGCATTTATGCATGCAAATCGATATAGGTGGGCATATGAATAAATGTTGGACAAAGAATAATGTAACATAACATCTCCAAATTTATTCAAAACCGAATGTAATTTTAGCTCTGATGAAGCTCAAGAAGCTGATTGATTAAGGGTCTATTTGGAACAACATTTTAACCGCTTACTTTTTAGATAACACCCACAATTATGTTTGACTATACTTTTTCTGTTGCTTCCAAAAAAAAAATTATGAGCTAGGAAGTTGCTTTTTACAACAACTCTTAAAAGAACTATTTTTCTCACAACAGCTTTACAAACTCTAATAAAAATCTGCAATTATCCCAAACAGATCCTAAATATAACAAGTGGGATGTGAACCGCTTTGATTATTTGGTTGGAAGGGGAAGTAGAAGTATTTCCTCCCCCAACTCATATGCTTTAAAGACTCCCTTTCAAAAGTTATTAAATATTATAATCTAACATTCCTAAAAATTTAGGATCTATTTGGGGCAACTTTTTTACTTCTTTGTTTTTCGAACCGCAAGCTAAGTTCTATTTAGCTATTGCTTTCAAGAAATTTTTATACTGAGAAGCTGTTGTTTACAACAGCTTTCAAAAAAATTATTTTCCCCACAACCATACCTGTTAACGGCGAATGGCGCACCATGGCGCAAAGGTCCATTTGGAGCCATGGCGCATAGCGCACGGCGCGGCGCGCGCTATTTTGAACATGGCGCAAGCTATATAAAAAATATAAAATAATAAGCATGAATATGAAATATTATTAAAAATGAAAGACAACCGAGCATACCTGTTAAGTTCTAAATTCTTGTAAGAAATAGCCGTGCAAAACAACAGAGCTGTGCGGAACAGACGGAGGTTGCAAATCAGAGTCAGCTGGTAAGATTTTTTATTGGAACAGACGAAGGAGGGGGCGGATTTGGCAGAAGGACTGCTCTGCGGGACGATTCGGCGGAAACAACGACTTCAACTTCGGGACAGATTTGGCGGAAGTAGCGAATGCAGCAAATAGAAAACAAAAAACCTTCGACTTCGGGATAGATTCAGCGACCTCGACTTAGGGACTGCGGGATGTGTTCGGCGGATGCAGCAAATAGAAAATCTTTCGTGAAATTAGGGCAATGAATAGTCGTTTATCTTAAAATATAGATATATTTTTAAATATAAAAAATATTTATAAGTATACAGAAATTTAAAAACAATACGGCGCGCTATTTTGCGCCGTGCGCAATGCGCCATGGCTCACATGTGGCGCAAATAGCGCGCGCTATTTTAAACACATGCGCCTCGCCATGAACATGGCGCCGTAGGTGCGCCGCGCCGCGCCGTGCGCCATGGCGCGCGCTATTTTGCGCCATTGACAACTATGCCCACAACAGCCTTACAAAAGTTGTAGTCAACCCAAACAGATCATTAGTGTCACATATATTCATACATAAGTACAAATAATTTAATTTATGACAATATATTATAATTACTCTTATAATAATACATAGTATTAATAATTAATGAATACATTGTTAATTTATACTAAAATAATATATAGTAAACACCCACAATTATAATAATATCAAGCATAAATTGACAAGAATTGTTATTATTTTGCTACCGATCAAGCATATCTAATCCATGAACTGGATAGGGATACAACATACTTTCACATAACTCAAATGAGATTACGAGTCCGTTTGTGATAGATTTTTCATTGTTTAGCTTTTTCAGATGGCAATCACAATTTTATTTGGCTATTGCTTTATTGTTATTTTATCACAACTTTTTATATTTTTGTGATGGAAAGCTACTTTATACAACCAGAATAGCTAAGTTGATTTCCCCATAATAATTTAACAACAACTTTATAAAAAGTAGCAACTATCTCAAACAAACCCTAAAAATTTTAGATAAAAATCATTGGATTTGATCTTGGCCATTAAATTCACCGGTAAGATCTTTTAGGCAACAGCATTTATTTTTCTCTTTTTTTTATATATATTTGATCAATGGATAGAAAACAATAAGATCTCATGAAATTTTATCACTAGTAAGTTGTAACATCGATTAAGATCGACAGCAATGATTTTCATTTTGAAATACATATAGAAAATATATTACGGCTTAAATAAGTACTGTTGACGATCGATCGGATAAATCCTCTGCATATATCACCAGAGGAAACAAAAAAAAAAAACACAATGGCAAAGAATCAAATAACTCATAATAAAAATGATTCCACATGAATACATGGACATCTCAGACTATTTTGTATTGTCTGAACTTTCTAAAATTGCCTACCGTTATTTTTCCTTCCTAAAATAGAATGCCTGAAACCATTTTCGAGAATTGAATCGAAGTCGTAATCCAAAGGATAAAGATTTATGATGACCACAATGCCGAGATGAATTTTTAAATCTCTCTTGCGTCTTGCCAATAATTACAAGAAATTGGCAAATATTGAATTTTGTAAAGCCTATCTTTATACACCAAGCTACAAGGACCTTGACGAATATCACATGCATTAAAATATAAAATTGAAATGGTTGAAATGAGAGCAGGCTTATGAATTCGATCTAGTTTTTTATAGTGTATTTTGATGGTCTCAAGTACAAGTTATGAAAACAACCACTATATAACTCGAAAATTGGAATGAGAGGAGAGGAGAGTAAAAAATGAGAGATTGTATGACCAAATTTTATTTTCTTGTTCTATGAAAAATATAATATGAAAAATTGTACATAAATAAGTAGAGAAATAAATATCAATACAACAACAACAACATCAAGCCTTTGTCCCACTACGTGGGGTCGGCTACATGAATCTTTTTTCGCCATTGTGTTCAATTAAAAGTCAAATTCTCATTTAAATCTAATAAAGAAAGATAATTTTTAATATTTTCTAACCAAGTCTTTTTAGGTCTACCTCTACCTTTATTAACATAAGTCAAATCTAATACCTCAACTTTCCTAACCGGGTCATTGGAAGGCCTCCGTTTAATGTGACCAAACCATCTAAGGCGACTCTCTCTAATCTTATCTTCCACTGGAGCTACTCCAACCTTTTCACGTATATGCTCATTTCGTATCCTATCTCTAAGGGTAAAGCCCCTCATCCACCTAAGCATCCTCATCGCTGCAACACTTAACTTAATATTATGCTGCTCTTTTAATGGTCAACATTCGGCACCATAAAGCATTGTAGGTCTCACCACCATCTTATAAAATTTTTCCTTAAGTTTGAGAGGGATTTTTCTATCGCACAACAAGCCTGATGCATTCCTCCACTGCAACCATCCAATTTGAATTTTGCTAATAATATCCCCATCTATTTCTCCATCACTCTGAACAATAGATCCAAGATATCTAAAATGTGTACTCTTATTAAGGACTTGATCGGCCAAAGTCACAATCCCCTCACTAGGTTTATTGCTACTAAAATTACACTCCATATATTCAGTTTTAGATCTACTCAAGCGAAAATCTTTAGACTCTAAGGTTGACCTCCATAATTCAAGTTTACCTTCAACTCCCTCTCTAGTCTTATCAACAAGAAGAATATCATCAGCAAAAAGCATACACCAAGGTACATCCTCTTGCAAATGTCTAGTGAGAACATCCATGACTAAAGCAAAAAGATATGAGCTTAAGGCTGATCCTCAATGTAATCTAACCGAAATAGGAAGATACAGTAGAAATTAACTATTGTTGCACACGAATTGATGGATTATTGAAAAGCTACCGTCAATGAATTAATATATTATTGTAGATGGAAAGCTGCTATCCATGAGTTGCCTAATTGTTGCAGATAGAAATGATTGTCTATGGATTGTTGAGTTGTTCAAGATGGAAAGGTGTAAGACACGAATGATTATTTCAACACCCCTTAGGATGGATGGTATATGATGATTATGACCAACTTGTTTATTAGTTTATCAAAACACAACAAGGGTAAAGCCCTGGTAAAAATGCCTGTTGTTTGAGAGTTTGTTGGAATATAACTTAGTTGGGCCAATCATTTTTTTTTAATGAGATCAAATATCGATCTTTCTCAATATATCTTAGCCCTGTCACAGTGAACATAATTTTTTGCAATACTTATGACAATCTCATTGACACAATATAATTTTATGGATGCCTCCACTTCATAAGCTATAGGAAAATGCGGATTTATCGACGAAATTATTGGTTGAATACACCAGACGGAATAAGCGGCAAAATTCTAGTGAGAAAATGCCTGAATTTTTTTATTGATTTCTAGCTGATATTCTGATGAAAACCCGTCGAAAATCCTGAAATATTTTGCCCCATCGAGACCTTCTTCTTCCATTCGGGTTTCCACCTATTCCGTCCCCTTATTTTGGAGAGCTCGGTCATCCATTGAAATCAATTTTATACCAAATTTCTTCAATCCTTCCATCAATCTAAGGATAAATCTCATTATCTACCTTATTTTATAATTAATTTAATATCTCACCCATTAGTTTCTTTGATTTTGGATTCAAAAAGTTAGGGTTTAAATGTTTTTTTAATCATTAGATTTAGATTTCTTTTTAAATTAGAAACATATTTGTAACAAATCTTAAATTCTCATTCGTAGATCTATAAATATTTTTAGATGTATGGTCTATCAAGTGGAATTTATATTTAGTAAATTAATATTTATTAATTGTGAAATGAAGTGAAATGTATTTCACATGTAGAATTTATTTGTTAAGCATAATTATATTTAGTAAATTTATATTTTGCATAAATACAAGATATACATAGATATCTGAAGTCAAAGATTGTTAATTTATGATAAACTGTTACCTGGGCGTAAATGATTAACTGATGAATTCCTCGGGGGTATTGAATATTTTGTGTACGAAGCTTTCAAGAACCATCAGTATGTGAAGGAAATTTTAGATGTTTATGCTCTAAATACAAAAATCAAACGTACCTTGCACCCAATGAAGTTAGAATCAATATATATTAGAGAGGATACCAACCAAATTATTTATTATGGACATCACATGGAGACAACAAGTCGCATATCAACTCTCGCAATACAATGCTTTGAGAAACTATACACCAATAAACAATGAATATATTGGGATATACAAAAAGATAATACTCAATACAACTGACCAACAATTTACAAAATATATAGAAGAGCCTCCTAAGAAAAAAGCCCAGGAATTTTATGAATTATTATGTACAACACAACAACTAATTTGGGATGGTCGCACTGATTACTTTGACTTATTGGTTGCAGTTATAATATTTAGCATTAAAACAGAGTTTAATATGCCGCGTTAATATTTCAATCAATAGTTTAGATTGATAAAAGAAATTAATACAACGAACAACTTAGTCTCGGCTAATTTACATAAAACAAAAAAAATTAGTATCTAGATTAGGTTTGAGTGTAAAAAAAATAAATTATTCTAGTAAAGGTTGTATGTTAAATTACAATGCTGACTTGACAGAAATTGGATGCAAGCACTATAATGTAACTCCAATCATCGAAAAAGCGAAAAGTAATAGAAGCAAAAGAATCTCTCATATAGTAGGTTATTATATTTACGTACAATTCCACGTCTACAAAGGTTTATACATCTGTAAGTGCTATTGGTTACATGATATGAAATCGCAAGAGAATTACAAAACCAAGTATTTTGATTCATCCATCATATGTTGAGGCATGAAAGCAATTAAATCGTGCACATCAGCAGTTCACTTTTGAACCACAAAACATTCTACTTAGCTGATGTGCCGATAGTTTTACTCCTAATAGTTAAGCTATTTCATCTTCCTCAAGTTGGCTAGTAATACTTACACCTTATAATCTCTGTGCAGAGATATACATGGCTACACAGTATATGTTTATCACGTTAATTATACTCAAACCACATAACCTAAAATGATAAATAGATGTGTACTTACAACAATTGATACAAAGATAAACAGGATAGTACGAATGGCTAGGGTTTTGTCCTTCCACCTCCGCGTCGCTTTCGTCGGCTTCTCCTGGGCAAACTCTCTCCTTGCTCTTTAATCCCAGGTTTTCTTGCAATTATCAATTTGATGGTTGTTAATTGTTTATGTGAGCCTGGTTTTTTGGACCGGAAGTTCAAATCACACTCTTTTAGGGATGCTCTATCCGGAGCTTTGTCCTTGTCAGAATTTCCCGCCCTTAAAGTCACTTCTTGCAAGGGTTTACTGTCTTTATGGATTTTTTTATGAAGAAATGTTGGCTTTGGCTACTCCGTTTGAGTTTGCTCTGGCAGAAAAATTTTCTGGCATTCGGCCACCTATTGATACTATCCGCAAATTCTTCTTTCAACTTAAGCTCATGGGAGAATTTTCAGTCACTTTTCTTAATGCTAAGAACGTTTTGATTACGTTTGTGAACGATTTAGATTATTGTCGTGTGTTCTCGCATCGGTTTTACTTCGTTAGCAATTGTTTCATGAAGTTATTTAAGTGGACTCCTCACTTTGACATTAATATTGAATCTCCTGCCATCCCCATTTGGGTTTCATTTCCATGTCAGCATCCACACTTGTTCTCTCCTCGAATTTTGCATGGGCTCGCCTCCTTGATTGGCCGGCCTTTACGAACGGATAATGTCACTTCTAATGGTACAAGGCCTTTGGTTGCTCATGTGCTTGTGGATCTTGATGTCACCAAGTGATACGCTAACCAAGTTGGGGTTTGTTCTGAATCTATGGGTTATATTCAGCTGGTGGAATTTGAAGAATTTCTTTCTTGCTGTGGTCATTGTAAGGTTTTGGATCATTCTAAAATTGAATGTCATATTTTGAATCCTCATTTAGTTAATCCTCCTATCCCTTCTAGTGTGGATGGGTCAAAATTGTGGTGATAAATTGTGGTGATAAATTAGAACCCGTTCCTATGGGTGAGAATCCTATTGGTGTGGATAATAACGCTCTTTGTATTGCTTTACCTTTACTTGAATCGGTTGCTCACATGGGGTTGGCGGTTGGGTATGATTTGGTGGTTCCTATTGCTGGTGTTCCTGAATCTGAACATTTTGGGACAATTGTGATTTCTGCTGATGTGGATGGTGGTGATAATGACTTTATGAATTCTCTTAGGGGCAAGATTGATGTTAATATTCCTGTCCATGTTGGTTCTGGTTATGGTTCTAGTAATGAGTTGTTGAATGTGGGAGATAAGGAATTTTGTAATGTTAATATGGGGATGCAAACGTTGTTTCTAGTGATTTGGATCCTTCTGTGACTTCTCCTATGACTCCTGTTTGATCTGGTTGTGTCGGCCTCTTCTATGGGGTCGGATGTGGTTAGTGGTGTAAATAAGTCGAGCCGAGTCAAGTTTTGACTCTATTGAGCTTAGCTCGTCAGTCGAAAAGTGAGCTCCAAACGAGCCGAGCCGGCTCGCGAGCTTTTGCTTGCGCTCCAACAGCCATGCATAACTCGCTTTCCAAAAAAAGAAAAAATAAATAAACTCTCCCGCCGGAACTCTGCTTTTACCACCCAAATCCCTTCAAAATCAAGTTTTATTTTTTAATATTTTTTATAAAAGCTGCAGCCTGCAGCATTATTACAGACTTACAAGTCTATTTATTACCCAAATACCTTCAACAGTCTGCAGCTTTTACTGCCCAAATACCTTTAAAATGCAGTTTTTTAATGTTTTTTAATAAAAGCTACAACCTGCAGCCTTTATTACAAACTTGAGCATGTATGCTTAAATGCTTTTTATAAATTATTATTATTTTTTTAAAAAAACCATGTAAATTTTTCAAACAAAAACTGTACCGTTATAGCTTTGAAAACATCAAACTAATATTATAATTATTAATTTTAATTTATAATACATAAATTTAAGAGAATAATAATTATTTAAAATATTAATAGTGATTAGAGTCGGCTCTGCTCGTGAGCCTTATCAAGCTCGAGTTTGAGCTCAAGCTCGAGCTCGCGGCTCTATAAGCTTGGCTCACAAGCTCATTAACGAGTCGAGCTCGAGCCCGCTCACGAGCTGGCTCGGCTCACTTACACCCCTAGATGTGGTTGAGCATCTTGTTGATGTTTTGATTGCTTTACTTTCTTCTAATGCCTTGAAAGCTCATTTGGACGTTAGATCGGGAGAAACTATTGTGGAGCAAACTAACTAGCTCAAAAGCTCACCATCTCCTTCTTATGAGGTTGGTGAAAAGGAAGTGAATGAATAGGATGACTTGTTTGATCTGAATGTGAGTCGTGTTGTGCATGATGTTTTCATTCGGGTTGGTAAACGGAGAAAGCGGAAATCTAAAAAATAGTTTATGTTTGTGGGTTGTTTGGTGTTTGCTTCCTCGTAGTTGTGGGATGGTGGCCTAGTGTTGTTAGTTTTTTGTCTGGTGGGGTTAGCTTTTTCTTCTTGTGTTGCCTCTTTTCTTTTGTCTCTAGCAGGTTGTTGCTGTGGTTGCAGTTTTTGGAGCTAGGGTTGCGTCTTTAGATGTCTGATTGATTGTATCATTTATATGTGGGTGCTACTCAGTGTGGTTGGTGACTGCTGATGTTGTTGCTACTGTCCGTCTTTGCTGAGATGCTTGGAGTTGGTTTGTAATTTTGTCTCTTACTCTTTCTTTTTTGGTTTTTCTATTGTAATAGATAGGATCTCAGGCTCAGTAGGTTTTACTTCAAATGTTGTACTTTTAGAGAGCTTCTGATCCTTTACGAGCATGTACCTCTTCTTTTTAATGGAACACATAGGCCCTCTTGTGAGTTTTAACAAAAAAAAAATACAACAATTGATACATGAGTTTAAATTTTGACAGAATGTTTGCTTACATGTGATATCTAAAACAAAATCAAATGAAAGAAACACTTATGTGCACATTTGTGATTTTTTGTTCTATGAGATGTTATCAATGTGGAGCACTATAGAAAAGTTAGTTTGCTCGTATTGCATGGAATTATCCAAAGCATTCACATTAAAATATTATGGGAAAATTTCATGATTTGATTATCATTTTATATTCTTACCTAGTTGCCATATATTCCAAAAAATAAAGTTATAATTTCCAAGAACAAAGTTGTGAATTTAAGTCACCACCAAAGTTGACTAGGGATCAATTATGGACAATGATAAGTACAATATAAAAAATTACTTACACACTAATATTATTAGATTATAAACTTTCGAGTTATGATATTAGTTACAACTAAACTAGTAGAAATATTTTTTTGGATCTACCCTACTAAAAGACAATCTATCTAGATATGATGCATATTGAAAAGAACTTCATTGGCAACATATTTAACAATGTGATGGATGTAAAAGGTAAAATATTGAAAAACAAGAATGGACTCAAAAGTGTAATGCAAGAAAAGATATTTGGAGCTCCAAGAAGTAATGGGTGGAAAAATCTTAAAATTAAAAGCTACTTATTCGCTCACATTAGATCAATGAAGAGTAGCATGTGAATAGATTCAACAACTAAAAATTCTAGATTGATAAACCTCACATTTAAATAGATGCGATGATATGAGATCCAAAAGATTATTAGAAATGAAGTGTCACGATTGTATTTTAATAGAGTGTTCGACATCTATTGCATTTACCAGAACTAATACTAATCCATTAATTAAATTGAGCATATTTTAAGGATTTATGCTCCACATATTTAAAATAGGAGGCTTTGGTGAATAGTAAGCTGAATATTCTGATAATATTGTGCAAATTAGAGAAAAAAATTTCACTAGATTTTCTTAACTTAATGAATCACTTATCAATATGTCTATCATACAAGATAAGAGTTGGTGGCCCATTTCAATATCAATGGATGCATCCATTTAATAGATATATAACCCAACATTTTTTTTTCTTTTCTAAATTCTTCATTTACAACGAATGCTATTATGTCGGCATTCCCTTCAAAAAATTTGTTGGTAATCGGCCAAAAACTATTACTGATGGAAAACAAAACGTCTGTAGATATTTCCTATGAGGCTCTTTTAATGACAATTCAGTTTATGCTATAAATTCTAATTTCTAACAGAAAGTCAGAAATAACCCAATTTTTTACAGTATTTGCTTTCAGAAAAATGTTTTCCCTATATTGATTGTTTAATTCTGCTAAGAATCTTTTTAACTACATTCTTTCGTAAATACCAAGCGCCAATGCTCTATGCTCAACCTTAACACTGCTTCTTGAGACAACATATTACTTTCTACTTCTACATGCAACCAAGTTTCCCTATATATAAGTACAATAACTAGATATAGATTTTTAATCTGATGGATTTCCACCCCAATAAGAATGTGTGAAAATTTCAATTTTTTGTTGGATGACTTTTTATAAAGCAAGCATTTTCCTGGTGCCATTTTGAGGTAACTTCGAAGCTATTTAACAACTTTCATGTGGTATTCAATAGAATTGTTCATACATTGGCTTACAACACTAATAAAGATCGCAATACCAAAAATGGATTGGAAGGATCTTGAACTTTGGCTAAGTTCCCTTCTCCCCATGCATAAATGTTTAAATGTAGACTTTCAAGTAGCATTGTGCCTCAATTCCAGCCTATAAATAGGGGTAAGAAGGTGAGTTTGAGACATTCATATCAAAGCAACTGGAATCTTCTATAAAAAAATATAAATAAAGAAATAAAGAAACTCATAGAAGAGATATCAAGGGTTGGGACTCTTGAACTTTGGCTAAATTCCTTTCTCCCAATGCATAAATGTAGACTTTCAGTTAGCGTTGTGCCTCAGCCTATAAATAGGGATTAGAAGATGAGTTTGGGGCATTGAAATCATTTGCACCAATCTTAAATTATCTGGCAATCCAATAAAATCCCAAATCTTGTCACTCTAAATTATCTTTTTCTCTCCTCTTGCTCTTGTTTCTTAAACATTTATGTCTTTGAGATGTTGATGTTACACAAACAAATTTATATTCAACAATATGCCTAAATCCTAATTTTTATGTGCATAATGAAAGCAGATAGATAAATATTTCAGCAAGCAACAAACAAAGAAATTGCACCATCCCTCATTAATCAAGCCAATTTCTATACTTGTACTACAGTCTTCCACGTTTGAAGAAAGAATGTTGCTTTAGAATATTTCAGCGAAGAAGAAAAAACACAAATATATAGAATTTCGACAAGATTTAGCTATGAAAAGAAAGGAGATAGTGAACTTACTGGGTTGGGCGGCCCACCCTTGCTCTCCTCCCTTGATGCGGTCGGGGAGGGCGTAGTTCACGGTAAGGACGCGACCATAAAGCTCGGCCCCATCCATGTTGTCCATTGCGGCGACGGCGTCCTCACGTTCCAGGAAGGTAACAAAACCAAAGGACCGATGCTTCTGAGTTGCCTGATCCAGCGGCGTCTTCACGTCCTTTATGTCACCGAAGGGAATGAACGCTGCGTGCAGGATCGCCTCATTTACCTCCTCCGCCAACCCACCTATAACGCCACAGAACCGCCACCCAAAACCCTAGTTAGTTCTATAGAACCAGAAGAAAGCAAAAAAGAGAAGGCCTTACCTACGTAAAGGGTGTTCTTCTGTACTTGAAGGTTCATATTGATCGAGCGAGAATCAGGTGCTACCAAGAGGTAGATAGATTCTTTACACCTTCACCGCTGGTGTTCTGGCTTTCGTAAATTTAAGACCCATATTTTTGATAGACCTTATAAATTAATATTTAAATTTTATTATTCGCATGTATAACCTACAAAATATAAAAATAACATGAAAATTACACTCCAATTACAATCCCATGACAGCATCGCCCAATCCATCGTTCTTCACATATTGTGGATAGCCCTTAGTCTCATTACCCTTCACAAACTATCGGTCCCATGAATGTGCCATTGTGATTTCCTTAGGCTTAGTTTGGTTGGATGTTTTTTGTGCTTATTCTTTTTTAAAACGGTAAATTTATTATTTGCTTCCTCAAACCACATTCTCAATAACACCATTTTTTTCTAATGTTTTAAGAAAGCTTTTTATATATGCTTCTTTGTTAGAAAACGACTTTCTCTGAACCGATGTTTCTTAAAACTAACTCTTACAAAAGTATCGGATAACCAAACGAAGTCTTAGTCGTTGATTTCCAGTTGCCCGTATTGGCCTTGTTCGGACCTCAAACCACCACATTCTCCAAATTCAACTAAAAATCATCAATAGGAGCTTTGCTGGTGTAGGAAGTCTGCCTTATTCCTTCCTCCAGTATTGCAAGTGTCTTGCAAGTTGTTAACTCTACTAATAGAGTACTATACGAAGTTTATATGTTAACTTTAAATCCTAAAATGTTAAGTGTCATGTATGTAAGTCCCCTATTTTTACATTTTATATACTAGATGATATAAGTCCAATAGAGTTTTTAATTGACTCAACATCAAATAAATCCCACACATAATTAAATAACTTAGTAAATTAAGTAGGATGCACAAATTTTTTACGTGAAAACTATGAAAATAAAAGTATTACTTTGTCTAGTCTAAATTTAAATAACTTTTATTTGTAGTAAATATAATAAAAGGGCTACTCTTTCTTATATTTAGAGGATCCATTGATACAAAACATGTTGAAGCATTGCCAAAACCCTAATATTGGTGACATCATAAGGGGCATATATCATAATAGCTATCCATAAAGTGAAAATGATAAGATCTTAAGGTGATGAACAAGATAGAACTAGAAGGTCGAGGTATTTGTTCATAATAGCTTAGATGGTCCTCTTGAAGGTAAATACAACACAACCAAAAGATGGTGGAATAAGTAGCATAAAAAGGTCATAAAAGGCCATTGATGCTTGTTAGGATAGTCCTATAGGAGATGAAGGTGGCTAACTTGAAGGTCATGTGATGCCCCAGATATCAATAGTGAAAGGATTCGTCTGACATTCTGATCGAACTCCATTCCAGTTGCCTTGCTCGGACCTGAAAATTTTAACCACATATAATGAGCTTACAAAGCCCAGCAGGTCACCAAAGCCTACAACTGAAATCAAAGCACGGCGATGCTATCAATACGCAGGTCAATCAAATCAAGTCAATCAATGGTCAATGAGTCTATGCAATGCGGAAATCCATAGTCAATAAAACCAGTCAATGCAGCGGCAGGCGAATCGATAAATCAACTCAATAAATCCATGTCAATCTCGAAGAAATCCGTACACAATAGAAACTCAATCAATCCGTCAAATCAATCGCTATCAAATCAGATCAATGCGGTCTAATCAATACTATCTATTCAATGAAATCAAACGAGGAAAGCAGTACGATAAATCGCAATCTATTCTAACAGTGAATCCATGCAACAGTCAATACGGTGCATAAACAATAACAACAGTGAATCTATATGCAAGATCAATAAATCCATAGGCAGTAGTAACAATGAATCTATAAGCAGAAATCAATGAATCTATAGGCAACAGTGTCAATGATTCTATACTATTCATGTCCATGCTATCAATGTAATATTTATATCCATCCATTTCTATATCAATGCTCAATGTCGATGCACAGCAATCAATCAGTGAAATCAATGAAATCGTATGATCTAGTAAATCCAATCAAAGTCGATAAGTAGGAATCTATAAAATAATGAATCCATAAATCAATACAGTAAACATGCAATTCCATACAATGGTCTTACTCGACAAGCACAAACACTAGTCATGATCAATAGTGCTGTTGTAGAATCCATATTGCTGTTGTAGATATCCATACATTGGTTCTATCAATAAGAGTCGTCACTCTTTTGCCCGTCGGCCGCCCGTCGGCATATAAAACTCCTTATGACTCCCAATCGTTATATCAATGATCAATGGTTTAAAGGAAAGCCCGTCGGCCCACCATCCTGTACAGGTCAATATCAATCTCCAACCAATGTTCAACCAGGCTATACGTGTTTCCCAGTATCAATAATCAATCAATAAGCAATTCAATAATCAATATTATGCAATCTATAACAATCATATCAATAATCATAAGCACATCAATCTAATCTATCAATTCCAAGCAAATCCGAAAATCTACGAAAATCGGGCAGCGTAACGGCAGTCTATCAAATTTACACAAAAATCCTGCAAAAAAACACAA
>NW_021318595.1:4511959-4535004 GCF_001605985.2 Dendrobium catenatum
TTCAATAGTCATATCTATAACATACCAAAAGTTGTGCGGTGAAAGTTGTGTCAATACAAAACCGGGTCAAAAGTTCGACTACGAAAACACAAAACAGTGAACAACTCGGTCAAAACTCAATATCTCTGAAAACAGAAATAGGATTCGGAGTCCTTACCACGATATCTACACTTTTCCCAACAACAGCGTCGGACGAAAAGCGCTCCGCGGCCTCCGAAACCAAGCTTTTCCTCTTTTCCCTTTCTCTTTCTCTCTCCTCAAATCAGATATTTTGTTTTAAAATGATTTTCTCTCTCCTCAAAACGAGCTGATTTCCTTAAATCATAAAGCTGATCGGCCCGGCCGATCGCAAAATCGTCCCGGGACGATCAGACCAAAATCGATCGTCCCGATCGTCCTGGACGGTTCCCAGAACTATTCTCAGGACGATATTTTGAACAGTACAGATCGGCCTGGACGATCTCAATATCGTCCCGGACGATCCTGGGAGGAAAATCAAAGTCAGAGAGGAACAGTAAGGGAACGAGGTCTCACAGGTCAGGTGACTATGGGCTATTAAGATAATCCTCCTTTTGAAGGTGGATATGACACAATTTGAAGATGGAATATGAGACAAAATAAGAAGTCATGGTATTGACTTAGAGTAATCAATAAGGTCATTCTTCTAGTAGTGAAGGAAACATGACATGAAGACAACTAACTAAGATGTGCAGGAAGGCCTTGGTCGGAAGCTATTGAGGATGGCAGAATCAATCTTCCTCCTAAAAGCAACAAATGAGATAGCACATGAAAGTCATAAAATGTCATTGAGGATGGTTGGGTTGATCCTTTCCTATTGGTAAATGTGGTATAAACTTAATGAGATGTATATGATGATGCATGAATGGTAAGGGGATAACAGAGTAGTTAGAATGGTCTTATATCTAGAGATAGTGATGTTGTGACTTGAACATGATGGGCTAAGTAATGTAAGGTTATCCCTCTCCTACAAGAAGAGGATTATAAGACTAAAAGATGACATATAAGGAATTCTCTAATCTAGAAGATAGAGTATAATATCCAAGATTTTGAAAGTTGGATCAGACATTGAACAGGAAGAAGAGGCTTAAGATTTAAAGGTTGAACCAGGTTTGAATCGACATACATAATAAATGTTAAATTGCTAAAATATGACTTAAATGATTTAAAAATGATGTAATATGTTATAAATAATAAATAAAACTATATTATAAAATATAAATTATACATGAAAAAAATTAGATATAATTTTAAATTTTAAAATACATCAGATAAAAAATATTTTCAAAACTACTATCCAATAATTTAATGTCATTGAAAACCTCAACTCTACAACAAAAACAACATCAAGTCTTTACCACACTACGTGGGGTTAGCTATATGAATCATTTTTCTTCATTGTGTCATGTTAAGAGTCAAATTCTCATTTAGATCTAATAAAGAAATGTCATTTCTAATCTTTTCTAACCAAATCTTTTTAGATCTACCTCTACCTTTCTTAATATAGGTCAAATCTAATACATCTAATCTCCTAACCGGGTCATCGGAAGGCTGTCATTTTATGTGAACAAACCATCTAAGACGACTCTCTCTAATCTTATCTGTCATTGGAGATACTCCAGCATTTTCACATTTATGCTTGCTTCATATCCTATCTCTAAGAGTAGAGCCACTCATCCACTTGAGCATCCTTATCTTTGAAACACCTAACTTAAAATTACACTTCTTTTTTAATGGCCAACATTCTGTTCCATAAAGCATTACAGGTATATTTGCTACATCGAGCCAAGGCCCTCCTCATAAGGAAGGGCCTCATTTGTAATCAATTGCAAACACTAGTTGATTCATTCAAATTTGGTGGACCCCATGAATTTTCTCCATTTTCAGGGGTTTCCACATAAAAATTATGGTGTTATTTATAAACGTTATATATAACATTACTCTCTTATATGTCTGTGTGTTGAATATTGTACAAAATTAGGACTCTAAACTTTATATCTCTCTTCCGCCGTGAATATTCCAGGATGAAACACCTATTATGAAGAACCAATGTTTGTTTATGAATTTTGGTCATCAATATTCCAATTATTCTCAAATTTAGCTCCAAATTTGATGTGGGGAGATCGTTGTTGGATCGTTGGAAGAAGCGACACCGGGTGGAAATATCCAAACTGGTTTAGCCAACCAAATCCACCTCCTTATGGTGGCCAACCGGACATCTTCCTATGAGCCTGAAGTTCCTCCTACCCCGGTAGTATGACGTTGGAGTTGAGCTTAAATCATGTTTAACTTCATAAAAGTTTAATTCACTTTAGTTGTTTGTATGGCTGCATAGGATTAGTGCTTTCTTATGTTGCGTGTAGCCTAATAGGTTGCTACATTTGTCTATAAAAAGATAGCAAAGCTTGTAATAAAGAAAAAGGTTGAAATGAATAATATTTGAGTCTTGGATTCCTTTTGGAAATCCTGACGGACGGTCAGGTGGTAGTTCTTATCTCTTTCCTGTATCCTAAGAGTGATTCTTAGGTGGTGGATCCTTCTTCTAAGAAGTTCTTGGAGTGGTGTCCGACATCGTCACCAGATCATCGACATGGATTCGTCGAGCCCTCAGGTCTGGTGTCATTTGGTATCATAGCCAGCAAGTTTCTGGCATTCTTGTCCGTCGCCGGCGATTTTTGGTGGCGACCCATTTTTGGTGACAAAGCAGCTTCGGTGGCGAATTGACACAGGTAGAAGAAAAAAAAACTAAAGGGAAGCAAGAAGAAGACATCAAGAACAATAGTTTCATCTACCAAAAAAAATTTTCCAACCTTTTGTTGTTATGGTTTTCACATCCATCCAAACATCCACAACTATCAAGAAGACGCGAAGCTTCACCCAACTTGCGGTTGGTGCGTGAGATTGCCTAGCTCTCAAGACCGCATCCACAAGAACTCGATTGGCGTCATTGGGTGAAGGGCGATTCAGCAGTTGCCAAGTACCCAAGTCCTTGTTGGAGATTGTTCTTCATCCAGGTTTTAAGTTCCAGGCAAAAAGGAAATTCGATCAAATTTTGACAAGAATCCTATTATTCTATTTATTTGTTCTTTTATGTAACATGGCGTGAGTTCAGGTGGTAGGCGGACAACCACCTTCTCTTCATTCTTGTCTTTTTCTTTGCTCTTGTGTGCGGACCTCAAAATAGCAACCTCAAGAATTTTTAGATATTGAATTCCTTATGCTATATTCTCCAAATAATTACCTCCAAACATCCCTAGCGAGATCAAGAACAACAATTTCTAGTTATTGGTCAATAAATCAACAACTCCTAGAGTCGGTTAAAATGTCCCTTCAATGAAATCAATGGCGACCCATTAAAGAAGAAGCATAAATTGAAGATTTACTATAAGAAATTGCCCGACTCAAAGTACGATTGTCAAGGATTGAATGAAAAAAAAAACTTGAGCTCCCTTGGTCGAGATCTTAATGGTGTCCAGGAAAGTATGCTGCCACAACGGCTTCAAGATCTCTAGTTCCAACTACATCCTTAAGAATTGACGACGACGACGAGGGTATCTCTGAGGATCAGATCTTTTCCACTTACAAAGAAGTGTTTGAAAGATCACCTCGTCAGTCTTCCACCCCACTCTTGATCGAGTCCAACTTCAAAGAATTTGAAGATCCGTTGCAAAATTTCTCGTCTTTACCTATCTATGATGAACCCATATATGACGAGTATGATGACAACACGTTCTTTGGAGTTCATGGTCTTGATAAGCCCATGTCTGATGAGGAAAAAAAACAAACGATTGCAACTTCAAGAATAATGTGACTCCATTTCATTTCCTAAAGCATTTCCTCAAATTGCATTTATGGATGTTGTGATTCTAAATAAAGTTGCCTTGTTTGTTCTCGAAAATAAAGACAAAGATTTGATCACATATGGTTTGGAAGATTTACAAATAGAAATTCTCAGCATTAACTCCATGAATAGTGTCAATCAAGTTGTTCGTTGCCAAATTGATTTACATGAGATATAGGACCAAAAGCCTGTGGTGCTAATCATTTGGCTCATTTGGAGGCTTTATTGGAAAATATTAAAATAACTCATGTTGGCAGCCATCATGACTACAGTGTGCAAACTCTATGCATTTATGAAGAGAAGAAAAGAGAAAGAATAAAACCCTTCAGTTCATTAACAAGTTCCATCGACTCCAACTCATGCTGAAGTATCTCCTAGACGGGGAGAATGACACCGGGTGGAAATATCCAAACTGGTTTAGCCAACCAAATCCACCTCCTTATGGTGGCCAATAGAACGTCTTCCTATGAGCCTGAAGTTCCTCCTACCCCAGTAGTATGACGTTGGAGCTGAGCTTAAATCCGGTTTAACTTCATGACAGTTTAATTCCCTTTAGTTGTTTGTATGGCTACATATGATTATGTTGTGTGTAGCCTAATATGTTGTTACATTTGTCTATAAAAAAAAATAGGAATACTTGTAATAAAGAGAAAGGTTGAAATGAATAATATTTGAGTCTTGGATTCCTTTGAGAATTGTTCTGTATCCTGACGGACGGTCAGGTGGTGGTTCTTATCTCTTTCATGTATCCTAAGAGTGATTCTTAGGTGGTGGATCATTCTTCTAAGAAGTTCTTGGAGTGGTGTCCGAGATCGTCACCGGATCGTCAACGTGGATTGGTCGAGCCCCTTCGGACTGGTGTCAATAAGATGATGCTTGAAGGATTTCCAAGAACATATGATAGACCAAAGCTCGAAGGCCTAAAGGAGAATTCTATTCATCAATAATGCCTTTCTTACTACAATGCATACATATATAAATATCTATAGAATCTTCTAGCTATAAAAGCTTCTAACAAACTATAGTAAGCTAGTACTAAGGAGCACTTAAGCTATGATGTTCCACATCATTCTCCCATTGCGTCAAAAAGCTTGACTCCGTCGAAGCGTGTCATTTGGGAGGGTGTACATTATAATCAGTGCTCTTGTGTCAAAGATTTTGGGTCTTTGATGAACGCCCATAAGCTCATTTTGAGGAGCCCAAGCCAACATCTCTTGTTCACCGATGCATCACAATATGTTTCGAACCATTTCAAAGGCTATTGTGCTTGCCCAACAAAATCCCCTTGCATCCATTTGACAAGATAAGTACCTTTGATAGAGTTCAACTTCATTTCCTTGCTCCCATAAGCAGAGCCTGACAGCTGCCCATTTACAAAAACATGTAATGCATGACCAGCATACTATATGATGATAACAAGAGGTTGACCGCTACTCAGAAACCTTTCAATTGAATTTGCATCAACAATTGTAATGTACAAAAGATAATCATTAATGTCTCTAGACAAATTTATTGGCTCTAGTATACTAGTTCTTGTAAGAAGGGAATTAACTGTCGACATTGAAGCAATTTTCTCATCATGCCTTTCCCGCATAAGTTGTTCATTACTAGAGTCTAACATTTGCATTTATGATGTTTGAATGCAAACTTTTACGATGTTGAAGACCATGTTTCTGCAATCAGGAAGGATGCTAACTGACCAAGGTAGCAAAGCAACATTCTTTGGAGAAGGATTTCCCGGTGGAGGCGGATGGGGGAAGGAAGGGGGTTGGTTCTTGTACTGGCGGTTGGCAACCAAAACAACTTCATTCTTTATTTCTACAAATCCTTATGCTGAAGTTCTTGAAAGTTGTTTTAAAGCAATCAGTTGTCCATCTTCTAGTAATCCCTTATAGACTGTCCCAATAAATTTGGGGGCAGACCCTTCATGGACATTATGTCGAACAACTTGGGGGCATTTTGTTAGATAGACTTTTTAGGTCAAATTCAGACCAGGCATTTTCACACATGCAGGGAAAACGTTTGCAATACCACTTCAAACGGCTTTGCCACATGCATCAAAATCATTTGTATTTATTTTAGCAATGCTAAGGACATGAAGATCTTCACATTCCTTCATAAAGTGGGCCTTATATGAGATTGCATTGATTCGAGAAAGGTAAGACATAAGCATGTCGTGATAGTCTTCTCTCGACCCAAAGAGCCTGCTCCCATTCAGTGCTTGTTCACTTGTGAGGCCGTCAAGATTTTTCTCTAAATGCATGTTTATGATCTTCCTCAAGAAATTCAAGGTAGTCGTGCCCTGTCCATCTCCACAAAAAGCCAAAGTATTCCATTTGAGCCACCTAGTGAAGGGCTTCGCGGCGTCAATCACGGTCGACAGCCCTTCTTCTTTGGCGGCTATGTTCGTGAAGATAGTGGGGCGGCGGATATCGCCATTGGAGTGGAGGATAGTCGTCTTCTTCGTCATTGACCGTCCATCTCCTTCGGCGTCGCTCATCATCGACCACCCATCTCCTTCAACAGCGATCTTCGTCGACTGCCCATCTCCTTCGGTGGCGATCTACGTCAACCGCCCATTTTATTTGGCTTCAATCGTCATTGACAGCCCACCTTCTGCAGGCCATCGTTCTTCACAAGCTCCGAGCTCTGATATAAACTGATGTGGGGAGATCGTTGTTGGATCATTGGAAGAAGATGATGCTTGAAGGATTCCCAAGAACAAAGGATAGACTAAATGTCAAAGGCTTAAAGGATAATTCTATTAATCAATAATGCATTTCCTACTACAATACATACATATATAAACTACCTATAGAATCTTCTAGAAAAGCTTCTAACAAACTATAGTAAACTAATCCTAAGGAACACTTAAGCTATGATGTTCCATATCATAGCTTTTCAAAAAAAAAAAAAAGGTGTGAACCACATTAAAACTTCCCTCAATCAAATGATACTAAATAATTCCATTAATTTGACCATAGCTTTGATTTAACCTTTCCAGTAGGCTCCTTTTCTATTTCATTGTTTCTAACGTTTCTCATAGAATTCTATAGCTCACCTTCAGATCCCACACGCTTCTTATTTTTCTCTCTCATAATTCAAGTCTTCCTTTCTTCTCACTCCAAATCCTATAAGGATTAAGAAGGCTGCACACTGCTCATCTTGACCTGTTGGTTGAGAGCTTATACTTCTAACTAAGAGGTCTTGGATTCATACGTTGTATGTGTGAGTTTGTCTTAGACCGCCTAAATGTCCCAAAAAAATAAAAAAGGCTGCAAGAGCGCAGGTGATGACTCAAGGATAATCCCGTGTCTTATTTTTTGTTCATACATACACAACTTATTTATGTTGTGGGTCCATGCAATTTAATACATCAGAGTACGGTCCCAATGGTCGTCCAATTAAATCTAGTCGGCGATACGTACCATATTGGATCACCCAAACTGAATTGGGTAATTAATGATTCGGCAAAAAGCTACTTTCCCATATATGTATTGTCGCCTATATGTAGGACTAGTCGGCCAACTGTAAAAGATCTTATCTCCTTTGACCGTGCAAATGAAAAATAAAAATCCTATCCACCAGTTGTGAAGATTTGTATTCAAGTCAGGATATCGTCGTTTAGGGTTTAGTATACTAAATCCATTTATATTGAAAGTCTCTTGGCTAATTAGATTCATCATTATTATCCGTTACGTACATCACGGATGCATGCTGGTTCTCCAATGCTTTTTAAATTTGAATTGCAAAGCATTATAGTTGCCTTGTAATTACAAAGCATTAATATAGTGCTCCAAAGCTATTTATATTTGAACAAGAAAGGTCAAAGTCGGGAAACTAAATAAATAAAAGCCCCACAGGCCACTGAAAGTTACGAGATAATTATGGTGAAGAAAAATTATCCTGGAAATAATGCATCGAATCAAATATACAGCAAAAATTAATTAGTCAATGATTGTATACATAGAAAATTTATCCGACATAATATGGGATTACCGGGTGCTGTACATACATAATGCAAGAAGTAAATTAAAACAAGAGGCAAAGCTCCCGGTTTTGACCCACACAGTTGTTGTTCAAATTAAGACTCAGCTCCCGCCCACAGGAATTACGGCCGTTTTACTTCCTCTTTGCGAAGAATAGGATGAAATCATATATATTTTTTCTCTTTTTCCTGTCTATAAAATAGATACAGAAGCAGACAGAGCGGCACGCATCCCCAAGAAAGCGAGTTAGTTCCCGTCAATTAATTAAGCTATTAACAGCTTCTCCATAATTCATCCTCTTCTTTATATATATTACTACGCCAGATCGATCGACATGGCTCGTTGGATGAAACCAGAGGTCGATTAATTTGCTAATTTGTTTCTTCTATATGTCTCTCCTTGTGTCACTTGTCTGTGTTATTCGACATATAATTAATTGTGACATCGATCGATCGATCGTATGTGGTCTCATGCAGGTGTACCCGCTGCTGGCAGCCATGACGTTTGTGACAAGCATGTGCGTCTTTCAGATCACCAGGAATGTTCTCATGAATCCTGATGTCAGGTAATTTATTTGATTCATGCATCATCATTTTCAATTATCACCATCATCTTCTGCATGCTTTCCCTACAAATTCCTTCTTAAACTAACTTATCTTATATATATGTGAGTTACAGAATTAAGAAAAGCAACCGAGCCTCAGCTGTTTTGGAGAATGCAGAGGAAGGCTACAAGTACAGCCAACATGGTTTTCGCAAGTTTCTTAGCGATCGCACACCTCAAGTCTTTCCTGCACTCAATAGTTTCTTCTCAAAGACTGACAACTGAATGATGCTGAACCTTATACTAATTACAAACAATTGTTAAGAAGGATAAAATTTTTCGGTCAATTTTCACTTTCCTTTTATTTGTTTCAAACCTTTCATGTTATAGATTTTTGTACAGATAAATATCCACGATGTCAATGCTTACATGTTTGTATCTACTAAATAAATGGAATATGGTTGTTGACTTCATGTTGGTTCTGCTACATTGAATGACTTGCAACATCAGAAAACAGAATTTAAGAACAAAATTCAAATAATTTGATAATCATTCTACTAATTGAAATTTAAACAGGGTATTGATCTAATTGGTTTCCAAATAAAAATATGATTGGGCCCAAATTAATAACCGGCATTGGTGGGCACAACAATTAATATTGCAAATTAATTTATTAATTAATTTGATAGGAATGCCTTCCTTGTGTATCTACCAATTGAACCATGGTAGTTTTACAAATTTATAGAAATATGATGAAAGTAGTATAAAGTAAATTAACAGCTAGCTCGCTGATCACAAACCCAAGAGATCAATATGCAATACGCGCGGCAGTAGTGGTTTATTATAAATATCAAGCGAGAAGCCAGAAATCCTTGTGCTTCCTCGTGGTAATCAAGTATCCCCCACCAGCCCTCCTCCCTCGCCTCCTCACTCCCACCGCCATGCAACTCGCATTCTTTATGCAGTAATCCACCACCGCTTTGCTACCTTTACCACTACCACGGCCCCGCCACACCATCAGCAACCTCCACATCACCATCATCGGCCTCCTCTTCCTGCTCCCTAGCACCAAAAGCGCCGCTCCCTGTTTCTTTGCCGCCTCCACTATCACTGGTCCCTTGTCCTTCCCTTCCACCAAGCATATCTCCACTTTCACCTATATATAATTAAGAAGTTGATATATTCACATGTTCATATATATTCAAGTAGCTAGCCAAATTTTGAAAAAAAAAAAGAAAAAAGTCGATCGATCGATTAATGTGCGCATGCATGCCTCGGGTTTCTTCTGCTGTGAAATCCTCTTCATGGCACACAAGAGATCGTAGCTTCTAGGGTCTTTCATCTCGTCTCCGTCGACGGCGTGGGAGACATTAATATTAATGTTGGATGATGATGATGAGGAGGAGGAGGATGGCTTGACAACGTTGAGGAGGAGAATGGTGTCTTGGCTCTGAGCGGTGTGTGAGAGCGCCCATTGCAATGCAACTTTTGACTCTCTACTCGAGTCTACGACGATCATGATCTTCCTGCCTAGCACCTGCTGCTTCCCTCCGTCAGCTTCCACTGATGAATTGTCTTCTATATCATCGGCGGCCTCCACGGTGCTTGAGATGGGGGTTGATTTCATGGTCGGTGACCTCGGCGCTCCTCGACTCAGCCTGAAGCTTGGCAACTTGCCGCTGCTAATGCTCCTCCCAATCATGCCCATCCTCGCTTAATTAATCAATTCACCGCTACTACTGCACATCTTTTGCGCATATGGCTTTATTTTATAGGCCGTCAAGTACTACAAATTGATTCATTTTGATAATCTATGATGTATACAATTAACAAGATCAAGTAGTAGCTCGTACTGGAACACGTACGCACGTTTTCAAGATATATATATATATATACTATTAATTAATGCGCGCTGTTAGCTGGTAGCTGCTAGAGCTTAATTCATATATTCCATCAAATTCTTCTCTTATATTCTCTATCGATCGATTGATTGATTGATCAACAGCTAGCTATGTATTGTATTTTTAATTTGTTTATAACTGGATATACAATTCTTAGTCTCTAAGACGTGCACTGCATCATTCAGTTAGTTGGGCTCTTCATAATGTAATGCTCCGCCTACCAATTGTTTATGCTGCTTGCGCATTGGACTGAGTGAATGAGCGCATCATTAATAATTATTAATACAAAGAGAAGGAATAAACTGGCTTCACAATCCCCAAAATTTATATGATTGGTTTTGGTTAAAAATTAATCTGGCCTGATTATATGTACAATTATTTAGTTGAAAATATTAATTTAATCCATCTTCTTATTTAATTCTGAGGGCTTGAAGTCGGCTCCTTCATTTCTTGGTGCTCTCTTGAGTGTTTCTTCAATTCGTTGGTCCCTCCTGAGAATTTTAGAATTTTTATTCGTTTGCTGGTTTATTCTAGTGATTGAGGCTCGATCCTACTTCTTTAGCTATATCTAATTTCTTTTGTTCTCTAGCTTGGTGTTGGTAGTACATCTTTATCCTTTATCTAGGGGTTTTCCTAGCTAGATAGTGACAGAGCATCTATGCGTATTCAGCTTCTAGGCATACTCATATAAATAATATTACTGCTTTACCCTGTATCAAACCTTTATAAATACTTCTGTACTCAGTATTCAATAATAAGATTTTTCCATTTTACTTCTCCAAAATTACAGCTTCTCTCGGCTTGCTTTATTCGCTCAAGAAGATCTGTTCCTCTATCATGGTATCAAGAGCCTAATGGGGGATCAAGATTCGATTTCTTCACTCCCTCCCTCCTCTTCTCTCGCCGGAACCGCCAATGCTGAGATTTCTATTCCGGCATCGCTGAAGTTCCTGGTTTCTAACATCAAGAATCTGATTCCTCATCCTCTAACCTCTGAAAATTATGCGGTATGGAGGATCCAAATCCTTCAACAGTTCACTGCAACTGGTTACGCCGGCCATCTTTCCGGCAGCTCATCTTTACCGCCCGTAGACGATACTTCCGCTCACACAAATTGGATTCTCGTGGATAGCACCCTTCTTTCGGCCTTATTCTCCACGATCTCTCCTTCTCTTCTACCATATGTCATCACGGCGACGACCGCTCACGACGTCTGGACGACTCTCGAGCGCCGCTTACAACCGTCGAGCCGATCTCGTGTGATGCAGCTCAAGAATGAGCTTCATCATATTCAAATGAAGGATTTAACAATGCAACAGTATCTTTCACAGATCAAGAATATCGTTGACAGCATTGCTGCCTCCGGCTCCAAGGTAGATCCGGAAGATATCATCCTATACATATTAAACGATCTTCCTCCTACCTACAATTCCTTCAAAACTTCGATTCGCACCTCTCCGATACCGGCGAACCTCGACAATCTTTATTCACTCTTGTGCAATGAAGAAATTCACATTAATCAGGATGCGGTCAAAGATCAACTCGTCACCGCGCCGGCTCTATACGCGGCGCCTAACAACCCTCCTCGCAACCGCAATTACAAACGTTCAAGCAAGAACAAGAACATTAACTATACAACCTCGGTCAGCACTCCGGCGAACAATACAAACTCCGCAAACGGCAATACGCGTCCGATTTGCCAAATCTGTGGCAAAACAGGTCACATTGCCATCAACTGTTGGTATCGCTGTGACCTGAAGTATGCTCCCACAACAACTCGTAACCCGAGAGCCATGTTCACCCAACCATCCTCTTATCCAACTCAGGATTGGATTCTGGACACAGGGGCCTCATCTCATCTGACCCCGGACAGTTCAAATCTTCAAGCACCCTCCGCGTATTCAGGTCAAGATTCAATCTCAGTTGCCAATAGATCCTCTGTTCCAATCCAACACTCGGGTCATGGCTTGCTTCCTTTACCCGACAATGCGCGTAAGCTATACTTACGAAATTTGTTGCACGTACCTGAACTAACACACAATCTTCTCTCTGTGTCAAAATTAACTGCCGATAATTCTCTATATATCACATTTCATGCTAATGGTTTTGAAATGAAAGATTCTCAGGATCATCGTCTTCTTCTCAGTGGACGTCTTAGCAACGGTCTTTATCAAATTCGCCAACTGACGATTACATCTCAAACAGCCTTTCACACTAAGAACACCTCCCCGCATCTCTGGCACGCAAGGCTTGGTCATCCGAACAAGAGGACTTTACAGTCTCTTTCCCGCAACCTACCTTTTACGATTGATAGCTCTTTTCTTTTGCACTGTAATTCTTGTAATACGGCCAAGAGCCATAGAATTCCGTTTAATAAAAATAGCTCGGTCACTTCGGCTCCCTTTGATCTCATCCATTCGGACGTATGGGGACCGTCTCATTTTTCTTCTACTAACGGTTTTAGATACTATGTCGTTTTCATTGACAATTACTCCAGGTATTCCTGGCTTTACTTCATGCATAACAAAAATGAGACGCTATCCAAATTTCAAGCATTTTGTGCTCTAATCAGTAATCAATTTGGAAAAACACCAAAATCTTTTCAATCTGATGGCGGCGGTGAGTTCATTAACCGGTTGTTTATACATTCAAAATTCACATTTCGCGCCATGTGGTTTTTCATGAGGATACCTTCCCATTTAAAACCTCAAATCATACATCCTTACCTAACGCACATACTCTCAATTCTCCGCCGCTCATTCTTGTCCCAGCATCAACGATTACTCACAACACTCAGTCCAGCAAGGCAATTTCTACACCCTCTCAGTCTTCCTGTACCACTCAACCCATTCACTCTTCGCCTGAGATCAGCACTACAACCAACCCGTCTTCGGAACCTGTTGTTCATCGGTCCAGACCGGCACATGCTCCTCATCCAATGAAAACTGTCTCGAAATCAGGAATACAGAAGCCGAATCCCATCTACTCCCTGTCCACTTCTACTTCAGATGATCAGGTACCTATTTCCTACAAACAGGCCATCAAACACTCACAGTGGGGTGCTGCCATGGCAGAGGAAATCCAAGCATTACAACGTCAACATACGTGGTCTCTTGTCTCACCACCACCTAACAAATCTGTGCTGGGTTGCAAGTGGACGTTTAAGATCAAACGACTACCTTCAGGACAGGTCGATCAGTATAAGGCGAGACTAGTGGCACTTGGAAATAGACAACAATTTGGCGAAAACTACACAAAGACATTCAGTGCAGTCGCGAAAATGCCGACCATTCGCTTGCTTCTTACACTCGCTCTGAACAGGAAATGGAACATTCTCCAACTCGATATATCCAATGCCTTTCTACACGGGGATCTAACCGAGGATATCTATATGAAACAACCGCAGGGATTTATCGATTCCAACCATCCAACAGCGGTTTGCAAACTACACAAATCACTATATGGCCTTAAACAAGCGCCAAGACAGTGGTTTCACAAGCTTACCAACTTTCTTCAAACTCGCGGATTTCGGTTTAGCCGCTCTGATCCTTCTCTACTCATTTACACTCACGATAACATTCAAATTTACTTTCTTACCTATGTTGATGATATCATTCTTACAGGAAATAATCACAAGGCAATTTAGTCTCTTCTACAGGAACTCAACTCCACGTTCGCTCTCAAACAACTAGGACAAATTAATCTCTTCCTCGGGATTCAAGTCCAGACTCACTCGCAAGGTCTATTCCTCACACAAGCTCATTACGCGGCAAAGCTGCTGAAATCGGTTGGAATGACGGAGTGCAAGAGTGCTCCCACGCCAATGGCTTCCATCTCCAGTTCCAAACACAACACGTCACAGCCCTTCTCTGACCCGTCTCTCTACCGCAGACTGGCCGGATCGCTACAGTACTTATCGATCACTCGACCAGATATTGCATTTGCAACAAATAGAGTTTGCCAACATATGCAAAATCCCACGGTTCAACACTACAAGGAGCTCAAACGCATTCTTCGCTACATCAATGGAACACTCTCCTTCGGGTTGCCGATTGTCACAAGTGATCTTCACATTCACTCGTATACTGATGCAGACTGGGCGTCCGACAACACAGACAGAAAATCGACTTCCGGTTTCGTCAACTTTCTCGGACCAAACTTGATATCTTGGACAGTTAAGAAGCAAGTCACGGTAGCAAAATCCTCCACAGAAGCTGAGTATAGATCCCTATCGGCTGATATTTCGGAAGTCATTTGGCTAAGACGCCTCGCTGCGGAACTTCAAATAGAGCAGAAAACTCCAACTCCGGTATACTGTGACAACATCTCAGCAATCGCCATAGCCAAAAATCCTGTCTTTCATGCCCGGACAAAGCATATCGAAATTGACTATCAATTTATCCGACAACACATATCATCCGGTGACATTCAAATTCAACATATCTCGTCTCAGCATCAGATTGCCGATATCCTCACAAAGCCACTATCGGTTTCTCGTTTCAACGAGCTCAGACACAAGTTAACCATTCAATCAAATGAATGCTTCACTTGAGGGGGGCTGACAGAGCATCTATGCGTATTCAGCTTCTAGGCATACTCATATAAATAATATTACTGCTTTACCCTGTATCAAACCTTTATAAATACTTCTGTACTTAGTATTCAATAATAAGATTTTTCCATTTTACTTCTCCAAAATTACAGCTTCTCTCGGCTTGCTTTATTCGCTCAAGAAGATCTGTTCCTCTATCAGATAGAAGCTCGTACAGAGAAAATACCCGGTGGCTTTTCTTTAATTTAAAATTATAAGGTTGTTTTCTCTTAAGTTTACTTTACGAGAAGTTTATCTTGATTATGCTTCTTCACTTTGATGATTATTCAAGATTGTTTGCTTGGAGAACTTATCCGCTTAATGGTTTACTAATTCGAGGATTCTAAAATGAACATCTTATTTTGATGCTAATCTTGAATTGAATATCCTGTAATTCTTGATTGGATTAATTTTTTTAAAATGAGGGTTCATTTTATGAATCATGTCACATTGTTTTCTATTGCTTCAAATTATGCTAGATCACTCCAAGTTGGCTCTGCTACTACTTCTATTGCTAGATTATTGGTTGTGTAAGTTTTAGTCGAAATAGATATCTCTAATAAATTTGAAAATGAAGTTAGGCTTGGCTCCAAAAAGAGAGTAGTTTATGAAAAAGTGAAAATTTGAAAATCTACATTTATTTTGTGACCATTGTAAAATACAGGGACATTTAGCTAGTAGGTTTGATGCACAAAATTGTTCATTATGTTTACCATGTAAGCAAACATTTGAAACATTTAAATCAGGAATGGTCATATTATAATGGTGAGCAATAGTAAAGAATATGCAAATGATAGACATCCATGCAAATGGACTGGATGCATCAAATGGTATATTCTATATTCTTGTTTATTTCATTGAGTAACTAAATGAGCTTTTTAACAAGCTATTGTCCCATCTGAATTGTGTTTGGTCATGAAAATCCAACAACATCCAATAATGATTTAATTAGATGTTGTAGAAGCTAAAGTTATTGTTCCTTGTTGTTGCAAAGCTAGAAAGTCCTAAGACATCGCTTGCTACTATTGTGGATGTTGGATTGCTTAAGATATACAATTAGTATTGGGAGGCTAAGGTTGCAATAGGTTATAAGAGGCCACTTCAAAGATGGGTAACCATTTGATATATGTTTATTCATTGGCAATGGAAGCTGCGGTAGGTGATAAAAGACCAGTTGGTTATTAAGAGAAAACTTATGTTACACATGTTGCTCACTCATGAGAATCTTGGGTTGAATAAAAATTTGTTCAAGTTTAGGTGATTGAGATGGTGGAGATACTTTGGGCGGACCAATGCTGATACTGGGGCAATAATAAGAGGACATATGTGAGCATATGGAGGGTTGGTGGTGTGAGTTGTGATTGGAAGGTATAAGGGAAGGTAATATCATCGAATATGACATGGAGAAACAAAAAAAAAAGAAGAGGGATTCAAGCACTTTATTCTTTTTGTTTTTTTAGAATAACCAATTAAATACACATTAGTTCGAGAAAGGTGTAAGTTGGGGTAGAGCTTATTATTATAGCCAAGGAAAACATGAGCAACCAAAAAATCAAAGGAATTTATATTTGGGTGGCTTGCAATATAGGAGTTGGTAAGGGAATTTATTATTATTTATTTTAGAAGGCAGAGAAATAATTAAGTAAAAAGTAGTTTGAAGAGCCTTGACCTAAAAACTATATGGAAGATGAGGTTCATGAAAAGTGTGTGGGTTGTCTTCAAATATTTATGCTTGACCAACCTATTTTGTTTAGGTGTATAAAAACATCATAATTGGTATAAGATATTGCGAGCATAACAAAATGAAGAAAGAGATTAAGTAATCTATTTTCTATACCCCCACCCCCAATCCAACAAATCTCAGAATTTTTATAAGGGGATTAAACTATTTTCCACCATAGTTTTAAATCTAATAAACTTTTGAGTACTCTAAGATTGGGCATGCATAAGAAAAACTAAAAAAAAGAACATTCTTTAATAAATGAAATATAATATTTATTTAGATCAATTAGTAGAGATAATTGGGGAAGATCCCTATACATCTTAATTGATTAAGGCAATAGGTTTGTTATAGTGATTTGGAAACTTTGTAGATCCAGATCAATGACCTTCTGTAGAATTACAGACATTACAAAGTAAAAATTTTTGAGGAATTTTAAGAGAGTTGTGCTTTTTGGAGATGAGGAAGAGTATTGAGGCATTGGGATGGTCATGCTAAATATTTTAATGAGTGGATGGTCATGCAAATAGTGCTTGGAGAATTGGAAGTCGGTCGACTAATAAGAATATGATAGAGACCATTTCGACAAGATATCCTAACAAGAAACTGATGTGTTTTTTATCTTTTTTTTTTGGATAAAATCCTGAGCGGCCTACGCATTAATTAAAAAAAGAAGGGGTTACAAGGTCCTTAGAAGGAATCTCCAGCTCACCAATGCTCGAAAGAGCTACAAAAGAAAGCCAAAAAAATTCTAAGAGCCGGTGGTTCCTTAATCTAAGAATTACAAAAAAACCTAAGTACAATCTAGGGTTGCAAGAAGATAGCACAAAAAAAAGGAAGCACAAAATAATATCATTCAGCACTAACTTCTTGCAAAAAGAGAAGTTTACCCTCCAATAATCAGAGGTCTTAAACACCCTGCATAAGATAATAAGCTAAGTTTCCGGGCACCAAATCTGCAGAAAGAAAATACTCAAACACCAAAGAATCATTTTGCAAGTATACTGGAAAGAGTTAAAATTTAAGCATTTGATAAATAAAAAAGGAAGAGTAGTGTCAAACCCATCCATGAGATCAAACACAGCAGCCACAATATGTAGAAGACAAAACAGATAGAGGGCAAACATATTAATCAATAAAGTATCACCCATGACATAACCAATCGTAACCTGGGTAAGAGCATCAGTCTTAACAGAAACAGGGTTATGAATCTTCTCAGTAAACCTCATAGTCATGCAGGCACCTACCATAACTAGAAGAAAATCAACCCCATACACTAAATTAAGGGATTTAGTAATCAGTAAAGTATCACCCAGATTGATCACAAACCCACTAAACTCTCCAATAACCTGGAACAGAGCAAGCTCCATAGCCCAGTTTCCCACATAGGTCAAAAAAGCCAAAACCAAGGTATTCCTTAACACATTATCCAGTTAGCCAACAGTCAGAAATAAAAAAATCCCACCTCATCAAAGTAAAAAAATAGTACTTAAGATCAGTGGCGAAGCCTGAAAATTTATCAAGGGGGGCCTAAATTATTTTAGTAAAATTTTCCCTCAACTTTTTTCATCCGGGCTTGGGACCGGCATAGGCAGTTTTCTCCGAACTTCATCCCGAATATTAGGATTAAAGTTAACAATGGGAATTCGTAGTCTTGGACCAAATGGAAGATTTTCAACACTTACTTCTATATTATTGGATAAATCAACATCCACTCAAATACGCTTTTCTTTATGATCTTCATCCTGACTGCTATTGTCATTTGAGGTTTTTGAAATTGAAGATCGTTTGAAATATCTCTCCATAATATTCCAACTCAAAGATGCCTTAAGATTAATCTAATTATATATCTATTCAAAAATCAATAAATAAAACTTATAAAATCAACCTTATAAATGCAAATAAACAAACAATAATACTTGTAAAATCAAACAAAAGAAAAAAGATTTGTTCCTTTGCAAATTTCGGCCAAACATCCCAAAAAATTTCTCAAATTTTCATTTTTTTTCACTTCGACAAAATTTAAATGCTTGTGCTTCAAGAGATTCCCATTCTATGAAAATGATATATAAATTTATAGCTTGGATATCATATTTTACTTCAAGCAAAAGAATAAGACATGATTCATCTTTTCATAAAACTAAATTAATATTAGTTGTTTTAGCAGCAGAGTGAAAAAATCATAAGAACAAGTCGGGTCTTTAGTGTTCCTTCAAATTTTGTTCAGTTTTTCTAGCAGCAGAATGAAAAAATAAAAAAAAAACCTCTAGGCCGTGCAAGAGAAGCTGTGGCTACGAGAGAAAAAATAATAATAAGGCGTGAAGCTGTTTCTCACTGATTTTTGAAACGATCTCTGTTTCTCACTCTTGTTTGCAAGACATAATATTATAATAATGAGTGAAGGCGTAAAGCTACAGATGCGGGATTGCGAGAGAAAAGGCATCGTTGGTAGCGCGCAGGGCATGCGAGACTGCGGGAAAGGGCCGAATGAGTGAACCGGTAAACCGGGGGGGGGGCGGGGCACATGCGCCCCCTCGCCCCCACCCCCCCTGTTTAAGATAAACATCATGAAGAGAATATACCTCTAAGCCTTCTATCAATAGACATTTCTAGAAATCCAACCAGAAAAACCCACCAAAACAGAAAGAACAGAAAACAGGTCAGGTCCAGAGACAAAAACTGACAAAAGATAATGGAAAGAACATAACAAGATAATCAGATATTGCGAATATGAGGTAAGCTACATTTATCCATATTAATCAAACCTCTTAACAAAGAAGGAATATCAGACATGTTAAATTCCTATAAAGTATCAATGTGACACTAGTATTTGGCCAACTAATCCGCACAGGCATTTCCCTCACAATAATTAAGATTAGATAGAAAATATTTAATTTTTCTAATGGTATAAAAGTCATGAGGATTACCAATTTCATCCTTTTGAATGATGTGCATTAAAAGTTTAACATCAACCTCAATATCCACATGCTCAATTCCCAATCTCTGACACAACTTCAAACCATGAGATAAACTCATAAGTTAAGCAGAAATGACAGAACATAAAATAAGAGGACCAGAGAAAGCAGCTATAACCCCACCATGGTGGTCATGGATTATACCACCCATACTAGTAACTAAAGTACCAACCGATCCATCAGAGTTGAGCATAACATAAGGGGAGGAAGGTTTGAGCCACCTCACAATACGCTCAGTTTTATGAATCGAACCACCATCAAAAGGAAAACCAAAATGAGCAGCTATATAGCGACAATTTTTAAAGTTTATAACCGAAAGAAGATTGACAGACTAAAAATGCAGAATTTTATTTCTAACATTGGTAATGACTTGGTTAGCATCCATCTTGATCTAATTATGTTTAGAATCATTCATAGCCTTCCAAAGGAACCACATAATCAGAATAGGGAGTAAATTATATATATGGCCTTTGTTGTTAATTAACCAATGATTAAGCATACCGGCAACATCACAATTAGTATTCATAGTATCTTTATCAGCAAGATTAAAAAAATAGCACCAACCTTTTTGAGCAATCACACCATTTATAAAAACATGCCTAATATTTTCACTACTAAAGCAACATTGTCACTTAGAAGGAAAAATAAATCTTTTTCTCCACAGGAGATTATCCACAGGAAGGTATCCTTTAAGACATCTCCAAACCAAGATAGAATAAGATAAAGAAATATTATAATGCCACATTGAAACTGATGTGTGTTTTTATTCTTACTAATAAAATTGTAGGCATCGAATAAAATAGAATAATCATTATCATTCATGAGAAGTGAACTAGAAGAAGGCTATGAAAAAAACTCAAAGCATATGTGGGGAAAAGAAGATTATAGGTATGAATCGATAAGATGCCTTTGCCGAAGTTAACAATAACAAGAGAAGTTCCATTTCCTCTTATCACTTTATCAGCGCCATGGCATACTACATGTTGTTGTAGTTGAGTTAAGTTGGGTGTAAGATGAGATGTAGTTCATAAATAGAGGTATCAATATGATAAAGTGTCAGCTGATGTAGCTAAGAGAGCTACTATAGCCATATGAGGAGTGGTGCAATGTAGTTTAAAATAGTTATAAGCATGTAGTTAAATGAAAAAAAGGGGTTTTTTTTTTTTTTGCAATTTTGACGAATCATCTTAGAAATTTTTTACTTACCATACTGCTTTCTGAGGGAGCAAAACTTCGATGGAAACTATTATGTGAGGAATCTAATCGTGTTGACCAATCTTGTTATTATGCTTCCTCAAACCTCAAGTTTATCATAGTCTCTTAGGGATGCGTGCACTGGGGGGGGGTTAATTTATTTTTTGTACAACTTCTAGAATTGTGTACCCGAGTGCCCCGACGCTGTGTTCCTGAGCTCCCCAGCGTTGAACGATAGAGAACAGAGCATTGTAGCAGTTAGATACGACATCACAATGGATCAAGACAGATGTTCAAGTGCCGCAGTGCTATGAGACAAATTGAATGGTTTTCTTTTTTGTTTTTCAAAAGGGTTGCTTCCCTTGGAGTTATTTTACTTGGTTTGCTCTTATATTTTGAGAGTGTAGAAATTGAGAAGGATGCATGTGAGAAGAGAAGCAAGGAGAGAGCTAGAGAGAAGAGAGATATGTACTTATTTAACCCAATTTTCATAGTGGATTTCTAGGTGTGGTGTGGCTTCATAGTTATTTTCCTATTTTGAGTTATTTCATGTCAAATCCTAGTGTCCTTTATTTTTCTGTTGCTTTTACTTTCTTGCTTGTTTTGTCATTGTGCTGTTTACTCTTCATTCCCTAACACAAACTAGTAATAGATCCTCTACCATGACCATGAGAAGAATTTAAGTAGGAACATGCTTGACATGTTACTAGAGTACTAGTAGGAAAATCATAAATGAGATTATCTTTAACAGTCATTAGTGATATTTATTTCTTCACTACTCAAAAAAGATTATAGATGTTCAAGACTTATGGAAGAGAGTATTGTATGTATTATAGTTTTAAAGGATTGATAAGTGAATGATAAGTTACGGAGAGTATACAAAATTATATCCTCATCGTCTTTGTAAGATTCCACAATAGTGATGTTGTCGACAAGTAAAAATTATTTATTTAGTGAATAAATATTGAGTCATGATATATTTTTTCAAGGAAATTTGGTGTAATTTATTCCTTAATTGAATCCTCTATTAATGATTAGTGGTTCAATTTCAGAGAAAGTGTCTAGGTTTAGACTTTAAGAAAGAAAAAAATAGTAATTATAGAATAAATTATCATGATTATAGTTTGATCAACATCTATATACATTATAAAGTAGGTCAGGAAGAGGTTGTCCTTTGGTATCATCTGCCATTTCCCTAGGACATGTAACAGAACAACCATGAAATCCTCAAAGCAATTTTTATTGAAGATTTTTAGGATTTTGGTTCTCTATACAAGAAAATTTTTGGTGGTGAGGTGAGGTGGGTAGTAGCAATATGCTTGATACTAGACAAGAGCAATTTCAATGGAGGATAGATAATTCCATTGAAGGTTGAAGTTAAAAAGTAGAGACTGGAAGCATTTGTTGAGCTATCTCTCTGATACCATAAATAATTGAATAGATTTGCAAGAAGTAGAAGAAAGAGTAATTTGCTACAAAAATGAAAAAGAGCACATAAATGTAGAAGAAAGAAGTTCATTTCTCATATTCAATCATTTGCTTGCTATAGTGGTATGTATATATATTATGAATGGGTTACTAGTTTGTTATAGGATGATAAAGACATCTCCTGAGAATGCTCAAGATTTTGTTTTCTGTTATTATTAAATAAAAATGATCATGAACAAGCAAAAGATAATACCTGCAAAAGGGAGGTATGCATACCATGTTGGAAGAGTTAGTTAAACTTCCATATTACAAACAAATGCAACAATCTTTCTCCATACTTCATCTTCCTTTAAATCATTCTCATGCTTCTCTTTTAATTAAGATACTACAATAAAGCAATGGGTGACATCGATTCAGAGGGGGCTCAACGAATCCATATCAACGATTCGGTGGCGGTCGCCGGACACCACTCCAAGAACTCCTTGGAGCAAGAACCCCCACCTAAGAACAATCTTAGGATACAAACATTCACAAGAGAGTAAAAAATCTAATTTTTTTAATCTCCAAATCTCCCTATTACAAGACACTTGTGAGACCTCGTTCCCTTACTGTTCCTCTCTGACTTGGATTTTCCTCCCAGGATCGTCCGGGACGATAGTGAGATTGTCCAGACCGATCTGTACTGTTCAAAATACCATCCTGAGAATAGTTCTGGGAACCGTCCAGGACGATCGATTTTGGTCTGATCGTCCCGGGACGATTTGGCGATCGGCCGGGCCGATCATCCTAATGATATAAGAAAATCGGCTCGTTTTGAGGAGAGAGAAAAACATTTTTATAAAAA
>NW_021318595.1:4535476-4646348 GCF_001605985.2 Dendrobium catenatum
TGATTTGATTTCCGCTGTATAGACTTGATTTCATTGACGACGGATTTCTGCATTGCATAGATTCATTGACCATTGATTGACTTGATTTGATTGACCTGCATATTGATAGCATCGCCATGCTTTGATTTCAGTTGTAGGCTTTGGTGACCTGCTGGGCTTTGTAAGCTCATTATATGTGGTTAAAATTTTCAGGTCCGAGCAAGGCAACTGGAATAGAGTTCGATCAGAATGTCAGACAAATCCTTTCACTATTGATATCTGGGGCATCACAACACTCGCCTATATTTATAGACTTCAGGTAGCCACATAATAGGCTACACAAGAGATAGTGCTACACAAGAGATAGTGCTACACCAATCACTAATAATAAAATACAATTTATTTATATGGATGCTCCTGCGTCAATGGGCTATTAATTGAATTATCAATCGTACTAAAATTTATAGGTTTTGGCTAGCATTTGTCCAATCTCTTCCTCCCTCGCTCTCTCTCATATTATACATTAATATCTAACAAAGAATTTAAATTATAGCAAGAGAATAATAAGTAATGTTGAGCTCTGCATTCAAATAATGGGGGCCTCTTAATATATATCTATTATGTACAAATACATACTAAATCCACACTTTAAAAAATTCCAATAATGATGCTAGTACAATAATGATAGTTAGGCTAATTTAGGAGTGGTACATGCCTCTTTAATTCTCCCTTGACAATACATGTGCAAAAATGCTAATTAAGCTAAATATAATTATATTGTTGGTATTCTAACTAGAAGAAGCATTTTTTATGTTGGCTTTGAGAGCTCAGCGAGAGATGAGATCGGGAGACCACGAACACGAACAAAGACAAGAAAGAAAATGATTTTATTCATTCATTCCTACGGTACATACAAGCATATAAATAGAAATAAGAGTGTACAATGTAATTGCAGAAAAAACTTAGTTAGGTAAGTCTTGTTTAGACTTAGGTGTATGGGTTAACACCCCCTTGCAAACTGATGAGTCTGAGGATGAAGTTAGTTTGAGGTTGATGTGATGAAATTGAGCCATTGAAAGAGCTTTAGTAAAGATATATGCAATCTGGTCTTTGGTGGAGATGTGGTGAACATAAATTGTTTTGTTCTTGATGCAGTCGCTGATGAAGTGACAGTCAACTTCAATGTGCTTGGTTCGAGCATGGAAAATAGGATTGTTGGCCAGGACAATGACAGATGTGTCATCGATCTCAGAACAAGTTTGTTGGTTCAGGTTGAGGGCAACCAAGTTCTTAAAGAAGTTGGCAAAGCCATATAAGATCACCTGTAGCGGTTGCTAGGGCTCGATATTTGACTTTGATAGAAGATCGTGCAATGATCTTCTGTTTCTTGACACTCCAGGAGATAAGAGATGATCCGAGAAAAGTACAATATCATGTTATTAATTTTCTGTCATGTTGGTCTCCGACCCAATTTGAGTCAACATAAGAGATTAAATTAAGGGAATTGCGAAATAGAGGTAGGCCAAGATTTATAGAACCCTTGATATATCGAAGAATGCGTTTGACTCCCTCAAAATTAGAGTTAGTTGGCATATGCATGTATTGACATGCTTTGTTTACCGCATAGGATATATCAGGTCAAGTTAGTGTAAGATATTGGAGAGATCCAACTAGTTGCTTATACAATAAGGAATCAAAAAATAAATTGGAAGAGTTGGCAGTTTTGTGAGACTTAGCTATTATTGGCGTGTTAACCGGTTTACACTGAAGCATTCCTGCGCGTTGGAGAATTTTTTGAGAGTATCAACTTTGATGAAGAAGAATCCCATCCTTTGTTGGAACCGCCGTTATACCTAGGAATTGAGAAAGTGTGCCTAGGTTTCTCATGTTAAACTGCAGGTGTAGATTATTTAGAAGATGATGTATGGTTTGGACATTATTACCTGTCACTATAAGATCGCTGACATATATAAGAAAATAAATTTGTATTTTTGAAGTATTATAGATCATGAGAGAAGGATCAGAATTACTTGTAGTGAAGCCTTGTTTATGCAAGAATCCAATAAACATCGCAAACCATTGGCATGGTGATTGCTTAAGGCCATAGAGAGCTTTGTTTAATTTATAGATGTGGTTGGGATGGAGCTCATCTATGAGTCCGGGTGGTTGACGCATATAAACCGTTTCTTGGAGGGAGCCATGGAGGAAAGTATTTGATATGTCAAGTTGATGAATTTGCCAATTTTTATGTAATGCAAGAATAATGAGGATACGGAAGTTAGGTATCTTGGCAACAGGAGTACTGAAAGATTCATTGTAGTCCAGACCAAATTCTTGTTTATAACCGAGAGCCACAAGTCTAGTCTTGTGTTTAGTAGTTGATCCGTTAGAGTGAAATTTTGTTCGGAATATCCATTTGCACCATAGAATATTTTGAGTGGGAGAGAAAGGCACAAGATCCCAAGTTCCTTGAGATTGGAGAGCTTGAAATTCTTGTGATATGGCAGAGTGCCAATGTTGGTGTTTGCAAGCTTGAGTGTAGGATGTTGGGTCTTGATTGGTAATTTGGTGCGTAAGATTGAAAATGAGTTTGGGTTTTAGATTGCATGTTTGCGAACGGGTTATCATTTGATGTTTGGGAATGATGAGACTAGAAGATGTCGAAGTAGTGTGGTGATTGGGTGAATTATGAGAATATTGATAGGTAGATATTTGAGGTGAGATACTGCTAGTGGGAAGATTAGTGGATATAGATCATTGGGACACATACTGTGAAGAATTTTAATTGTAAACCACAGACTTAGGTTGAGAGTTAATGGTTTATGAAGGAACTAAAAGAAGAGGAGGAAGATTAGAGGATGCAATGAGACTATGGACGGAACTTGGATTTGATTGTATGGAAAGACTTATTCATTAAACACGACATGACGAGAAATATAGATTTTGCTAGTTAGAAGATCTAAGCATAGATAACCTTTTTAAGAGGTGGCGTAACCGACAAAAACACAAGGTTTGGAAAATGAGTCAAGTTTGGATTTAGCATGCGGTGGGAGCCAAGGATAGTAAAGGCATCTGAAGATTTTAAGATGAGTGTAAGTGGGTAATTTGTTGTAAAGCAAATCATGTGGAGTTTTTTTTGTGTAACATACGACTAGGTAGAAGGTTAATGATGTGAATAGCAGTGTAGAAAGCGTGAATCCATAGCCATTGAGGAGCATTTGAGTGGATTAAGAGACTTCGAATTGTCTCCAAGATGTGTCAATTCTTTCTCTCAGTGATGCCATTTTGAGAGGGTGTGTATGGGCAAGTGTATTGATGACGCATACTCGAAAGTTTACAGAAATTCTAGAATTGTTTATTAATATACTTTCCACCTCTGTCTATTTAAAGAGTTTTAATATGTTTGTTAAAATTACATTTAATAAAATTATAAAATTCCAAAAATTTAGAAAAAACTTCAGATTTCTGCAAAAGAGGATAAACCCAACAGTATTTAGTATGATCATCTATAAAAGAGACATAGTAACGAAATCCATGCGATGAAGCAAGACTGCACAATTTCAAAAGGAGAAGATGAACTAGAAATAGACTTATAGAATGACAATCTATGACTTTTTGCAAGGTTACAAGTATTACAAGAATGAACAGTAACATTGGAATTTATATGTGAATGTAACCGAGCAGAGAAAGAAACTTGCGTATGTCTGGGTGACCAAGACGTCCATGCCAGAGATCATGAACGATTTGCACAGAAAGTAAAGCTAGCGCATAAGGTGGAGTAGATGAAGAAATGTGGTAGAGTCCATTATGGCATGAACCTTGAAAGAGAATCTGCTTGGTCTTCAAGTCATAGATTTGGTAACCACGTGAAGAAAAAACAACGATACAAGAATTATCACGAGTTAGTTGGTGAACCGATAATAAATTGAATGATAAATTTGGTACATGATGAAGATTGTTTAGTTGGAGACTACTTGAGTGAGTTTGAAGAAGCCCTTTACCCGTATGATGTATGGGCACACGATAACCATTGCCTAAAGTAACTTGTGAATTACCTTCATAAGGTTCAACGGAAGAGAATTGAGAGGGATCTGATGTAAGATGTGTAGATTCCCCGCTATCTAGGAATCAATCTGGTTGACGGGGTTGTTCGGTTGGACTAAAGAATGCTTGATTGGGTGAATTTTCTTGATAGGTGGTGTCGTCAAGATATCAACACTTCACACCAGAGTGTACTCTTTATGTATATATTTGTCAAATGATACTTTTGTTTTGCTGTTTTCTGGTTCGATTAGAAGGAGCAGCTAGCCGAGTGTTACGAGTGTAGGAGCAGCAACAATTAGCATTATTACGCCCATGACCACGACCTCGAGTAGCCACAAGAGCCAAAGAATTTTCGGTAAGATGTAGAGATTGAAGTTCTTTGGAGGTTTCTTGGGCAAGATTCACTTCTTCACTACAAAGAAGTGTGTAAAGGTCATCAAGATTTATAGGTTGTAGATTTGTGTGGATAGCAATTTTGAAGGCTTGGTAAGTTTTGGGTAAGCCATTCAACGTGTAGAGGATAACATCCTCCGGGTCTATAGTGCTATCAACAGCTAAAATCGTCTCAATCTTGGACTTGATGGTGAGAAGATATTGGGACATGGATTGCTCACCTTTAGAAAGATGATAAAGCTCATTCTTTAATTGAATGATTCGTGATCGAGTGGAAGCTTGCAATCGGTGAGATAGGGTAGCCCATATATCAGCGCAATTTTTTAGGGAGAGAACATAGGGTAGAATGGAAGATGTAATAATGGAGAGTAAAGCAGCGGAAAGATTTTGATCAAGAAGATTCCACGAAGGGAGTAAGGGATCATTGTCTTAGGGAGGCTTATGCGATCCATGAACAAAGCCTTTGAAGCCGTTGGCGACAAAGATTTTCTCGACTTGTGACCTCTATAAAGGGTAATTGTCGGTTGTGAGGGAATTAGAAACGAGATTATTGATGTTGCTAAGAACAAATTTGAGTTGGGGAAGAATATCTACGAGAGAAAAAGAATTTGAGGATTTTGTAGTAACGGGAGATGTGATGGAGGATTCGGCCATGAAAGCAACAAAAGAAAACCAAACGAACGAAAAAGAGAATCCGTAGAAGAAGAAAAACCAAAGAAGGTAGAAGAGGAAGACTTATCTTGGCTCTGACACCATGAGAGCTCAGCGAGAGATGAGATTGGGAGACCACGGACAAGAACAGAGACAAGAAAGAAAATGATTTCATTCATTCATTCCTAGGTACAGACAAACATTTAAATAGAAATGAGAGTGTACAATGTAATTGCGGAACAACATAGTTAGTTTAGACTTAGGCGTATGGGTTAACAGGCTTTCACTAATTTTTGTGTTGCATGCATGGATACTATTTGTTCAGAAAAGGATCAGCTAGTAGAGATTGCATACATGCTTGTACGTAGTTAGCTGTTCATACAATTCACAAGGATATTAGTTCACGTACGTGATGCATAGTATATATATATATGAAATTTGCTTCAGTTGTTTTTAAGAGTCTTAGATCCATTAAACGTACATAAAATTAAGAAAGTCCCAGTCATATATATACGGATGAAATAGCACATGTAGTTGTGGTTTATTAATTATTCCATGCGATGCAGTTGCCCATGCTTGGAGACTTCGAAGCTTTCCACCGGGACGCCACTTCTTTTCTCCTACAAAAGTGATCGATCAAAATTAATTAGACTAGAAAAATAATAAGACTAGGAAATTAATTGGTCAATTATAAAAATATACGTACTTGCTGAATGGCTGTTGTTGCCCTCCTTGCTCCGCTGGTACCGGTAGCAGAATAGAAAAGGGCGCGAGGGTCGCATTTAGCCCACTGCAATTATTTAGTCGACCATCAACGCTATAATTAATTATTACTAAATATTGAAAGTAGACATGTTTTCATATATATATGCACGTCTCTTACATTCTTGGCAGCAGTACTAAATGCTTCACGGTGTGGAATGTCAGGCTGTGCAGCTTTGATTCTCTGTATCTCTTCCCTATAATTGTGCCAAGAGAAAGAATTAATCAAATTCAAATTATTTTGTGGAAAGACAATTGATAACTGAAATATTGTGCTAGTGGTTGTATATTTGTAGCAATTAGGGTTAATCTTCTTATTTCTTTCATGCTACAACAACCCTCTTCCCACATAAACTTTTTTTTTTTTCCTGTATTACATACACATTAGGGAAAACAAAAGTTGGGACATGCTGAGAACATAAAAGTTGCTCCCAATCTGACGGTACTTAAAGCTCTAATCATTCATAAATTCTTCCAGGCCGCCAATGCATGGCAACACAAGTATGTCTTTTACCGCTTAAATTAACTATGAGATTGATAACAGCTCAGTTTTGTCTTGCCTCCAATTATGTGGATAACAATATCACTAAAACGAATATAAAACTTAATTAAACTAATAACTTAATTAGTACTTCCATTCTTTGTTTTTTTTTTTCTTCTGGATAAAAAGAATAAATTAAATGCTTTAGCTTAGCATCAATATATATGCATCTTCCTTATCTTTTATGGGACGCTGACCTTAACCCATTTGACCCTCTTTCGATTGGCAATTCTAATGTCGTAGATGACGGAATCCGACAATTTATCCTAAGCAGAAGCTTTCTAAACCATCAGATTTTCTTTTGAAAAGAAAGATTTTCTCATTGGATAATAAACCTATCAAATTGGTGAAACTTCATCCATTGGATAACTCCTTAGAACCTACACTGCATGCAAGAAAGCCATTCCTTTTTCTTCTTCCTCTTCTCATTATATATATTCCTCTACATGAGCTGGGTATTCTTATTAGTAATGAGGATTTTGTTACCAGTTGTAAAGTGGTTAGATGGTTAAAACCGTTGTCTCCTTCGTTGAAACTCAATTCTGATGGTTCTGTTGATAATAATTATGCTGGTTTTGGGGGTATAATCAGGGATTTTACGGGCAAGGTTTTGGTGGCTTATGCGGGTCCTTTACCTGCGTGTAAGATCATTCTTGCTGAGCTGATGGGCTTATACAAAGGTCTTTTTATTTGTATTAATAGAGGTTTTGTTAATATTGAGATTGAGGTGGATGCCTTAAGTATTATTCAAATTATTAATAACGCTGAGGTGTTTCATCCTCAAGAAAATTCGTTTGGCCCTCTCTTCTATAAACTATACTATATATGAAGCATTTGTTTAGAGAAGGTAATGCTTGTGCTGATTTTTTGGCTAAAACTGGGAGCAGATTGGATGAAGATAGAGAATTTGATGTGAATACTTTGCCTCATATTCTAAAAAGTTTGGTGACTCTGGATAAAATTGGATTTCCTTATGTGCGTTCTTTCTGATGTTCTGTGTGGGTTTATTACCTTTGCTTTTGTTTTACTGGGTATATATGCTGCCTTCTACTCATCCTGTCTTTGGTTTTTTCTGTTCTACTATTCCTGGTAGTGGCTGTTGTGTTGCTCTAGTCTCGGGGTCGGTCAATCCTGGGAGCTGGAAGCTTGTCATTTTATTTAGGGACATGGTTTTAACTTCCTTTAGTATCTGGAATCTGTTTTGGAGGCTCCAATTTTTTGGGTGTTTACAGATTTGGTTTTTCTTATTTATTGGGTGGTGGATTAAAAAAAAAATATATATATATATATATATTCCTCTACATATGCATACAATTAAATGCAGTGCAAATGCCTTGAGCATGTACTTATGATGTTATTTTATCAAAGTATATATGTAAACTAATGGATAAGACATTTCGTCTGATAACTAATGTCGAATCCTTGAGACAATTTCTATATATGTGAAGTTTAATAAGCTGATTATGTACAATTCCTCAACCACTAAATCTTTGATATACTAGTTAGTAAGGTTTAAACACAAATCACTACATAAATTTGAAATAAATTCTTAGTCAACCATTGATTGCAGTTAGGAAAGGAAGAAAATACCTTTAGTTACGTACGTGTCAGTTACATGAAGCGCAGCAATTCAACAAGCATACCATCATAGTATATAACCATTAATACTTCAGACGATAAATAGAAAACTTGCAAGAAGAATTGCAAACTGCGTAGAGCTACTAATAGCAGCTTTCCTAAAGCTATCAAATACACGATTAAATGCAATCATTAACAACTAAGAGGGCAGGAATGTACATTATAAGACAGGTGGTAACAAGCAAAAGCAGAAAATATGACAACGTAAATAGCATATGCTGATAGAAAAATAGAACATATATGTGTTTGCATACTCGATCTAAAAATAATTGAGGAAAATTTGAAGCATGGTATTAAGACTGATGGAAAAAAAGTTTAAAAAGGATATTCTCATATGCTTAATTTGAATCAATATGAGAAGACAGATAATTAAATTTCAAAGATAAAACTGAAAAGTAGGATCTACAACAACAGCAACAAGCCTTTATCTCACTATGTGGGGTCGGCTACATGAATTCTTTTTCTTTATTATGTTATGTTAAGAATCAAATTCTCATCTAAATCTAAAAAAGAAATGTCATTTCTAATATTTTCTAACCAAGTCTTTTTGGGTATACCTCTATCTTTTTTAATATAAGTCAAATCTAATACATCTACTTTCCTAACTGGGTCATTGAAAAGCTGCCGTTTTATGTGACCAAACCATTTAAGACGTCTCTCTCTAATCTTATCTTTTACTGGAGCTACTCCAACCTTTTCACTATATGCTTATTATTTCATATCCTGTTTTTAAGAGTAAAGCCACTCATCCACCTGAGCTTTCTGACCATCTCTAAAACACTTAACTTAATAGTATTCTTCTCTTTTAATGATTAACATTTTGCACCATAAAGCATTGTAGATCTCACTACTATCTTATAACTAAAAATGTAGAAGATATTTAAACAAAAATATAAATATAAAAGTTACTGAAAACTATTCTTTGGTGTTAATATCATCCACTTTTGAACATTTGTCATAAATGTAACTTTGATTATCTGTCTTCTTATTCTTAAAGAGAGAGGATTTAGACATATCAGATTCAGAATAAATTTTTAGAATTACATGAATGCTAAGTAATAAGTATTTGTGTTTGGTTTTTGCCTGTAAAATGCTTCAAAAGCCTTCTAATTGAATATATTAAATTTTGTAAGTTATAGTCAAAGTTTTGGATTTGAATTAATTTCATCATCATTGACTTTGTTCCTTTACACTCAACATTAAAAGAAAAAAAAAAGAAAAAAAAAAAAAAAAAAAAAAAAAAAAAAAAAAAAAAAAAAAAAACAAATGTTTTTGGTTGTAATGAAAACTTGTCTCATTATGAGGTACACTAGCTCTTTTGAATTTAGTTCTTAGGAATGCTTTACTTGAGTTAATAATTAATACTATAAGAGATTCAAATTCAAGAGAAACTTTGTTAAATTTTTGCTCAATGGTAAGAAAGAAAACTAAATTTAATTAAAGGCTTTGTTTAAAACTTCTGTTAAACTATAAAATTAGAATTTTTTTTTTAATAATATTTTCTTGTGGTAATTATAATGCTACAATAGATGCCATATGAGCAAGGAAATTGAAATGCAATATGGAGGAGCTTAAAAGCTCATATGCTAACCCTATAGATCATATCCTAGTCCTACTACTAACAAATAACATCTCTCCAAGTTTATGTAAACATTGTCACTTATTTTGGATTGATGATTACTCCTGTCCGTGGATTAATAATCATCTTAACATTAATTTCATTGATATTCATAACCAATCTTCAATATAGTTAGATAATATCTCTAAAATAGTCCATACAAAAATGGTTACTTAATTATGTTCCTGCACCTTCTCCTTCTTTGCAGAGGATCATACCTGCTAAGCTAGGGTTTTTTCCTAGCTAGCTGCTCTCCTCAACGTCGTATGTCCACCGTGACCCTTAATGCTTCATTCACTAGAATGTAATATCTCTACTTCTCGGCTCTTTTTCTTCTGTTTGCTTGTATGTTTTTAGTTTTATTCATTTAATTTTTCCACATTCGGTGGCTTCTTCAGCTTGAATGGTGGTTAATCAGCTGAACGACCCTGAATTTTTAAATGGGCAAATAAATTTTCATTCCTTTTTTTAGATGCCCGGTATGGGGCTTCCTCATCTTCGATGACTTTCCCTGAACTTAAAACCACTACCCATCGTGGATTACCATCGCTGTGGATTTCAGAAGAGGAGATTCTTTCTCTTGTGCCCCATTCAAATATGCTTTGAATGGTAAAATCCCAAATCATCGACCAGCTCTGGACTCGGTTCATAAATTTTTCTTTAATCTCAAGCTGATCGATGATTTCTCGATTACTTTCTTGAATCATATGCATGTTTTGATTAAGCTGATGAATGACTTGGATTACAGTTGCATTTTTTCTCATCGATATTACTTTATTAAAAATTGCTATATTAAAGTGATTAAGTTGTCTCCTTTTTTGACATTATTGTGAAATCCCCCATTATGCCCATTTGGATTTCATTTAATTTCCTAATCTTAGACTTTATCATTTTTCTCTCTGTATCCTTTACGGCATGGGTTTACTATTTGGTCGCCCGTTAAAAATTGATAACATGCACTGCTTTGTATGGATTGTGGCCCTCTATTGCTCGTGTGCTAGTTGAATTAGACATCACTAAACACTATTCTGATAGTGTGTGGCTTGGCCTTGAAAATTTGGGTATATTCAACATGTCAAAAATGAGGAGTTTCCTCCCTTTTGTGATCATTGTGAATCTCTGGGACATGTTAAAGTTGATTGTCATATCCTTCACCCTCAGTTAGATAAAATTCTCAAGAACATCTCTAAGCCTATGTTTGCTTTTGATAATATATATAGGTAGAATTTATGGTTGTCGCATTTGCCCTCCCACCTTCATCAAGACTAGAAGAAGTCATGTGTGTTACATTCTTTATATTATATAATTAGAATATTTAAAATATTATTATTTCCTTTAATTAACATCAACCAAAGTTCGTGAAACATCTTTGTCCAATATAAAATTGGAAGGCGATCGAGGCACTAATTAATCCTTTCATTCCAATCCTACAATTAGTCACATCATGAGGTAAAATAATGAGGGCTAGAGGTTCTTTTTAAGGACTTTGTAACCGATTTTTTGATATTAACGCGTAGGCCCCTCCGTGGATTTTAATTAAAAAAAAAATCATGAGGTAAAATAACTTCAATATTATGTCAATGAATCACTCTAAGGAGTATCTTAATTGATAAGAAGAATGTTGAATCAAATCACCAACACTTGATGTAAATTAACATATATAACTGATCACAAGTTTTTTTTTTCATGGCATGCATATATTATGAACAACACTTTTGACCTCATATTCATAATTATTTGATCGTCATTTGGGATGACATCATTAGAGTTACCAACAGTAGTATTATCGAATTAATTTTGTCTATTACATTTTGTTAAGTAAGAATTTTATCATGCATTCTGGAATGCGCAGATAATGGAGGGTTCTCAAACTCAACTCTTTGGAAGTAACTAATTTTTTTTGACCCAATCCATATTTCCTTCAAAAGCTACGTACATCCACCATTTCAACTAAATTAAATTTTGTGCTATTGAGAGTTAAGATAGATTAGTAGATTTTGCATCGAATTTGTGTGGGTAATCAAATATAAAATCTTGAGAGAATAAGGTTTTGGGGAAATAAATCTAAAGGAAGATAATTTTATTGATTCCTTATTTATCTTAAATTGAGGCCCAATTTGAGCAATTTCATTAAGATACTATTTATAGAATAAGATCTTATAGAAAACAAGCTAGTCAATGTGGTATTTGATTCATCAGTATAACATTTAATTCATACAGCATCACAAAAAAAATATTGTTCAATAAATTTCACGGATTCTTATTGGATCACAATCTTACATCTTGAATTATTGGAGGGTTTTCTTTCCATGAGTTATAACACAAAAAAAACCTTATTTTAATAACTGTTTTACTTCTAAACTAAATAATTGATTCATGAAGCTAGTCAATGCCAACCATTTTTAAATTTTGAATTCAAACTTCCTTGAATCAACTAAACATTTATATTAATTCCTAAAAAAATTAGATCATTCACATATAAGGCAAAATACAAAATTTATAAATCATTACCTTTAAAATATAACAATACTTTTAAGGAAATTGAATACAATCATTACTTCTGCTTGGCGATCTTACTATATATTCAACTGCTTTATGAAATTGTTAATGTGGTCGCCTATGTTTGATTTATTGGAGGAATCTCTAGTTCTTCCTGTATGGATATCCTCTCCAAAATTACGACCAAACCTTTTCCCGCATCGTACTTTATTTGGGATAGGGACCTTATTCAGACGCCCTTTGCAAACTGATGATGCTACGACTTTTGGTTCTAGACCTTTGGTCGCTCAAATTTTAGTTGAGTTGGATATTACTAAGAAGTACTCTGATTCTATTTGGCTTGGTCCTGAAAATATCAAAATATGAATATGCTCAAAAAGTTATTTTTAATTGTTTTCTTTCCTTTTGTGAGAATTCCAAATGTACAGGGCTTGCCAAATATGAATGCTATCATTTACATCATTTTTTGAGGAAAGAACGTTTGAACTATAAACCTAAAGTGGGACATAAACAAGAAGAGGAGGAGGAGGATACTAATCTGAATGCTAAACCAGTTATTACTCAAATGGATCCGTTCTCTTTTTCAAATATGGAGGGATAAAATTAATTGTTGATCTTCCTACTTTACCTAACGATAATATATTGTTGAACATGAAAGTAGGATTAATGAGAATAATATAGGTTTCACCCACTTTCTTGGAAAATAAATCTCTTAATGTTAATATTGCTTCATCTCCAACTACTATTAACCCTTTTCCCACTAATGACAATATCAATGGTGACTTAAATATCACTACAGGAAAATCGCTCATTACCGGCGATAATTTCCGGCAGTTTTGATATATTTTTTGACGGTTTGTAAAATTTCTGGCGATTTTCTGACAGTTTGTAAAATTTACAGGTCTCACCCCCATCTTATAGAATTTTCCCTTAAGTTTGAGGGAGACTTTTCTATCACACAGTAAGCCCATTTTAATAATAATAATAATAATAATAAAAAAAAAAAAACCAAGGTACATCCTCTTGCAAATGTTTGATGAGAAAATGCATGACTAAAGAAAAAATTAAGGAGATGCATGGAGATTACCTTCGACTAGGGCAGTCAAACACGAGTGAGGGCATCCGCGGCAAGCGTGCGGTCGACTTTCGACGGGAAACGTTTCATTTTAAAACGGCGGCTAAACAGACAGAAAAAATTTCCACGAATAGAAAATACTAGCAATATTTTTGGCAGTCATTGACCGCCTTAACTTCTGACAGTTTATTGTTTAATACTGATGGTAGAACCACCGGTTAATAACGAAAGTCAAACTGCTGGTAGTTTCGACGGTCAGTCAATTGACCGCCGAAACTATAGACAATATTCAACGAATTTCCTATAGTGTATGTTGGATATGCCTAATGAGAATATAATTCCAGTAAATTTTGATGAGGACCATCATGGTGATTAGTCAGAATCTAATTGGGAAGAGGGAGAAATCCAATTGAAGGAGGATATGAATTAAGATGTTTTGAATATACCTTAAATCATATGGATATGCTTGATTTTGTGAAGGATTTCAAAGTTTTTAAATATAAGAATAAAGGTAAAAAAAAAGCAAGTGATCATTTGCATAATTCTAGGTTTAATAGGTATAAAACTCCTCTAAATTTGTTTGTTAATGATAAGTTCTATTATTTGGAATGTAAGAGCTGTGGGGAATCTTAACACTTGCTCTAGAATTCAAAATCTTTGTAAACTTCATAATATTTATTTCCTTGCTGTCTTAGAGCCGATTGTTGATACTTCTAAGCTTGCTACTTGTCAATGTCAATTGGGGTTTGATTTCTCCCTTTCTAACTCTAATAATAAAAATTGACTTTTTTGAAAGATTCATGTTAAGCTTGCTCTAATATTATTTAATTATTTTGACCATGTTGTTCATTGCAGTTTATCTATTTTTAATATCAATGTGATATGGTTTTTTATTTATGCGAGCTTGATCTACCAGATCTGGTAGGTTACAACTTTGACATCAATTAAGTATTTTTTATGATTCTTACAAGGGTCCTTGGTTTGTTAGTGGGGACTTTAATATTTTCTCTAATAGTGAAGAAAGGGTTGGAGGTTCTTCTCTGAAAACTAAACATTTAAAACATATGCTGCGTTTGGCGGAACAAAAAACAACTTTGATAATATTCTTGACAATATCACTAAAGCTGAGCAAGATGTTATCAAATTGGAAAACCTTCTCATTGACAACTCTAACGAGCTTAACAAAACTATCCTCTTAAATGTAAAAATCCTTTTGATTGATCTTCAGAGGAGAGAAGAAGAGTATTGACGTCAAAAGGCTAATTCAAAGCACATTTTTTGAGGAAATATAAATACCAAATATTTTCACAATTTAGTGGAAAAAAAGCAAGCTAATTCTTATATAAAAAAAATCAAATTAGATTCTAATGAATGGACTGATGACAAATTTTTCATTTGCAACTTGTTTGTCTCTCACTTTCAAATCGTTCTTGGATCTGTTAATACCGTGGAGGATATATCTAATCCTCAAGTTATAACTAACCTTGTTTTTATTGAGAAAAATTATCTCTCATATATCCAACATTCCTAATGATAATGAGATTTTTGGTACTATCATGAGCTTAAACAAGGACTCTATTGCAGGTTTTGATAGTTTTACCACTAATTTGTATCAAAATTATTGGAATATTATTAAAGGAGACCTTTCTATGGTTATTAGATATTTTTTAATGGTTATGAAATTCCTATTTTTTTTTTCTAATATGTGTGTTGTTCTTATTCCAAAATGCATTAATTTTAAAAACTAGAATAATTTAGGCTTCTTAGCTTATGCAACACTTTCAAAAAAATTATTTCTAAAATTCTTGCTTCTAGTTTGGCTCTTATCCTCCCAAAAATTTTCTCAGAAAATCAAACAGAGTTTGTTAAAGGTAGGCGTATATATTACTAATACCATCTTATTGGCCCAGGAGCTCATTCACGAGATAAATCTTAAAGTCTCTATGTGTAATATTATCATGAAATTGGACATATATATCTAAAGCATATGATAACATTAATTAGTCTTTATCCTAAAATATTTTGATGCTTTTTGGTTTTAATGATCAGTATATTTCTCTATTTAGAAGCATCAATGAAAATTTTTAGTTCTCCATCACAGTGAATGTCAAATTGCATAGTTTCTTTAAAGCTAAAAAGGGTGTTAGACAGGTAGACCCTTGGTCTCTTGCTCTTTTTATCATTACCGTTGACTATATCTCTAGAGGTTTAAACTAGATTTTTTCTAAATACATTACTCTTCCCTTTATTAACTCTGGTGGTTTAATGATTTCTAAATACATTACTCTTCCCTTTATTAACTCTGGTGTTTGATAAAATATTTCTAACATGCTCAACAAATTTGTTAATCAAGAGTTTAATTTACTGTAGGCTTTTAATCCTTGTTTGGAGGTATGTACTAGATTCGATAGACTTATTAATAACTTTTTTGGGGTTCTTCCCTGAATGGTAAGAAGATCCATTGAGCTTCTTGGAACCCTTGTTATGTCCCTTTTTGTGAGAATGGTTTGTGGTGTAAATAAATAGAAAATATGGAGAAATATTTCTATTATAAATTATCGTGGAAGTTTAAAAGTAAAAACTCTTTCTAGACAAAGTATATGAATTATAAAATAATGTAAGGAAATTTATCGCACTTAGTGTGTCTTCAAGAAGGGGTAGTCTCCTACTTGGCTAGAATGTGTAAAATAAAATTAATTGGGGAGCATCATCTCCAAGGGGGTATTGGCAATGGATCTTCTTACTTATGAAAAGATGATTGGAAGGGATCTAGTTCCTTAGATATCTTTTTTAATACTCAATCTATTTCTAATCTTAAGGTTTCTTATTTTTATCGAATGGTACGTGGAATATAAACCATATGATGGAGTATATCCCTAATTTTATTGTTGATGATATTTGTGATATTCATATTAATTTGCTTTCTCATGATCATCTCATCTTTAATCACTTTCCTAATGGGAATTTTAATTTTAAAGATATGCGGAATGGATTTAGAGAGAAAAAAGATTTCAAAACTACTTATGATAAATATATTAGTAACCTTGAACCTATAATAACTCTGTAAAATAAATTTTTTAAGGAGTCATTATAAATCAAATTTAAAAATAATCTTCACCATAAGATATATATTATTGTGTTTTAATTATAATAAAAATTTTCATAATTTTTTGCTACTGGTGCAAATATTTAAGAAATTGACATCTGTCGATACAAGTGGATTTGGAATCTTTAGGTGTTCATTTTGCTTTAAGCACAAGCATCTTAGGGGCAAAGATTCTTGGTCCACTTCTTTAAAATCCTTGATGCTTGCAATAATAATAATATTTACCCCCGTATCTTTCATTGGAATAAGTCATGTTTTAATTAGATTAACATTAATATTGATGGCTCAATGACAAAGTGGGATGCTGAGTGTGGTGGTGTTTTTTGGGATAATAAAGGTGCTTTTCTTCTTGATTTTGCTTCTTGGATTCCCATGTGCAATGTTAATATGGTTGAAATGCAAGAGCTCTTCTTCTTTGTGTTGATAACCAATGGTGGAATATATGCATTGAATCAGATTCTAAATGGCTGGTTTCGATCTCTCATTGTGAAGAGTTTTTGTAATAATGCTTTTTTTTTTCTATTTGTTCAAAAAAATTATTCACTTGTTGGAATTGTGTCATTATAAGATCTCTTATATATGGAGGGTAGGAAACTTGATTGCAGATAGTCTGGCTAAAAAAGGAACTTCTATTTCTAATATTGTGCATTACTCTAACATGATAATCTCCATGAGATTAAGGGTATGGTGAGGATGGATAGCATTGGTTTCCATAACATCATGAAAAGATGATTTTTTTTTTGTTTCTTTGTTACTTTTGCTCAGTTCTTCTTTGGTTGCTTCTCTCTTTCTCCGATTTTGTTTGGTGTTAGATTTTTGGTTTGTTCAGGGTTTTCCTCTTATCCATTTAGCTCGAGTTGGGTACTTGTGGGGTGTATTTAGGTTATGATGGTTGCCTTTTTTGGGTTGTTTGGTTAGTTTCTACGATGACTTGTAATTGCACTGCTATTTGGTGTTGTTTGAACCTTCTTGTTGTTGCTAGTTATTGTTGGTTGGCATATGTGCTATGCTATCATTCGTAATATAGTTTGGTTCTACTGATTTTCTCATTGAGTGGTTTATATTTTGGTTTCATTTCAGGGTTACTTCATGTCTGGCTTGATTGTGTGGTTTTTTTCCTTAGGCTTCCCGTTTTATATTATTGGGTCTTTTTCTTTTTGCTTGTTGCTTTCTTTGTAGGTGATCTGGCTGGTTTTGAGAACCATTTTGTTGTCTGCGATGTGCTCCATTTTGCTAGTTGACCCATATATTATGACTGATGATGGTTCTCTTGATTGCTAGGTTTTTATTTCCTATTATTTTAATATAAATTTTAATAGTTTTGATCTCATCCTTGGTTTAGACTTGTTATATTAATTCTTCGATGTTGATCTTTGGCTATTTATGGGTTGAGCATGTACTGAGTTTTTTATCCCATTTAAGGACATTGTAACCCCTTTGCTATTATTAACATGTAAGCCCTTTTATGGTAATTATATATATGATATTGTTTTGATAAATTTTCTATTTGTTTAAGCAACAATGAAAATTTTCAACATAATATCTTGTGTACAAGCAATATGAATAACTATATACTTAATCACAGTTGATGCTCAATCAACTACTTCTTATAATCTTTAACAAAAATACAAATGAGATTAAGCTATTTATTTACAAAATAAATCTATTATAAGCTTATAGATCTTTTGCATGCAACGGTGCTATATTTTAAAAATATTTCTTGGGTCAATTTGTTCTTCAAATAAATAAATCTCATTATTGTTTTTCTAATTTCATGATCCTTCTTCTTTGAATTCTATATCTTAACCAACATGTAGCTTTTTTAAATTTAATCAATGAGCTTATAAGGCTTTGATCTTGCATTATATATATATATATATATATATATATACTTGACATTCTTATTATCTTGCTTTATTCTCATATGATTTGGGATATGTGTATAAGACACAATTAAATCCTTTAAGTGAAGAAAACTTTGCCTCTTGGAGTTTTTTTAAATAGTTTGGCATCTTCTTATGTAAAAATGTTCAAAATTTCTTTTCATCATTTCTAATTTTCAAGCTTTTTTATTTTTATTTTTGCACATCAATCTCACTAATCTTTGTGTTTTTTAATAGCACCAGCATATCTTTTCCTCCTATCAATTCCAACACTCATCTAAAACCCCTCTGTAAATTCCTCTCTTCTCGAGTTTTTATGTTGTTTGCCAAATATGATAAAATATTTCATTGTTCTTATTATTATTATTAGATGTTAATTATTAATGGGTTATATTGGTCTAAAGAAATGTTATGAGTTCGAATAAGTATTCTTACAAATTAGATTAAGCATTATTTGTAAATTGTTAGCGGGCTATATTTGTTAGTATTAAATAGTTTGTTGTTGTCATAATTAGATTAAGCTTTTATTATTAATATCCTAGAAAGCTATATGAATGCTAACGAGTTATGATAGTTTTAATAATACCAAACTGATAATTTAGGAGTTAGGAATCCAAAATACATTCACTTAGGGAGAAGTTAAAAACCAATATATTGTGTTAATTAAAAATTAAATAAAAAGAATTGTGATTTAGCTAATAAATGAAGGATTATATTAATTAAGTTTGAACAAAATAGCATTTGGAATAATTGAAATATCTTAGAGGTTAATTAATTAAGTTAGAGCTGCATTAACAAAGATTAATCTAATTAAGTTATTATTCTCTTACAAATTAAAAAAATGTCATGTTCTCATAGATAGACATATTATCAAGCAAGTAGTGGTGATGCTAGCGAAGAATTCATATGTTGATGATGAGTTTTTGGATTTTACAGTTATGTAAAAAATTTGATATGAGTGTGTAAAGTCAAATGTCCATGCTGTCAATATATGAATAAAAAATTTCATATTTTCCATGATGTTGGTTCACTTGTACTAGAAAAAGAAGATTTATATTTGACTATAATGAATGGTATGTGATGAACTACACATTCCTTAATTAATGTTACATGATGAAAATTATATTTGTCCACATTCAGCTCTACTAATAGATAAATTAGGTTCTAAATAATAAAATGAAAGAATGCTTTTTAGGGGGGGGGGGTGTTGTACTTAAAGGAGTAGATATATTTACAAAAAACACATTTTATAAACTTTACATTATTTGATAACTTTGTCTCTAAGAAACCTAAGATGGAGATCCTTAGAAAATTTTTATCTAAGTTGAGTTTGCTTTACACTTTATAACTCCTAGTTAACATACATGTTCTAACCAAATTATAGATTAAAAAAGATTATACGAGGATATTTTGTTACAAATCCTAACACATTAATACTTTTTGCAATGGATCACTCAAGCGGACGCCTTCTAAAATACAAATTACGTCATTCTTCATTTTGAACTTTAAAAAAATAACAAAAATTCCAAAATTTTAGCAACTACTATTACCAAAGAGGAAACTCAAATTATTATTATTGTTGTTGTTATTAGGGAATAAATAAATTCTCCACAAAATCTAATGGAATATAATCTTATTTCCTCTTTGGCACCTCTATATACAATTTTGCATAATACAAATCCAATTAAATAATTCCTAGTTATTGCACTCACATGAAAGTGGCTACAAAAACCCCTTGATGTTATAATTATAAATTATGTTACCCTTACATATTCAAAAACTCTCCCCAATATTTAGGAAATTATATTGTTGTTGAGCTTATTGCCATTAAGCTAATTCTAGTTAAAAAAAAGTCCAAAAAATGCTAAATTTTTTAAAGACAATATAATGAACCAAACTGTTGAATCCGATGAGAAAGATATTATTTATGGAGAACATCACTCTTATTGTAGATATTTATTGTTGAGGTTGTTCTTCCCATGCACGCTTATGCTTTCTCCTCATGTTGTTTTACTTTTTAATATTGATCATTCAAATTGAATTTATACACACACACAATTGAGTAAGATGTCCTTCTGGATAATAAGATAATTAGAATGAAGTTAAAAAAAAGTCCAAAGAATTTTGAGAAGGTATGTTTTTTTTTTTTTTTATTTTCTGGTTTTTCTTTTTGCTTTTTAGTAGTGATTTTTTGCAGGAGAGAGGAGCTAAAAGTTAACAAGATCAAGTGTTCTCTTCTTTTTTGGGTGCTATCGCTTCATAGCCCGTATTATTTAGGTTCTTTTTGTAATCGTAGTTTAAGGATCCGCCGGCTTGTAGGATTTTTATTTTCGTTTTGGATTGTAGCTCTTTTGAGCAGTAGAAAGCTGGTGGAGCCTTTTAAGGACACTGTAACCGAATTTTGAATATGAACGCGTAGGCCCCATCAGTGGGTTTTAACTAAAAAAAAAAAAAAATGTTTTGAGGTCTATGCTTCTTATAGGATATTTACTCTAATAAAAGGCGTAATTCATAAAAAATTTTCATGTTGATATGCCTAGAATTATCAATTCTTCACTCGAATTTTCACAATTATTATGATTGGGATATTGATTGTGCTTACGAGTAATACCTCTAAATTTGAGTAATGAACACTTATTTTTCCAATCAATATGTGAGAAAAACATTCACTCCAGGGTCTATACAATAACAACAACAACATCAAGCCTTTATCCCACTACGTGGGGTCGGCTACATGAATCCTTTTTCTTCATTGTGTCCTATTAAAAGTCAAATTCTCATTTAAATCTAATAAAGAAAGGTCATTCCTAATATTTTCTAACAAGGTCTTTTTAGGTCTGCCTCTACCTTTCTTAACATAAGTCAAATCTAATACCTCTACTCTCCTAATCGGGTCATTTCGTATCCTATCTCTAAGGGTAAAGACACTCATCCACTTGAGCATCCTCATCTCTGCCACACTTAACTTAATATTATGCTTCATTTTTAATGGCCAACATTCAGCACCATAAAGCATTGCAGGCAAAGAAAACAAAATAACATAAAAGAAAATGACATGAATATACAATAGCTTGATATGTAAATTTATGTCCACATACAGGGAAAGGAAGGGTTGTCTAATATACTAATGATTATAATAGAAATGAGGGGCCATACAGTGCTAGTAGAGCTTTCACAAGAGCACCAAGAGAGGAATAAAAGAGAATAGAGAATTAAAGGAGGGAGAGGTTACAAACAAGAGAAGAAATATAACTTAATTTATATTATGACATCCTATGGGAAGATAAATAAAAGTAATAAAAATGACCCTCAAGCCCTTTGTGGATGATGGGATATATGGAAAGTGTTGTAGAAAGCTTTAAATAGATTTTGTTAATGAAATATCCAATCTCAAAAATAAGTGGAATGTTAAAAGTGAATGATCACAATTTTTTTTTTTTTCATATGGTACTTGGAGTTGGTGACTATTTGATGAATTTGTAGAGTTTGTGAGTGAAGAAATGGACCAAAATCACCATTGAATGAGCTAATAATGGGGCTTTTATTACCAAGCTTAGTTAGTTGATTTCCAGGTTTGCAATATTAATGATGGGTTAATAGGCTATAATGATGAGGGTGATCAAATGGTGTTAATGCATTGATGAGGTTGACATTACTTCATTTTTTTTTAAATTTTTTAGTAAAGACATCTTTATAACATTACTTCATTATGTTTTAATATATAAAGGAGCAAGAAAATCAAAGATTTTAGAAGGCGAAGTCAATAACGCCTTATTTTGGTATTGAATGAGAAATCATGGATTTGATATTTGGAATAATTAAGTAGCGATATACACCGCTTCAAGTGTACTTTATAACTAGTTGGATAATTCAAATATTATGGGGTTTTTCAAATGCTTGTTGAAATTTGTGTAATAGGCATTTTAGGAAGTTTTAGAACTTTTGGAAAGTACTTTGAGTGAGCAAAGCATCATCGTTGATATATCCATGAGATTCCTTCAATTTTTTTTGAGAAAATAGTCGAGAAAGACTCCCATTTCTTGTTCTTGAGAGATGCTTTTGGGGCACATCACTCGTATTGATAATATCGTAATGTGAGTTTTTTCTTTCATCTTATCATTTCTACAATGGACATGCAAATGACATAGATTGCATCAAATTCTTAGGAAATGTTTTGAATTTACACTATAGTTTTTGAGGGCCTCTTTTTAAAGACACTTTTATTTTTATGTATACACCAAGCTCCTTGCTTAATTAAGCCCCTTATTCATTTATATGATTTAATTGTTATAATATATATTATTTGGGTATGGTAACTAATTTCTTATAACTCTTTTTTAGATTCCTATCATACATGAAAATCAATATCCATCTTTTGTTGTATTATCTCTTTTAATCAATAAAATTTTTATATTGTTAAGAACAATGATCCAACAAATAAAATACGACAAAATGTACTATCAAGCGGATAAAAATGATGAGATTAAAAGAGGCAACAAAGCCCTAACTCAGGGAAAGTGAGAATGACACATTGTGCTAGATCCATTCAAAGGATTAGTTATTTATATGGGCATCAAAATGGACGAGCCAAGGGCCAAATACTAAGCATGGATGACTGACAAAAGAGGAATCATGAAGGGACCCTAGAGAGGAAATTTTAAGAGACAAAAAAAAAAAAAAAATGCAGACATTAATAGGTGAAGAGCAATATGGATCTTTAGGAGGAAACCATCCAAGGAAATTTGTAGCCAAAACATGCACAGACTAGTATCAAGCAAGTATGATGATGAAACCAAGAGAATATTGAAGAAATAAGTGAGGTAGCAAGGATGACTGGGAAAAAAGTATAAGAAATGATCCTTAATGATCTTTGATGTGATATTTTGTCTTTTATCTTATTAAGATTTAAAGGAATAATTTCATTGTTTTAGTAAGAAAGTAATAAATCATGTAATTTTTAGAAGGAATTTCATCTTTACTTGAATTGAAATTAAAAATATTATAATATGTGATAATAATTGTATATATGAAAGTAATAACTAGATGCTTCTATGAATTAATCACATAACATAAAAGTGGGAAAGGTTGGGGATCGAGAGTTGGATGGGGGTGTGATAAATAGTAAGACTTGTTTCATGAACGTAAGGAAAAAATATATGAGTGCATCTGTTATAAAAAATAATTATTCGATAAAATTTGATATATTAAATTGCATTGAACTTAATGAGTAAAGGATTTGTATTGTGAAAGAAATCATAATAAGAGAATTATAAGTTATAATCACACTTTACATTAAATTATTTGGCTAAATATTAGTTTTACTCCTAAACTTCGTAGCATTTAGGAGAATAAGAAACACCATTTATCATATTTTTAATCTTATAGTCACAATTCTTATTAATTTATAAGAGTTTTTGGTGAAAGTATGGCCATTTATTATTCATCACAAATAGTTATAGTTGCATTAAACATATATAGTCTCAATCCAAATAAAAATTATTAAATATTAAAAAAGTGACTAAATAGAAGGTCTATGCATTATAAGATTATTATTCAAAGAAAATTGATGATAGGCTGGGTAGTTGCTTTGTCCATTTTGTCGTGGTGCAGGTTTGTTTAATATATGTTTGGCCTTGCTCTCTTTTGATTGTGCTGAGACATGTTTTTTCATATTTCAATACCTATTTTGGGTGGCAGGTTTGTTTGCTATGTCTCGGATTTTAATTGTTGTCTCTCAATTTACCTCTTCATTTGTGCTCATTTATTACTATTATCTGTTATTATAATAGTTTTGCCTACTAGTCTAGTTGTTATGATGTTTATTTGGCTATCCTCTTCAGTTATGCTTGGTAGCTATAGCTCTTTCTTCGGTGTCTTTTCTAGGCTCTAGTAATCATCTTGGTTTTGTTGCTATCTCTTTTGTGTGTGTTTTTCTTTTCTCCTTGCAGGTTTAGAAAAATTCTGGCTAATCGAAAAAATTTTTGGTTGGTTTGTTGGATCTTAGCCTTATATAGGACCTTTTTGGGTGATGGCATGTTACCTCCCTTTAGTTTTAATTTATTGGCTTTTATTTTGTATTTAGACAGAGATCTTTAATTAACTCCTTAGGTTCTTTCTTTTTGGAATGTAGCTCTTTAAGCAACTAGTGAGATTTAGATTCCTTTTAAGGACCGTGTAACTTTTTTTTAGATGACATAAAATACTAATTTTTTCAAAAAGAAAAATTGATGATAGTTTAGCCATTACAAATTTAATTTATTTTGCAACCAGGGGTGATTTTACTATCTTGATCATTTACAAGGATTTTTGTGACCACATGATGATTGATCACACATAATTACGAATGATTAAAATAGCTTGAACCATTGCCCCCTTCATTTTTCATCTCTAAACAAAAAACATAAGATCTAAACCACCTAGCAACTGTGACTCTTTCCCCACAATCAATTTCACTCCATTGATGGTGGCAACTTTTGTGACTGCCACTATGACTATAATGTTCTTCTTTTTTATCCATCTTAAGATAGTCATGACCAATCAATCATTTGAATTGAACCTAGTGTTAAAGTACATGATTAATCTCATTCTTTCACGCATTGCATTCCAAGCTAAGTATTTATTTACCCTAGCGCTTTTCTCTAGATAATGGAGGTAAAAGACTCATCATTAAGGTGGAAAAGATTGTTTAAATATTTCAAGAAATTTAGATGCATTTTTTTAAGATGACTAATTGATGAGCCGATCGAAATGCTTATTAATTTCTCATGTTGAAAAAAAGAAATAAATTTTTTAGATGACCCTACTTGTCATATGTGATATGAACTTAATCATAGGCTTATAAAAATACTTTATGTAGGAAATAAACTCATTAAAGAAATTTATTGTATAACACCATTAACTCTTGAACTTAGCCATGATGTTAACATTTATACATGATATTTTATCAATGGATTAAAATTCCATACTTAGGATTATGATTATGGTAGAAGCATCATGAATAGGACAGATTATGTAAAACGATGTCTCATTAAGTTTAAATTTATGCCAAAATTATAAGAGTTGTAAGCCATTTATATTAATCACACAAGCTCAATAAATTTTTATAAAGCTTATCCCTGCAAAGAAAAACAAACGGGGAATAATGGGTAATTTTCAAAATTATTGCATGCATATTTGGTGGATCTATTAAATAATGATAACAAAAATAGTTGTTGTTATCAAAAAGGAAATTAAAATATTCTTAGCTTGAATTATGTTATATATATTATTTGAACTAAATGATTGATCAACAATATTAATACATAAATTAAAGGAATTCTTGAGAATTAAAGTGGATGTTTTCACATTAGAATTCTAGGAGGCTTTGTGCATTAGAAGAATAATAAAGCTTATAGCTAGCTACTTATCATTTAAAAAATTTCAAATATGTATGTAATTTTTCTTATGCATATTACTGAAGTAGTCTGATGATGTGATGGCTGGATAGAGGATTGTTACTCAGGCTCGTTGAGTTAGGATGGTGTATATAGAGTTAAATCCCTTACAGGTTGGAGATAAATTAGATATTTAAAATTAAGCTCTTTCAGTTTTTTCAAATATTAATTGTAAATTTAGACTATTTAGAGGAGCTTGCTACGATTTATATGTTTAGGTCGGCGCTATACACATAGGTTGTATAGGAAGAGTTTTTAACTCTCCATAAGTTTAACAATATTTTAGAAAAAAGTAATTAGTTATGAATGGCCCGTTAAGTACTTTTCAGCTACTCTACAAGCTGTTCATGAACTTTCCCAAAATTTTCAAAAAAAATAAATAAATAACTAAAGTTCAAAACTTTTTGAGCTAATATCTAAACTTGTAAAAAAAAAAAAAAAGGCATGTATATGTATGATATCATACCTCATAAAGCGATTATAGGCAGATGGGAGGCGGTGCTTCTTCTCCGGAGCTGCATTGATAAACATTACGTATATATAAAAGATGTATAACCTTAATTAAGACTAAGTTGTATTGCAGTTGATCTCATTAATAGATTATATATTACGTTTAACGACAAAGGGCACTGCTTTTGGGTTCATGTCTTCAGCAACTGTAGATGATGAAGAAGCTAGTGAATGTTGCCCTTTCCACAGAAAGTTGCATGGCCTCTGAAAAATTATTCAATACAAGAACAATTCTTTTGTCAGTTCAACAAAACTTTTCCTAACAATCAAGTGAAATTAATTAAAAACAATCATAAACATGCATGCTAATCGATATATATATATATATACGTAAATAATTAAATAAATAACGAATTTAGGAACTGAAAATAAACTAGCACCAAATAGCTATCGATCTCTGTATATATTAAAGCCTTAATTTTTTTTTTTAAAAAGAACAACTTAAATAACATCAATTAAGGCGAAATTTAAGTAAGTAAGAGAGTAGTGAACCTGAAGCAGCGTTTGATGATGATCAGAGCACAGTGTTTGGAACGGAGGTTTGGGATTGAGAAAGGAGAGGGAGTTGCAGTGGCCACACTTTACTGTCACAGTGTCTGTCATTCTCTTGCATGGAACTCCAACCTTAAAATTGATCAAGGAAACACATATACAAATGTATGTATAAACATGAAAATCTTCAAGAAAATTGTTATCAAGCATGTGATGACGCATTTATATTTGAAGGAGTCATGCATTTTGTACGCAACTATATATAATGATATATGTCTCTATTGGAATTCTTGAAACAAATCATTAATTCAAGGAAGAAGAGCAACAATAATGCTCATTATTTATATAAGATTAATGCTGAAGGGGATCTACTAGCATGCGGAGGACACTCCTAGACAGATAGAATAAGCTAGGAAGCGTGAAAGGCATAGGTAGGAAGTAGTTCTGTACTAATTAAGAAATGAACACATCTAGCTAGACGTATAGGTTGTTTTCATGAGAAGCTAGATCAAGTATAGCTAGCTAGCTAGAGATAACTTTACCGCGAGAACAGTGGTGCAGTAGGCACAGCGAACATAGCAAAGATGCTCTGAAGGAGATCCCAAGTCCATAATCAAGAGGTGGAGGAGGCTAGTAGTAGGAGGAGGAAGATGATGGATATTTGATAGTACTTGCTTAATTAAGGAGGAGAAGGATAATGATGAAGAAGATGAAGTGCTAGCTAGCTTGGTTTAGTAACTGTCGACTGAGATCTGGATGGAGATCGAGTTAGCCAAAATAAAATAAACATGTTAGTCATCAGTAGGGTTTTCATTCTTGTAATTATGCTCGACACATTGTCCCCCACAGCAAAACGCCACACCAACCGTACCACCAGTTACTATTCATCAAAATCCTCTCTCCGGTCCCTGCATATATATATATATAGATATTATATTTCAACGATGGATGCTGGGTAAAGCGAGTTCCTTTAGATTTTCGTCCAGTAATCATCATTTTTAAAATATACTAAATAATATTTTAATATATTATTATTCTAGTTATCTTTTAATCCAATTAAGTTAGAAAGTATATAGGCCGTTGTCACTTATGTAATGTTCTGAATACTAATTATTCTAAAAGCAACTACAGTTCCAGCTCATTAATTTGATCGTATTATTTTTTTTTACTATCATTTTTATTGTACTTTAATTTTTAATCTTGATCAATGTGGAAAAGCTCGTCTTTTCCAATGTGTTCGAATTTTTCTCCTTCAATTCTTTATATTTTTATATATATATATATCATAATACTATCCTACATTTACAATTCGCTGTCAAACATTATAAAGTCCTTTTATTCTTCCTCATAACTCATTTGTACTTGAGAGCAATTAGAATAATTTGTGCAATTTTATTTTTATCACAGGCAAATCATACACTTATACAGGCATCTGTATTGCATCTATACATGGTTAGAATTTCATTTTACTTGTCCATTTAGAAGAAAAAACCTACAAGTTTTTTTTTATTAAAAGTCAAAGAGGGGTCTACGCATCGATTAGGAGAAAAGTTATAGGTCCTTAAGAGATCAAATGCTCTCTAAAACACAAAAATGTACATTCACAATAAAATAAACTTGATGAGCCAATGATTCCATCAAAATTTCTAGATAGAAAATAAAAAGCAAAAGGGATGAAGAAGCCAACCCTCAAAAAAGCATCCCGACGAAATCTTCAATGAATTAAACATTGATTATCCGCAAAAAGGAGATAATTTTATATATACCCAATCCATTGATAATGCTAAGGTATCTAGTTTTATTATTAATGGCTACTGGAATGTGACAAAGCTGTTGGAGGTTATTCCTTCCAATTTAATTGACATTATTTTGCATGTTGGTTCCTTTAGATTTACAATGCAAGGATAAAATCCTTTTCACTCTTTCTTCTTATGGTAAATTTCAAATGTAAAAGGTTTGGGATACTTACAGAATTAAGTATAATTCTTCTCTTAGAGAAAAAGGTGAAAAAATAGATGTTGCGCTCTGCTCCTCGGGCAACTCTCAGGCGATCTAGGGTTTCTCGCGGTTGGCTTCGGCTGGGAGCTTTCTCTGGTTACTCCAGTGGATTTCTTTGGTGTTTTCTTTCTTGTTCTTCGCCTTTTTGTTTTTCTTTACGGTTTTGGCTTTCTGTGTTGATTTTCCCTTCGTTTATCTGTTTTTTGGATGACGACGGCTCAGTCGTCATCTTCCCCACCGCCTACAGTGGTCCCTAATGGCAAGACTCGTTCGTTTAAGGATGTTCTTGCGAGATCATCCTCTGCTTCTTCAAATCTGAAATTTGTGCAAACTTCTTTTAAAGGTTGTCCGGCTCTTATGTTCGATGACTCTGTGGTTTCTATGCTTGCCGCTCCTTTTTCTCTTACGTAGGTTGGCAAATTTACTCTTAGGCGCCCTAATCTTGACATCATAAGAAAATTTTTTCTGAATCTTAAGCTTTCGGGCTCATTCCATATTGGTCTGCTTGATCCGAGGCATATTGCCATTCAGCTGAGTAACGATCTGGACTACAGTCGTATTTTCTCGAGGAGATCTTATTACATCCAAGCATGTCAAATGCGCATCCAAAAATGGACGCATTAGTTTGATGTCAGGGAAGAATCGTTGATTGCTCCTAATTTAAGGCTCCATTTCTTTAATTCGCAAATACTTTTTGGTATGGCTTCTCTTTTTGGTAGGCCATTGCAAACCGATCAGGCTACGACCTCTATTTCCCTTCCCTCTGTGAAGCGGGTTCTGGTGGAACTTGATATCTCAAAAAAACATCCTTATGAAATTTGGTTAGGATCGAAATTGAATGGGTATTTTCAGAAAATTGAATTTTAAAACTTGCCTATTTTTTGTAATCATTGTAGGATGCATGGTCACAATATGGCGGAATGTTTTAAGCTTCACCCAAATTTGAAGAAGGAAAGAGTTAAGCTCAAAGCGGATTCTGTCCCGGCTGTAAACGTTATTCCTACGATTAGGAATAATGAGGATCAACATTTGAGCGAGGATGGAAATCGTGATTGTGACTTGGTTCTTCACGTTGAGCCGATGGAGCATTTGCATACTGAGCAACATTTACCGGAAATATCTTCTAACCTAGTTGGGGAAATGCAATCTAACCCAGTTGGGGAAATGCAATCTAATCCAGTAGGAGAATTGCAATCCGATAGTATCTTAATCTCTCACATATCTTCTCCTATCTGTATTTCTAAAGAAAATTTAGTTGATAACATACCTATTCTTACTAATGACATTGAAATGCCTATTTCTGTTTCTTCCAAGGAGCATGATAAGGATACGGTGATGGATACTAATGGAGACATTAGTTTGGAGGTTGTTTTACCCATTGAGAAAATGCCGGATATACATAATGAGAATACTACTTCATTCTCGGGGAAGAGTGTATTTTTGCGGATGCTAAATTGTCAAGTGGCATGGTAAGGAACTCTCAGGTATGATGAATGATAGTAATTTTTATTCGCTACAGGAAACCTGCCCATTACCGGCAGAGTTCCGGCGGAATTGTTTCCGGTGGTCTTTCCGGCGCATTTCCGACGGATAAAGGTCAAATTTTTTCGACTAATTTTTTCGACAGAATTTCCGGCGAATTTTCCGGCTGATTTTTTCCGGCAGAGTTTCCGGCGGATTTAAAATTTTATGGAAATAAATAATTTGATAAATTATTATAAGCGGCGTTCGCGCCGGCGGAGCGGTTCGCTCGCTGGAAGGGGCGGTTCGCGCGCTCCTCTCTGGAGGGGCGGCGGGGGGTTCGCGCGCAGGCGGAGCGGCGGCGGGAGAGGAGTTCGCGCTCTGGTTGCGCGCACGTGCAGGCGGGGTTCGGAGCGGCGGGGTTCGAAGTGGGCCCGGGCGCGGGTTTGTTTTCTGGCGGATTTTTTTGGCTGAAAAAACATTTCAGCGATTTTATTACTATGGAAAAAGTTTCCGACGCTTGATTTTCCGGCAAACAAAATTTCGCCGGAAATCTGTCGGAAACTTTAAAAATCTGTCGGAAACTATCAAATATTCCGCCGAAAAGAAGAGATTTTCCTGTAGTGATTCAAATGATTCTTATCTAAGTGATGCTTATACTGATACGGATGAGGTTCAAATGTTGGCAAAATGTTTTGCTAGAGATGATAATGATTTAAGTTTCTCTAAGAGTCGTGGTAAGAAAGGTAGAAAATTGAAGCCTGTTATTATACAATCGCCTAGAAACACTCGCTCACATACTTCCCACTAATCTTTGTTTTTATGTTTAATGTCATTATTTGGAATGTGCGGGGGGTGGGTTGCCCCTCTTATAGGGCTCGAGTTAAAAACTTATGTCGTATTCATAATATTGCTATTCTTGTGTTATTGGAACCTCTTATTTCTAGTGATAAACTGCTTACTACTGCTAAATTTTTAGGTTTTAAACACGCTGCCTCTAATGTTGCTAATAAAATTTGGGTTTTTTGGAAAGAATTTATTAAAATTGATGTGATTGGGGATTTTACTCAAGTTATTCATTGCAATATTGAAAGCTCTACTTTTCATTATGTTGCTTCGTTTGTTTATGTTGCTTCTTCTCGCTATACTAGAAAGTTGTTATGGGATCAACTTTTGCAGTTTCATAATATTTGTAATATTCCAAGGATTGTGGGAGGGGATTTTAATACTATTGCTAACCCTTCTGAACGTATGGGGGGTTCTCTTCCCATCTTTCAGTCCATGGAGGATTTTAATGATATGATTATGGAATGTAATCTGATTGATATTGGTTTTACTGGCAATAATTTCACTTGGAATCGTGGTCATTTATGGAAAAGATTGGATAGAGTTTTATTTAATAATGCTTGGATCAATATTTTTGAGTCTACTCATATTGACCATTTGAGCAGGACTCTCTCGGATCATGCCCCGCTTTTGATTAAGATTAATTTTAAACATAATTACTCTCCTTCTCAATTTAGATTTCAAAATATGTGGATTCTTCATGATTCATTTTTGGATGTGGTTAAAACTAATTGGCAAGCTCCTCTTATGCCTGATAATTCTATTAATGGTATGAATAGATTGTAGTTGAAACTTAAAAGATTGAAACAAGTCTTAAATTGGTGGAACCATCATGTCTTTAAAAATCTTTTCTCTAACATTCTTTGTGAGGAGAATAGAGTGAATTTTTGGGAAAAGTAAGTTCTTTTATGTCCTTCTGATCCTAATATTTCGATTCTTCAGGAGGCTAAGAGTGCTCTCATTAAATTGCAATTGCAAGAGGAAACTTTTTGAAAACAAAAAGCGACTTTTAAACATTTGGTGGACGAGGATAACAACACTAAGTATTTTCATGCTTTAGTTAAAAAAAATCGTGCTAAGAATACTATTTGCAAGATTTAAAGAGATGATGGTTATATTACTGAAGATCATGATGAGATTGCGGTCCTGGCTGTTAATCATTTCAAAAACCATCTTAACAAAGTCTTTATTCCGTCTTCTATTAATAATCCTCAGATCATTCCTAAGATTATTTCGAATGATGATAATAGGGGGTTGACTATTCTTCCCTCTCTTGATGAAGTTAAGAATACTGTGTTTGGGATGAAGTGCTGGCCGATTATTTATGAGGATGTTTTTGTGGCTGTTACTGATTTCTTTAACGGTGGTGTGATTCCTAAATTCTTTACTGCTACTTCTATAGTGTTGATTCCCAAAAATAACTTGGTGGAATCTTGGAATGACTTTAGACCTATTAGTTTGTGTTCTTTCTTTTATAAACTTATTTCTAAAATTTTGATGAATCGTTTATCTATGCATTTGCCTAGAATTATTTTGCCTTTTCAAATGGGTTTTGTGAAAGGTCAGGCTATTGTGGATAATATTTTATTGGCTCAAGAATTCTATCAGAATTTGGATGTTAAAGTTCGTGGTGGCAATATGATCTTGAAGTTGGATATTGCCAAAGCTTATGATAATATCAATTGGGATTTCATTTATAAAATCTTAAGTTTATTTGGCTTTGACTGTAATTTTATAAATCTTATTAAGAACGGCATTGAAAGTCCTTACTTTTTGGTTATTGTGAATGATAAGAGCCATGATTTCTTTAAGGCTTCTCATGGGCTTAGGCAGGGGGATTCGATCTCCCCTGTTCTTTTTATTATTGCTGCGGATTATGTTTCTAGAGGCTTGGAGGATGTTTTCTCCAAAAATCAGGGTTTTATTTCCGTACTATGGGTGGTTTTAAAATTTCACACTTATATTTTGCTGATGATTTTATTGTGTTTTCTAATGGCTCTTTATCTATGATTAACAAGCTAGTGGATTTTTTTAATAATTTTGAGTTGATTAGTGGTTTAGCCTTGAACAAACATAAGTGTTGTTTTAATGTGGCTAAGAAAGTTTCTCCTCATCGTGTGACGGAGATTAAGAATATCACTGGTTTTACTATTGGCACTTTACCTTTTAAGTATTTGGGTATTTCTCTTTATAAGGGAAGGAAGAAATCGTTCTTGTTTGATGATTTAATTTCGGGGATTCTTAAAAGGCTCTCTTCTTGGGAGGCTAATTTTTAAGTTTTGGTGGTTGTCTTACTCTTATTAAGAGTGTTCTTTGTTCTATCCCTGTGTATACTTTTCAAACGTTATTTCCCACTAAAACTGTGTGTAAGAGAATTGATAGAATTATTAACAAATTTTTCTGGAAAGGTACAGGTAATAATTCTAAAATCCACTGGTCTTCTTGGTCTAATTGTTGTGGGTCTTTGAAAGAAGGGGGGTTGGGGTGTAAGTCCTTTTCTGATTTGGCCACGGCTTTCTCTTTTAAATTATTGTACAATTTTTGTGATCAGGTTTCTCTTTGGGCCAAATTTATGGGAGCTAAGTATTGTGCTGACAAACATCCCATCTTTAGTGTTTTCAATAATGGTAATTCTATTGTTTGGAAGCGGTTATGTGCGATTAAATGGCAGGTGGAACCTATTATTATGTGGGGCCTGGGAAGGGCAATATTTTATTTTAGCAAGATTGTTGGTTAGAGGGCTTTTTGATTGATTCCATGATTAGTTCCTTTTCTAATGAGATGGTGAAGGTGAATCATTTTTTTTGGCAACAGTTGGGATGTTGACAAATTCTCTAGTGTGCTGCCTAATAGTTTAATATAATGTATTTTAAAGATTTCCTTTAATTGCAATGCTAATGATATTCAAATGTGTGCTCTGTCTAATGATGGAGCTTTTAAAATTTCGGATGCCTGGCATTATGTTAGAGAGAAGCATGATCATTCTAGGCTTTTTTCTTTAATTTGGCATAAAAGTATTCCCTATATTATTTCTACCTTCTTGTGGCGTTTGCTCCATAAGTTTATTCCTACTAATGATAACCTGATTAAAAGAGGTTTCATTATTCCCTCTAAATGTCAGTGTTGCTATCATGTGGATAATATGCAACATGTTTTCATCTCTAGTCCGATAGCGGTTAAAGTGTGGACCTTTTTTGAAGATATCTTTCATTTAAGTTTTTTTAATGGTAGTCCTTCTATTTATTATATCATGAATTTATGGTTTATTGATAGTAAATGTCATATTCGTAATGTGATCCCTTCTCTTATTCTTTGGTACATTTGGATGGAGAGAAATAATTCTCGTTTTAATGGTATTGCTATGAATTCTCAGAAAAATTATTCATAATATTAAAGAGAAAGTGATGAACCTTTATTTGGCTAATTTACTTTCTCTTAAAAGCTTTAAGAACTATAGTTTTGTTGCATCGTGTTTTGGCATTGATTTGGATAGGAATTTCTTGAATAACATCCCCAGATGTATTTATTGGAATAGGCCTTCCTCCAATTTCTTGAAATTGAATGTTGATTGTATCAAGAGGGACATTTTGGTTACTTAGCTTGTGCTAGTGTTCTTAGGGATCATCATGGTAACTATTTTTTTGGTTTTGTGGGGTCTGTTAATATTGCGGATATGAACTACGCCACTACATATGCCATCTTCTACGATTTAACTATTTGTTACAAGCTTAAAAGGTTTGATGTGGTGGTTGAGGTGGCTTCTCATTTTGATTATAAGTCTCTGGATTTTAGGGAAGATAAAACCTATGTTGCCTCTCTCTTTTATAGTAGGCGTGACACTATTAACTTATGTAAGAAGTTGAATTGCTCTTTTTCTGTGATTGAGGCTAAAGGTAATGCTGTTGCCCAGGCTTTGGCTCTGTAGGGTGGTAATCTGATGAGTATGACTGACATTTCTATTTTTCTGCTTCTGAGATACATTAAGGGTCTCCTGACTTTGGATAAAACTAATGTTCCTTATGTTCAGTCTTAATTTGTGCTTCATGGCTTTCCTGGGGTTTGTCTCAGTGGCTTCATCTCATATGCTGATTATGTATCCTTATTTTTCTTTTCTGCATCTTTTGCATATCGTTTGTTTGGATAAATCTATACTGGATGATGCTACCGTTTGGTGGAAGTTTTGTCTGTTTTCCTGGAGGTGCTTGTTATTCCAGGAAATGGATTTTGTTTGGACTTTTGGTAAATCTGGGGCTTTGTATGGTTTTAGTATTAATAATACCTATTGCATGAATGGTTATGCCTGGATATGCTGGATTAAAGCCTTTGGAAAGCATTGGAATTATCTTTTCTATGGTCATAATGTGCACCTTCAAACTGTTGGGGGTGAATACTTCTTTTACTGAGATGTTTCTCTATTTTGTGAGTGCTCTTTTGCTTTCCTTTGGTTTGGCTAGTTTTTTGCTATATTATTGGTTCTGGCTGCTCAGTTTGGGACGATAATTACTAAGGTAACAGGTGGTATTTCTAGTCTCAATACTTTGTCTATTTTGGTTTTTTCTTTTTCTATTTGCTGTGGTTTTTGTAGGAAAATTTTGCAGGATCTTTGGATTCTGGATTTTTGGATGGGGAGCAGAGTTTACAAGTTCATTTAATTTTTTTCTTCCCTATTTTTGGGTGCTTGTTCTCAAGCATCGTAGAATGTACCTAAGTTTTTTTGTATTGTTAGTTGTAAGGTCCTCGTGCTCTTAGGTTTTTTTGGCTTTTTTATTTTTGTAGCTCGTTGGAGCATTAGCGAGCGTGAGGACCTTTTAAAGACTTTATATTTTTTCCTTAATCAACGCGTAGGCCCCTCCGTGGGTCCCCCCCCACCCAAAAAAAAAAGAGATTAAAAAAAAGTATAATTCTTCTCTTATATATTCTGCCATCTGGCATAACAATATTCCTGTTTCTTATACCATTTTAGCTTGGATTTGCCTTAAAGGCTTCATTCCTGTGGATGATTTAACTTAAAAAAAGGTTTTAGTTTCCCCTCCAAATGTCAATGTTGCTCTAACAATGAAAAATGTTAATCACCTATTTGTGAATGGGAATATTGCTCAAAAGGTTTGGATTCATTTTATTAACATTGCAAAAATCAATTATGTGGTCATTTCCAATGATTTATCTGTTTTATTAAAAGGTTGGATGACTTCTTCGAAAGGCCACATTTTTAACTTATTGCCTATTCTTATATTGTGGTTCATATGGAAAGATAGGAATGAAGCTAAGCATAGTGACATTAAAATGGATGCTAAACAAATCATATCTAATATCAATAATAAAATCCTGCATCTAAATTCTTGCAATCTTATTTCGACTAAAAACTTCAGCAATTGTAGGGATATGATTGTCTTCCTTGGGATTCCTTTGGAGGAGGGGAATCTGAATGGTTTTGACAAGGCAGTTACTTGGTTTAAACCTAAATTTCTTTTTGTTAAGTTAAACTCTGATGGTTCTATTAGGAACTCTTGTGCTGGTACAGGGGGAATAATCCGTGACCACTTGGGTAATGTTTTAGAGGCTTTTGCTGGTCCTTTACATCATTGTTCTGCTATCACTCCTGAGCTTACGGGTTTATCTTATGGGCTTGATATTTGTAATAATTTGGGCTTTAATAATATCTGGATTGAGATGGATGCTCAACTTGTGGTACATATTATTAACAACCTCGTTTCGGGTAATCCTCAAAACTTCTATCTGATCAGGAAAATCAAGAAGTCCCTTTCTAATATCAATTATTCCATATCGCATATTTATCGTGAAGCTAATGCATGCACTGATTGGTTGGCCAATTATGGCTGTCAACTTGATAGTTATCAGGATTTGAACATTAGGTGTTTACATCCGATGTTGAAAGGTATGATTATCCTGGATAAATCTGATTTAATATCAGTCAAGGGGTCGGACAACATTGATATTTCCAAACTAAAAATGTTGGATAACGTTGGAAATACTAACCAAGCTATTGATGAAAAAGGGGCAAGTGATACTGAGAGCAACATAGTTAAACAAAAGAAGAGTGAGAAGGAAAAGGATGTTGAGCTGGAAGAAGGGGAAGTGGGATCTATTGAAATTTGGATTCCTATGGAAGAGATTAAAGACTCGACTAATTCCTTGACATCTCCTAATGGGAAGGAAAATAACTTAGACGAAGGGAATTCCTCTTACTCTAAAAAGAAAGGTAAAAGTAAGAAAATCATTACGAACACCACCCCTAGGGTCACTAGAGCTACTAATCAATCCTTTAATGCTTAAAGTGATTTTGTTGAATATTAGGGGTGTGGGTAGCTCTAGCTATCCAAGAATAGAGTGAAGAATCTTTGTAGGATCCATGATATCGATCCATTTACTTGTTTTAATTGATTCGTTAATTAATACGACTAAGTTGGAGGCTGTTAGAATTAATTTGAGTTTTGACTTTTGTTTTGGTAAATGTACTAATAAAATCTAGCTTTTTTGGAAGAGGTCCATTTTGTTAGATGTTATTATGGATAACCCTCAAGTTATTCACACTAATATCACTTTTAACCTGATATCTTATTTTGCCTCTTTTGTTTATGCTTCTTATTCTAGAGTTGAGAGAAATGTCCTTAGAGATCAACTCCTTGATTTTTCTACTAATGTTAATGCTCCTTGGTTTGTGGATGGTAATTTTAATTGTATTACTAATGCTACTAAACGTGTGGGAGGTAAAGCTCCTAATTTTAATGCTATGGAGGACTTTAATGATATGATAAGGAATTGTAACTTGCATGATATTGACTTTTTTGGTAATAGCTTTACTTGGAATAAAGGCATCATGTGACAAAGATTAGATCACATTCTTTTCAACAATTTTTGGATAAATGCTTATCCCAATACTCACACTACTCACCTTAGTCGTACTTTATCTGATAATTCTCCCTTACTTTTAAGCATTAGTAATAACAATGGAAACAATTTTAAACCTTCTAGATTTCAAAATATGTGGGGTTTTGATGAAAAATTCATGCAAACTGTGAAAGAAAATTGGGATTATCCTCTTTTCCCTTCTGATGATGTGTATGACATGACTAGGCTCTGGTTTAAACTTAAAAGGCTGAAGCAAAAACTTAGTTGGTGGAATAAATGCATTTTAAAAACTTATTTGCTAATATATTGAAGGCTGAAGAAGAGGTTGAAATTACTGAGATGTCTTACTTGTTTAATACTTCTATTGAAATTTTGGCTTGTCTTAATGAAGCCAAGATAAATCTGTTTAAGTTGTAGGAAAAGGAAGAAGCCTATTGGAGACAAAAGGCTTCATCAAAATTTCTTGTTAAGGGAGATCATAATACGGCTTATTTTCATAGCATTGCTAATTATAATAAGGTTAAAAGGCACATCCATAAGATTACATCTACTGATGGGAGTATTATTGAGGACCCTGATATGATTACTTCTTCGGGTATTGAATACTCTAAAGCCTTTATTTCCAATTTCACTCCTAATTTTAATATGGATTTTTCCTTTATTCCATCCCTTGTTTTTGTGGATGACAATATGATGCTCACTAATATTCCTTCTGAAGTGAAAATTTGGAGCATTTTAAAAACTATGAACACTGATTCTATAGCTGGCCCTGATGGCTTTACGAATAAGTTTTTTCAAAAGTGTTGGGATATCATAAAGAAGGACCTAGTTAATACTGTTGTGGAGTTTTTTAGGGGAGTTCCTATCCCTAAGTATTTTACTACCACTTCTATTGCTTTAATTCCTAAGCCTCATAACATTAACTACTGGAATGACTTTCGGCCTATTAGCTTATATTATGTTTTTAATAAACTTATTGTTAAAATTTTAATGGGAAGGTTTGCCTTGATTCTCCCCAACATTATATCTTTGGAACAATATGGTTTTGTGAAAGGCAGATCCATTTTTGACAATGTCTTACTTGCTCAAGAATTAGTTAATGATTTGAATAAGAAGGTGGTTGGTGGTAATATCATCTTTAAGATGGACATTATCAAAGCTTATGATAATCTCAACTGAAATTTCCTGCATTGGCTTTAACTTGCAATTTATTAACTTGATTAAAAATAGTATTGAAAATTGATACTTTTTTGTGATTATTAATGGTATGTCTCATGAGTTTTTTTCGTTCTTCTCATGATCTTAGATAAAGAGATCCTATATCTCCTGCCCTGTTTATAATAGCTGTGGAATTTTTATCTCGTGGTATGAATCAACTTTTTAGAATGAATCCTAATTTGTACTTTAAATATGGAGGTGGCATTCCTTTAACCCATTTGAGCTTTGCTGATGATTTCATTATATTTCCCAACAGCTCTATCAAAATGGTGAACATTCTCTTTAAGTTCTTTAATATTTTTCAACAAGCTAGTGGCTTAACTTTTAACTTGTTTAAGAGCTGTTTTATCTCTACTAACTCCATTACCTCTAATCATCTTCAAAGCATTGAAAGAAAATTTGGTTTAAGAAAGAGGGTTCTTCCTTTAAAATATTTAGGCACTCCTCTTTACAAGGATAAGAAGCAGACTCATTTATTTGATAATATCTTTTCTACTATTCATAACAAGATTACTACTTGGGCTTTTAATTTCCTGTCTTATGGTGGTAGACTTGTTCTGATTAAACATGTGCTTTGTTCTATTCCTATATACTTGCTTCACACTATATGTCCGACTTTAAATGTTTGTAGAAGGATGGAAGTTTTATTTAATAAATTTTTGTGGGGTTCTATGGATGGTAGTCGGTCTATTGTGTGGGGTTCTTGGCATAATTGTTCTTGGACTTTGGAAGAAGGTAAATTAGGGTTCAAAACTTTTACGGATATGGTTATGACTTTTAATCATAAATTGTGATTTTCTTTTAGAGCCAAAAAATATTTATGGGCTAAATTTATGGAGTCTAAGTACTGTGCTGGCAAGCATCCTTTAAATTGTGTTGTTAAACAAGTTGATTCCTTCAATTGGAAAAGATTATGCAATATTAAGTGGGAAGCTGAAAAGTTTATTCAATGGGGTTTGGGTGCTGGTGGTATTTACTTTTGGCAAGATAAGTGGATGGGTAATTTTCCATTGATAACCTATTACACACTCGCTCCATTTCTAATTGCAAGGTGAAGGACTTTATTTGTAACGAGGGCTGGAACATTGATTTTTTATTGAATTTTGTTCCTGATTTTATTATCACTTTAATTTACAAAATTACTATACACACGGATAGTGAAGATTGCATTTTATTTAATTGTTCTAATGATGGGAGCTTTAGCACTAAATAAGTTTGGCATACTATTAAACAACCTATGTCTAGGAATTTTATTAATGTTGCTTATTGGCATGCGAGCATTCCTCCCACTTATTCTTTTCTTATTTGGAGGATTTTAAATAATTATATTCCTATTAATTATATTCTTATTAGAAAATTTTTTTATATTGTTTCTAAATGCTAATGTTGTTGTCATAATGAAAATATTATTCATGTTTTTTATCTAGGCCCTATTTCTATGAATGTCTGGAAATATTTTGATAATTTGTTTAAAATCTTTACTACTCAACATTTCAACAATATATATGATGTTTTAAAGGAATGGTTTACTTCTACTAAAGGCCATATTCGCAACATTCTTCCTGTTATGATCTATTGGTTTATTTGGAGTTGCAGGAATAATTCCAAACATGAGAATATTAAAATTGACGCTACCTCTGTTATATCTAAGGTGAAATTTAAAATTAATCAACTTTTTATTGCAAACCTTTTAAAAGTTGATTCTTTAAAAGGTTATTATCACTTGGCTAGTGAGTTTGGTGTTAGCCTTATTCCCCCTACTACTTGTAGTAGTGATAGAACTATTTATTGAAGGAATTCTGAGATTGGTTGCTTTAAACTTAACACTGATGGTTCTAAAAACATTAATGTTGCGAGTTGTGATGGTATCATTCGTGACTCCATTGGTAGGGTCATTATGGTTTTTGCGGGTTCTTCTAATGTTACTACTGCTTTACAAGCTGAACTTGAAAGTCTTTTATTTGGGATCGAATTAACTATCTCTCTTGGTATTGTTAAGTTATGGATTGAAGTTGATGCTTTGCTTATCATTTATTATGTTAATGGTAACAATTTTTCCAATCCGGATAATTTTTATAGGATTAAAGATATTAAACATGCCCTCTCTTACCTTAATTTTAAACTTACTCACATTTTAAGAGAGTGAAATGTTGCTGCAGATTCTTTGGCTAAGTTAGGCTGCACTTTAGGTAATTTCATTGAATAGAATGAGCTTACCCTTCCTAAAGAGACCAAAGGGATTGCTAGACTTGATCGGATGGGGCTTCCTTACATTCATTTATATTAGCCTTTTTTTGTTTGGTTTGATGGGGTTTGGGTCTGGTGTGGTTTCTCTACCGAGTTTAATTTCTTTAGGCCTGATCTTTATCTGTTTTCTGTTTGGATACTTATTCCATTGTGGTATTTGGTATGTTTTTAATGCCATGGTCAGAGGTGGTTTCAAGCTGGTTATTGTAGTCTTGGTGAACAGATTTTCACTATTGGCTCTATTCATGTTTCTAATTATACGGATTATTGGGGTCCCTCTTTGTATGTCTGGATCGTGGTCATGCTGAATATTATTTTTAATATTCATGCTAGCTTTGATCAATCCTCTATTGAGTGGTTTATTGTTCTGGACAATACCTTTCTATCTGAGGTTATTTTTTATTATGATTCCTGCTCTCATTCTAACACAAATGACTTCTTTGTGTATTGGACAAATTTTGTTTGCTGCAATTGGTTTCGAGTGTCCAGTAATTGTATTTCATTTTTTCTGGCATTGTGGGCGTTGTGTATATGGTGAATGCTAGAGATAATGCGTTGTTGAAGAATATGTTGAAGGCTTATTGGCTTTTAGTTGGCTTTGTTGCTTATAAGGGGTTAGATAATTATGGTGCTAAAGAGAGCTATATTAGTCTTTTATTTGCTTTCTTGATAAATCTTTATCTTACCAACTATTTCCATTCTCGGATTAGTAGCATTTGGGATTTTAATAGGCATAAGGGTATCATTTCCTTTTCTACCTTATTCATTGATTGGGTGCTTATTATGGATCAGATGATTGCGGGGAGCATTTTTATGCAGTTTTTGTTGTTTCAGGAGATTGGAAACTATATTTTCACCATGTTCATTATTTTGATTTCTAATTTGGTGATTGTTTCCAAGCTTTGCAAGGCCTTGGTTAGTGTATGTCTGGTTATTGAGAGCTGCCAGATCACTGTTAAGTATTTTATTCTTCTCCAGGTTGTGCTCTTCCAGGTCATGTGTAAAACCAATATTAGTAATTACTAGACCTATATGTTGTGTGCTTTGAAGATCTGTTGCATTACCTCTATATTTTCTACTTATACTGTGGCTGAGGATTTTGATCTCCTGGTTGGATTTCATATTAATCTGTCCCGGTTATATCTTTTTGGGTTAAATATCCATTTTTGTCAAGTTATCCTTTGGTTGGAGTATTTTCTTTGTGCAGATTTGGTCGCTGGAATTTTGGCTGCACTTCTTTTGCAGGGTTTTTGCAAGTTCCAAAATGGTGACCTGCTCGAAGTTTAATCATTATTTTTGCAGGAAGATGGTACTGAATGCCTTTGACTTGATCTTCCTTTTTTGGGTGCTGTTTATCTGCAGCTTTAGATTGTTTTTAGTAAAGGGAACCACCGGCTTTTAGAATTTATTTTGATTTCTCTTGTAGCTCGTTTGAGCATTAACAAACTGGAGGTTCATTCTAAGGACCTCGTAACCCCCTTTTTTTTTATTAACACGTACACTACAGGAAATTTGCTCATTACCGACGGTTTTTGCTATTGATGAAAAGGGTGGTTGGTGGTATTCACCAGCGGCCAAACCGCCGTTAGTACCGGCGGGTAGACAACCACCGGTCTAAGCCGTCGGTAATGGCTGAATTTTCTATAATGATAACCCCCTTTGTGGGTTTTAAAAAAAAAAGAAAAAAAAAAACTTAGGTAAATAAATAAATTAGTTATTTTCTTTCCCTCCGTCTCTGACGACTATCACCATGCCTGGTTGCTCGTTGCTCGTTGCTAGTCGTCGAAACGGCTAATGAAATTATGAACGAGAAAACAATGAAATTTACATGTAAAAATTAAGATTTTACATTTTTGAATAAATATTTATATGTAAGGAATTGAACTAGTGCAGGTGTGATGAAGACAGAGTAAAAGGATGTGGCAACAAAGCTGAAGCTGGTTCAAAGTATTAATAAATAAATGTCACGAGGAGCTGACAGAGAGCTCAGCAGACGAAAGCCGGGAGGGGCGCGGCGGAGGCAAATCTACCTCCTTGCTTTTCCTCTTTCTCTCTCAACTCTGCAACCCTGTAACTGTGTAATAACTCTGCTAGCTGATGGCCCGCGGATCACTCATCGCTTTCTGAGCCACCGTCAGATGATGTGACTATTCCTCGGTCTTTCTTCTTTTTTTTTTGTTTAAATTTCTTATTTGAATCAGACCCACTCTCGCCTGTTACTATCACATCCATTAACTGATCATTCCCACCACCCTTGTCCTCTTTATCATTTCCTGTTGCTTTTCCTATTGCCACAGCTAATAATTATCATAATCCAAACATTTCGCAATTTGCTGCCCAATAATCATCATATTTCACTTAACACCCACAACCCCACCCACACTAAACATGCATTCATTAATTATTAGCGAGCCCTTCGCTACATACTTCCAGCTAAAGTTAAAATATGTTCAGGAAAATATAACAGAGCAGTTTAGGGTTTTAGCTATTGATGAAAAAGTACTTTTTTTATTTTATGAAGTACTAAAATCGTAAAATTGAAGGGTAAGAATGTCATGTGACATGCAAAAGAAAACATTAATCAATTAATCAACAGTGAGGTCTTCGTTTACTGAAATAAATATATAACTTTTCCACAGGTATTCCCAAACACGTACAGTTCAAACGAATTTTTTATTTTTTGTGTGCGCAAACAGCTTTTGGACCTGTTTCATTAACTGTGCTACCATTACAAATTAATAAATAAGATCCCACTCAATATAGACAAAAATTAAAATAATAGTTACAAATACTATGGCATAACAGGACGAATACAAACCCCAACATACTGTATCGATCGATGTTGATGGGATGGTAAACTGATCGAGCAATCATCTTTTCTCACGTTCTGTTCTCTTTATTGAAAAGACCACTTTAACAACATAGCTATATATACCTACACAGGAAGAAAAAAATGGGTAAACATGTCGTTATAAAAAATTCTACATTTCTTCTAAATCATATATATTCATTTTAAAGAAAATAAAAAAATATTAAATATTGACTTAATTATTTTTTCTCATCTAATTATAAATTATTTCAAGCCGACAAAGTTTGCAAAACATCATCAGCACTAACAATATCTTATTTTCTTTTTTAATGCGACACATTGTTCTGCATGCTGGATACTCCAAATATGAGAAAAACCGTAGAATTCCATTCACCAATATGCTGTTTGCTGTATGCATGTATGTATTTATAGTGAGAGAGAGAGAAAAAAAAGAGAGTACCTTTTTTAATTTCCTTTTTAACCATGCCGCCGAGCTCTCACTTTGGCTGTCAATTGTCGCTTTCTACCAAATTAGGCCCTATCATCAGATCCTAGGGATACTCTTCACTGCTTCCATTTTCAGAAACAAAATTGAAAGCAGCTATTTCTTCTGATTAGACATCCCCATTCAACCAGCAGAAAGAAAATCTGCTAGCTATCTATTACCAACCCCTATGCTATAGCTTAATTAATTAAAACATCTCTGGCCTTCCATCTATATCATCATATCATTTCATCAGTTTCTTTGGTCTACATATGGCCGTTTGCTTTTGTTTCCATCTTCTGTAATTTTCATTTTATACGAAAATTATATTGTGCATATATATTCACTTACATTGCAGTGAATAAATTTTTGTTTTGTTCTTGGTGTATTCTTCTTCTTAGTTTTGTATAATTGATTCACTAAACAATGGCATTGGTGGTGCAAAAATGCGTCAGTGACATGTGCTGTGTGGTCTGATTGATCGAGCTGGCGATTGATTAATTACTTTTTTACCTTCAGTGGTAGTGTAAGGACAAAAATTATATATATCTTCTAGCTATCTACCTAGCTAGCTTCTTCTAAATCTATTTTATGATTGTAGGGTCAATTTGACAACATCATTATTATTGCATATTTGTAGCTATTATATCTGCATTATTTTTCAAGGAAATTATAGCCCACATGTCATGTTGAATTCATTCATTAATTATCAATGACGGAGATATTATGACCATATTACTTTTCATTTTATTATATTTAGCACCATATGAATGTGATTTCATCGGCATAAATATTAGACCATATTGATCTGTTATGTGGGAGCTTGGGCGACCAACTTTGAGATCTTGGATTCATGTATAGCTTGTGTATGTGATGTTTGAGGGAATTTGTCTAAATTAACTAAAAAGTCCCCCAAAAAATATATAGTTGATTTATGCTTTAAAAAATTTATTGATTTGTTAATTGGAATCAGCACTAAAATACTACAGAACAACAATAAAAAATAAAAAGAGGGATGACCATTGCCAAACAAATATTTAATTTGAGAAAGCGACACGCTGTTAATTAATCAATATTGATTCGTTCATGTAGTTGTGTTAATTAACATGTATGAGGAGCAACAAGTTTATTCATGTTTTTTGTTTGTTTTATTGCCAAATAGGGAAAAATTGGAAAGAGAGTACTTTGAGATTTGTTAGATCATAATTTGACTACCCATTGCCCTAGTACACAAGTATATATATAATTGAAATGAAAGGCAAGCAAAAGTTGCTATGTGTAATAGGAGCATCCATTATTACTGCATGAGGTGTAAGCATGCAACTGATTATAATACTACAAAATCTATCTACAATGGTGATTTTAAAACCACTACTAAAAACTGCTGCTAAAATATTAATTTTTTGGTAGTGTTTGGGCCCTTCTTCATATAGCCCATATAAACTGAAGAGCGTGGTTTGTTTAGGCCTAAGAAGAGCCCTCCATACATTGGCGGTATGGGAGTCTTATGTCATATATTTAATGAAATTGCCTTGATTTCAATCAAGCTCGATCATACCAGATTAAGAAAGTCAAAGCATCATCTCTAACACTTTTCTATTTTCTATGCACTCGTGGTGCCTTGCTTCCCATCATTGACTCGCCTCTCCCATTACCCCAATATTGATCCTATGTGTACTTGCAACAACCGTATCGTACCTATGAAAGGTTTTATCATACAACCCCTAATCATACCCTATTTACAATGCTAACCCTAGTCCTTACAACCATTAGCTATATTTCCCATTTAATGTTTCATAGGACACAGACACTTCTTGGTGTTAGCACATCCATTCTTCTTTGATAGCATTTGAATAACCTCTTGGAACCACCCTTTGGAGCGAACCCCCCATTTGTGATGTCTAATATTATTATTGTTGGCCGCCCAATAGCAATTTCACTTGTTATCACTAGTGGATCCTTTGTTAATATATATTTTTTTTTTTGAAGGTGTGCATGTTGCAACACTCCAAGCCTATTATGGGTTTGATATTAATTAGTGAATATTCAACTTATTTTTCATCGTGTTGTCTTCATAATTAAGGGTATTAATAATTGATCTGTTATAGTTACTTGATCAGAACCTGGCACAAAACATCCAAGTTTGAATTGACATGACTATTATTCAGTTAGGCTTGGATCTAAATGATACATCCGATTATTATTTATATTGGATTTATGTTAATCTGAATAACTTGTAATCAACTCAAAATTGACCTAATTAATATTTGGATTTGCGTTATTTGGGTTTGGTTGGGTTAATAGGTTAAACAAATCATATTTTGGTTAATTGGATCGTGTTGATTTAAAATTTTTCATGATTTATATAATAAATGAGTAAGACATGTTAGATCTAAATTAGGTAGTCGAGTTGAGTTAGTTTTGTCAATTTTTTACCAATATAATAAACAGGTTGGATTTAGGTCAATTATATTATCTCATGTCAATCCTAGGTTAGACTCAAACATGAATCCTCAATCCAAATTCACACCCCTATTCATATTAAATTAAACCCGTTATACTTTATTTTCAAGATTGTTTGATTAATTAAAATTTGCTTTTGGTGTGCAAGTTCAAGGTTGGGAAACCCATCTTCATTATGTTATGATAACTCCAGTTTATTAAAATGTTTTCCATATCATTGCTTAAAAATGTGTTATTTAAAACTTCTCATAGATTGAGGACTGTATTGCTCTTTTTGTGAAGAAATTAATATTTATTGATGACACTGTGAGAAATTTTTTCTGAAGATGTTCTTTGTTCCCACGCAATTTGCTTTATTTATATTTTAATATTTTCTTTCAATTAAATCTACATAGTCAAATATTATACCGCCCTGAGGGGTAGACTAATGTCATTCTATAGATTTTAAAGAAAGAAGGCTATAATTCATTCTTCTAATCTGGTGCAACATAGGGGATATACAAATCATCCCGAAGGATGATAAGCATATTATCCTATCGACCCGATTAGAATAATGAATTTATTTTCATAATCAAATATAGAAGATATTTAACCTGCCTGTGAAAGAAGATCAATTATCTACCTATCCTTTAATTGTGGAAATAAACTTTAAAATATAAATCAAGCATGATCTATGTTTCACAGATCTTTCCCCTAACTTAGAAATGAAACTAAGGTAGGATTTAGATTATTCTAAGATCTAGACTTCCTATAGGGGTAAGCCCCTATAGTTAATTACATCTCCTAAGAGAACACTCTCAATTTAAATGAAGACTAATTAATTTTAAAATTATATACAAATGTAACTAAATATTTGGGCTAATTTAAATTTTCATGCTTAGGCTTTAGATTATAATTTCTAACATTGAATTTGAAAGAATTGAATTTTATTAGAAGAAAGAATGTGCAAAGAGAAGATTGTATACAATATGAACTTACCACATGCCTAGAGTGGGCTGCCAGCTAACAGTCATAATCACAATAATTTATCAATGAATGTAAGATTTGAGATGGCTCTATCCTAAGAATCAAGGAATGGTTAAAGAATTTAAATCAAATGCAATAAAATATGCTTATAAAAATTGAAAATCAACTCGAATGCTAATGATGCATGAAACAGTTATATATGTGAAAGAGCTGATTTTATTAATATAAAATTAACACATTACATCCAAGGGTCTGCAGTAAAGTAAAGATAGCTAGGGCCCATCGACAACAAATTTGGTTCTAAGCCTATAAGAAAATAGAATTAAATATAATTGCTTATGGTCTTCAGGCTCCAAGTCTTCTATGGAATTCCAAAAATGAACATCCTTGTGGGGAAGGATATTACTTTGTGGAGCCCCATTTGTATGTGTATAAACAGTTATTTTTAATCCTTTTACAGACTCAAGACACTTTTACAGACTCAATCTATATACAACAGATCTAAGAAAATAAAATTTACATTTCTCTTTATAAGTACATCATATCAGTCCCTATGAACATTTTACTTTTACAGGAATGTAAAAGCAGAAAAGTAAAAGCAATTATGTAATTATGAATATGATGAGTGCGTTGTGAACAGTTATAAATGCAGAAAAGTAAAGACATAAATGTAAATTACATGACCCTCACTTATTCACTCCACACTCTAGTGCACTAGCAGAAAGTAAATATGTATGCTATGATTTATAGGAAGATAAGCAAACACATATGGGTGCCCTCTAGGCAAGACACCCGTAAACAAATCACAGCAAACCATCGGCCTAGCCTAGGCTAAAGTTGGTTGTCCTAGCAAGCATCTAAGTGTGTGAAAAGGATCGTGTGGCTTGGATATATAGGTCCTATAAGAGTTTATGTTTGAATTGCATCTATTATTAAAGTTTATTTATTAAAGGCCAAATGGGAATTTAATTAAAATTTAAGTAGAGTGTATTTGAATTTTAAATTATTTTACTTTTAGATATTAAAGTTATTTGATTTAGTTTTAAAGATCTTATATATTAATAACTCCATAAGTGCATGAAGTTATCAATTTATAAGTTTTAGGACTTTTAAAATAAACACTCATCTTATAAAGAAGACAAGTGTATACTTTGAGAGTCTCTAAAGTTTTATTAGAAAGAGAAAATGGACCTTACAAATGCAATGTATTAGTGTCTTCCCAAAAGGAGTCATGCACAATACATATGAGATCTTCTGGTTAGTTAAGTATATTAAAGACCTCTTTAAATCACAATGCTTAAAGCCCTCCGAAAAGGAATTTAGCTTTAGGCATAAAAGCCTTAATCCATTTAATCTAAATTAATAATGAAATTTGATTGATTAAAATAAATCTTAATCAATCAAATTATCAAATTAATTTAGTTTAAATGAATTAAAATTAAAATTAATATGCTTCTGACTTTATTTGATTTTAAATGAATTTATTTTATATTTTTAATATTTATTTGAATTTTATTTAATACTTAATGAATTTTATTGAATTTACTTAAATAAAAGGTTACTTGAGGGTATTTTAGGGATTAATTAAAATTTAATGAGATTTTAAATTTTAATCTGAATATTGAATGATTATAAACTTAATTTAGGATTAGTTCAAATTAATCTTGAATTTTAAGGGATTTTATTTGAATTGTTATTATTTATTTAATAAATGTTTAATTAAAGGTGATTAAGGATTAATTTTTATTTAGTGAAAATTGGATTTTATTTTGATTTTGAATGATTATAAGTTTGATTTAAAGTTGATTAGAATTGAATGAAGTTTATTTTAGATTTTTATTTATTTTATTTGATTTATTTGAATTTATTAAAAGAAAAATAAGACCCTTAATGAAGGATCACCTAAATCTACTATTTATTATAAGATTGATTATTGTCAATCAATGTGTATTAGATCATTGGGTACATGACACTAGTTTTCTAAGTTTGATTTTCATCCCAAAAGGGATGTGTGAAGTGCATCATAGATTGATCTAAATTAGCTAAGACACCCCTTAATTATTTATCTAAAGTGTCACTAGGTTATAGGATAGCAATCAAAGTCAACTAACCCTTTTAACACTAATTATAAACATACCAAAACATAACAATCATGAGCAATAAAAGTGCATGCCCTAATGTTCTATGGAAAAAATTCTATAATAAATTATTTAGTCATAGGTCATATGATAACCTATGAAATTAAACAATTTATTATAAAGGAATAGATGCATGAAATTGTATTAAGGTTATTTAGAGATATATGCAAATATATCCTAATCAAAGTCAATCTGATTTCATAGTATGATCATGTATAGTTTGTTAATTACTAAGCTATATTAAAATTACATTGGAAGTAAATTTTAACTAAACTATACATGATCAAGATCTAAACTTATTTTTAGTGAAAGATGACTCTACACTGATTCCATAGAACTCTAACATGCAATGAATTTAATTTGATTTGACTTGTATTTGAATTTATAATAATTTAGGTCAAATCAAGACCCATATTTTTTGTAAATTCAAATATCAAAGATTTATGCATCAAATGGACTTGAGAAAATTATGGGAGATCAATCTTATACCCTATTATACCTCTAACAGTTTTAGCTCAAAATACTATATATAACTTTATTTAAAATTAAAATAGATATTTTGGAATAAGTAAAATAATTAATAACATTATACTCAAAATAATTTTATTTTTATTTTTAAAATAAAATATATGAAAATACGAACAAAATGAGTCCAAGAACTCCAAAAATGGTTAAGAATTGAATTTTCTATGAATTTTGGAAGTTCTCGATATTTTCTAAATTAAATTAGAGGTTTTAAATACTCAGTCAAACGGCGATGCTGACCGGACACGCCTCGACAGCAGGTTTGGCCACGCGAGTGCGGCTGTAAGATGAGTCAGCTCACTTATCCAGCGAAGCAGGATTTTGAGCCGTCGGATCCATCACAACGCAGATCTGACGGCTGAGATCGATCTAGCGGTATCAAGTTCGATCCAGAATGATCAAACGGTTGATCTGACTCCCGCGATTTGGACTGACGGTCGAGATTCAACCGGATAAGGATCAGTTGATCCATGGTTTTGATAGAATGAAACGAGTCGCATATTAGACCTGATTGAAGCCGTTGATCTAAACAGAACTGATCCAACGGCTGGCGACTCATCTTCCTCCTCCATCAAATCGCAAACCCTAGGGTCATTTTTCTTTTTGTTTTCTTAAAATAGTGAACCAAATTACTTCAAATTTTGAGTAGAGATATAATTAGATATAAGAAAGAGTGGTGAATAATTTTAACAGCCATTGATGCAGAACTTAGGAAGTTATTTAGGAAACTAGATAATCTCCTAGGGTTTAAGATTTACCAAGATATAGATGAGGACTCTGAACGGTCTAGATATTTCTGAACTTGTAGATTATCTGCGTTTAATTTACTTGAAGGATTCAACATCGGAGGAAGCTTCTAATGAGAGTTGGGGAGACTAGGATGAATGATCTCTCAGTTTGAAGATGATCTCGACACCGGTAGCCACCAAACGCTAAAAAATCAATGATAGGATGAAGAAAAGTAATTGGGGATTCAAAACAAAATGATATCTCTCTGGGAGAGTGAGTGAGTTTGGGAGATAGCTCGAAATGAATGTCTCTCGTCCCATTTTCCCTATGCAGCTGTTTGGAGCCAAAAGGAACGGTCTGGATTGCTCAGTCTAGTTACTGGGATGGAGGACATCTGACCCAGGTTATTATAGAACAGAGGGAAGGACTGTACGGGGCAAGATGAGCTGGCCACTCCCTCATTTGTCTTCACATGGGAAGGACCATCTGAGCTGGCTTGGGTCGGGTTGGCTACTGGGTTGGGTCGAGATAGCTCCATAGAAGGTTTTGGAGACAATTCCACGGGCTGGACGGGCCTGGGTTGGAGTGGAAAAGTGAATTCAAATGGGTTTGACCATGGGAGCTTATTCAAGCTTCCATTGACTGTTTAACCAGTCAAAGGGGTCAAGGTTTGCTGATATGGAGTTGAAACCATGTCTAGAGCATATTCAGGTGGTTGGATGGGTGTGGTTTCAAATAAAGAGGTTGATTGGAGGAGTTTGACCATGTTTGACCCATTCCAAATCTTGGTTTGACTGGTTTGACTAGTCTACTTGTCATTTGGATTGATGATGTGGCATAGGGGAATGCCTTGAGTGCTGGGATGATAGATTGAAGGGGGTTGAGGCTTGAGGGGTGGAGTTTGAGATGAGTTAAAGTCTCTAGTTGACTAATTTTGACCAATCAACTTTGGTCAAGATCAATGAAAGAGATTCCAAAATTATAATTGAATATTACTGAGGTGATTTTATGAAGTGTTCAAATGATAGGTCCTCCCTTGCATGAATGAATGAGGCCTTGTATAGTGAAGTTTGACTTTTCTTTTATGGGTTGACTGAGTCAACTCAGTGATGAATTGACCCATGATGAGTTTGGAGAAGTTAAAAGATGTGATAGAAGGGTTGTTGATATAGGATTGAGATTTGCAAGATCATTGATTGATTGAGTGCAGAATAGTGATCGAAGTCTGATTGAAACATTTGAATTTGATTGTAGACTAAGTGATTGATTGGAGATTGATTTAAACTTTGATTGAAATCCAAGGCTTAGTACACTACACAAGATAGTATATTGGGGTTTTTAGTGAAGTGAACTTGGATCTTGATTGAGGTCAAGGTATGTGTGAACTATAAGAGGCCATGTACTGAAGTATGTGATTGATTGAGTGCAGAAGTTGATTGAACATTGATTGACTAATTGAGTAGATATAGGTAGAATTAAATGATTGATTGAATGAAGGCTACAAGATTGAAGATTAGATGATTGATTTTGATTGATTGATTGAATAGGTATAGGTAGAATTGAATGATTGATTGAATGCAGGTTATATGTTGAATGAAATTTGAATGATTGAGAATTGATTCATTGATTGATTGAGATTTGACTTATATTTGATTGAAGGTGTGTGATTGATTTATGGGTTTGATTTTTTAGGCTGGATGATTGATTTGGATTTGTTGAAGTGATTGACAGGTGGCAAGCTATGAACCACTAGATATAGAATCAAGAGTTTGGGGTAGTACTTGATGACCTCATACAAAAATGAGGTCAACAGACACTTTTATGAGATTATCAAGCTTTATAACTTTAAAGACCACATTTATTATTTCAATATGCTTTCATCTATTGGATAAAGTAATAGCTTTTCTCACCTATGTTATCTAGTTAGTTTTAAAATTCAAAATAATTTTGAGTATTTATTGTCAGTTTTAATGATTATAAATGGTTGTCATCTTAAAATTTATAGGAATGAATATAAGTTTACATGTCATACTTTTGATGATGATAATATTTAGGGCCGGGTTATTTCATTCATAAATATTTATTGTACTGATTGCTATTTAAAAATGTTAACATTTGATTTGGTTAATATTAAACATTTGAAATCTTTAGTGCAAGAATAATAGCCTTAAGGCGTATGTAAATAATTTTTTAAAGGGGATATTTCTCATACTATAAAATAAAATCCAGCAATTCATCATCATCAATGTAGTTAGGCTTGTTATAGGGTTCTTCTTTGTCTTAGGAACAAGGGATGATATTAGTAGGTTTTAAGAGAGGTAATAAAGAGGCGAGGGTTAGCCAAGCATGTGAAATCCTTTATACCTGAAAGCATGCATAAGAGTGAGTTTATAAAATTAGGGATTGATAATACATGAAGGTTCTAATATTGGAAACACTTGTAATTAATTAGGAGTGGTTTAGGATGTTTGTAGATTAGTTGTAGAGTTGATGAGGATTTTTCATGACATAATGGTTGTGAAATAAGAGCAAAGTCAGGACTAGATCATTTGTGACATAATTTAACCAATTTTGAGTATGACTTTATTTCTTTTAATTTTTTTCTTAGGGATGATAGCTGCATCACCATAGGGACAGTATTAAAAAATCCATCTGATAGTCAAGCTTATTAACATAAATAAGAATAAAATCAATCAAAAGTATATATATTTAAATTAATTAATGAGGTCATTATGCATAAGATGCCCATTTCGAGGTTTACAGACATTCGTCTAATACATTATATCACTAGTATATGCTTCCATCTTAAGCTTATTCATTATGCTTTACTTATAATTAATAGAACAACTATATAAGCTCCCTTTTTCCTCTATCAAAATGTTGGAGTAAACCAGCACTTATATTGCAAACTCAACAATAATCTCGCACTAGTGCCTAATAAAAAACTATCTTTTCAAGCGAAAAGAAACTATATATAATGGACAGAGTGCCTCATCATGATGTACATAATGGACATAGTGCAACAACAACTCCAATTAGTTTTGATAGTTTGATGCAACTACCTAACATGCTTGGACAAGCTATGAGTGATGTCAAGAGTAGACAAGTGGGACATAAAGAATTGGAAAAGGATAGACATCTATAGATGTTCCATAATTTGAAGCCCCCATTATTTAAGAAAGATATAGAGCCATGTGCAGCAATGGATTGATTGTTGAGGATAGAGAAGATATTTGATAGCATGCAATATGCAAAGAATAAAATGTACAACTTGCGATGTTTCTATTTGAATGAAAAGCTAAGATATGATGAATTATAAAGCAGAGATAAATTTTAAGGAAAGATGAATGCAGAGATTACCTAGGTAGAGTTTGTTGCAATCTTTAGAGATTAATTTGTACCTCTATTTGCCCAATAGTAGATGCACGAGGCTTTTATGAGGCTATAATAAGGGAAAAAAATAGTGATATAGTACCAAGCTAAATTTGCTACACTAGCCAGGTGCACCTAAATTGGTGATCAGTACTGTTGAGAAACAAATGCTACAGATTTATAAGATGATTGAAGGATGAGTTGAGGCATCCACTTTTACCATTGAGAAATAAAAAAATTTTAGAGTTAGCTGATAGAACACGTTTTATAGAAAATAATTTGGTTATTCCCTAGTTTAGCGAGGACATGAATAGAAAGAGAGCATGTGAAGAGGTTATTAGAGGAGAGAGAAATGAGAAGAGAGGTAGATTTACTAATGTTAAGAGAGGACCTATAATACTAGCTGGTAGTGTACAATCATAGTTAAGTCGGATAAATAGAAGAAGAGGGGTTGAAAGTCAAATAGGACTTCAATAGTTAGCTACACCCGCACTGCCACCCATAAGACCTAAAGTTTATAGTCTAATCCAGCAGAATGATAGAGATGCACCTGAAGGATCCACTGGTAAATTTTTAATTCTAATAATAAAAATTAAATTTGAATTGATTATTTGTAATTATTGTATGTTATATTGAGTGATTGAATGACATATTTGTGTGTGATTGTTTGAGTCAATAATCATAATTGATTGAATACATTGAATGATAAGTCAATAATCAGTGCTAGTTTTGAACAAATTTAAATGGATTTCTTGGTTTAAAATTATGTTAATTTATTTTGATGATATTATAATATTTTATTAATTTATTTGACTATTTTTATTCGTGAAAATGTCAAGGGCAATATTTTTTCAAGGTGGGGAGATTGTTATAACCCAAAATTTATCTAGCCAAATAATTTTTTAAGGAGTTATTATAAGTCTAATTTGAAAATCTTCTTCACTATAAGATACACATTATAATGATTTAATTATATTAATTTTTTTATAAATTTTTAGCACTTGTACAAATCCTTAAGAAATTGATATCTATCGGTATAAGTAGAGATTTTCGAACTGTCATGTGTCCATTTTACAAACAAATTTCACAAGAATTTTTTTCAAGAAAATGAGCTATTTTATGGATATTTTTCTATAATTTTCTAAGCTCAAAAGATTTATATAAGTTTTATATTAAAAATTAAATTAAATAATATAATTATATAATATATTTAATTATTTTATTAACAAAAATATTAATCAACCATCAAATTCTTTAAATACTTTTTTATTCCATTTGTTTGGCTAAAACAGAGAGACCAAATTGAGTATTTGAAAATTTTTTTAGGAGAGAGAAAAGAGAGCTAAATTCGAAAGTCGTGGAGAGATTTTGGCAGTCGGTCATATTAAAAGGTTTGCTCGTCTAGTTGTAAGGAACTATTACTCTATTTTTAATTTCAATAACTTGATATTTTTTGAAATAAATTTGTATTTTTGTAATAAAAATATGAGAATAATTTTATATTAGTAAAGCTTTCACTGCATAAATTTTGGCATGTGATATATCTCATCAATATGCACATTTTGACATGAATATGTTGTATTTTTATCGGCTAAATTTGAAGCTATGATTTTTTAAGTAAATGTATAGTAAATAAATTTGATAAATTTCCCTACATTTCATACATTACATTGATAAAAATATAGAATTTGTATGTAATAGAGGCTAGATGAAATTGGTTGACAATGTGGCCTAATTAAGATAAAAGATGAAGATTAGTACCAATTGGTTGACAATGTGACCTAATTAAGATTGATACCCTATTGAGCGACAATTGGGATTGACCAATACTAATTAATTGACATATTGGCCTATATTAAGATTGATACCCAACAAGGGGGGCAATAATTAGGATGGAATGATAAAATTATCAAATTGAAGAGGTTGCATTCATGATTGCATTTATATAATAGTATATTGAACTGATTGATAGATATAACTAAAATCAAATTGACATCCATATTGATACAATATATATACCATAACATACTGACATGCCTCATTAGATATCGATGATATTCATCTTTAACAATTTTTCATATAGTTTAATACAATACTATTTTTTATATGTATTATGGTTTGATAGATTTCTTTTGACTTCATTGATTATATTGATTTATTATTGATTTTGATATTTTATATTTCTCATATTAATTAATGATTGATATTGACTAGAACTAGAATATGCTTATTTGGTATTTTATCTAGTATGAAAAGTAGTGATAGAATTTTAGTTACTTGATGTACTTTTATACTCATTATGTAGATTTTTATGATTTCAGGTCAATGAGGGGGTCATGATCAATTAATTGGAGTGAGATTGATAAAGATCCTCATATTTTATTTTAATTTTGCTTGCATTTTTTATTATTATTTTATAGTTAAGAGTTTATGATATAATAATAATTATATTGATCTCTTAACTATTGTATATTAATTTTGGAAGAATGAATATAGTGAAATATTTTAAGAAATATAATTATTAGTTGCTTTCACTAGATATATAAATTTATTATTTTGATAATTTATATATGCTTTGATATATTCATATAATAATAAATATATTATTCTTCCAAATTTGATTTTGGGGTGTGACAAACTTGTAACCTAGTATTATAGCAGTTGTTTGAAGAGTTAAAATGTAACCAGAGCTATAAGAATTAGATTTTAGTGGGGTAAAAGTTGGGTATTATAGATTTTTTTTTTTTTTTGTATTTGATTGAATTGCATCATTAAAAATGTGTTAAACTTTATATTATATTTATTTAAACTATATCTTATTAAAATTATGATTAAAAATTAATAAAAAAATAAAATATTAAAGTTAATAATTAATTAAATATGTTATTTTATTAATACTTAATTAGACTAAGTTATTAAATTAATAATTAATTAAAATAAATTAATAATTAATTAAATTAAATTAAAAAAATTAATTTAAATAAATTAAAATTAGTAATTAATTAAATTAATTATTAAAAGCTAGAAAGCTGCCAGAAAAGTTGCCAGAAAATCGTTGGAAGAGCCGCCGGAAATAAAATCGTCGGAAAGCCGCCGGAAAACTGCCAAAATTTTTCCTAAAATTTAGGCCGCCGAAAAGCTGACGGAAAGCTGTCGGAAAAATAGGCCGCCGGCAAGCCGCCTGAAAAGTCCACCGGTAATTGATGATTTTCCTGTAGTGCATCCACTTATACCACTGAGGATTCAGGAATTCTTAGAGTTAGTTGAGAGAGCACATATTGTAGAAAATAATTTGGCTATTCCCCTATTTAGAAAGGACATTAGTAGAAAAAGAATAGGTGAAGAGGTTAGTAGAGGAGAGAGTAATGAAAAGAAAGGCATATTTATTGATGTTAGGAGAGGACCCATAATACCAACTCGTAGTGTACATAAGTGTCCTAGATGCGGTAGGCGATATATATATATATATATAGGATAGAGTTATCTTATTATAGGATAGTGCTTTAGATATGGACAGTATGGACACAGGGTGATAGACTACCCGTAGAGAGGGTTTCAAGGGGAGCTTTGGGTCCAAGATAGATCAGTCTAGACATGCATATGAACAAAGGTTTGCAAGATCTCGAATATCCATTTAAGGTTATATACGTGAGCATGATATATGGAAAAAGAGAGGTTAAAAGTGAGAGAGCCTACACAGTCTACTACACCAACATTTCCACCTGTATGACCTAGAGTTTACAATTTGATCCAGCAAAGTGATAGAGTTGCACCTAGAGGATCCACTAGTATAAATTTAATTCTTATAATTATAATTACATTTAAATTGATTGATTGATAATTATTACATGGTATAATGAGTGATTGAATGACATATGTATATGTGACTGCTTGAGTTAATAATCATGATTGATTGAATGCGCTGAATGATAAGTCAATAATGAGTACTGGTTTTGAACAAATTTAAGTGGACTTATTAGTTTCAAATTATATTGATAGGTTTTGATGAATTTATATTATTTTCTTAACTTATTTGATTGTTTTTACATGTGAAAATGTTGAGGGTAATATTTTTTTAAGGTGAAAGATTGTAATAACCCAAATTTTATCTAGCCAAATAATTTTTTAGGAGTCATTATAAGTCCAATTTTAAAAATCATATTTGTCATTTGATAGATATTTTGGATTGGTGCATAAAGGGGTTCTTAAATTCTTCTGATTCAAAGGGGATATACTCTTCTCTTCGTCTTTAGTGGGCATTAGATTTTTTTAAATATATAAATATTTAATTAAAATTTTAAGTTTAGAAGATCAAATGCTAATTAATGATTTTGGAGAGAATAATAGATTTGGCTATCATAAACTAGAGAAGACACACTAAAGGGTGCATGATCCAAGCTTATACTTGTCTGTTGTGAGCAGTCAGCTAACATCCTAAACACAATCAATCACCTTATGCATGCAAGATAGGATGAATCTATCCTATGGAGTCAAGGATTTTTTGAATTCATAAAGTTTAATTGAGAATCTTAGATATGAAAAAGTATCTAACTAATGTCATGCATTATGTATGAAAAAAAAATACATAAATAAGAATATTTTATTTCTTTATTTATTTGAAATATAAATATAACTCAGGATCTGCTGGAAAGTAAGGTGGCTAAGCTCCACCAAAAAATTCTTGGATTTTTACTCATATGAATTTAAATTGAAATGTATTTTCTTACTTTCTTCTATCTCTAAGTCTTCTATAAGGTTCCAAAAGAGAATACCATTCAAAGGAGAGGGAATTATCTTTTGGAGCCCTATTTATTTATGTAAGCTTTACAACATTTGAAATTAAAATATACAAATATACAATGAGCACTTTACAATTTACATCCTATCCTAAATACATTTTATATTGAATCTTTACTTTTATAAGCATCCTATGTATATTCTACTTTGATATTTTATTTGAGCAGAAATGATAGTATATATGTATGTAAGTAGAGTAGTACACTATGAAGTAAAGTGTGTAAAATGCATGAGTATGACATCCAGAATACAATAAATAAACAAACACATTAATGATACCCTTCATAAAAAGGCACCCACATCATACCAAACACATTACAACTTAGCCTAAGATTATAGTCGGTGATCTTAGAAAATAAGTTCTAGTGTGTATAAGCTATGTGGTTTGGATATGTCCTAGTTCATTATCATTTGAAGTTTTCTAACACCTTCATTTCATTTGTTTTAATATTTTAACCCTCAAACTTTTCAATACAATACACTTTTGCCTTCCTAAAAAGAGTCAACCATAAGGGTATGAAAGCTTTATTATGTAAGAGTTCTATTAGTGGTTTTGAATGGTTATTTAAGTTGAATAGAAACTTCCTTTACTTACACCATGGCTATGATGTTTATTTTATTTTTGTTGGGGCTAGCTTAATAGCTTGGTAAGCCAGATTATCCAATAATTATCATGGTTAATTATATTTTATTATTGTTTATTATTATTATTCATTAGTTTGGATTTTTTGAGTTTATTAATTATTGAATTGTTGATTTTTTATTAAGTTTTCTTAAATTTTTTAATGATTGAGTTAACTTGAAGTTTAACTTTTTAATTTATTTTAAATTTTAAATAAATATTAGATTTAATTTAAAGTTTAATGCCTTTGAGTTTGTATGATTTAGACTCTTCTTAGTTATATGTTTTATAAGTTAAGATTCTTTTTTTTTTAATTAACAAATTAATTCAGTGATTTAAACAATGAATTTTAGAATTTCATTGGTTGTATGTTTAATTTGATGGTGCTTTAATTTTTATTTGTTTAGAATTTAATTTTGAGCAACCTGATTACGAATTAGTTTGGATTTATTATGAGTTAATGAAAGCCCTAGGTCAATTATGAATATGTGTATGTTAGTTTCATAACTAATCACTCAAGATAAATATAATTGTACAGTTAGGAATTTAGTTCAGACAATCTAATCATTGGATTGAGTAATCAATCAAAATTAAGCATTCTTAGTTTTGAAAAATTAACAAGTAAAATCCTATTCGCTAGCCGGTTATCGGGTTTGAAATATTAAATATTGGGTTTCTATAATAACATAAGACTTAGGTGGGCTCCTAACCACATGAAAGGATTTGAAGACCTAGGTGATCTATGTTCACACTATAGGAAAACCTTGGAATACCGACGGAATTTTCGAAGGAATTAAATCTGCCAGTAAAAGTGATGGCGTAACCAATGGCTATTCCAACGGATAAACCGCCAAAAATTTTTGGGTGGAAAGCCTGCCAAAAAGGACATCGATTTTTGTAAAACTGGTGATAACATCAGATAGAAAATGGGTCGGAAATTACCTGCGGAACTTCCGATGGAAAATCCATCGGCTTACCTAAACCTGACGCACGTTTTACCGTCGACTACATTTCAGGCACAAATGCATATTTTCGGAAAAAATTTACTATTTTTGGCGAATTTGGGCTACTGGTATCACACAATTTTCCTGTAGTTCACTAGAGCATGTCAATAGTGCAAGCCAAATTGCTCTTTCCTTGCAAAGGCAAAATGGAGGGAGGAGGAAGTCTAAGTTCGTTGTCCAAGTATCTCCACATTTCTCGTAAATAATAAGGAGAGAAAAGTATGTGTCAGAATTTCATGTATTTTAATTTCTGAATTAATTTGTTTATGGAACTCATAGATATTATTAAAGAATAAACATGCATATAAATAAAACATGTAAAATTAAATGACACTTCATATTTGTGAAGTTTTGTAAATGAATAACTTATAACCATGCCTCAAATATCATGTTACCATACATTTATAAAATTTCTTTCAATTAACAGAATAGTTAACTATAAAATAATAATCATAATTAATGATGTGATATAGAATATCTCCTTTAACAAATATAAGTTTAATGAAATCAAGCTGTAACAAAGGCATACACATATGAATTTATTATAGATGAGTTTTATAAATGGACTTTCATTATAAAAAAATCAATTTTCTTTATGATTCACTAAAATATTGGCAAATTTAATTATATCCAATTTACTACAAATCATGATAAGGGAGATGAATTAAAGGCTTTAGACATTGGAAATATGGGAATATTTTTGCCCTTGAGACAAAGATTCTAATATAATATGATATTGAATATTCATTTTCCTTGTTTATCACTTGAATCATTAATTAAGATATGGGATGTTATAGACAAACAAAATTTATTCGATCAAACATATAACAATTGTTAAAGATACAGGGAGTCTAAACAAAGAAGCTTCCTGATCTCTCTATTTTTTATATCAATAAGAAATAAACATTATAAGATTGTTAATGTTTTTAACTAGCCAACATTTGGCATAAACATATACATAAGCTCTTTAGTTGAAACAATATAATATCACTTGTAATCACCATATGCCACCATTAAAATTAGTCAAAAAAGCCGCACTAAATAAAAGAAGATTCGAAATCCCTCAATAGAAATGCTAAAATCTATCCATCACTTATCAAAATTAAGAGGTATTAAACAACGGATGTATTTAAATCCCCCTTTAAGTTTTTATAGTGGTGGAATCTTATTAAAGAAAGGGGGATGGTGTTATTTTAGTATGAAAGAGCTTCACTAGGGAATCATTATAATTGAAATATATATAAAAGCTAATGAAGCAACAATTATTTTGTGAGAGTAGGAGCTACTTAAATAAGGTTTCTCATCAATGCTTTAATATTCTATATTCTTGAATTGACTTAACAGAGGTATGTTTTCATTATTCTTGTGCACATTATCATGAAAATGCTATGTGATGTAGTTATTATGAAAGATATAGGTTTTGTTTGGGATGATTTTTTTTATTGTTTTTTTTTTAAATAGAGGTCTAGTACAAAAATTATCATAATTTTTTTGTATTAAAATTCTATTTTAAGAAGCAATAAAAAAAACCGTCCCAAATAAAGCCATAATCTACCAAAATAAGCTTGATAATAAGGCAGCTATAAATAATAATTACATTCAGTATTCTATTATCTGATTCAATCAAACCAAATGACGATGAATTAGCGAAGTATTTTTTGAAAGCTTTGGTGATTAATTTAGGTTTGGTATCTTATGAACATAGTGGACCTTGATGTTAAAATCTTCGTGGTATGCACTTAATCATATTTGGGTAATTGAATAGAAAATTATAGTCAAATAATATTTAAAATACCTATAAATGATAAAATAAAATCAAATCAACTTGCATGGTTGGATATAAGGAAACAAATAATACAATAAATATAGTAATAATTGGAGACTTCCAAATTTATCCTCACAAATGCTCTCTTCAGTAATGGATGGAAGAAGCTAGCAGGTAACATTGTCAAGTAAAAGCTCATAGGATATCCCGCCCAAGTAAATGGAAGAGGAGCAGATTATATTGCCTCCCTCAGATCTTAACTTCAAATCAAAGGCACAAGTAAAGAAAGTATGAGAGAGAAACTTAAGTGAACAAGACCTTGAATATATGTGATTGCACCATGCAGTAGTGTTAATAATAGAGCATCCCAAACCTACAATGACCTTTATTTTATAAACAATATCTTCACATAAATTTGTCTTTAAACAAGATAAACTACAGGTATAAACTTACAGCAGCACATTTAATGTTTGAAGTCCTCATATTTCTCCCCAATATTCAAAAGGCCCTTCAGAACAAAGAAGAAAAGAATATGTGATAGGGGCTAGCTAGCTGGAGAAGTCATCAACAATACCAATAGCATGTGAGGGAGAAAAAGGAGTCCGGCAGTTGGAGGTGTTCGAGCTTGGAAACGTTGGCTGAATGGTGCTTGGCCTAGATAGCACTCGGCATGGATGGACTTCGGGCTGTTGTAAGATCGATCTTGGCGGTGTGAACTTGAGTCTATCAACGAGGATGGATCGGAGGCAGCTTGTGAGATCGGTCCTCGATGGAGAGAACAGGCACATGGAAGGTTCAAATGCTTATAAAATACTCGTTAAGTCAGCGTCGGCCCGATAACACATATTTTAAAAGATGATAAATGATGATATATTATTGAAAAAAAATAAATTCTCAAAGTCGACAACGAATTAAGGTAAAATATCCGAGGTGATTTTTCATCAAACACAATTGTGAAACACACATGAAAGTGAATTGACCCACAAGAAGTGCAATAAGATCATGCAAGTGGCTGGTGCCAAAAAAGGTGGTCAACAATAGGAAACTTAAGAGAAGCAAGTTTTCCTTGCTTCTGTCCTTACTAGATCCAAAACACAATCCTTTAAAATCTCCTTAGAGAAGCGAGAGGGATCCAACCATCCTACCCAACCCAATCAGCCTCAAGTTAAAGATCCTAAAACTCTAGGAGATTAGGTGGTGGACATAAAAAAAATGTGGATAGGATGCAGGTTTTTAAGGATAAAGTTCGAGCAACATATTTCAAGATTAAAACAAAGAATGTACCCATGACACGACCATATGTTACCCTAAACAACAATACAAGCTTGAGTATAATGCAGTCAAAATTGACATATTTAAGAGCTAAGAGAATAATTCCCCACCCTGAGTTTTACACAAAGCGCCTTAGATAACAACAACAAAGGCAAACGAGGAAGAGAAGAGGTTGAATATTAGGGAGAAATCCTTAGTAGGTTATATTTTCAAAATTTTTTTCTTAATTTTTTTTCTTATTTTCCTAGTTTATTTTACTATAATTTGGATGAAATTAATGAAAATAAAGCTCCAATTTTCATACTCATAAATTTATTATTTATATTTTATTATTTCTATTAGACTTTTTTACTTATATACATTTTATTATTATTTGAAATATTAAATTTAAATATTATAAAAATAAAAATAATTAAATAATTAACAACACATGATTTAAAATATTTGCCAAATAAAATAATTTAAATTACTAAATATTTCTTTTAAGTTAAAATTTTTAATAAATAAAATTTTTATAATCATTTAAACATTTGATTTTTTGCAACAGATTAATTAATTTCAAAAATAATATGAATAAATTATTTAGATTAATTCTAAACCATCTATTACTTTAAATAAAACAAAATACAGAGACAAAGGACATATATTAAAAATGATAATACAATTTTTAGCAATTGAAATAATCAAAATAAAAGTTTAAAAGTTGAGTATTAGATTATTAAAAATAGATATTTATAATGTCTATACCCACTTAAATAAAGAGTTAAGGCAAAAGACAGATCTTCAAAATTATTAAAAGGTACTCAAAATCTTAAAACCTATGTAAAAGGAAATGAGAAGAAAAAAAGCTTGAAAATCATAAGTTTACGAATGGTTTCATTTTCTCCAATCCAAACAAAACTCTGGAGAAAAAAAGAACAAAAAATGGAGAGTGGGGCAGAGGAACATTAAACGCCTACTACACTTTGCTGCAGTATCACAAAATGGCCTGGCCCGCTGCTCGAACTGCCATGCCCCAGCCAGACTACTGACTTTTTACAACCATTTCGCAATTTCCACCCTTTTTTATTTAGGAGGATGGATCAATGCTTCTAGTTTATCATATTGTTTCCTTTGGATTATGCCCATCAAAATATATACTACTAAAAAGTAATATCACACAAATACATGAATAATTTCTTTGAAAAGAAAGATAATAGTTGAATCAAGAAATCAGCTTTGTCAAATATGGCATCCTTCTTTAATCTTGAGAGGGATGTAAGCATCTGAAAGGAATGATAATGACAATGCTGACAATGCTTCTATCTCAAACTTCAGTCCTTTATGCAACATGATCTCTAGTTCCAACCTGCCATGTATAAGAACCCACTTTATCATGCAATATTAAGAAAACTCAGCATGTATGAAAATTTGAGGAGATGCACAGACTTTCCGGAGAGTATTGAAATGTTCATCTTTCATCAAAAAAGAAAACAATATATATATATATATATATATATATGAAATGATAACACAGTCAGCAGTAGCATAAAGTGGAGTTAGAATTGTGAAATTTTGTAAAGCTAACCTCCACTGTGGAGCTTCCTGGTGCAGATAGCATCTTGACAACAATGCTTCAGCTTTCTTCTTATCTAAAAATATAAAACTTAAAACATAAGTTTTAAGCATAAGAACAATGGAAGATACGGCACTCTTTCAGTGGTGCCAACATAGTACTAGCATTTTACCTTCAGTTGTCAAGCTTAGAAGGCAACGTTCTGGCAGTTTGTACTTTTCAAAGTCAGAAGAAAATGCTCCTAACCAGCGTATCTCTGAGACACGCATCAGCTTTGCATCGTACGCCATTTGCTATCGAAGCATCAAAATCATAGCAACAGTCACTTGACAATAAAGGAAGTTCATTTGTTATTCGGTAAAGAACTAATTCATCAAAACTCAGCATGTAAAGAACTAGTTCATTTGCAAATAACAACAGAAAACAAAAAGAAAAAAAATGCATCTCAGGACCAATCCGGTCTACACCAACAACTCTCATGATACGGTGGTATATTTTTATATTATTTTCCGTCTTTTATTATCTCACAACACATAATGAAACACCACATAAACTTAATGGTTGTCGAGCGCAAAAAAAGTGACCTTGAAAAGTACCGCTCAAACAACAATTGATATACAACATGGCTCGGTGCAGGCACAAATGAATAAAGAAACGAATATTACCATTGAACCGAATCTGTACGTTGCCAAGATATCAAAACCATAAGGATCAAAATCCACTAGACAGTACACTGGCAAATGCAGTTGTTTGACAATTAGTTGCAGGAATCTGCAAGAAAATGAATGTTCGTTACTTGGTCAACAAAGAAACCGTAAATCAAACAGAGTTGACTTTCCACCAACCAAGAAGAAATGGAGATGCCATGTCATACCTTCTAGTAGAAACATCTGGATAGCCTCGCCCCTGCACAACATTGATTTGAGCCATTATTGGAGTTATAATCTAAAGTTAGAAGTCAGCATAGATTGTACAAACAAACGCATGCTCACTGTGATGACTATGCAATGATTTCTTTCACAAAATTTATCATTTGCTAGGCGCTGGAAAACTGTGGTAAAAACAGAACGCAGAAATCAAATAATGCAGTGATGGCCATTTTTTTTAATATTTGATGAATTGTAGCCATACCTGTTTCTTTCTCCACAACAAGAATGTATTGAGCAACACTCACAATATCTGAAGTAGAAATAACACCGAATTTATGAGCCAAGATATCTATATCGCTAAAGCAACATCTAACTTCAAGCAATAAACATGCATTAAGTTGATAAGGCCAACATCCAATATAACGTAATTATTAATCAACAATATATTTTCAATAAAAAGTTTGAAACTTCATAGGCCTTCTACCATAGGTTACCGTTTCATTGAATTATAATTCCATTATTCACCTAACAAATATAAGAGATAACTTGGGAGAAAGCACATCCATAGGATTTTAGGGTTTTCTCAATAAATGTGCTACAATCTGTATATGCACTAAACTATAATACTAGGTCTCTGACCAGAAGGGTAAGTCATCGTTTTATAGAATGATGCTTCCATTATGCACTTAGCAGATATAAGTGTACCTGGGAAAAAGCACATCCATAACCAAGGGGTAATTTGAGATTACTTTTTATTTTTTTATTTTATTTTATTTATATTTTGATATGAAAAAAACATATTTATTATTTCAAAATTATGTTATTTTCATTTATTTATGTGTTAGTGACAGAGGCCATTGGCAGAACAATGATGGTGGCCTACGAGACAATGATAGCAGGTGGTGACAACGGTCAGGAGTGATAATTATTTTAAAAAATAATCAAAACATTTAAAATTTATTTTAAGTGATTTTAGAAACAACTTGATTTATTTTATTGTAAAAATAAAACATTAAAATAACCTAAAACAGATTAAACTAACATGTTTTTAAAAATAAATAAATGTAATCCTAAACAAGCTCCAAGTTTCAAGGTTTCCTGAGGAAAAGTGTTGCAATTCGTTTATGCGCTAAACTATGATAATAGGTCTCCGCTCTGAAAGCTAGCAAGAACAAAAAGTTAAGAAAGCTGCGTTTAGATGCTGGGAATATGATTGAAAGAAAATAAAAAAGAGAGCTGAAAAACTAAAATCAATGACTATAGATTCATAATCAACTTATAATTTCTTTGGATTTCATTGCTAATGCTCCACCTTCCAACAATCCAAATAAAGCAAACAAAAGTTGACATGAACCATAATGATAAATTCAAAAAGAATTTGATCCTTTGGATAATTGCTCAACTTGTGTCCTCAGCAGTGCAAGAACCATAATGATAAATTCAAACAAAAGTTGATTCTACTAGAAGACTTGAAAAAAACTACAAAAGAACACGAATATATCAAAACGTCAGAGATAGGGGAACGGTTAAGAGTTAAGACGATGCAGAAGTTGAATTTACCTTCAGTTTACAGTAGTAAACTATCATATGTTCACCAAACCTCATTAAGAATTTGCTTATATCAGATAAAGAATATTTTCAAAACTACGGTCCAATAATTTAATGTCACTAAAAACCTCAACTCTACAACAACAACAACAACATCAAGCCTTTATCCCACTATGTGGGGTTGACTACATGAATATTTTTTTTTTCCATTATGTCCTGTTAAGAGTCAAATTCTCACTTAGATATAATAAAGAAATATCATTTCTAATATTTTCTAACCAAATCTTTTTAGGTCTACCTCTACCTTTCTTAACATAGGTCAAATCTAATACATCTACTCTCCTATCCGGGTCATCGGAAGGCTACCGTTTTATGTGACCAAACCATCTAAGACGACTCTCTCCAATCTTATCTGCCACTGGAGCTACTCCAACCTTTTCACATATATGCTTGTTTCATATCATGTCTCTAAGAGTAGAGCCACTCATCCACCTAAGTATCCTCATCTCTATAACACTTAACTTAATATTACGCTTCTCTTTTAATGGCCAACATTTTGTGTCATAAAGCATTGCAGTTCTAACCACCATCTTATAGAATTTTCTCTTAAGTTTGAGTGGTACTTTTCAATCACACAACAAGCCCAATGCATTCCTCCACTTCAACCAACCAACTTGAATTCTACTAATAATATCCCCATGTATTTCACTATCACTCTAAACAATAGACGCAAGATATCTAAAATGTGTACTCTTATTAATGGCATGATTGCTCAAAGTCACAAACCTCTCACTAGATCTATTACTACTACAATTACACTCCATGTATTCGGTTTTAGATCTACTCAAACGAAAATCTTTAGACTCTAAGGTTGACCTCCATAATTCAAGTTTACCTTCAACTCCCTCTTTAGTCTTATCAACAAAAAAAATATAGTCAGCAAAAAGCATACACCAGGGAACATCCTCTTGCAAATCTTTAATAAGAACATTCATGACTAAAGGAAAAAGATATGAGCTTAAGGTTGATCCTTGATGTAAGCCAACTCAAATAGGAGAATACTTGGTCAAACCACCATGTGTCTGAACACAAGTAATAACTACTGCATGCATATTCTTAAATACTTAAATATAAGCATTAATAACCCCTTTCTTTTCTAGAACTCTTCATAACACTTCTCTTGGAGCTTTATCATATGCTTTCTCTAAATCAATAATTATCATAGGTAGATCCTCCTTATTCTATCTACACTTCTCCATCAAACCTCTCAAAAGATGTATAGCTTCCATAGTTGACCTACTAGGCATGAATCCGAATTAATTTTGAGAAACATTAGTATCATGCCGCAACTTATGCTCCATAACTCTCTCCCATAGTTTTAAAGTATAAGTGTATAACACATTATTACATTTCCTCTATTATTCGTACAATTTTGTGCATCACCTTTATTCTTAAAAATAGAAATCAACACACATTCTCCACACATCTGACATCTTTTTAGTCTTCAAAATAATATTAAAAAGTTTAGTAAGCCAAGAAATTCTTTCGTCTCCTAAGCATTTTCACACCTCTATTGAAATATCATCAGGTCCAACCGTTTTCCCACACTTCATTTTCTTTAAAGCATCTCTAACTTCAGTTTTAGTAATACGCCGATAAAAATAAAAATCTTTATTTTCATTTAGAATACTATGGTCACTAAAGTCAATCGTATTTTTACAATTTTCATTAAAAATCTTAGCAATATAACTCATCCACCTTTGTTGAATATCCTCTACTAAAAAGTATTTCTTGATCTTCATCCTTAATGCACTTCACTTAAACTAAATCTTTACTCCTATCTCTTTGTTTGGATAGCTTATATATATATATATATCTTTCACCCTATTTAGTATCTAATCTATTATATAATCATTAAAAGCTAGAATCTTTATATCACAGATTATTTTCTTAAACTTCTTACGGGCATCTTTATATCTTTTTTTAATTTTCAGAGTTTTTACATCTAAACTAATTTTTATAACAGAACTTATTTTTTATCTTTTGTTGCACATTTTGATTTCACACCAACTATTTTTACTATTAAAAACTTTTCCTTTTGATACTCCAAGCACATCATTTGTAACATTCTTAATATTACAAGCTACAATTTCCCACATAACATTAGCTTTCTCATGCATCGACAACATCTTAAGATCGTGAATCTTATTCTCAAAGATATTTTTTGTTAGAGTTCTTTAAATGCCACCATCGAATTCTGGAACAATAATTTATCATATTTTTCAAATTCTGTCACATCATCTTAAAGTCCAAAACTAATAAGTGATATTAGGTACATATACTTTCACTCGGAATAATTTTACAATCTTGGCAATTTAAACGGCTATTTTTCTTACAAGAATATAATCAATTAGAGATTTACTATATCCATTCTTATAAGCGATGAGATGCTCGTCTTTTTTCTTAAAAAAAGTAATAGCAATTACAAAATCTAATAAAATCTTATAACTTTCATTAGTTGCTCCAAACTCATAGCCACTATAAATGCTTTTAAAATTGCTTACCTCTCTATCAACATGTCCATTTAAGTCTCACATAATAAACCCTTTTTTCAAGAGTTATCTTCGGTATTAATTCTTCAGGGTCATTTCAAAATTTTAATTTTGAATACATATCCAAACCTACTTAAGTAGCATAAACACTTATAATATTAATGTTGACCACAACAACAAACTAAAAAAAAATCAAAATAAAGCAAAAAAAAAATCCATGTAATCCCAAAATTCTACAGAAATCCTGATACCTGACTGTTCGGCGCTGTTGGCGTCGATCCTCCGCGATTCCTGCAGGAGTTCCGCTGAATCGTACACTTTTTGAGTCGTTCAATACGAGACGAAGATACCTCCATTCGCTGCTGCTCTCTCACTGCTCTCAGCTTTCCCACGCAACGACCAAACTCTCTGTTCGCTACCTTCCCACTCGTAGAAGCTCCGACGCTCCCTTCACCTGAACTCCTCCAACTGAGCCTTCCCTGTCCCGATCTCCCACTCCACCTTTCAATCCTCCGATCCACAGAAAGAAAGAGAGAGAGAGAGAGAAACAGAGAAAGAGGAAGCATCTTCCTCTACCTGAGTAGAGACATCCTCCGACTCCTTCCAACAATCCGACGCCCCTCTCTCCTTCAACCGACTGAGCTTCCTTGCCCTAGCCGAACGGCTTTCCTTTCCTGTAGAATCGATAATTAATTAATATTAATTATAACTAATAATAATTAATTATTATAATTATGATTAATTATAATAATTTATGTCGTTTGCAGCGGATCGGAAAACCGCCTATACACGCCTTTATTGTGCGTAGTGGGATGGGACCCCGGTCCGACACCTACGATGAGGCTAGTAATCACCTAAAAGCCCTATTTCAAAGTTCGTGGCGCACCGAAAAATCGCCTATGCACGCCTTTATTGCGCGTGGTGGGATAGGACCCCGGTGCGACGCCTACGACGAGACGATGTCACTCATAAGTACCCTCGAGCGAGGGGAAAGCAAACCGTCTTTTTAAGCAGGTACCTTCAAAGACCCCATACACACCATTATTGCATGTGGTGGGAAGAAATATCACGGCCGCGGTGTCCTCGTCCGAGGACACCTACCATACACACCTTTATTGCGCGTGGTGGGAAGGCCCAGTTTCTCGTAGTTTTCTCCTAAACAGGGGAGACGCCGGGAGACTGCCAAAATTTTAGATGAACATATGACTGCACTCAGACCTGATTTGAACTCAAAAGAACAAGAACTTGAGCTCAAAAGACAACGAGGACTTGTGATATCGGACTTGAACCAAATGGACCTAAATGAACTTAAACTCAAATAAATTTGAAAAATATAAGACTTGTATTTGAGATTGATATTTGAACTCAAGCAAGAACTTGAAGGTCTAACCTATTTGAACTTGAATCAACTTCGGACTTGAGTGAACTTGAATAATTCAAACTGAAATTGAGCAATTACAAAGGATTGTATTTAAACTTGATTGGGACACACCAAATCATATTTGGGCTCAAACTTAAATGAACAAAAGACTTGAACTTGCACATTGAAAGACAAGGAACTCGAGCTCAGAGGACCTAATTTGAATATTAAGCCAACTTGCACTTGAACTCCCATTTGATTTTAAATTTAAAATCAAATGAAATGAACAAAGATTTGAACAAAGCGCAAGAAGACTTGATTTGGGATCATAATGGACATGAACTCAATTTGAGCATAATTAAGATCAATAAATTACAAGGAATTTGAATTCAAGAGAGCTTGATTTGAGCTCAAATAAACAATAACGAAGGGCTCAAATTGGAACTAAGCAACATTGGATATGAATTTAAATGAACAACGGAAGAAATTTAAGCAAGTGTGCAAGGACTCATGATTAATGAAACATCAATACAACTTTCTTGCATATATCAATTGACAAAGTTAAAGGAAGATGATTTCACTATACAAGTCACAACTCATCCTCAAAAGATGGTAGAAGACTTGTAACATTTCACATGACCACCTACAATCAATCAACAATGATTGTAGAGAATGTGATAATATGATAACTGTTTGCAAGCAACAATGGGTGGCAGGATGGTAGCAGTGAGAATCATGATGCATCCATGAAGAAGACCAAAAAGCTCATGCACAATCAGTATTACTTGAATGTGAGATAAATGCACTGAACCTCTGTAATCAAAGTGCAATATGAGATGCTCACAAGTGGAATGTGAAGAGCACATAATGAATGTAGTATGATCTACATTGTCAACAACAATTTGATATCAGGCAAAGGTAGTGATCTCCCTATAAGCAGCAAAAGAGTTTAATATACAATGAACTGACAACAAAGGTGTATTTGAAAAGTCCCAAGTAGATACAACAGTTCATTAATCATTGTTTATAGGAAAAGTGATAATGAATGTAGCATCTTCACTCAGCTCAACATCAGTGCGTTATGAATACATTGGCCCACCTACAAGTGATGAAAACTCACCGAAGTGAATGTAGCAACACCCCGCAGTTCATATGCAAGCAAGAACATGAATCTACTACACACATGACAGTTCACTTTCAAAAACTACTAGACTTGTGAATGATTGTAGGCGACAAAGAAGATTAATTAACCTGTAGCATTCAAGCAATTGTGAGTGAAGATTCAACCAACAGGAGAGTTGTCATGTAAACAACATCTAGCCTACAAGTAGAAGAGAGATGTGCAGTGATTACGAGGGATATGCAATGGATATTACGATGTCCTTTCAAATGCCGGTGATTAATTAGCAAGTAAAGATCACATTTTCTTACAAAAACTGAGAGTCAATGTACAAAAGACATAACAACCTGCTGACCAATTTGCATGAGAAGGCCAGTGATGAATACAAGCATCTACGAATAAAAGCAGGAGATTAGTTAGTGCACTACAATCTACCTACATAAATCATACAAGTAGTGCACAACAGTCTGTCTGTACAAAGCAACAAACAACTCAATCTAGAAGCTGCTACAACATGCCACCGAATCCGCAACAATCATACAAACGGACAGAAGCCATTTACAAATATTTTTAAAATACTCCTGCACATGCACAGTAGCTTGTATGCACATAGGTCACAAAGGGGTGAGCATAATCAAAACCCGCATGGGCCCCGACGAGCGTGTCTTATGTATACACGTGACGTATAGGGATGCTGCACGGATCAATAAAGTCAAACCCGATCCTCTATTGATAGCTTGATAGAGTCGACAAGGTTCAATCCACAAATGGGAAATGCCCCCAAAAACTCGCAAGAGCCCCGGTGAGCGTGTTATTGACACACGTGACGTCTAGGGATGCTGCGTGGGTCGATAAGTGAATTCTAGTTCGAACCCGATCATTCTATGAGGATCAATAGGAGTCGACAAGGTTTGAACCTTCAAATAAATACACATTTATGGTAACCGGTGTATTTGTTTTAATACATTCATATTAGGCCTTCAAAGCCTATAATAATGAGAATTTACAAATAAAGACAGAAAGCCTGTGAGACCCGATCCTCCTATACGAATAAATAGTAGTCGATAGGATTTAACTATTAAATGCCCCCAAACACCCTCATGGGCCCCGACGAGCGTATTATTGGTACATACGTGATATCTAGGGATGCTGCGCAGGTCAATAAGTGAATTCAAGTTCTAACCCAATCCTTCTATACAGATCAATAGGATTCGACAGGGTTTGAATCTTCAAACAAATACACAGTCGTGGCGATCAGTGTATTTGTTTTAATACATTCATATTAGGCCTTTAAGACCTATAATCAAGAGAATTTACTAATAAAGGCATAAATCCTACGAAACTTGATCCTCCTAAGCAATATAGGAGTAGACAGGGTTCGAACCATCGGATAAATATGCAGTCACGAAGTTGACCGTAATATTTCTTTTATACATTCATATTAAACCTTTTAACAAAAAAAATTCACAAACAAAGATATTAAACCCGAGAAACCCGATCCTCTGTTGACAGCTCAACAGAATAGACAAGGTTCAATCAACAAATGAAAATGACCCCAAACACCCCGATGATGGCTGTGTTGAACGTTAATCACAAATGGAGGGGTAATTCCAACATTCAAAGCTCCACCCAAATACCCACAAAATCCAAAACTCCACAAATCCCAAAATTCAAATATATTTAAAATTGAAATTCGACTATCAGAATACTTAAAGCAAATATGCATCCACCCTCCGCAATAGTTTGTTGATGTGGATAAATTTAAATATAATTTCAACTCACATAGAGCTAAAAGTCTGATCGAAAATATAACTAGGATCCATTCTCAAATAATCTTCTGCTAGTTAGGACGTGGTACGTGTCCTCTAACCGACGGTTTTACCGCCAAATGACACCGCGGGATAAACAGTTATGACCTAGGGCCCTCTGAACCGAGTGATTTTGCCGCCATATGGCACCACGAGGTAACGATTATGGCCAGAGCCAATACGTTCCTTAATGACATCAAACCCTTAAGATATGAACCAATATGATATGATCGATAGAGCACAAAGCCCTCTGTAATTCAATGACGATAATGCCAGGTATACCTGGGCTCCATTGAATATGTTTATGAATGAGTAGCCAAATCTTTTAATGAGTAAAATTAATATTCAGTATGGATGTAAGAAAAATTTCTAGGTAATATCAAATGAGAATTATGAAGCTTACTCAGGTAGTATAACTTTTATTTATGTTTTCAATATTTTAAATTTTACAATCATGCAATTTAAATGTTATTTCAAGTTGCATCACTTATGGAGTCTCATAACTCACCAGTAGTTTATTACTGGCTGTTGTTACAAGAAAGAGAAAAGGAAAGGCGGATGAAGACTAATTTGCAAGTATTTAAATTTTATGTTAATATTTAATCTATTTTTGAAGTTTACTTATGAGTTAGTAAGCAGTTTACATGTTGTACTACTTTGAGTTGGTTTGGATTTTCTTAATGGCTCTATAAATGTGTTTATTGAGGTTTTAATTTGGAAGATGCTTCCGTTGAGATATAAATGGACTTATGATTAGATGTTTCATATGAACTTCAAAAAAGAAATAAAAATTGTATTAAATATTTTTGAAATGATAAATGTTTATGTGATGCATGTCACACTCAATGGTACTATTTAGAGGTACTGTGGGGTGTTACAAATATGATGCATAAACATACATTTGAGAGGTGTTGGATAACAATCTGACACCTCTACACGCATCGAAATCCTCTCTGGGCCCTCCCATGAGAGCCAAGAAATGGAAATCACCAAATTTCCATAGTTTCGCGAAGTGGACAGCCAACAAAAGGATTTTGGGAGACGAAAAATCAAAGTTTCTAGGGACCTAAGGCTTTGGATCGTCAATCACATACCATTGGCTAGGGAGCCTTAAGGTTTTGCCTAAGTTTTAGTGTTATACCTCTCCGCGCTCCTATCCAAGCTCTAAATGCTGTCCAAGCTCCTTTGAGGGCTCCAAGCTGCTGTCCAAGACTTTCCCAAGGAGGAAGACCGCTGTCCAAGCCTTTCCGGATGTCTCCGCCGCTGTCCAAGCCTTTCCGTATGTCACCGCCGCTGTCCAAGCCTTTCCGGAGGGTGGATTTGCTGTCCAAATTGCTCCGGGCAGTGGTTTGCTGTCCAAGAACGCTCCAAACAGCAGTTTTCAATATTTTTGCTATCCAAACGTTCCAAACAGTAGGTTCTGCTATTTGGAAGTCTCCGGAGGCTGATTTCGTCGTCAAGTGGTCGCTGGAGTTGATTTGGAAGGAAGGAGAAGCCTTCCACCTCTTCCTAAGGGCAAAAGAAAAGAACTACAGTAGTTCTTTGTCCCAGATTTCGTGATAGGAAGAGGATAACAGCGAAACTAGAGGGAAATGGCTGACTGTGAAGGCTTGGCGTCTGAACAAGGCCGGCGATTTTTAAGGACGCACCACACGGCAAGAGAAGGCAGCAAGGGAGTCGGCCAAACCTGCTAGGGCTTCTCCTTCATATCTTTCTCCTGTAGTCAGCAAGCAAAGGGGGGTGGAAGCCCCCCCTCCCTCTCTTCCGCACTCGCCTGGGACGGAGGAACCGCACGGGAGAGCCGGCTCTCCCTCTCCCGATCTCTCGCTCTTTCTCTCGCTAGGGGTCGGGATGGACAACACGCGGGGAGCCGAATGGCTCCCCCTCTCTCCCTTGCGTGCTCTTCGAGAGCACGAGCAGCAGCGAAGCACCGCCCAAATGGGCCAATGCCGCTTAACGAGGAATTTGAGCAGAATTTGGGATGAAATCTGAGCCATTTATCTCAATTTCTGATTTGAGAATCAAATTCAGCCCAAATTGACAAATTAGGGCTGAAATTGAGTCCGGATTGGACTTGACCCGAACCGATTTGGGTCAGTTTGAGTCCGATCAATTTAATTTTGTGAAATTGAACTCAAATCGGTGTCGAATCACGTCAAATTGGGTTCGACGACGCTCGACGGAGTTCAATTTAAATTGATTTGATTTTAATTAAATTAAATTGGGTTTAATTTAATTAAATTGAGTCAATTTGGATCAATTTTGCCACGACGATGATCGATTGAGTTGATCGAGCGCGATCGAGCCTAATCGGGCTTGATCGGGGTCAACAGTGTGAAGCTTTTTATCTTTTTACTTCTCGTGCTCTTCATATTTTCCTTCATTATTATCCTTTCTAAAATCCAAGGTCGTCATCCATCATGATATCATTCACAAAAGCATGGAGTCACATAATTTGGAACAATCCTTAGCAACAATAGTTTCAGCTTGACTTTTGCACCAAAAAGTAAAATGTTCAAATCATTCTCTAGAAACAAATTCCAAATGGCACAGTGATGAAAGGCACAGAAAGTAGGTATTGCAATATAAAAGGATCTCCTCTTCAATTAGAACCAAGAATTTCACGTTTCCTTGATTTTACTGGTGAATATTGTAATTTTTATTGTAAACCTGACCTGAAAGCTTGAAAATTAAGCTAAATGTTGGGGTGGTGGGCTGGGCAAGGGTATTATAATGCATTAATTTGCTCAAGGATGGGCACTTGAAAAGATTAACTTGTGCATAAGGAAATAAACCACCAAGTTTTTTAAGTACCTTTAACTTCTTCAACGCATACAGGAATCACATAAGCCTGCAAGTCCCCATTTAAACTATCTTATCCAATAGTAAGATCTTATTAAAAATTAATAAATTCTAAAAAGATTCAAAATTAAGGAGGAAAAGAACAAAAAAAAATCTTACAGTGCTGGGACTTGTTATGCAAGAATTAATTCTGCCAGCTTCCACAAATCTTACCCAACCCATGACCAGACTAAAAATAAAAAGAATCAGAGGTAACAAGCCCGGTATTATCATGCATTGAAACATAGAAGTTCAACAAACACACACACACACATATATATATATATATATATATATACACACACACACACGAGCATCAAGAAAATGACACAAATTCACAAAAAGACAACACGATCAACATTTCAAAGAGGGTAGAAATGGATGGATGTAACAAAAAAAAGTTTGAATTGCACTTCCACATGAAATAACCGAATAGGTAAACCTATAAAAATGCAGTTTTCATTTCTCATTGAACATCTTCAACAAGAAAACTGGATAATCCTAAAATCTGTCAATATATCAAGTCATAGAAGTAAAACCTGATTGATTTGTGTTTCATGACAATGGTGGACAACAAGACCGCCTCTACAGCCTTACCCTACGAGAATGCAATGATACTGGAGTAATCAAAGTAGATCCACTTTTCATTCAAGCTAAAAGCATTAGCATGGGAACTTGGATAACACCCGCCCTAGGAAACATGGAAAAATGTGTGGTAGGTTGATATGGGAAGTCAAGGTTTGGTGTATAAAACGTTCTTGAACATAATGTAGCTATAAAATAGTCAAGTTGAACATTTTTAGAAGAATTCACTTGGTAAATTCTGCAAAGAATGGGACCTAAGCTGACTTCTGAAATTTTAATCTCAAGTACAAGCAAAACACTGGTTCTGCATTTAGTAAAGTAAAAAGGGTTAAGATGGATAAAACAGCTCTTTGGATGGGAATTGAAGAAAGCTCGTCCATCAATGCATGCCTCCTTGGCAAATAAGATAAAAAAACTTTGGCAACAGAATGAAAAAACAATATAGTACAAAATGGAACAAAGTACCAACACACAACCACAAGGATATATTTTTATAAAGTTCTCAGAATCTACCCTCTTCCAACAGGCACCTGCAAATAGAGTGGTAATGAATAAGGTTTTCAATAGAAGCATGATTAATGAGAGAAAGTAAAACAGAAAGAGATTTGTAGAAATGCAAGTCTTTCTTTCATCAATTCCAACAAAATATCTCTGCAAGAAAATTAAAACACAAAAAGCATGTCTCAAACGGGAGACATGTTAAAGAAAGGGTTTAAATAGTGCACAAGGCTCCTACAAGTACAGGATTTGAGGAGAGACCAAGAATGGTACTTTAAACCAGATGAAAAACCAAACTTTAAGCCTAAATTTTCAGAGAGGTTACTTCTTGGATTCGAATTAATGACTTCAATATCATACAGTGGCAACTTTACCATAACTCCTACGGCTGTAATATATGATGCTCTAGAGCCTAGGATTCTAAAAGCAGATCTAAATTTCATGAGACAAAATGTTAATATGCAATTTCTGCTAACTAGCAAGCCATCAATACAGCAAATAATTTTCACAAATGATGAATAATAAAAAAATAGATAAAATCAAAATTACAATCAAAACATTATATGTCCTAATATAAATGTAGAAAAACATAAGAGAAGAATACTCATATATTTTTCTTATTGGCAAAAGGAGAGGTACACAATGTATAGGAGATATAAGATAACTAGAATAGAAAGAAATTTAGGAAGAAATTAATACCAATTATAAATCAATTTCTTCTACATATAAGGTTTGATGAGTTGGACAAACATCTAGCCCTCTTTGTAGTTGACGATCAATATTCTCGTGGATTGTTGACTTAGGTGGAGATCTGGCCCTTGCCGCATCTCGAGGGATCCAAATCCTATGGATTGTCGAGGCGGCATGGTTTGTAGTGCCATGTGAATATTTTCAGTTGAGTTAGGATTTTTACACTTCCTCTCAAGCTAGAAATATATGTTGAACATTCATAGCTTGGAATTAAGGTATTTCTAATTGTGATTGATCATAAGTTTTGGTGAGAATATCTGTAGTTTCGAGTTTGTCGGAGTGTAATTTATTTGAATAATCCCTTGATCAAAATTTTCTTTTCTTTTATGAGCATCTATCAATTTCAATAGGTTTGGTTCTACCATGATGAACCGAATTTTAGCAATGTTGATAGTAGCTTAATTGTCATGCCTCATTACCATAGGTTTTGTCATAAGAATGTGAAAACTATCGAGGTGTTTAAGCACATACATTCACAAATACTAATGGCCATAACACTGTATTCTACTTCAGCACAACTCTGAGCAATGATAGATTGTTTTCTTGTTTGCTAAGTAGCTAAGTTTTCCCATATGAAGAAGCAATAACCTAATGTGTATTTGCGATCTATTACTGATCCAACCTCATCCTGTCAGCTTTCTACACTCGTTGAGCCAACCCCATATAGTGGGATAAAGGCGATGATATTAATGATAGTAAGCTTTCCCATATGAACGAATCACACGTTTACCACTACACTTCATGATTTGAAACAAAAATAAAAAGCATTAACTATTTATTTTGATTTGAGGGTTAAGGTTTTGAAGGTAAACATGATGTTAATTTCAGGTAGAGGAAAACATACAGCTTAATTAACACCAACAATAAATCAAAGTGAGAATAGTGATAGTCGTAGGATTCAAAACCCTTACTAATCCATATCACCTAAAACCTCTTTTTTTAGAGGACTAAAGAGTTGCTCATAAATTGCTTGCCAACACAGCAACTACAAGCAGACTGAGAAGGAGAAGAATAAAAGTTGTGCTTGTCTCTTATAGGCATGTGCTAAAATCTCGTGGCACAAATGTAACCTCTCTCAAGCAGGAGACCTCAAGTAACTAGGAAAACTTAAAGCTATGAAACTCAAAGTGTGGAATGAGAGCTAGAATTACACACACAAAAAGGGAATTTATATTGTTATTAAATAAGTTATATTTAACCAAATTTTTAATAACATATAAGATATCATTGAGTTAAATATCAAGTCTTTAATAAGTTATTGAATAATAAACAAGCTAGCTTGTGAATATAAATAAACAAGTTGGATTGTCTTCGAGCTTAATTCATTTAGCATTTAGTTTTTTAAATTAGTTCAAACTTGTTTAGTAACTAACCTGAACCAATTTAAACAAGTATCAATCATTCGAGTTCAAGATATTCATTAAGTACATTGGTTAACTTACAAGTTCCAACCCTAAAAAAAATTAAGGGACTAAATATGAAATCAAGAGACAAACTAGGAGGCATATCCCTTAATAAAGAACAACTTGACATTCTCTACAAATTACTCACTCCTAAGAAAACAACCAACACTTTTCTAATTTTGCCCGAAAAGGTAATTTTCTAACCACTCTAACCTTTATAAAGGAAGAGTAAGAATTATGGATCATAAATTGATGAGCTACAAATCACATGATAAGTTATACTCACTTTGTCTCTTCATAAAGTTAAACTTGTTGATGGATCCTTCTCTCCCATCGTTAGAGTGGGAATAATTAAAATTAATTCTGGACTTCTAAATCCATCTACATGTTTCTAACCTCTATTATAATTCATATTTGTAAGCAAAATTTCTAAGAATTGTGATTGTAGAATTGTTCTCACCAAAACATTGTGTATTTCAAGATTAGGAACCAGAGAAGAGGACTGATAATGCTAGCGAGTTTAAAGGACACTACTATGAAGAACCCAAAGAAAGTAAACAAGGTACTTGCTATGAATGGGGAATTATCTAATCTTACAAGAAGTGGACATTTTAGGTTGGATCACCAAAGCTTTTCCATGTCTCAAAAATTTATTATCTTCACTATTTAAAAATGAAGATGATTTCAATGTGAAGTCTATCAATTAGCTAAACAACAACGAATTGCCATCAAGCCTAAATCTTATAAAGCTATTAGGCCGTTATCTTTAATGTATAAAGACATTTGGGAGCTTCAAGATCCCAAAATATTTACTCCAAATGTTGGATTATTACTTTCATTGATGATCATACTCATTTGAGTTGAATCTAATATCGAACAAACTTTCAAAAACTTCAATAATATGATTAAAACTCAATACTCCACCAATATCCAAATCTTACACTCATATAGAAGCATAGAATGCTTCAACCAAAATTCTATAAGTTTCGAGATTCAAAATGGCATTAGTTATCAGAACTCTTATTTCAACACTCCACAACCAAATAGCATAGTTGAAAGAAAAATCAACAACTTCTAAAAGTTGCCAGATCCATAATGTTCACCACCAATATTGCTATTTTTTTAGGTGATGCCATCTTACAACTTGTTATCTTATAATTAATTGAAAGCCCATTAATGTCTTTATCTTCTAAAATCCCATAAAAAAAAATTCCAAAAGCTTTTCCAATACTCACACTAGTTCAAATCTCCTAGCTAAGTTCTTGGGTGCTCTGTCTTTATAAAAAATCATGAAGTTAATAAAAACGACCCTAAGGCTTTTAAATGCACTTTTTCTTTGATAGGTTGCAAATAAAAAAAATATGTTGCAAATGTTACCTCCTTGAAAAAAGAAATTATATATATCTAAGGATGTTACCTTTTATTAAATTATAGCCTTCAAAAAGAAAATCCCTTGCGGGGGAGTGAGAAGGTGAAGAAAATGTTCATCTTGAAATTCTCAATAGCATATACACCACTAATATCTTAATCATCCTAGATCAAATAACTTAAAAATAATTAATATGTTAGACACTCAATAAATTGGGTAGTTCTTCAAGCAAAAATGCTTGACAATAATTCCCCTTTATTTTCTAAACATAAGGTGTACTCTTGATGAAATAATCTTGAACGAGTAAAAAATTCTCAACTTGCAAAAACTTGTCATGAATCTTAACTCAACCTATGTATTTCAAAAACTATCCTTTCTTTTGATAGTAATGATGAATTAATAATTGCATTAAAGGTGCTTGCTTTTATACTCCGTATGCTATAGCAAATATTGTATAACCATCTATCCTCCATTGAAGTTTTAGTTTCCAATCCAGCAAAAGTGGAAGAAGGTTATGGAAAAAGAAATAGAAGCATTGAAAAAAATGGAACTTGGATCATTGTTCATAAACTATGGTGTTACACTTGCTGGATGTAAATAGGTAAATACTTGTATGATAAATCAATCCATTAAAAGGTATAAGAAATGACTAAAAACAAAAAGATTCACCCAAAATTATAGAATTGATTACTTGAAAATATCTGTACCAGATATAATTCAAGTATTTCTATCCATAGCTCCAAATATTGATTGATTTTTACACCAATTGGATGTTAAGAATGATATTCTGGATGGAGACTTAAATGAAGAAGCCTATATAGAACATCCTCAAGGATTCAAGAGGACTGAGAAAATAGAACAAGTATACAAATAAAAAAAAAAACTATTTATGATATTAAACAATCTCAAGGAACTTGATTCCAACGGTTCATCAAGGCTATGTGTCAGCAAGAATTTGGACAAGTTCACCTCAAACCACACTTTATATGTAGCTATCAACCAAACTTAAGACCATGGGGAGGGTAATTTAATTTGTTTTGAAATTTAATTGTATATGACTTAATATGTTGAAATCAATTCTTGCTTTTTTTTTTCTGATTGTGTGTATTGTAATTAAGTTTGTTTTATAAGTCTTTTAATTCATTCTAGCTATAAAAAATCAAAGTTATTTTCTCCTAAAATTATGTATCTTTAATGCATATAGCCTTCCTTAAGAATATTGTAATCAAGGTGTATGAGTCTGTACCATTTGATAGCGATAAAGCACAAAAATGCAATAATTTACTACCTTCTTCTCCCCTGGAATTCCTTCTAATTATAATTTTACTTTAATTAAACCAATCATCATGGAAAAAAAATGAAGTATATTAATCTTGGATTTGTAAGGGTATTTTTATGATTAGGATCCCGTCTTGTTATGAATTATAATAGATGTAACATCATGGGAAAATATTACTAGAATTGTTTTTATTTATGATTAGGATCTTGACTTGAATGGTGGACTCCGATAATATTTTTATGAAAACTAAGCCTAAGATTGTGAAAATGGCGCCTCAAAGCACACAAGATTTCAAGATTTAGAATATTTTTATTTTTTATGAAACGCAAATCGAGGCAAAGGCATGCTTGTTCTTATTTTTATGTGGAGATTATTGTGCCATAAGCTTTGTTAATTATGTTATATAGAGTAGAAGACTAAACCAAGGAAGCAAATCTCACAATCAAAAAATAGAAGATAGCCTAATGAACAGAGCTTCCAAAGATGTCCAATAGGCAAACCAGCCCACAAAGTTCACTCGTAAAGGAATTGTCATAAAAAATCATAAAATACTTATGCAATTGTATTGCCTATGTATTTTCCTAGAAATTTGTTATTCAATTTCAATCAACGATCTATTTTAGAGAAGGTATGTTTGACTGAGGCAAGAGATTTGTAATCATAATTTTATTAATTGAAAAATTATTGGGATATGGACCCTATTGGTTTCACTCACATAATGAGGATCGAGTCGTAAAACAAATTCTATATTTTTTTCTACATTAGTGCCTTTTTGTATAATTTTATTAAAGATTTAGTAGGAAATTTATATTTTTTGAAATAGAAAATAGAAGGTAAACATCTCGAAATGAACTTAGGAAAGCTTGAAAATGTTCAAAAAACTTCAAGAATTTTCATTTTTTTTTATAATTTTCAAAATATTTTTGTTCTCATTTCCACTTTCCATAATTTTCAATGTTTTGCTCATTTTTTAACCAAAAAAATCTCTTAATTATAAAAGGAGCATTCTTTGATCTCTAAGTTTGCTCAAATGCATATGCCACAGTCAACAAATTTGAGTTGGGGAATTGGAAGTGACTTGCTTGATTTTTAGTATGTTTTTAAAGTTAGCCTAATTGTTATTCTTATACTTATGCTGGCAATGGTAATTTTACTTAAATGTGTTGGATATTTTTTATTTTAATATCATGCTTTTTGGCATTATATGCACACCTTTTAATCCAACTTGAGGGTTCACATTGCTAATTTGAAAGTTTGATTGTGTGCTTGCATCAAGATGTGAACCTTTGGCAAGTACTTAAAATAATATTCTCTTAGATTTTATTCATGCCCATACTTAATCGGGCCCACTAGGAGAGAAATTTGTGTGAATAACTAGGGAAGTCACAAATGCCAATTTCATTTGTGTGTGGTAATGAGACATTCACATTCATGCATGTTTTTGTTCAGTCAAACCTCAAATCAAGTCAACCATTTTGCTCTTTTGTGCAATTTTAGGGCATTTTAAGCTGATTTTCTTGCATTATATTTTCATTTTTTATTCAACATTTTCACTTTTAACCACGTTATTTTGCATTTTAATGGACGTGTTTTAGCACACAAGAAGTTTGAGTGAAATCTGTCAATGCTTTTGCATCGCCCGACGACAGGTTAGCGAAAGCAAGTCATCCCATCATATCAAAAAAGGTATTTTGGATATGTGGCATCAAACACTGCGGCTTAATATTGTAATGCCACACACCAATAAAGGTGTTTAGAGGTAAGTGCAAGTGAACTTTTGTGCAAAGTTTTACACATAAAATATTTGGAGGAACTGTAATACTCTTGTGCAAAGTTATTTTTCAAAGAGTTTGAGAGGGAGACCAGGACCTGTAATCTTTTGCCAAATAGTTTTTATATTCACTAAATTCTAAAATTCTTGTAATCTTGTTTTATCTTTGTTTTGTGCCAAATCATGTATTTCATAGTTCTATCTGACCCAAGATTTAACACAATTTATCTATGAAAATAGAGATAGGCTTATAGGAAGTGGATGCAATTTCAGCAAAACCAGAGAACGACACAAGAAATTTAGGAAGAAGAACACAAGAATTTTATTTATTAAAAAAAACTTAGAAGAAAAACACAAGATACAATTGGATCTTCAATTGGAGAGGAAGATACAGCTCTCCCAAATCCCTAGCTGTCGGCTAGAGCCCACTCAACCTAAGCAAAACTAATTCCAGCAAAATCAAGCATACAAACCATAGCAAATCCCAAAACAGCCCTCCCTAATTCCCTCCCAAATCTGCCCTCTTCAATTAGGAAATAATCTCCTCTAATTCAGCCACCAAATCAGCCCTCTTCAATTAGTAAACATCTCCTAATTAATCTCCTCCAAACCAGTCCCCAAATCAGCCCCCTTTAATTAGGAAACATCTCCTAGTTAATCTCCTCCAATTCAGCCCTCATCAATTGGTAAACAACTCCTAATTAATCTCCTCCAAATCAGCCCCCTTATAAATTTCCCTCTCTTATTTGAATTCAAATAGGAGATCATTTTTCTAATTAATTCCCTCCTTAATTCGCCTTGTATCATAAACAAATTATTGTTTTGTTAGGCCCCACAAGGGTGGCTGAAATATCCCTGAAATTTGTTCGAGGTTCCGCCCCCTCTACTACCTGCTGGGCCAACCTATCCAACCTCCTTGGCCTATAGCCGTAACAATACTTCCCCCCCAAAGACACACCTTGTCCTCAAGGTGAAGGGATTGGACGCTGTTGATAGCTTCTTAAGCTGCTCTGTTAATGATCATGCTATCGTCTACTGGAACCAAGCTAGAGTTTTCCTCTCTAGACATAGCCATGCAACTGTAAACCTCTCCTCCTCATCAACCTATTCACCATGAAATGCATCTCCACCCGGTACACCCACACATAAGCCTCCTCCCTTCCAAATATTGGCATCCTCAACTTCCTCACCCTATGATCGCTACCACCCTAATAACTTATTCCTCCTTCAGTGTAGCGATTGTCGTGATCCCTCCACATTTCCCCCATGTATCAAGAGCGGATATCCAACCTTCCTTCCCTTCACCTCACATGACCCGATCCCCATGGTTGGGCTTGTACCCCTCCTTCGATCGTCCACTCCCCTTGCCCAAAAGACCTCCCTAGTGGTCGGCCATCCCACTACCTTCACCACGAAACTTCCTTCCTGTTGTCCCCCCATCTGATAACCCTATTCCGCCCCTTACCGGAGCCTTAAGAGGTGGCTCTTGACCCCCTCCTTCTTCGATGGCCCACTCCCCTTACCCAAAAAGCCTCTCATAGTTGTAGGCCAACCTACCGCCTCTACCAAAAGATTTCCTCTTTGTTTTCCCCTCATCCAGAAACCCTGATCCACCCCATATCGGAGCCCCGGCAAGTGGCTCTTGATGAAAGAAACTCCTCTTTTTTTTATCTCCTTTCCCTTCGATTCGGCTAAGAGAATCCCGGTCAAATCTTGGTTAGGGTTAGCCATTGGAACCCCCGGTGAAGTTTTTATTTGCATCTCGAGTAGCCTTTTTAACATCTCCTCCACCCTACTAAATCGGTTTTCCATATATGAAAATCTTTCTTCCATGGTAGAGAACTTCTCTGCGCCGGTTTTGAATTGCTCTATCTAGCCTTCCAATGTCTCCATCTTCTTTGTTGTCATTAATTGGATCTAGGCTCCAATTACAAAAACAACGAAGATATCTTATTTTTCGGCCCAAGAAAGCACTATGATACCAATTTGATAGGAAGTGGATGTAATTTTAGCAAAATCAGAAAAAGACAAAAGAAATTTAGGAAGAAGAATATAAGAACTTTTTTTATCAAAAAAAACTAAGAAGAAAAACACAAGATACAGTTGAATCTTCAATTGGAGAGATCCAACTCTCCCAAATCCCTGGTAGTCGGCTAAAGCCCACTCAACCTAAGCAAAACTAATTCCAGCAAAATCAAGCATAAAAACTGAACCCTATGGTAAACAACTTATTTAAAGCATACAAAATATAGTAAATCCCAAAACAGCCCTCTCCTAATTCCATCCCAACTCTGCCCTCTTCAATTAGGAAATAATCTCCTCCAATTCAACCCCCAAATCAACCATCTTCAATTAGTAAACATCTCATAATCAATCTCCTCCAAATCAGCCCCCTTTAATTATGAAGCATCTCCTAATTAATCTCCTCCAATTCAGCCCCCAAATTAGCCCTATTTAATTAGTAAACATCTCATAATTAATCCCTTCTAAATCAGCCCCCAAATCTGTCATCTTCAATTAGGAAACATCTCTTAATTAATCTAAATAAAAAATAAAAATAAATAAATAAATAAAAATCTCCTAATTAATCTCCTCCAAACCAGCCCCTTTTAATTAGAAAACATCTCCTAATTAATCTCCTCCAAATCAGCCCCCCTTTCCTTATAAATTTCCCTCTCCTATTTAAATTCAAATAGGAGATCTTTTTCTAATTAATTCTCTTCTTAATTCACCTCTTATCATAATAAATTACTGCTTTGTTGGGTCCCACAAGGGGGCCGAAATCTTCTTGAATTTTGTTCCAAGTTCGGCCCCCTCCACTGCCTGCTGGTTGACCTGTCCAGCCTCCTTTGGCCTGCAGCCATAACATAGGCACACATGCTACATAAAAGGAATAAATGAGGACATTTCTGCCATTTTAACTTATCATAAAATCTCAGAAGTTCAGTAATCGAGGATGGGCAAAGAGGCTTCTTCACAACCAAAGTAGTGTAGATGGAATGGAGATGGCATTAGATCTTATTTGAATGCTTTTGTAGCTTCATCCATGAATATAAATTCCAACAATGGTGACGATGGTTGCTCCTGCTAATTGGCCTCTACTTTAGGAGGGAAATTCTTAAAGCAGAAGATCGTCAAGGAGGAGGCATGACACATGTGAATTGTGAGCATTTCTTGGATGAACATCGAGAATGAAGGAGGCCACCTTAATTAACTAATTAATTAATTATCATTAATCTAATTACTTTGATTATGTATTAAATGATCATAATTAAATAACAATAGATAGTCAAATTATAATTCATTTCATCAAAATTAATTTTTATCATATTCTAATTAATAAATATGGTTAATTTTTAATTTAATTAATTTAAAGATTACTTATTTATTGACCTCTGCAACACAGCAAAGAGAAAAAAAAGGGGATTAAAGAAATCACCTCTGCTGAAGCCCATACCCCAAATCCCTGCGCAAATCCTACAAAAATCACGTTGCCAGCTACATTGTCTCATTCCACGACTCTGCAAACGGCGCCAAATCTAGTCGCCCATCCCTCGCACGCGTAAATGGCTTCGATTGCCGCCCGTTTGCATCCAAAAAAGGGAGACCAGCTCAAGCCTTCGGGCAGCTACGACTTCGCACTCCCACATACGCAAAACTCCCACAGCTTCCCAAGTCCTGTCGCCCTCCTTCGACGATCCCAACTCCTCTGCCCGCGACTAACTCCTCCGAACCTAACTAGTAATCCCGCACCTCCTACTCGACCCTTCCTCCTCTCTGAACTAGCCGAGCACCTCCATCCAAACTCCCACAAGCAGACCGACGCCGACCCTCAACCTCTCGCTTCGACCACCTTCGCAGGCCTGCCGATCCTCCATCTACCGAAGCCAAAGCCGAAGCCTTTGTTCTGTCCGATCTTCCTGAAGCTGCAACTTCAACCGATCTCCCCCATCCCGACCCCGTTGCTTCTTCAGCCCAAGGAGAGAGAGATAGAGAGGGAGAGAGAGAGAGAAGAAAAATCCCTACCTCCACCGAGCCTCCTTCTATTGTTAATGATAATTATTTATAATTATCTCAATTTAATTATTATTAATTATAATTAATTAAGGTTAATTTAATTAAAATAAAAAAGAGATGCTTCTCTTACCTTGACATCCATGTCGGGCCGGCAAACCGCCCATACATGCTTTTCTCTAGCATGGTGGGAAGTGAACCCAGCGTAACACCTACGACGAGGTAAGTGAACAACCCCTCAGTTCCAAATTGTGTTCTCGATGTTCGTGTCGAGCCGGTAAAAACGATCATACATGCATTTCTCTAGCGTGGTGGGATGGGAACCCGGTGCACGCCTACGACGAGACCGAGATATTCATAAGTACCTACTCATGGGGAAACAACTGATTCTCTTTTGCAACAGGTACCGAAGACCCATACATGCCTTTCTCTGGCATAGTGGGGACAAAGATTTCACGGCTGCGGTGTCCTCGTACGAGGGCACCTACCGTACACTCTTTTCTCTAGCGTGGCGGGAGGCCTAATTTTTTCGTAGTTTTCCTCTAAACGAGGGAGACGTCGGGAGGCTGCCGAAATTTCGGGTGAACATACGATCATACTCGGACCTGACTTGGACTCAATTGAACAGTGTACTTGTGACCTCAGACTTGAACGAAATGGACTTAAATAAACTCAAACTCAATTTAAATAATTTGAAACTTGATTTGAACTTGAATGAACACAAACTTGAAAGACTTTAGTTAGACTCAAATTGTACTGAACTCGAACTGAAGAGAACTCAAAGAGCTTATACTTGAGCTTGCATATTTGAACCCAAGCAAGTGACAATGGACCATAGGGGACTATGATTGAACTCGGACTCGAGTCTGGATATGGACTACAATGAGCACGAACACAACTTAATTAAACTTGAGCTTTAATGTGATTAATGTGAACATTTCATAAGATGCCTAATTTGAATAGAAATGCAAATTTCTAATGGACAACTAAGAAATTATTACTTCATCTCTAATGCAAATCTTAATGACTCAATGAAATTTGAATTTGAGTCATAACATTAAGCTTTTAAAGGTTAAAGAATCATCATGTGAATGATAATCAAAGCGGAGGATCCATCTGAGTCTCATCCAATGATATCACTACAATCTATTAGAGGCCAGGATGCTTCTACAACCAGCAAATCAAACTGCTAGCAAATATCTTAATCTCCTACACGCATTGAAAATTATTGCATCAATGAATAAGAAAGAGGCAAGTGCAAGTGATGACCCTGCCAGTCAACTTGTATGCAGAGAGGGATGAATGTGATACCTACAACAACACTTTTAACACCAAGGTCACATTAAAAATACAATAGTTCACTGGTCGATATACAAAGAGATAATTGATGAATCCAAGTCATCTCTAAATCATCCAGAGGAGTATTATCAACAAAATGAGAGACTTGTGCAGAAGTTTAAGTATTTACAAACATTATGAAATCTCCAATAGAGATTAAAGATATTCAAAATACAAATGCCAACATACAATGTGGTGTGTACCAACAAGCTTGATAGATCTATGGTACAAACAAGTATTCACAAGCAATCAGAACTTGTAGGGAGTGGGATAACCTACCTACAAACTATAATGCAAGACCCTCGAAGGGTGTTGAAAATGATTCATGAAAGCTATACTGGTCAGAGAGTGTAAGTCTCCTATTGACAATAGTAATAATGTTTTCATTCATAGCATGGATCAACTGACGATGTGAGGAGAAAGATGTATTGCATATAGATGATTGTTCGGGACCGGCAATGGGAATATAGAACCAATATGTGCATGGAAAGCGTATCCTACCTATGAGCAAAGGGAAGAGATCATCATGAAAGAGATTCTTACTATTATCAATGATAATGGACTAATGGATAAATATTGTAGCTGCTTACGTATGTTGAAGGTCAACACATTGTGAGTGTGATAGATGGCTTAAAGCGTCTTCTATCGCTATAGTCGTCGGTTCAAGACAGTGGTCCACAATTTTGAAGCATGGGGCACCATGAAGAATGCAATCATCCAAGGTTGAAATGATTGATCCTTTATTAAAGTCAATGGCAAAAAATGATGAGGATGGCGTAATCAAGGAGTTGCCCATTAATCCCCATACGAGTTCTGGGAAGAGAAAGACAAATCAAATCATATAGATGGTCGTGCATCCAACATACCCTCTACATGCAAGTATTAAAGTATTACAACAAACATAAGCTTCTACGATCCATTGTAGAAGACTCTCAATGCATTAAACATGTCACTTACAAATGGATACATAAGCACTATAATGAATATAGACTTCTGCGAGCTGTCATAGAAGACCCATTGAATGTTCAAAATATACCAACACGTGCACCGTAAATTGTATACACGTAGGTACACTAAAGAGGAAAATACAATCTCGACCCGCATGGGCCCCGGCGAGCGTATTATTGATACACAAGTGACTTCTAGGGATGCTGCGCAGGTCAATAAGTGAATTTAAGATCCTTCTATACAGATCGATAGGAGTCGACAGGGTTCAGACTTTCAAATAAATACACGGTTGTGGAGATCGTTATATTTGTTTTAATATATTCATATCATGCCTTCAAAGCCTATAATCAAGAGAATTCACTAACAAAGGCATAAAACCTACAAAACCCGATCCTCCAAATCAGATAAATAGGAGTAGACAGGGTTCGAATTATCAAATAAATATGTAGTCACAAAATTGACCGGAATATTTATTTTGCACATTCATATCAGGCCTTCAAGGCCTTTAACAAAGAAAGTTCACTCACAGGGGCATAAAGCCTACGAACCCGATCCCCTATCGGCAAATTGATAGCGTCGACAAGGTTTAAACAATAAATGAAAATGACCTCAAGGTCACCCAATGATGGCCGTGTTGAATGCAGATCTCAACCGAAGGGGTTCACAAATATTTTTAAAATGCCTCCCGCAAGTCCACTCAAAATCCAAAACTCCATAAAGTCCAAAACTCAACAAATAATAAAATCCCAAAATTCGAATATTTAAAATTGAAATCTAACTATCAATCACTTAAAGCAAAATCCATTCACCCTCCGCAATAGTTTGCCGATCTGGATAAATTAAAATTTATTTCAGCTCACAAAGAGCTAATGCCTAGTCGAAAATATCACTAGGATCCATTTTCAAATAATCTCTTGCAAATAAGGACGTGGTACGTGTCCTCTAACCGGCAATTTTTCGCCAAATGGCACCGCAGGATAAACGGTTATGACTCGGGGCCCTCTGAACCAAGTGGTTTTGCTGCCAAATGGCACCACTAAATATCGGTTATGGCCAGAGCCAATACACTCCTTATTGGCATCAAATCCTTGAGATATGAATCAATAGGATATGATCGATAGGGCACAAAGCCCTCTGTTAGCTAAGATGGATTTAAATTTATCCCCTTAGGCAAATTTTCACCCCATCCGCTTTAAGTGTAAGATGGTGAAAATTTCTATTTTAAATACAAAACTTTTAAATTTCCAAACATCCAAACCTTCAAACTTCTAAATCCTAAGCCCATTGCAGCTACTATATGCCAGATAATGCGTATCTCTACGTATATGATTGATGCCTAGCCTTAATCGAAAGTTCCCTCTCGTGATCGAGAGGGGTAATTAACTATAAGGGCTTGCGCCTATAGGAAATCAGAACTCAGATCATAAAGTCCACGTAAAATGAAAGTGAAATCTCTGGGTAGTGACTTATCTACAAACCCATTTGCCTTCCAAAATTTATCCTGGAACTTAATTCTGTTAAAACTCACTCACCAAAAAGAAAAAGCACAATCAACGACGGGGAGGCCAGGGCCGAATTTTCGGAGCCTACAGATATCTGGTGACTCCGTTGGGGATTGATTTCTCTTTCCATCTTTGGCTAGTCGTTTCAGAGCTATAGTAGTAGCAAAAAATCAAATTGAGCTTAAAACTCAGAACTCTTTCAAAATGATCATTCAAATATTAGATATTTAAATATTCTAAAGAATGGTCGTTCAAAAATATTTTATTGAGATAACGTATTTAGCAGTATTTTAGATTTATATTATTTGAATTACTCGCTAATGTTATCTGATTTTGTTTGTGTTATGTGCAAGTCTCTGCATTTTGAAAGTGTGGGGTAATGTATCAGATTCTGATTACTAACCCTTATCTTTCATTTATGCAGATGGATCTACAGAACACCCCGATGACTGTCCAACTGGGACGATAAGCCAGGATTCAGCTGGCTAATGCTGTTATTGAGACTGGAAATACTGGAGCTACCATCCAGTTTAGTAGCATTGATTTTCCTGCTGTTGTTGCAAGAACTATAGAAGCTCCTATCCGTCCTGCGCATCTTCCAACACCGCGGCCTACTGCTGAAAATCCTCGTGGTAGGATTTCTGTGTTCGAGAGGCTATCACAGCCTGAAATCCCAGCCACCAAGAGGATTGTGGCTGATGGAAGAATCTCCGTGGTGACTGCAAACACCACCACCTACCTATGGAGATTGCTACACCTGGTAGGAACGATGTTGAGGCCTCCTTATCTGGAGGAAGGCTTACAAGAAGAGAAAGAAGAAAGATGAATGCTAAACTTCGAGCCCAACAGCAATTGGTGCATGTTCACCCGTCAAACCTGCCTGCTCAGGAGCCTGAAGTCAACGTTCCTACCCGGAACAAGTTTTCTGATTTAAGGTGGGTCAAAAGAAACAAATCTTTCTGGGATCAAAGACTTGAAACCCCAATCCCTCCAAGGAAGGAGTCTGAGACTCTATTAACCTGGGTATAACTAGTCCTGAAGACTGTAAAGGAGAAGGGTCTGAAGAAAAAGAAGTTCCAACGGCCTTTGTTGATTGAGGCCAGGAGAATCCCGCCAAGAGAACGCCTATCTATTGCGGCGGAAAGAAGAGAAAGAAAGAAAACCCCGCGCAGTGAACATCGGGGCGTGACACCTGAACCATATGTTCAGGGATCCGCCGCCGAAAGGTCCGGTGGAAAGGAAAGCAAATCTGGAGGCCAAGGCCTTGTAGAGAAGAAAGAAAAGAAAGAAGAATTGATATGGGCGTGACATCCAGTATGGCTTCCCGGAGATCCGCCGCCATCTACAAAGAACGTCAAAAATGGGTCCCAAAAAGGATCCAAAGTGACTCCCCTCCCGACGGTCGACGCCTTGGAGAATCCTCCATGGGATCCCGTCGCCCTCCATCCCCTCTAAAGGAAGAGATTAACTTTGACCGCAGTCCACTGGTTGAAGAAATCTCCTTGCCTAATCAAGAACCGGAGATCCAATGGCGTCGCCGCTCGGAGATCCGAATACTAGAAGAAAATATAGATGATCAAAATATAGAAGGTGAAGAATATCTCAAGAAGAAAATATCGAAGAATATATGGAGGAAAATCTAGAAGAAGGATTGTAAGAAATAAATAACGTCTTAGATATGGAAGTGGTCTATATGGTGACACATATAGACATCGATGATGGCACCGATTATGATGACGATGAAGATGACAATCGTTGGCAACCGCCACCTAGACAGGTATACCGACGCCGTCGTAGGGAGGGGTCCAGCACTGGCAGAGGTGGTCATTCCCAGGAAGAAGAGGAAGTGAAGGAAGTGGAGGAAAATCCTTTGGATGATGAAAATGTCACACTCGCCGACATGAGAAGGCAGATGAGGCGACAAATGAGAGCTAAATATAAAGAAATCTCTCAGTTAAATGAGAAGATGACTGAGATGATGGTTCAAATGGGGGCAATGATGCAGATGATGCAGAGAAATGTTGCTATTGACGCCATGCCTAATTCTCCTGTTGATCCTCCAAACTTTCAAATGCCTCAAGTCTCAGGAGTACGGGGCACTCCTGAAGGTGGCAATGAGGCTCATAATGTCGTTCGCCAGCCCACTCCGCAAAACATTGCGAGTACTTCTGAACATGTGACTGCTGCACAGTTAGAAGGGATTATCACAGAGAAGATCAAGGCCATCATAGCAGTTGATTAGGCGGAGAAACTAGTAGGCAAGGGTCATCCAAGTGCTGTATCCAAAAGGATACTCTGTACCGAAGTTCAATACTTTCAACGGTACTAACAATCCCCGACAGCACTTGGCACAATTTAAAGCCACCTACGGAAACACAGGGGAAAACAACGCCCTACTCTTCCGACAATTCGTTAGCAGTTTGACAACAACTACTTTCGAATGATATGCTGAACTGTCAAATGATTCTGTGAAGACTTTCGCATAATTGAAAAATATATTCGTGAAGAGATTCGTCAGCGCAACTAAGAAAATAATGATCGCTGACCTCGCTCTGGAGAAGAGGAAGAGGGAAGAATCGGTGGATAAATACATCACTTGCTGGCAAAATTTGAGCATGAAATGTGAGCAGCAGTTTGAAGAAGAGCATGCCGTACAGTTGTTAATGGGAAACATTGATGATAAGATGCAACCCTTCCTGTGCATGGCTACAATTACCACATTTCAAGACTTGTTAGACAGAGTGGCTAAGTTTGAGAAATTAAACTTATCAAGATCAGATGGTCACTCTGATAAGCCCAAAAAGGCTAAGGCCCCAAGTGCTAGAATGGGCGAAGCCGACTCTACGTTCTTCTCTAGAGCTGATAGAGAAAAGCAGGTGATTTATAACGTAGACAAGGGCAAGCAGCAAATGCAGAATGAAGAAAAGCCCAAGCAGGCCTACAACCCTCACCCCCAACCGAACCTGATGCTCAGGGGCAACGATAAGCCACGAACTTATCATGGTGGAGGAGAATGTCAGAAGCAAACAACGGAAACTGGTGATAGAACGTTCCAATCCATCAAAGATAAAATGAATAAGGAATATTCATTCAAGAGGGGGAGTGTCGCCAAATTATTTCGACAAGTGTTGAAAGCGGGCTTAGAACTACCTGAATGCAAGAGGCCCGAAGAGTTGAAGCACACTGGTGATCCAAATTATTGCCCATACCATCGGGTAGTCAGCCATCCTATTGAATTTTGTTATGTTTTTAAGGATTGGCTCGAAAGAAAATACCGGAAGAGAGAGATCACATTATCAGATAATGTATTGACTAATCCCAGAAAAGAATCAGCTCGGGTAGTTATGACTTCCTCCGTATCCCCGGTTGAAGAAAGAAGAAAAGAAAAGGAGCCAATTCAAGAAAAACAGTGGGAGACTACAGTCTCTAAAAAACTATGAAGATGTTGAAGCAGCTCGAAGGATAGTGGAGGTCTCCTATTGAGCCAATGATAGATTTGAAGGCATTGCCGGTGGTACGACCTTCTACTTCAAAATTTCCCAACCAAGCTGGTTCTTCAAATACTGGAAAGATGAAATCATCCAAGAAGAAGACCAAGTTGAAGAAGCCCAAGGAGAAGATGACTACAACTTAAAGGGTTATTGACAGTCTGGATGAATACTACTAGACTGTGAGACGACCTATTAAACTCGCTGACTTCATGGCAGAGCTTAAAATAGATGAAGCCGAAGAAGATGATGAGAATTATCTTCCAACAGAAGTATGTCGAGTCATCTCGGTAACACCAAGTACCTCTATAAGAGAAGAATACATTGAAGAAGTACCCTCTGCATCATGTATGATGGTGTTTCCAATGGATTACAGTTCGGATGAGGATCTGTACTTTCCAAAGGAAGATGGGTCAGACCCTAACATAGCCTCGTAGATGGGACATATAAATTTGAGTGGTGATTATGAATCAACAGATGAATCCCTGGATGCAACAATGACTGACTCTGAAGACAATATCCTAATAAAGGAGCTTAAACCAGAGGAAGCCGATCAAGTGCAACTAAGGAGTGGTAAGATATTGCTGCCTCCACCAAAGAAAGGGATCTTGAATAAAGATAAGGGAAAAGAGATAGTCATCAATGATGATATCATTCCTGAAGATCCTAAGAGAAAGAGCACTTCAGCCAAGGGTATAAATTACAATATCTTATCCCACTTGAAAAAGATCCCAGCACAACTCAGCATATACGATACCCACTTAATGTCTAAAGACCTTCGGGAGACATTGATTCAGGCTCTCAAAGATCCTGAAAGGTACAAGGCATATTTTGTCGAGCGTAATATCATGGAGGTCTTGCAAGCCCGCAATGAGTCGTTCATTAACTTCTCTGAAGAAGACATGATGCTTGGAACGACGGATCATAATCGCCCTCTGTATGTTACTGCAGAAAGTGATGGGATGATGATTAATCGAATCTTGATCGATCCATGATCATCTATAAATCTAATGAGCTTGAAAGCACTAAGATCATTATGCCTCGATGTGGAGCATCTTGGATCAGATAAGTTAATGGTACATGATTTTAATGAGAAGGGGCGGAAGACCCTAGGATCATTTACACTCTCTCTCACATTTGGAGAGCTTCATATGGATGCCAAGTTTCATGTAATTGATGCAGATACTGCCTTTAAGGCACTCCTTGGTCGCCCTTGGCTGCATAAGTAAGGCATCATCCCGTCCACACTACACCAATGTATGAAGTATCTCAAGGATGGAGAGAGTTCAGAATCTCTGATGACATCTAACCCTTTGCAGTTCATGAAGTGAAGATAGATGAAGATGCTAAATACTTCATCCCAAAGAAGTTGAAATCATCGAGCTCTCTTGAGGTACAAGCATCAGAACTAGAGACTACAAAGCGACCTAAATAAGAAACCAAGAAGAAGTAGGTAGGGAGAAAGAAGGCAACGCCGACTCTTCCCAAGGTATCAACCATCCCGAAAGAAAGGAAATACATATCTCATTTAGGGAGTGACACAGATGGAAATGATGTCACCTCTACAAAATTCAAGAGGATATGTCAGTCAACGACCAAAAGGAGTATGGAGGTCGAATATTCAAATGATGATTATGACTACGACTCTATCTATATGAATACGGTGCAGGGTGTATTCTCCAGAAGGATAGACAACCTATCAATCTCAGATAACATACTCGTAATCACACGTGTTCCCTTGCAACACTTCAAGGAAGTCATTCCGTGAGAGGTGCATAATGTTGAAGAACTCATGACATTCTATGTGCCTCCCCCAAAAGAAAAGAATGGTCTAGCGAGTCTATTTTATTCAATCGGGAAACTCGAAGAAGAGATAAATCGAGATTGGTTTCGTACACTCGTTGATTCCGGGGAATTAGTACCTACAAGGTTTCCCAGGTACAAATGTACAATACTAGAAATATTCAAAGAATGTTGCAAAAGCAGGGTAAAACTCGTTCCTCCAAACATCAAGTTTGTTTCTGCTTGACCCTCTGGTATCGAAGAAATCCTCACTCAATAAAGAAGAATGATATTTTTGTGAAAAAGGGTCTAGGATTTATTGTACGTAAGTACCCCAGAAACGAGATTTGCCAAGCAATCACATGCGGGGAAATTAAATCCGAGGATGATGATGAGGAGGAGGCGTACAAAGTTGATGATTATGATGATCAACCTGTAGAGGCCAAACCTGCACCAGAAGAGCTTGAAGATAGTGGACAGGCATCCACCATGGATGAGCTAAAAGAAATTAACTTGGGAACTGAGGAGGATCCCCGCCTAACCTTCATTAGTTCTCTCCTACCCGATGAGCAAATAGAAGAAATAAAAGAACTCCTTTGTGAATTCGTGGACTGCTTTGCCTGGACATATGCTGAAATGTCTAACTTATCCCCTGACGTAGCAGTTCACAAATTAGCCATCAAGCATGACGCAGCACCCGTCAAACAAGCTCCAAGGAGAATGAGATTGGAGATTAAAGAACAGGTGATCGTAGAAACCAAGAAGCTCATAGAGGCGGACTTCATCCGAGAAGAAAAATATGCTGACTGGATTGTCAATATCGTCCCGATAAAGAAGAAGAACGGGCAGATTTGTATCTGTATCAACTTCCGGGACCTCAACAAGGCGTGCCCAAAAGATGAGTTTCCACTCTCTGTATTTGAACTTATCGTGAACAACACATCCAACTACGACATGTTCTCCTTCATGGATGGATTGTCTGGATACAATCAAATTAAGATGACGTATGAGGATGAAAAGCACACATCATTCTGGATGCCCATCGGTATTTTCTGCTATACGGTCATGCTCTTTGGCCTGAAGAACGCTGGTGTCACTTATCAACGGGCGATGAAACGAATATTTTATGAGTTAATACATCAAAAGGTCGAGTGCTATGTGGACGACCTTGTTGTCAAGAGCATGAATCGAAGAGATCACCTAGATGACTTGAGTATTGTATTTGAAAGGATCATAAAGTATGATCTAAAGATGAATCCCCTCAAGCGTGCTTTCGGGATCTCCTCCGGCAAGTTTCTGGGCTACGTTGTTCGTCATCGAGGAATCAAGATCGACAACTTCGCTCACTGCAAGGGCAACTAGCTTTCATTCGGAGATTCATATAAAATCTATTGGGTAGGTGCCAGCCATTTTCAAAATTAATGAAAAAGGATGTTCGCTTCAAATGGGACGAAGAATGTCAGGAAGTATTTGATAGTATCAAGAAATACTTGTTAAATCTTCTCATTCTAGCAGCGCTAATTCCAGGGAAGCCTATTATACTGTATACGGCAGCGCTAAAAGAGTCCCTCAGAGCATTATTGGCCCAGCACAATGAAGAAGGAAAGGAAAATGCACTCTACTACATTAGCTGGAGATTGATCGAAGCAGAAGTGAGGTATTCCCCGATTGAAAAGTATTATCTGGTGCTGATTTTTGCAGTTCAGAAACTCCGCCACAATATTTTGTCTCACAAAATCACGTTGATATCAAAGATCGATCCGCTAAAGTTCTTAATGACAAGACCAGCGTTGACAGGTCGCCTGACCAGGTGAGCGGTATTGTTATTACAGTTTGACATCATGTATATGCCACAAAAAACAGTAAAGGGACAAGCCCTGGCAAATTTTTTCGCTGCACATCCGATCCCAGCAAACTCTCCACTCAACGATGATTTGCCTGATGAGCGGATCATACAGATCGAGGAAGATGAAAAGCTATTATTTTGGGAGATGCATTTTGATGGAGCATCGTCGATTAAGCCTGCCCGACCTTCAAATATTGCAAGGGCCCGAGCTGGCATTGGGCTCATTTTTATAGCACTAGAGGAAGGCATAATGAGGTTTTCATTCAATTTTACTGAACCTCGTACCAATAATGAAGCCGAGTACGAAGCTCTAATAGCAGGATTAAAGATTGCAATCGATGTCAGAATCCAACATCTCCAAATCTTCGGTGATTCTCAGCTCGTGATAAATCAGGTCCTCGGTATTTATAAAGTTGGCAAAGTTGAATTGGCCCATTACCACCGACGAGCTCTCGAGCTTCTGAAGCAAGTACCAAATGTTGAAATAGCTCGAGTTCCTCGAGGACAGAATGCTAAAGCTGATTCCTTGGCCAAACTATCTAAAGAAATGGCAAATATCAATGAGGAGATGTCTATATTCATTGGAGTTTACACTCATAGGGTCTTAGAGCCCGCTCTATTATAATTCCCGATGGTAGAAGGAATTCCATATTCAAGTCAGCAGGATGAAACCCTGGTTGACCCTCAATCACTCCATCAAATCATTATGAAAAATTATCCGGAAGGATATCATGTGGCCAAGAGATATAAATATAGTCAAGCTTCAGAATCGTGATGGCATTTTTTAGATATTGAAGTCGAAAATGATTGGAGGCAGTCATTCATTGACTACTTCAAAGAAAATAAACTCCCGACAGAAAAGTCTACGGCCGCACAAATCCGAAAAGGACGTTGCGATACGCATTTGTCAATGACACGTTGTACATACAAGCTTTTGATCAAATGTGACTAAGGTGCCTAGGGACCAAGGAAGCTGATAAAATGGTAGCAGAAGTTCGCGAAGGGCTTTGTGGAGCACATCAGTCAGGTCCTAAGATGGCTGCTAAAATCAAAAGGATGGGATATTATTGGCCAACCATGGTCAGAGATTGTATTGATCACGCTAAGAGGTGTCACGAATGTCAGATCCATGGTGATGTTATACATCAACCACCAAATCCTCTGCACCCAACAGTAGCATCATGGCCATTTGAATGCTGGGGCACAGACATAATGGGCCGATAGATCCGCCGTCATTGGCAGGACACCGCTTTATTCTGGCAGTAACAGACTACTTTTCTAAGTGGGCAGAAGCGACACCATTCAGAGAGGTCACATCCGAGCATGTGATCAATTTCTTTACCTATAATGTTTTCTACAAATTTAGTGTACCACGTTGTATAATCTCAGACAATGATACGGCATTCAAAAGTATAAAAATTTATAAATTCGTTGATAGGCACAAAATCGATTGGCGATATTCATAAATATACAATCCAAGGGCAAATGGACTAGCAAAAGCCTTCAACAAAACACTGGTGAAATTGCTAAAAAAGATTCTCACCAAGAATAAAAGAGAGTGGCATACGAAAATGACAGAGGTGTTATGAGCCTATCGTACAACTTATAAGACGCCAACAAAAAAAACTCCTTACTCATTAGTGTTTGGAGTTGAAGCCGTGTTATCATTGGAGATTGAACTACCATCACTCCGGGTAGCAATCCAGAATGAGATCATATTGCAAGCTCAACAAAACCTGGAAATCTATCGAGGAAGGATGGCAAAATCTTTTGATCGGATTGTGCGCCCTCGAGCATTTCAAGAAGGGGAATTGGTCCTGGTGCTGAGAAGACCAATCATCCCACACTGAAAAATCGGTGGCAAGTTCGTATCCAACTGGGAAGGCCCCTTCGTCATCGAGAATGTATATCAAGGAGAAGTATATCAGTTGATCGATCTAGATGGTCAGAGACCCATGCCACCAATCAATGGTCGATACCTGAAGAAATATTATGCATAAGAACGACCATATGTCGAACTGTCACGTACTCTATATATATTCTTTAATATAAAGTACATCTTGCATTTTGAAATTCTCTTGTATAACGAGAATACATTTCAAAATCCCCCATCAGACTAGGGAAATTTTAAATATTTATTCGGGTCAACATCGCGCTGCATGCCAAGATCCCCAAATAAATATTTCAAATTTCAAATTTCAAATTTTCAAATATATTCTGCTCTAAAATGTCCCTGTGAGACAGGGCGCATTTTAAATATTTATTCGGGTCGACATCGCACTGTATGTCGAGATCCCCGAATAATATTTAAAATTATCAATTCAAATATTCTTTTGTGCTAAACAATACAACAATCTTCTTTTTCAAAGTATATACAGGTGATCTTTCAAAAATTCAAGACATCACCTTCTCCAACAAAACAATGTTCAAAAGTCAGGAAAGAGACTTTTGTGGCTACACACTCCAACAAATTGAGCCAAAAAAGCTTAAAGTCTTTCAACAGCCTAAAGCATAAGGTTCGAATGGGTGTAAAAGGTCGGATCCAACAAGCCCAAATATGGTCAGATCGCTGACAGCTCCGTCTACTCAACAAGCCATAAGAAAGGCCGTAGTAGAGGAACCCCCACTTCGTCAACCTGTCAGAATGAAGGCCAATTTGACTCGACTAGTTCAAGTGATCGTAGTCTACTAAATTCTCCTAAATGACTGGAGAATCAAAGTTCTAATGGAAAGATGAGTCTCGAGCAACTACTGAATGTTCGTGGACTCCAAAATCTACAACCACGAAGGAGAACTTCAAATCTGCCAACTTCAGTAAAATCAGCATTGAGAGCGCAATTCCCATAGCTCAAGTCTGAAGTCTGAATGGGTGTAAGAGGTCGGATCCAACAAGCTCAAATATGGCCGGATCGTTGGCAGCTACATCTACTCAACAAGCCATAAGAAAGGACGCAATAGAGGAACCCCCATCTCAGCAACCAGAGGACAAAGAGCTGTCAAATCCCAGCTCTCTCGATCTGATGAACTCAAGTGACTCAGATAAAAGTCTCCTCAAGTGGTCAAGGATTAAGATACTACCCGTGTTCGATACTATCAACCAAATTCAAAACCTGCAAACCCTTCAACAAATCCGCCAAGCACAAAGCGAGAATCGAATGATGACTTCTTCAGTAAGTCCGTCAAAGCACAAAGCAAATTATCGAAGAAAACTATCTCAAAGTTTAAGAAAAGCTCAAGACTGAACTAAATGGATTATGTCATCAACAAGTCCGTTATGCACAAAGCTTTGGACCGATGACTTTTCGCCACTGACCTGATGTAAATCTAAGAGTTTAGGTCACTGGCATCTACTCCTTCAACAAGCCCGCCAAAGTAAAAAGCATAGGGCCAAAGGTAAAAAAAACTATAAGACAAGTCAATAATAACAAATCAGGTAATTCTCCATCAATGTCCGCAGCACAAAGCAAAGGGCAGAGGAACCAAAATCTCAAGGCTCAGGCCAAAGCCGCAGAATGAGCACCCTGAATGACACCTATAAGTATCCCTAAAGACTGGGGGCATTTTAAATATTTATTTGGGTTGACATCGTGCCGAAATTCCCAAATAAATATTTAAAATTTTATAAAAAATACAACCAGATGATAGAAGAATATTGAGCATATACAGGAAGGCTATAAACTAAAATGATAGTTGTGTTAAAAGAGAACAAATGATGGTGATGCTATTCACTAGCATCAATCTACAAAGTGATATTGTAGAGACCTGAGTACGAAGTACTTTATCAGTACCCATGGATCTCTACTTGACCAAAGCCAGTATATCAACTATCTATGGATACATCTAAAAGAGTAGTGAAGAAAGAGAATCTTAGTGTGACATCCAAACAAACTTTTGGAGATCCACTAAATGAAAATCTTAGTGTGACATCCAAGCAATTTTTTGGAGATCCACTAAATGAAAACCTTTGTGTGACATCTAGACAAATATTTGGAGATCCACAGGATAAATCAGCTTACAACAAACGTGATTCGCTCTAGATGCGTATCACATTTGTTGAGCGGAATTTGTTGACCTCTACAACACAGCAAAAAGAAAAAAAGGATTAAAGAAATCACCTCTGCTGAAGCCAATACCCCAAATCCCTGTGCAATTCCTACAAAAATCCTGTTGCCAGCTACAGTGTCTCATCCCACGACTCTGTAAATGGCGCTGAATCTAGTCGCCCATCCCTCACACGCGTAAATGGCTTCGATTGCCGCTCGTTTGCGTCCATAAAAGGGAGACGAGCTCAAGCCTTCGGACAGCTACGACTTCACACTCCCACATACGCAAAACTCCCGCAGCTTCCCAAGTCCCATCGCCCTCCTTCGACGTTCCCAACTCCTCTGCCCGCGACTAACTCCTCCAAACCCAACTAGTAATCTCACACCTCCTACTCGACCCTTCCTCCTCTCTGAACTAGCCTAGCACCACCATCCAAACTCCCACAAGCAAACCGACGCCGACCCTCAACCTCTCGCTCCGACCTCCTTATATATATATAATACATAAAATATAAATATATTTTATATTTAATTATGTTAATTTTGATTAACTGTACTTAAGTTAATTATAATTTAATTATTTTTAATTATAATTAATTAAAATAATTTTCTAATTAATTATAATTAAGATTAATCAAAATTAATTATTTTTATTTTTAATTAATTATTGATAATGATAATTATTTATAATTAATTCAATTTAATTATTATTACTTATAATTAATTAAGGTTAATTTAATTAAAATAAAAAAGAGATGCTTCTCTTATCTCGATATGCATGTCGGGTCGGCAAACTGTTTAAACACGCTTTTCTCAAGCGTGGTGGGAAGGGAACCCGGCGCGACATCTATGACGAGGTAAATGAACGACCCCTCGGTTCCAAATCCTATTCTCGATGTTCGTGTCGAGCCGGCAAACCGCTCACACACGCTTTTCTCTAGTGTGGTGAGATGGGAACCCGGTGCGGCGCCTATGACGAGACCGGAATATTCATAAGTACCTGCTCGCCTGGAAACAACTGCTCTTTTGCAACAGGTACCGAAGACCCATACACGCCTTTGTCTAGCGTGGTGAGGATAGATTTCACGGCCGCAGTGCCTCGTACGAGGGTACATACCGTACACGCTTTTCTCTAGCGTGGTGGGAGGCCCAGTTTTTCCGTAATTTTCCCCTAAACGGAGGAGACGTCGGGAGGCTGCCGAAATTTCTGGTGAACATACGATCATAGTCGGACCAAATTTGGACTCAATTGAACAGTGTATTTGTGACCTCGGACTTGAACGAAATGGACTTAAATAAACTCAAACTCAACTTAAGTAATTTGAAACTTGATTTGAACTTCAATGATCACGAAATTGAAAGACTTGTGTAAGACTTGAGTTAGACTCAAAGTGTACTGAACTCGAACTAAAGAAAACTCAAAGAGCTTATACTTGAGCTTGCATATTTGAACCCAAGCAAGTGACAATGGACCACAGGGGACTATGATTGAACTCGAATTCGAGTCTGGATATGGACTACAATGAGCACGAACACAACTTAATTAAACTTGAGCTTTAATGTAATTAATGTGAACATTTCATAAGATGCCTAATTTGAATAGAAATGCAAATTTCTAATGGACAACTGAGAAATTATTACTTCATCTCTAATGCAAATCTTAATGACTCAATGAAATTTGAATTTGAGTCATAACATTAAGCTTTTAAAGGTTAAAGAATCATCATGTGAATGATAATCAAAGCGGAGGATCCATCTGAGTCTCATCCAATGATATCACTACAATCTACTAGAGGCCATGATGCTTCTACAACCAGCAAATCAAACTGCCAGCAAATATCTTAATCTCCTACAAGCATTGAAAATTATTGCATAGCGGAAATCCATGAATAAGAAAGAGGCAAGTGCAAGTGATGACCCTGCCAGTCAACTTGTATGCAGAGAGGGATGAATGTGATACCTACAACAACACTTTTAACACCAAGGTCACATTAAGAATACAATAGTTCACTGGTTGATATACAAAGAGATAATTGATGAATCCAAGTCATCTCTAAGTCATCCAGAGGAGTATTATCAACAAAATGAGAGACTTGTGCAGAAGTTTCAGATAAATATTTACAAACATTATGAAATCTCCAATAGAGATAAAAGATATTCAAAATATAAATGCCAACATACAATATGGTGTGTACCAACAAGCTTGATAGATCTATGGTACAAACAAGTATGCACAAGAAATCAAAACTTGTAGGGAGTGGGATAACCTACCTACAAACTATAATGCAAGACCCTCGATGGGTATTGAAACTGATTCATGAAAGCTATACTGGTCAGAGAGTGTAATTCTCTATTGACAATAGTAATAATGTTGTCATTCATAGTATGGATCAACTGACGATGTGAGGAGAAAGCTGTATTGCATATAGATGATTGTTCGGGACCAGCAATGGGAAGTATAAGACCAATATGTGCATGGAAAGCGTATCCTACCTATGAGCAAAGGGAAGAAATCATCATGAAAGATATTCTTACTATTATCAATGATAATCGACTCATGGATAAATATTGTAGCTGCTTACGTATGTTGAAGGTCAACACATAGTGAGTGTGATAGATGGCTTAATGCATCTTCTATTGCTATAGTCGTCAGTTCAAGGCAGTGGTCCACGATTTCGAAGCATGGGGCACCATGAAGAATGCAATCATCCAAGGTTGAAATGATTGATCCTTTATTTAAGCCAATGGTAGAAAATAATGAGGATGGCGTAATCAAGGAGTTGCCCATTAATCCTCATATGAGTTCTGGGAAGAGAGCCAAATCAAATCATATAGATGGTCGTGCATCCAACATACCTTCTATATGCAAGTATTGAAGTATTACAACAAGCATAAGCTTCTACGGTCCATTGTAGAAGACTCTCTATGCATTAAACATGTCACATACAAATGGATACATAAGCACTATAATGAATATAGACTTCTGAGAGATGTCATAGAAGACTCATTGAATGTTCAAAATAAAACTACACGTGCACCATAAATTGTATACACATAGGTACACTAAAGGGGAAAATATAATCTCAACCTGCATGGGCCCCGACGAGCGTGTTATTGGTACACACGTGACGTCTAGGGATGTTGCGCAGGTCGACAAGTGAATTTAAGATCCTTCAATACAGATCGATAGGAGTAGACATGGTTCGGACCTTCAAACAAATGCACGATTGTGGAGATCGTTGTATTTATTTTAATACATTCATATCAGGCCTTCAAGTCCTATAATCAAAAGAATTCACTAACAAAGGCATAAAGCCTACAAAACCCGATCCTCCTAAGCAGATAAATAAGAGTAGACAGGGTTCGAATCATCAAATAAATAAGCGGTTACGAAATTGACCGGAATATTTATTTTGCACATTCATATCAGGCATTCAATGCCTTTAATAAAGAAAGTTCTCTCATAAGGGCATAAAGCTTACGAAACCCAATCCCCTATCGGCAAATTGATAGGGTCGACAAGGTTTAAACAATAAATGAAAATGACCTCAAGGTCACCCTGATGATGGCCATGTTGAATGCAGATCTCAACCGTAGGGGTTCACAACTATTTTTAAAATGCCTCCCACAAGTCCACTCAAAATCTCAAACTCCACAAAGTCTAAAACTCAACAAATAATAAAATCCCAAAATTCAAATATTTAAAATTGAAATCTAACTATAAATCACTTAAGCAAAATTCATTCACCCTCCGCAACAGTTTGCCGAGGTGGACAAATTAAAATTTACTTCAGCTCACAAAGAGCTAATGCTCAATCGAAAATATCAATATGATCCATTCTCAAATAATCTCCTTCCAATAAGGACGTGGTACGTGTCCTCTAACCGGCGGTTTTGCCGCCAAATGGCACCGCAGGATAAACGGTTATAACCCGGGGCCCTCTGAACCGAGTGGTTTTGCCACCAAATGGCACCACGAAATACCAGTTATGGCCAGAGCCAATACGCTCCTTATTGGCATCAAATCCTTGAGATATGAATCAATAGGATATGATCGATAGGGCACAAAGCCCTCTGTTAGCTAAGGTGGATTCAAATTTGTCTCCTTAGGCAAATATTCACCCCAAGTCTATAAGGTCCCCTTGGACAAAGCAACACATGGCTGCGGACAAGGATACTTCTGTTAGGTTGGGTCGACTACCTCCTCTGACTAAGTAGACCAGGGACCACAATGACCCGGGACAACGGAACCATGAGATCTTCATCGGGTCCATCATCCATTCCCCCACCATCCGCTTTAAGTGTAAGATGGTGAAAATTTCTAGTTTAAATATAAAACCTTCAAATTTCCAAACATCCAAACCTTCAAACTTTCAAATCCTAAGCTCATTGCTGCTACTATATGCCAGATAATGCGTATCTCTACGTATCTGATTGACGACTAGCCTTAATCGAAAGTTCTCTCTCGTGATCGAGAGGGGTAATTAACTATAGGGGCTTGCGCCTATAGGAAATCAGAACTCAGATCATAAAGTCCTCGTAAAATGAGGGTGAAATCTCTAGGGAGTGTCTTATCTACAAACTCATCTGCCTTCCAAAATTTACCCTAGAACTTAATTCTGTTAAAACTCCCTCGCCGAAAAGAAAAAGCAAAATCAGCGACGGGGAGGCCAGGGCCGAATTTTCAGAGCCCACATTATTGAAAATAATTGCCAAATAGTTTACTAAAATTTAGCTAGATTAAAAAGCTATCATATCAAAGAACTTACAAAATTTAACACCCAAGGGAATTACTTAACTTAGACTTACAAGATTTACTAACTATTTATAAAGCTCATGGGGATTAACAAGAATATCTGTTCTCCTTTTATTTAATTTTTTTAGCATGGCCTTCGAATGCAAGGTCATTATTATTGAAGCAATTAGCATATACAATTTTATGCATTCATAAAGCTGTTTTATCATTCATCGAAAAAATATCATGACTGATGGCTTCAAGTGTATGAGAAAAGATTTATGATATTCGTAAGTATTAGCAACGTATTGATTACATGGTTTGTTCATAATATTTTTAGCAGGCTCAACAATTTTAATCAGCAAAATAACAAGTAAAATAATGAATTTATGGTTTCCATATGCCGTTCAATCATCCTACTTTTTAAATTGCTTGATCAATTGTACTTTATTACAACAAAGGAAAAATTGAAGCACCGGGTTTAAAAACAACAGAAGGAAATAGACTAAAAAACAAGTTTGGAAGGTTAAGTAGATACAGTAGTAATCTATCTTTTAAAAAAGATTCATTGCTGAGAAAACAAAAAACAAACTCTCATCACATATTTAACATAAAGAAACAATTAGTTTCATACTATTAGAATTACATAATCCGACACATACCACATTTAAATGATGTCGACTGCACTTCAAAAGTATGCATATGTCATTTATTGCTCTATTTACAACTGCTTGATCTGTAAATACATATTCTTGTCAAAATTATGTGGCTGACTTGTTGACGGTATTTAAATAACGATATTACTAAAATAGAAGAGTGGAGCAAAAGATTAAAATTTTGATATGTACTGCTCATCGTATGAAGAATTCGGTAAAACATCTTTAGAAATAAAAACCAAAAGGTCTCAAGGAAATCAACTAACTATAACTGGAAAATGAAATGATAATATACATGTTTCAAAGAATCTTATTACTGACCGTGTACATGTAGAGAAAATAAAACAGAATATGACATCCATAAATCACCTTTCTAGTTTAATAATCCTTTTAAATTTAGCACTTCCCTATAATAGCACTGCACTTCAAGTTGAAGCATATATCAATAAGTTCTAGATTATTACAAAGACTGAGAAAACAAAGAGGTGTGAGAGCCCTGGTTAAGATATCAGCATTGATTTTTGGTAAAATCATATGGTGTGCTCATTCTTTTTGACAAGATAGCATGTTTGATGAATTGAAAATCCATTCAATGTGCTTGGTTCATACATAAAAGATAGGATTGTGAAAAATCAAAATAGTTATATGGTTATTATAACTAAGAATAATAAGCTATGAGATGGGAAAAATAAGTTCATGTACAAGAGTTTTAATCCATATCATTTTTCAAGTGGAAATATCATTATATTCAGCTTCAATGCTAGATCTAGCTACAACAGACTACTCTTATAAACACATTATCCTAATGTGCACTTTTGATTCTCAATCTATGTTGCACCAATACACCTATTTATGAAGGCATGTTGTATCCGATACACCGATACACGGATACACCTCTGATACTCCACCGATACGTGTCGAATAAACCAAAGACGTATCCAATTAAAATACTATTTAATTTCAAAAGAACACGCGTATCCGATACACGTGTCCATTGAAAAA
>NW_021318595.1:4646448-4686629 GCF_001605985.2 Dendrobium catenatum
TGTTCTATTCATTGTAAGTAAACAATTTCTTACTTCTATTTTCAATTATTTTGATTTCTACGAATTTTATTTCTCCAAAATTTGTCAAAAATGCAATATCTCCTGATTTCATAAGCTTTCCTCGTGGAAATATTAAAGATGTGATCATTCTGAACGATTTGATATGATTTTATTGTATTTTAAATGAAGTATCGAATGATATCAAATACATGATATGATAACTTCATGTGATACCATACTTATACATGTGATTCAGTATTGGAAGTCATAAGGAGTTGGAGATTGATTGGGAGTTATAAGGGATTATTATTGGGAGTCATAAGTGCAGGATCAAGATACTCTTAAGATATATCATTAAATATTTGAATATTATTACTGACACTGCTATAAATATTGTATTAATATTGTAACTGACACTAATACGATTTACTATCATGAATACTTTTTAACATTATTAATCATAATACTAATATTTTTACTGGCATTAATAATGTTGGCTATGATTGCTACTGTGACTGATGATGTAATGGATTGAGATGTGATGAACTATAGAAGAATAAATTGATGTAGAAAATTAGTATAGACATTGATGTATATATTTCTTTATATGATTTATAGCATATTATTCTCTTTTATCTTGCATTGATTTCAGTTGTAAGATTTTAGTTACTTGTTGGACTATGTGCTCTAGGGGTGTCAATTTCGGGTCACGGGTCGGGTTCGGGTCGGGTCCAATCCGGATTTTTTGGGTCGGGTTTTCGTGTCGTGTCAAATATTGACACCCCTAATGTGCTCATTACGTGATTTATTATATTTTTAGAAAAGGGTAAAGATCTTATGACATAAGGCTCCGGACAAGGCAAAAATGCAATCATGTTTCTTTCTGGTATTTATTGGTAAGCTCTAATTAAATGTTTAAAATGAAATATAGATATAATTCTTCCAATATAGATCCTAGAGTGTGACACATTAACCCAGGTTTTAATTATGTTCTTAATTCTTAATTGGATGTGAGTATGGAAGACAGAGCAAGCTGTATCTCAAAGCAGGTGTGGAAATCTCCCAGCTACAACGATCTATGGCACCTCTCAAGAAGCCAGATGCTCTTCAGATGTTTGTCAAAATGCCTCAAAGGCTTCAGGTGCAAAATTTTAGCAAGTTTTTGAGCAAACCACATTCCAAATTCCTCTATCATATAAAAATTATTTTCATATTATATTAGAGGTTGTAAAATGCTAATTTTATTCATTTTTAATAATATTATTATTTATTACGTCATTCGGTTTGACCCCGATTCAACCGGTCGAACTGTGAAATTCTCCTTATGGTTTATTGTCCAATCTGATTTCCACAACCTTGACAGTAATAATTTGATCAATATCATTGTTAAAAGAGATAGTAAGATTACCTAACTGCCGCCTTGGATGGTAATAGTTAGAAAAATCAAATATTTTGGTGACTAAATAGTAGTTAAATGTGTTAGAGACTTGGAGGGCTTACCTGAGCTATTCAAATAAAGCTTTCTAGTTATACAATTATGCAATCTCATTATTTGGAATTTTATCATTTTTATTTGTTTATTACTTTAAGCTTTAAGTGTTTATTGTTTAACCTTTTTTTTTGTTGTTAATTCAAGTTGAAAATAGGTTATGATATATCTTCATTCTTCAAGAGTTCAAGATGAAGTGTACGCGTGTAGCCGGTATAAGAACTAAAAAATGTAATTTGAGTTTATTTGTAAATTATTTAGTTTGAAGTTTGTAATTTGTGATCAATGTAAATTACCAAATTAAATTTTCAAAGTAATTTTTCATTTATGTGTTGCTCTGATTCCTTCAATATAATTTATTTATTGGCAAATTAAATTTTCAAAGTTTAAAATTTTCATGCATTTAATATTTCCACGTCGGGTCATGTTGACCCAAACCCGATCCGGGTCGGGTTCGGGTTCGAAGAATCGACCCGAAACCTGATTCGGGACGTCTCCTAGTCGGGTCAGAGACAGTCAGGTCAAATTCGGGTCTGACCCGAACACAACCCGTAGACACAAATTGACAGCCCTGTGTCTCATTGCATTCCAAACTTCATTTGTTACTTTGAGAAGTATACAAGGTCTGCTAATTTCTAGCATCATGTAGTTTCATAGCCATGACATAAAAATGGAATATCCTACATCCCAGAGTGTCAACTTTAAGTCCCAAAGATTCATCTGTCAGGTTGGGTTGACTATCTCCTCTGACTAAGTAGACCATGGACCACGATTGTCCGAGACGACGAAACCATGGGATCTTGATCGGGCTCATCATCACACCCACCACTATCTACTTTAAATGTAAGATGGTGAAATTTCCAATTTTCAAATATCAACTTTTTAAATACCAAACCAATGATGCTACCATATGTTGAATATCATGTATCTATAGGTACAACATATTCATCAATGACTAGCCTTAATCGAAAGTTATCTCTCGTGAACGGGAGGGGTAATTAACTATAAAGGGTAATTAAATATAAAGGCTTGCGCCTATAGGAAACAAGAACTCAAATCATAAAGTCCTTACAAAATGAGGGCGAAATCTCTGAGTAGTGTCTTATCAAAAATCTCAATCTGCCTTCTAAAAATTTAACCCGGAACATAATTAGTTAAAACTCCCCCGAAAAAAAAAATGTGAGTAGAGAGGCTGGGGCGCGAATTTTCGGAGCCACAGAAGAAAAAAAAAATCCTCGATTATGAGGATTTATTGCAATTATAAGTCACTTTTCTAATTGAGTAATTTCCAAGGTTTAAAATTGCGTAAATAAGTCTCGAGGCGGTTTTCGTCCGTGAGGCGACGCGTAAGCCTCGAGGCGGTCTGAGTCGTAAGCCTCACGGACACAGAATTGCGTAAATGAGAATTTAAGGGTTTTAGCAGGTAAATGATAGCAAAATTCTATCATAAAATAAAAACATCTAAATGACAAGTGGAATTAGTGGAAAATACCTAAAATCGATTGTGGAGTACTCCTAGAGGGCGGCCGGACACTTCAAGTTTGCCAGAGAGAGGCGGCGCTGGCGGGAGAGACGGCGGGAAGGGTGGCCGAGCGTGCGAGAGAGCATCTCTGGTTCGCAAACAGAGCTACTGGAAGGGAAATTTTCGGAACACCTGGAACCCGTGCGGGATGAAGGGAAGAAGAGGCTTTATTTTAAGTAGGTGGGACCGGTTTGGTGAGGCATATGCCTCACCTATAATTGCGCCTCTGAGGCACGCCTCAGACCAGGTGAGGCGTACGCCTCTGCCAGGGAAGGAATTGTGTAAGCCTCGAGGCGTATTTGGGTCAAATTGCGCAGAGGCGCGCCTCTTATTGCGCAATTTTAAACAGAGGTAATTTCCTGTGATAATAATATATGTAATATCAAAATAAATGGCAATATGTAAATTCAAAATTATTGGTGTTAATCTAAAATCTAATAACAACTTCATGACATAATTTGATAACTTCCTATAAAACATCAATCAATAGAAAGAGAGAGAGAGAGAGAGAGAATAAGATCTAACATCAAAAGTTAAAGTCTGAGTGCTTAAAATGAAAATATTCGTTAAGATTACTATGTGATATATAAGGAAAAACATTGATATTTGAAGATCGGTCCTATAAAACATAATTAGATTAGCTAAGTTATACAAATATGAGTATAAATAAATAAAAAAAGTCATTGACAATCCAACTGAAATTGAAATGAAAATACTAAGACGTATGGTAAAAGTAGGAAAAATAGCATGAAAAGTTAATACAGTATTGAGATGATAACAGCAACTACAGAATGTATGGTGATGAATAATAGGCTTAAGTGATTTAGATATGTACAATAAAAGATAAAAGATGCACTAATAAAAAGGTTATCATAATTAAATTTGAAGGATTAAGGAGGAAAAAAATAATAAATAAATAAAAGAAGGATTAAGGAGGAAATGTATACCAAACCTACCCTGGCTATAATTTGTGAAAAGAGATTTGCAAGATAGAGCTAAAACATCAGGTGATGAAAAACAATAAGTTATAGATGACTTAAAAGCTGACCACAACTAGTTGGAATAAGGCTAATAATTATGAAGATGATAATGACCCCTATATCTTCTCACATTTTTCAGCAGACATCAATGCTATAAGGAGCACCAAAGTGATCGAGTAGCCAGCAACAATCCACCAAAAGCTAGTGTTAACTGGTTCAAAATGGGCATTCATCGCTCTTTTAAATTATTCTAGCCATATATAATCCAGGGATTATGCGGTCGCTGAGAATCTCTCAACAACCAAAAAAAGAGAATAAAAAGCCATACACCTAAAAAAAAAAATTTAATGCAGTCAGCTAGACGGCTAAAGTTTAGAGGATAAAAAGTACGTCTTCAAAATTAAACAATTGTTATAACATGTATGTTCGAGAAGTTCCCAAGCTAATTATATTTGCAGAAGATAGCAGTATTACCACTGAAAAGAGATGGTTCCACGTAGTATATGTCCCTTTTTGATCCATGCTTGTTCTCTTGAAGTAGTTGTTGTATGATCATAAGAACCCTAAGAAGAATGTCTTAAAAGAAAAGCATCAAGGTCAGCTACAGAAATAAAACTGGACCAGCCAAATATAATATGGAAACTGAAGCTCCAAAAACAACAAGGCCCTGAAATATCATATCAATCAAATTCAAGCTCTTTTTTTACAATTTTCAAAAGGATTAATGGGAAAAATGAAAGAACAAAAGAAGCAGAAATGATAGACAGACTCAGTAAAGCAAAAATAACATACACAATCTGCATGCATGCCCTTCCTTCTCAAGCGATAATATTTCAATGACATGTGATAACCCAAAGCTGCAAAAGCTACACCAAACCATGATAAAATTGAATAGATTAGATGAATGATAATAGCATTTCAAAGTGAGAAATAGTAATATCATATCCATGCATAAAATCGACATCTTCTATAGAAATTCCTTAAACCAAAAACCCTATGGTCTTCTAGATCAATAAAACTAAAAAGTAAAGAGCCTCAAGGGAGTATGGATATGTAATCCATGCATACTAGAATGTAGTAGCTCACTACTTCTGCCCAATAAATCAAACCTTTCATGTTCATAGACTTAAAATACATCATACATCAGTCAGTACCAAGGTTTAAAATTGCGCTATTAGGTATTGAGCCGTTTTTTGTTCGTGAGGCGAGGCTATGCCTCATGACATTTTGAGGCGTAAGCCTCAAAAAAACTATGTAAAGCAAAAAAAATAAAGGTTAAAAGTGATTCTTATATAATGCCCAATTAATATGTTAAAGAATGACATATTAACTTTCGATTGAACTATGAAGTAATAAATTGGCATATATATAAAACAAAAAATTGCACAAGATGTAAATTGATAAGTGATAAATTGAATGAAATAAAATTAAAATCCAAATATTACAAGAGCAAAATAATATTAAATATAGGAATTGCATAAAAGTATCATATATCATCAAGTTTAACTCTAAATTCTTTCTTTCTTAGTTCTCTACTCATCCACATTTAATTTTTAAAGGAAGCTGAAATAGTTAGCAACAACTCAAAAATCAACTGTACTGTCATCACAGAGGATCTTTATTTGAGTTATCATCATAACAAATTGGTCTCTCAATTGTCTAATCCTGTGAAGTCTAATAGCTCCCCATCTGCTTCATTTATTTCAGTCATTTTCCTCTTTCATAAATGTTTTTCATCACTATAAAGATGAGATTAATACTCCAAAATAATTAGAGGAGGTGGTGGTGGTATGTGGCTTTCAAGTGATTCCTGACAGCGGCTACAACGATGGTGACTATGGGGAAGACAGCAGGCTGGAAGTGAAGGCAGTCGAGAGAGTTGCTACAGCTCAGGCGTCCATGAAGGCATAATTTGTTTGGGGCTTTAGCTTAAGATTTAGGTAAATTTTAATAATATATATATATATATATATATATCCCAGTTAGGAAAGTAGAGGTATTAGATTTGACTTATGTTAAGAAAGGTAAAGGTAGACCTAAAAAGACTTGGTTAGAAAATATTAGAAATGATCTTTATCTATTAGATTTAAACAAGAATTTGACTTTTAATAGGACACAATGGAAAAAAAAGGATTCATGTAGTCGACCCCATGTAGTGGAATAAAGGCTTGATGTTGTTGTTGACGTGTATGTCCATACATGCTGATATAGATAACCTGCAAGTACCAAGCAGGTTCGTAATTGAGGAGCTTGATAAAAAGGTTCACTCGCTAAAGCATGGTCAAAGATAGCAAGGTACTCACCCCAATGAAGCTTGCATTATAGGAGCTCACCACTGAGAAGCTCAGTCAAGGAGGCACACATTACGAGCAAATTCAACCAAAGAACTCAAGTCAACAATCCTTCACTAGAAGAAGTGCTCATCTTATGAAGAACACTCTTTCAATGGTTATCTCCAATCGGAGCAATCCACCTCCCAGAGATATCCAGTCCAAGCTACAAGAGTTACACACCCACAGAGCCCACAATCATGACTCCATCTAAGTTCGTCCCCAGCTCACAGCCACTTGCATGAAAGACTCACCTAGAAGAATTGTCTCTCACTCTAAGGGGTTCACTACTTATCCAAGATGTTCGCCTTTATGGACTCGCCTGAGATATTCATCCTAGAGAACTTTTTCCAAAGCACCCAACTTCGAGAACTCACCAACCACCCAAGGTACTCACCAGAGACATCTAGATCCACTTCAAAATATATGGCTATGTGTACATTTCAACCTAGTCCAAATGTTTGTACCAGTCTATACTTGTTAAATCATATATTATTTCCTTCTTTTTCTAGAGATAGCCTTTCTGGTAGCCCTGGGTCAAGAGACATATCTTAGACTTCATGTCATTTCTATTATAAACAAAGATTAAATGACTTCTTAGTTGCTCTCCATTCCCACTTACTATCTCTTCTATTTTCTTGCTCTATCTAGCCAAACTTGCTAGTAAAATCAATTGCTATCAATGGACAAATTTGGATCCAACAAGAGGTATGATGTATATTGACTGCAGAATCATTAGAATGCAAAAATAGAAAATAGTTCATAAGACATATCACTTAAATAATGCTTAAACATCATCAGATGCAGTTGCTATTTTACATATGTAGGCTATTAATGACGGGATACCCCTTCCAAGTCATACACATGGCATTATCTCAAAATGGCGCTCCTATGTTCTCAATCCCCAGGACCAAACCTGAAGATATACAATTTTATGGACTTCACAGAACTCAGAGATATAATTATGTCGCAAAATAAAATTTCGCAAGGTGACTCATGTGGAAGAAGGAAGTTTAATGGTAGAGTTTGTCGATATATAAAACAAACGGAGCTTAAAATAGCAATTCTTGACCGTTTAACGAGTCCGCTTGCGAATCCAAATTGATAATAAATCTAGCAGCAGCTTTCAAAGCGATATAGTTTCCGAATCCATCCAGGGAGTTGAATTCCTTCCATTTGCAAAAACAAGTGTTTCTTGACAAATGCAACAACTAAAAAAAGCGTAAAATTAAGAAGAACGGCGGATTGAGAGATTGACCAGTTTCCCGAAGAATTGGAGCAGTAGGTTCGGTGGCGATCTACAGCGACCGAAAGGCTGTTATTATAGCCGATATCCACAACCAGGGCACGGATGAACCCTGCAAGGTAAAGATAAGACTGGTGATCTCAGAAGCGGGAAGCGGAAATATGAAAGTGGAAGAAAAGGCGAGGTGGTTTCTAACCTTTTATTTTGCACAGAACCTCAGTACGGCCTCCTTCCATTGATCCCCAAAAGAAGAATACAGCCGCTGCCATACAAAAGAGGAGTTTTGATATATATATAGAAAGAGCTGCTCTTATAAATTTATTGCCAGCATAAAATATTCAAAATAATTAGATATGAGAAAAATAGCTTTTAAACATCATATTTATAAGATTTTGACGTGGCAAAAGAAGCTAGATTTTGACCTAACATAACATGAATAAAAAAATGACAAGATAGTTACAAGCATGTGGAATTTGTGGTCAGAGCTATAATAGAAACACTTGGATATGTGGGTTAAGAATCAATAGGTACATATAGAAAGCTCCTTAGACTAAGAAAAGTCATCATGTGAGTATGAGAGGTCGTAGGCCTTTCAAAACCATTGGCTATGGTAGGTATAGGTGAGTAGATCTTACTAGTTTAGGAGGGTGTCCCCTCAAGTTATGGTGAATGACTTTTTTTTTTTTTTGGGGAATTATTATGGTGAATGACTCTCCAACCTTGGGCAAGTGACCCCTAAGGTTGGAGCAAGTGACTTAGGCTTGGACAAGTGACCAATTAAGTTGGAGTCGATGTTCTTCTGATGGGTACAAGTAATTATAGTGAGTCCACCATAGTTTATGATGAGTGCACCTTGGCCTTTGATAAGTGCACCTTAGTATTTAGTGATTTCATCTTAGTATTTGATGATTACACCTTGGCCTTTGAAATGTGTAGCTTATCCTTTGATGAGTGCCTCTTAGCCTTTGATAAGTATAGCTTGGCCTTTTGGCAGGTGCACTTTGGCTTTTAACTTGTGCATCTTTGCCTTTGGTGCATGCACTTTGACATTTGATATGTGCCCATTTAACCTTCCTCTTGCATCAAGGTAGATCGAACTCCATTAAAATAGGTCAATGGCATACGTAGGTATACATTTAGTTCATTGTTTTTCTTTTATTTTATTTTTTAATTGACTTTAAAAAAGGAATAAAAGAAATAGAAAATCATCATCTTAATGCTCGTACAAGAATTATAGTAAATTTACTATCTTGATGAGCTACAATACCAATATAGTTGAAAGTTTGTGTAGCTTTTAAATGTGAGTAATCTTTCAATTGTTACTTGGCCTTTTGACTATTTTATCTTTAGACTTAGTCAATGCCTAAGATGGGCCTCATATTTTGCCAGATTTTTTATCTTCGTGGAGATAGCCATCTAGACTTGCCAATAGTTGAGAAACATCTCATTCACTAATGCCCTAGGTTGTGTATGTAAATGTAGTGCAATAGTTGAGAAACATATCAATTTTATTACTTCTCTCTCAAGTCTTCATTCGTGCACATTAGTGATCCTATTCTACAATACAACTCATATTTTGATTTATGCAAATCAAGGATATTCATATTCTTCCTCAAACTTTATGTACAAAGAATTCTTTTCCTCTAATTCTTTCTTTATTTTCTCTATATCAAGATGTAAAATACTATATAATTTATGTAGATGAAAATTTCTTTTTCAAGCTTAAATACCTTTTGAAGTAAATTAAAATGATTATGCAATTCTTTAGTCATAGAAAATAATTCAACATGTAGTAAATCATAATAGTTACACTTTCTAGGGATCTACAAATATTCCACCACCTCTCATTTATGTCCTTCAAATGTTACATTCCTTAGCTAGAACTCACACTTTTTGAACTTAGCATATAATAATATATACTATCTCAAAATATCTAACACCAAACCAAAATAAGTTTCACAATCATCATTAGTCCTTGAACAGACTAATATATTATCAATAAAAAAAATAACAAACACTATAGGAAAAACTGCAATTTTCGGCAGCATTTCCGAAATAGATATGTCTGCCGAAAATATCGGTAGACAAACTGGCATTTTTTGCCGAAAATAATCCTACGTTTTTCTGGGGGATATACCATCAGTAATCTTTTGGTGACCAATCCATTGGCTAGGCTGATGGTTTGTTCTAACCGACAATATTTATCGGCTTTTTTTTCCGCCGGAAGGTTTCGGACTGAATGGCCAGCTGAATTTTTATCGGGTTAGTTAAACTGACAAATTTTTTCTCTAGCGAAAACTTTTCCTACAAAAAAAATCATCAGACACTTCCCTGGGGGAAGCCATATTTTGAGTTGTTTCTGATCGTCTACTTGTATTTTAATTTTGCCCTTTTCTATATTTGTTTATACCTTCCTAATGTTTGCCACTTCGTCGCCCGTGGTTCAACGCCACCGTTCGAGCCTGTTTGTCGTTCTCGTGGTTATATAACCGTTCTCTGCCATTCATGGCCTCATGCTGGTGTGTCTGTCCGCCGTCTCATCTGTGATTCAGTGCTATCTCTTAATTTTTTTTGTTGCAAAAGCATTAGTAGTAAAGGCAGTTGAATGCACAAAGTTTGACATGATTAGGAAGTGAGCCAAAGAGCTATTATTATGGAGAAGAGACAAAGTGTAGGAATGGGTTTATGAGGTTAACTATCATGTTAAAAGCATGAGTTCAATAGGAAGTTGGAATGGATATAAATCATATAATAGTATAAATATTTTGTAAAATTATTACCCGTTTAGTATAATACATGATACTTATACAATATCACCACATTAATTTATTTACTCATAACATCATTTAGTAACTAATTTTGTGAGATTCATAATTAGAGTGATGAATTATGACATGAATTAAATTAGGATTTAATGAAATATTAAAATTCATAGACATATAACATAAAATTTCATGTAGAAATCAAAATACATTTAAGGTATTTTTTTATCATCAAAGAAAAGTTTTAAAAATCATACCTAATTCACATAAGAGTTTTTCATTCATCACATTTCATTTGTTAAAACAACATTCAAGAAAGAAGTTTAATTAATTCTAAGATAAGAAAAGGATATACTATCACTTGGAGAGTGAAATGTCTAAGAAAATTATTTTCACACACTTGCTAAAATAAAATACTAACCCTTTAGCCACTATAAAAATCGCAAGATATCAGCAACCATATATAAAAAAGTCCGTCGGACAAGATATGTGTTGTTTACAAGCCACTATTATCGGCGGTTTATTCACCGAAAAATTCCGAAGGAAGTTTCGGCAGATAACCCATCAGAAAAAGTTTGTTGGACACGAACTGATAGAAATTTCTGACAATTTATCCGCCGGAACTTCCGGCAAAATTTTATGCCAAAAATACAATATATTTTCATCGTATCTCCATTTCTGACGGATATTCCGCCAGAAGTCAACTGGAATCATGTAGCTAAAAAAACATTTATGTTTTGTACAACACAATAAACATGAGTAAAATTATCCATATATAATATTCATTCAGACATTGAACATAAAGACATGCTACATGCATGTAATTTCTGGCGCATTTTCACCGAAAGTTATCATCGACTTTACAAAAACTGACAGCCTTTTCAACGGGTTTTCTACAATTCCGACAATTTATCCACCAAAAAATTCGCCACTAAATTACCAGCTAAATAGCCGTCGATTATACTACCATTTTTATCGCCAGATTTAATTCCGCTAGAAATTCTACCGATATACCAAAATTTTCCTATAGTGAGTCAACCATCATTCCTCTTATTTCACATTCTATTTTATTTTACATTCATCTTTTAGCCAACCAAAAGCTAGGTTCCTAAGAGTCTCTATAGGACATTTCATTTATCAGATTTCATTTGTTAACTTCAGTACAAAATGATAATATTAAAGGGTCTATAGGACATGTCATTTCACTATATTGTAGTATGAACTTATGATGTAAATTTAATGCTATCCTCAGATAATATTAATAATAATTTTTAGTGCCACCAATTTGGCTTATTGGAGAGTAAACCAAGTGCGACCAAAATACTTATAACTTGATTAAAAAATGTACCCCTCTAATAACTTCATATTATGCATGTATAGGATAAATTATTCATATTACAATTATTAAGAATTAAAAGAGTTGGATGTATAACTTTTTTACATAAGAATGAAAGACATTAATAGGGTGATTTTTTTCATCCACACAACCTGTCAATTGCCTAGCTTTCTCTCGGATAAAAGGTTTAATTGTTCGTGTTCTAAATATAAAAATAAAATCCACCTGACACCTTATGGCCTAATTATTGATCTATATCATAGAGGATTCATGTCAGAATATTAGTATTGAATTTATACAAGCCACAATTCAATTCTCAATGCAGCCCGTCTACAAGTTCTAATATAATTGAGAAAAAATAAATCTGAATACTAGAGGACTCAATTTATGATGCAACTGGGACACAATTTGAACAATATACACAGGGGCGGAACTCCAAAGTTCCCAGGGGGACAATTGCCACCCCCCCCGCCGAGGGAATTGCCCCCCCCCCCCCCCCCCAAAAAAAAAAAAATTAAAAACTATTTATTATATGGCTTTTTAGGTAGTTTATAAGAGTTTTTAGGCAATTGTCCCCTCTAAAAAATAAAATATTATAATCTTTAGGCGATTGCCCCGTAGAAAAATTATGCACATTATGTAGATGTGTTATTATAAGGGCTTTTAGGCAATAGTCCCCCTAAAAGTTTTAGAATACTATGGTACTTAGGCAATTGTCAAATACAAAGAGAAATAATAACCCCTGACAGTTATTTATAAGTTTGTTCCCCCTAAAAATTAAGGTTGGTTCCGGCCGTGAATATACATAAGAGTCGCCTAATAAGGAAGCGTGGAACTTTTATGATTTGTTGCATGCTGCTCAACAACCAATTTAGAAGGGGTGCACTACTGATCACTCAGAATTATTTATTGATGTGAAGATGTTAAGCATCAAGACAGAATTCAATATCCCCCATAAATGTTTTAATCAGCTCTTTGGGTTGCTTAATGAGACCAATCTGACATATAACATAATTTTTAAAGATTTATATCGAACTAAGAATTTGGTTTTCAAACTTGGTTTGATATATACAAAAAAATAAATTATTATGTTAATGAATGCATGTTATACTATGAAGATGATATAATAGAGATTGCATGTCATCATTGTAATACATCAAGATTTAAGCCAAAGTTTGGGATGAACATAAATCATAAGAATGTACCAATCAATATGATATTTTACTCACGCATAATTCCTAAATGGCAATATTTATATGCATCTATTAGCTCTATTGCACATATAAGATGATATAACAAACACATCTCATAAGTTGGTACCCTTACACGTCCGTTAGAAGTAGAGGCATAGAAACACTTCGATCGTATACATTCTACCTTCACCTCAGAATCAAGAAATGTTCAATTAGATTTATGCGTAGATGCATGGTTTTACTCCATTTAACTAATTAGATTCACCTTAGTCATGTTGGGCCATGATACTCACCCCTTATAATATTCCTCTAGAGTTGTGTATGACTATGCCGTACATGTTTCTAACAATGATCATTCCAGAGCCACATAATCCAAAAAAAAATTGATGTATTCTTGCAATATTTAATCAATGATTTAAATTTATTATGAAAATGAGTAAGTACATATGATATATTTACAAAAAAAAAACTTTATAATGAGGGCAACATTACTTTAGAAAATTGGTAACTTTCCTACATTACTTTGGATAATTTTGCTCGTATTACTTTGACCTGGTGTTACAATTAATAAGGAGTACTATAACTCAATATCTGGGTCATCTAGAATTATGTAATTCTTCAACTATGGCTTCATTCAACGAATGTGGTGAGCCCGTAGGTGCTAGCACTGTGCGCTATTTGACTAACAAGGAGATGAGAGCTACCACGTTGCACGCCTTGCTTAATTGTGATGAAATTGAGACATATCTCGAGTAAGTATGAGTTAACCTTTGTAATTTGTAAATCATAGCTATATAAAATTTGCATGAGTTTCATTAATGATTTGAGTATATCAATAAAAGAAGAAGTTCAAAAGATAGTTGAAACATAATTTTTAAATTGGTTCAAAAATATTGTATGTACTCTAACTACTCTTGCTCACTTCTTATTTCTCGCTAACAACATATAGTATGTACTTCAACTACTCTTTTTTACATGATTGTTATATTGTTGAATAATTAAGAAGTATGGCTTTTTTTTTTGCTACAGGTTTCTGGTGGATAATTCGCTGGAAATAATGATACGACAAATTATTCTTTCCTTTATAGTTGTAACTTTTCTACCAGTAATTCTGATGGATTTTCCATCGGTGATACCCATCGGTAATCTCGACATAAATAGCTGGTGGCTTAACCACTGGTATTTCTAGCGATTATTCTATGGCAGAAGAATTTGACGGAAATAGGGATATGAAATTGTCATTTTCCATCAAAAATATGTTGGAAAGTCCATATTTCTTGAGGAAACAATTCATTTCCAGTGGCTTTTAAGAGTGCAAATGGGTCGGGTCGAGCTCGACTGCCAAATTCTGAGCTTGAGCTCAAGCTCAAAAGATAAGCTCAAGCTCGACTAATCTCACGTCTAACTTCATCCAAAGAAGGCTAGCAGCACACGAGCTACATTGTCTTAAGGTCAACCATCAAGCCTCGTTAGCTCCGTCGTTATGCTCCATCAGTTATGTTGTCCAGAACTATGTCGTCCCGAGGTCAACCGCTTGACTCTTCAGCTTTGCCATCCCAAATTTTGTCATCTTGAGCTCCATCGTCCTAAGGCCTTTCGTTGTGCTCCATCATTTTCATTTCAATTTCCCTCTTCGAGATTTCATTTTCCCTTGTCAAGATTTCATTTTCTCGCCTATGTTATCCTATGATTTTTTTCCTGCCAAAATGTCACCTACGTGAGCTGTTCGGCGAGCTGACAAGTTGAGCAAACGTTTGTTTGAGCTTGATCTCGATAAGCCATAGAGCTCAAAATCATGCTCAAGCTTGACTCGTGAGCTCAATAAGCTTGACTCGTCAAGCCTGTTAATGAGTCGAGTTTGAGCCAGTTCGCGAGTCAGCTTGACTCGGTTGTACCCCTAGCGGCTTTTGTCCACCAAAAATACCTAATTTTCCTATAGTGAAATTGATCCAAATATATCATAAACATATTGCTCAGTCAATTCATAAATATAGTCAAGATAATAATAGTCATACCAAAAGGCTAAATTAGAACCGATAATGACTATAATGGGTATTAATAGTCATTTCTGATCATCTTTCACCCTCAACTGGTGATATCTAAAAGTTAAATCTACATTTAAAAAGGAAGATGTGTTCGTTAGATGTTTAAATAAATAATTAATCATGTGCATTGAATATTTATTCTTATTGATAATCTTAATTTACTTTCTATAATAAATGCTTGTTCACATTATGCTATCTTTGTTTCTAAAAATAACACGCATACATCCTAGGGTGTTAGACTATGCATAATAAATCTTCTATTAACTAATCTATAGAATTGCACATTTAATTAATATAATTAACTTCTTTTGATGTTATTCTATAATAGGTCTTAATAATAAGAAAATATGAGATAGTATCTCAATACAAAACTCCACCTCTATGAAATGTTAAACTCACCAACTTCTCAAAACTAACCTTACAAAAATCTATCATCATAAGAATTTCCACCATAATTTATGAATTCCAACTTAAATCCCTCATATGAAAAAGATATACAAATTGTATTTCTCTTAAGATCTATCAATCTTATAGGCTAAGATAAATGACTATAATACTCCTCTATCATCCTAAAAATAAATATTTTTATCACTTTTATATAATGCAATCCCAAACCATAAACCCTAAGCTCTAAATAATGCATATAAATTTATTACTTTGTAATTATGTATTCCTTTAATATTTTTATGTTAGATGAATTTTTTATGATGCATAATCTTGATCTGGTGATAAAACCATCATGGCCTTTGTTCTCATCTTGAACCCTTGATCTTGACATGGCAGTGGGATCATAATAATTTTTTTTTATGTTCTACCGTAACGTCGAAGCTCACTACAGGAAAACCCGGTATTACCGACTGACAAAATCCGCCGGTAATACATAAAATACGACGAAAAGACTGGGTTTCCGGCGCATTTCCGTCGGAATTTCATACGCCGATTTGGTGCACGTCGAAAAATGTTTTCCGACGGATATAAGATGCCGGTAATTTTTCTGGCGCACATTTCGACGCATTACCGGCGAAAAATGAGTTAACAAAACGGCGTTTATTAGCTGACTATTCCGGCGTTAAATACGTCGAAAATTACGGCGTGCTTATCCGCCGGAAACTCCGGCGAATAAAACGCCATAATGAACACCGTAACTAAATCTACGGCTTGTTACAGGTAATTTCGGCGTTTTCCGACGGTAATTTCAGCGTTTTCCGCCGGTAATTTCGACGGACATAAAACGCCGGAAACGATACAGATATTTGTTGTATCATCGTTTTCGGCGAACCACCGACGCCAAATTCGCCGGAAACCTGTAGCAATAACAAAAAAATTGCCTTCACAGATAACAATTTATCCTAATAGTAACATCAAACTCAATGAAGGGTAATACTTATAACTAAAACTCTAATATATTATAAAAAATATCAATCTCATATGTATATCTTGCATTTATAGTCTCTACTAGAAAAAAATATTAGACAAGAGATAAGATAAATAAAATTGGAAATATATTTAACAGCATAAAATACTTATCAATAATGGAGGAATGACTAGGCCCATAAATAAATAAAATTTTACATACTGTGTAGAAATGGAAGTCATATTTATCACAACATCACGTGCATCATGGCCTCTCACTGAATCAATCATACTCCATTAGACACCCTATCATATGCTAAATCATGCTACTTTGTTTCATTCATTTTTTTTCCTATTTAAAACATCAATAGGAGGATTTTTCTAACCTACTCTTCCTCTAACTCCAACATTAAAATCATCACAAGTTACCTAGGAAGCCTTAAAAAAGTCAAGAAGCCTAAGAATAGAGACATAAATAATTGAAACATTAACAAGATCTTAAGCATTTTATGATGTAGTATTCCAATAAATTTATTATATTTTAAAATATCAATAATTACCATGATAACAATACTAAAATATTTAATGAATCTTCTATAAAAAAGTAATTGGAACACAACACTTACTTCAGTGGATTTCTCATGAGGGGCTCATTATGGGATTGCTTTTATATTAGTATTGAAAATAATACATCTTAAAAAAATATTTTAATTTATAAATAAACAAATTATTTAAATTGATATATAACTTCTTGTTTTTTAGGGTTTTACAAACTAGTCGAAGAAGATGCCATCAAAATATAAAATAAAAAACTTTTCTATAAAAGGTTTCTATAAAGTGTTTATTAGCATCATAAATATACTATGCTCATTTGAAAGTTCAAAGAGTATGATCGTCCATTCATAAAGAGAACAACTAAAATTCATAAAAGCAATTTATTGGAATTTATCTAAACCATCATGCTAAATTTTATTTTTCTAATAAGGTTGGGTGTCATTTACGCATAAATTTTGATTCAATAAAGTCCAAATAAAACTGCATGAAAACATGATTTAATGACCCAAAATTATAATAGAAAACTATAATAAAGCAATATTGTAAATGCTTTTTGGAGTAGGAAAAGTCGTTTGAAAGCCACATTTTTGTAGATACATGGTTATTAGCATACAAATTTTTAAATCAAAAAACACACCAGCATCATGTGGTACATTTCTCCGCCACATGATCCGGAGTGGGAGTGAGGAACACCTCAATTCATGGAATTTTTATTACGTCTAGACATTGTACCGAGTATACCAAGTGATATCGAGCACGGTACCGAGCGCCCAATGACATGGCATTTTTTTATTGGTCTCTGACACATTAGTGTCCGGACATAATAATTACTCCAATTCATGAAGGCATGCAATTGGAGTTCATTATGGCCATTCAATATGCAAGTCCATATATGTGGTCAACTTGGTAGCCTCTTACCCTTCCAATGGCTGCATCAGTCTACCTAGTAGATAGGTAGGCAGCTATTTCGGCACTGATCCCTTTTGAATTTCAGCTAGCATATTTCAGTGACACTATGAAAACGTTAATATTTTCGCAGTAGTTTATAATAGTGGTATTAAAATCACTGTTATAGATAGACTTTACAGTGATTTTAACTGCTGCTAAATTCTTAGTAACAAATTGAAGTTATCAAAATATTTTATAGCAGCAGTTTGCAAATCACCGGCTAAACACCGTCGCTCATAATTCTCTTGTCAATAAACCGTTGCTAAAGTCTTTCCAGTGAACACAAATATGATGAATTTGTAGCGGTTTCTAAACAATTGCAAATAAATTGATAGGTCTTTAAACCACTAATATGTCCTAAAAGTATTGTGAAAATTTGATTTATTAATAGTGTGGTGTTGCTCCCGTGGCCCGTGTTCAAATAATATGGCTAAAAAAAAGGAAAGCACTGGGTAGTGCTTTCCTTTTTTTTTTTTTTTTAATGATCCATCCATTCTTTGATGTAGATATTTTAGATTGTGAAATCTTTTCAACCAGAATTCCATTAATTTGCTGTTGCATTCTCTTTGTAGTGGGGCAATTCCTGCTATAACCTCAACAAAGCTAGCTAGTTGAGTCTTATCATCTACATAATCCTAGGGGTGTCAATATTTGACACGACACGAAAACCCGACCCGGACCCGACCCGGAAAATCCGGGTTGAACCCGACCCGATTTCAAAACGGGTCGTGTTCGGGTTTCAGAAATCGACCCGTTTCAAAAACGGGTCGGGTTCGGGTTGACCCGGCGGGTTGCCGGCCCGGGTCAGTTTGGGTTCGACCCAAACCCGACCCATGACCCGAAATTGACACCCCTACATAATCCTTTTGTCAACGTTATGGCCAAGTATTGCTTGGATGCAGCTTTTATCACATTACCACTTAATTCATAGCCAACCATTAATTATCACACAGTTTGTGCTATATATGCATGTAGAAACCGCTTACGTAGGACTCTTGCCGGTTCCTTATCTCACGCTACCACTAACTTCTTTGAGGTTCAAGCAGATTTCCACCACCCTTTTCAAAAGCGAATCTTACCCACGACCTGTTCTTTATCTTAAACTAGAACAGATGCCCTACGATTTTATAAATTCTATTTTCTAGCATGTTTGGCTGTATGCCTATGATAAAATACGTTAATTCAATCAAATCAGAATGCTATCCTAAACTCTTCTCAAATTTGAAGTCATCAAAAACCCTAAATTTATCTCAATTTTGAACTTACCAGATATCCTAAACTCATCTCATACTTGAGATCCTAAGCTCGTCTCATACCGCTTCAAAAGAAATAGGGATTTTTATGGTGCGCGGAGATTTCGGTAAAGATGGTGGCAATGATAGGTGTTCGAAGGATAAGTTTAATTTTCTTCAGTAGCAGAGAAGGAAGATGTAGGAAAAATGACGCCGTTGTTCTACCTTGGCGACTCCAGAAAGCACTCCGTCACCACTTGGGCTAAGTTAGGATAGAACAGATCGAGGTTCTAACAAAAGAAGAGAACAATACCTTTTCTTGGAAATAGACTTAATGCCCTTTTATTCAATATAGTATCACAATTTAGGTAGTGGAGAAGTTAACTAATATGGCTACACAAACAATTATTAATTTGACTATACACAAATAGACTTAATTAATGGCAATGTAGCTCCCGCGTCATCCGTCCGGGGTGGCGATTTGGTAGGCATTATCGTTAATCTTTTTGATAATACGGAAGGGACCATCGGCCCGAGGCTTGAGCTTATCATAGGGTCCGGGCGGGAATCGCTCATTCCTCAATTTAATCTAGACTAAGTCACCGACTTGGAAGTTAATGGATTTTCGGTGCTTATTGACACTGTTTTGATATCTTGCATTTTGTTTTGCAATCTCGTCTTGCACATGTTTGTGTAGTTTCTTTATCTCCAAATTGCGTTGTTCCCCATCAGTTCTATAGGTGGTTGTATTCTCTATAAGAATCAAGTCAAGAGGCGTTAAGGGATTGTGACCATACACGATTTCAAAGGGGTTGTGCCCTGTAGTGTGATTGATAGAGCCATTAAAAGAAAATTCAGTTTGAGCCAGAAATAAATCCCACTGTCTCACGTTCTTCTCCACATAACACCTTAGTACATTTCCCAAGCTTCGATTGATGGTCTCCGTTTGGCCGACCGTTTGAGGATGAGCAACCGAGCTAAATTATAGTTGAGTTCCTAATTTTTCCCATAAAGTTCTCCAAAAATGACTTAGAAATTTTACATCTTGATCAAAAGTAATGATTTTAGGGATACCATGTAAACGGATGATTTCCTTAAAATATAAGTCTCTAATATTGGTGACGTCCAGTGTTTTGTTACAAACTACAAAATGTGCCATTTTTGAGAATCGGTCCACCACAACCATGATGGAATCCTTATTTCTCTGGGTCCGAGGTAGTTCCAACAAAGTCCATGCTAACATCTTCCCAAGGGCCATTTGGAATGGGTAGTGGCATATATAGACCAGCGTTAGTTATTGGGATTTTCGCTATCTTGCATATGCGACATCCTTTCACATAGCATTGCACATCTCATTGCATGAAGGGCCAACAGAACTTCTCCTTGACAAGGGCCAAGGTCTTCTCGCGATTGAAATGGCCGGCCAACCCTTCATCATGGTATTCAGCAAGGAGAGCTATCCGAACATAACACACTACATGAAAACAAGCTTATACCAGCGGACTAGATCCATCTGTATCAAAGAAAATGCGCCATAAATTGTTGCTTTCCGGCTAATTTCTGTCGAAAAACCCTCCGCCGGATTATTGTGAGTCAAAAATTTTTGCTGGCTAAAAATAGGTAAATCTCACCGTCGCATAAATTTTGTTTTCTGTCGTTTATTCTGTCGGACGTTTCGGCGGATCTTCCATAAAATAGGCACATGACCCGTCAATTCTCCGCCGGTTACTTTGCGGCGGGTAGGCCGCCGGAACGACCGCCGTAAATGTTTCTTCGCACATGTTCCGTCGGTAACATCGTCACCATTTCTGTCGATCATAGTTCCGCCGGAAAAATTCGACGGTAATAAGACATTTTCCTGTAGTGACACCTCGGAATGCAAATACATTATTGAAAAAACATATAACCATTTTTAACGTCGAATAACTGGTGTGAACAATTTTGACACTTTTCCCAAGTTTCCTTGAAGTTAGGATCAGTTGCATACATTCCTTTTATTGTTTCAAATCCTACCCCCTTGGATTGGAGCATCTGCACAAGGGCATGTCTACGGCTCAAAGCATCGGCCACCTGATTCATCTTGCCGGACTTGTGCTTAAGCACAAATTGGAAGGAGGCTATAGACTCAGTCTAGGTAGCATGTCGGCCCCATAACTTCTTCTAACAATCAATAAATTTCAAAGTGGCATGATCAGTGTAGAGGAAAAATTCCTTGTGGAGCAGATAGTGAATCCAATGATGCAAGGCTTGAATAATGGAGTAGAATTCTTTATCATAAGTGAAGTATTTCTATCGAGCCTCATTTAATTTCTCACTGAAGAGGCCACGGGTTTTTCTTCTTGACTTAAGACGGCGCCGATTCCCACGTTAGAGGCATCACAATCCACCTGAAATATTTGGCTAAAATCTAGTAGGCTAAGGACGGGCGTGGTGGCCATTCTATGTTTCAAATGCTCAAAGCTAGAGTGAGAAGCATCCGTCCAGTAGAAAGTTTCTAATTTAAGCAGCTAGGTGAGAGGTATAATGATAGTATTGAAGTTGGATATAAATCTTCGAGAAAAGGAGGCTATCCCGTGAAATCTTCGAACGTTGGTGAAGGAGTGGGGTGTTGGACAGCTTACAATTGCTTCAACCTTTCTAGGGTCGACTTCTAATCCTTTGGCAGAGATTACAAAATCCAGAAAGTTAATTCTGCTATTAAGGAACTGACACTTTTGAGGGTGACAGTACAATTTTTGAGCTTTTAGAACTTGTAGCACTTGGCGTAAGTGTTTCAAGTGGGAATGAAAGTTGGCGTTGTACTCCAATATATCATTGAAATAAACTATCACAAATTTGCCTAGATAAGGTTAAAATATTTGATTCATGAGACGCATGAATGTGCTCAAGGAATTGGATAGACCGAACGGCATGATCAACTATTCAAACAGTCCATCACACACCTTGAAGGCAGTCTTCCATTCATCACCTTCTCGTTCTCAGATTTGGTGATAGCCACTTCGCAAGTCGATTTTGGAAAACTAAGAAGATCCTTGCAGTTGATTAAAAAGATCATCTTTACAAGGAATGGGAAACTGGTAACAGATAGTAGCATTTTTTTATTGCCCTGTTGTCGATGTGCATCCGATATGTTCCATCCTTTTTGGGTACTAACAGGGCATGTACAACCCAAGGGCTGATGTTGGGACAGATAAATCCCTTGGCTAGTAACTCTTTCACTTGTCGTCTCAACTCTTTGTGCTCATCGGGTTGAAGCCTATACGAAGGCTGATTAGGTAAGGTGGCTCCCATAATTAAATCCATGGCATGTTGGGTGTCGCGGAGGGGGTGACAGGCCCGCTAGAAGATCCTCCGCCTAAACTTTCTTGAATTCTCTTAGTAATTGTTGATTTCTTGAGGTTGTGTCCAGTCAACTTCATTCTCTTTTTTAGCACTAGGTAGCAATCATGAGCTTCTTGAAGAACAAGCTTGCTTTCAGCCCAATTGAGAAGAATCTATCATGGCGAAGCTTCTTCATGCCCGGCCAACAACAACATCAGCACAATAGGCTGCCCCTCTTGGATCAACATATAAGTGTTTGGAGCCCCATCATGGACTATCTTACAGTCAAATTACCAGGGCAGGCCCAACAATATATGGCAAGCATCCATGGGCACTACGTTGCACCAAACTTGATCTCGAAATTGGCCGATCGAGAATTGCACGAGGCACCTCTTAGACACTTCCACCTTGTTGGGTGGTTCTCTGTTGGCAATTTCAATCTTTCTATCAACGTATAAGAGGCAATATTCTCACAGCTTCCACTGTCCACTATTACTTGACACACTTTGCCTTGAATGGTGAAACGAGTTCGAAAAAGATTGTATCTCTATCCTAGTTCATCCTTCTGAGCACTTAACAATCTTCTTATGATTAACAAAGGTCCATCGTCAGCCAGGAAGACAGCGGGTTCAACTGGGGACTCCACTTCGATTAGCGGATCTTCAGTTACAAGTGAATCCCACAAAGCTTTTTCTTATTCTTCTATCAAAGTGACGACCCTCCGGTTTGGGCAACTTGATGCAATGTGTCCGAAGCCATGACACTTGAAACATTTCCTAGCAGTGACTCTATTTGGCAGGGGAGGTTGAGTGGGTCGTTTGAAAGCAACATTCCATTCAGTGGAAGTAGAGGCTCCCTCCAACGCCGATTGGGTGGACTGAGGAGCCAGCTCAAAGTTTCCTTCTCAAAATTTAGGAAGGGTAGTTTGGAATATTTCTGCTGCTTCTCAACCTTCAAAGCCAGATTGATGACGTCCTGTAAAGTCCAATAGTGTTGGAGTTGCACAACTTGGGCAATGACGGGTTGAACTCCTTCGACGAACCTTGTGATGATATTTTCGGCTGGCTCCACAATGTCGCATTTGAGTGATAGTTGTTCGAATTCAGCTACATATATACTCTTCCACCATCAGTTGATGTTGATGTAACTGATGCATCTTCAAGAATAAATCTTGTCGATATTGATCGGTTAAATATTTCCACTGTAGCTCCTTGATCTTGTCCCAGCTGATGATCTTACTTCGACCACCTCGTAGCTGGGTGCGCTTTAAATTCTCCCACCACAGAGAATTGAAGCGCTCTTTGTGAGTTTGATGGCTACTAATTTGACAATCCGATCCGCATGTATATCTTTAAAATCAAGAATACGCTCCACGGTATGTAACTAATTTATGAATTCTTTAGGGTCTAACCTCCCATCAAACTCGGGGAGGTCAACCTTGACCACCCCACAATCATCCCGCGATAATGGCCATCTCAGCACTAGTCCTCGCCTTCGATCCTCATCCTCACTTGAGCCTTCTTGGTAAAAGGGATTAATGTCTTCCTCCAAGTGAGGGTTGGCCACTTCTCTTCGATCCCTTCTGGCGAGTTCTTGCTGATGTTGTTGGACTTCTCATCAAAACTCTTTAATTACCACTTCGTGAACATGTCGCTGGGGATTTCTTTTCGTGGTGGCATGTTTTGTGCTATGCCCCCTCTAAGGACAAGAATTATTTCTTGTTTAGAAAACCATAGAACTCAATTGACACCGTTCTGGAGCAGGGGAAATGCAAGAATGGCCTCCGGAAGAACAAGAACTATTCTTTGGTGAAGGCTCCACGCCGAAGATGACTCTTGGTCGCTATAAGAAATCAAAAAAATTGCTTCGTCCCTCAAAGCTCCAGCAACTTGCTGGCTCTGATACCAGATGATGCCATTGTCCTATCTTGGCGAATCCGGAAAGCACTCCGTCACCACGTGGGCCAAGTCAAGATACAGAACAGAGGTTCTAACAGAAGAAGAGAACAATACCTTTTCTTGGAATAGACTCAATGCCCTTTTATTCAATATAGTATCACTATTTATAGGTACAGGAGAAGTTAACTAAAAAGACTACACAAACAATTATTAATTTGGCTATATACAGATAAATAACTAATGGCGGTGTAGCTCCCGTGTCAAAAAATAAGGAAAAAAACGACAGGCTATAAGAGGATATCAAAGTAGAATAAAGATTTTATATATTATTTATTTTCTTCACAATTATTATTGGCATGGAATGCAATTATTATTGGCATGGAATGCAACCAAGTGCCATTCCCAATAACAAGCTAAAAAAATCAGCTAATAAGATAATATTATCCTCTGTAATAAAATTTGCTCTGATTTAATTGACACTTGATTTATTGCCCATTCCCCACCCACCAGCTAGTCGCTACGGAAGGAGTGATATTTTAGCCATCATGGTGCATGCAGCTCCCATTGATGCCATGCTCGTTTGGGCTGAGCAATGTTGCTTGTAATATCAATGTTTATACCAGTTTGTGGTGGGTTGGGAACTTGGGATGAACATACCTGCTAATGTTATCAACATTAGTCTCACTTCCCATACTCGAAGGGAGATTAATGATCTTTGTCCTTAAGATCAAGGTTGGGCTAAACTGTGTGTAACTCCTCATTATAGTGGAAGGTTTTCCATTTAATCAAATGTTTAGGTGGTAGTGGTGCTTCCTTTCATGAGTTGGCGAGATTGCAAAATGCGGTCATATTTTAGAATCGATGAACTCAGCAACACTTCTATATGATTTTAAAAGGGAGACGTGGACGACAAGGTGCACCTTAGTGTGAGGAGGTAAGTCTATATTTATTTACATATTTTCATAATAAGTATAAATATTTACTTTAGTTGTGAAAATATCAAATACTTAAAAAATTGAATTTATGAGGAGTTGATCCTAGCATATGCATGAGCTCGTGGTATAAATTTTTTATGCAATTGACTCATATGCATTGAGATATGTATTTTTCATCCTTAAATTTTTATTCTGTACTTATATTTAGACATCACCTAAGAATCATGAATCATCTCATTACACCTAGTCTTTTTATGGCTGATTGATTTTTATTTTAAATCAATTATCTATAGTCATGTTTGATTGATATGGGTGAAACTCAATATTGGACATTTAGACATATACTAATTGGTTTATAACTATAGAGTTACTAGCTAGTACTTTGTGATCCCCCAGATTTTAATTTGGAAGAATTGTTCTTTTAATTTTCAATAAACAACAATCAAAATTATCTAATATCATCTATAAGTAATAAGCATCAAAACATATTCTATAATTTAAAACATTAATGTACACATCTATATTCATTCCCAAAAATCATATACAATACTCATGATCTATATAATCATCACATAACCATTATGTCCTGAGTACAAAAGAAAAAAAAAAAAACCCATAACTTGAAAAATCCTGACTAACCTCACACACATGTTCGTCTATCCTGACCTGAAATTATTTAACCATATATAATGAACTTAAAAAACTTAGCATGTCACCAAAACCTACAACTGAAATCAAAGCACGAAAAATGAGCAGTATGCATGTCAACAGTCAAATCATAGCAGTTGCATCCATATGATCATTGAATCAGTGGAGATTTTTAAAAATTTGGCGGGATTTTTAAAACATAAGTGAGATTTTTAAAACTTGGTCAAAATTTAGAAACAACTATGAAATGTTTAACATTTAAATAAAATTTAGGTGGTTTTTATTATGTTTTTAATATTTAATTTAAGAAATAAAATAAAATTATTTTAAAAATATTAATACTAATTCGAGCCAGCTCGAGAGCTCACAAGCCGAGCCGGCTAAAGCTCGAACTCGAGCTCGTTTACTAAACGAGCTTAAACTCGAGCTTGAGATCGACTCGTGAGCTCGATAAGCTCGGCTCTCGAGCCCATAAATGAGCCAGCTTAAGAGCATACACCCCTATCTTTAATATATAAAAAGTTATACGGTGAAAATAAATTCTTTCGTTATATATCCAAGGTCGTGATAGGGGTATGGAAAGATAATTCATAGTTAAGAAGCCTAGGTTGCTGCTTAAGTTATCAAAAAGGTGATCTTTATTCATAATAATAATTTAATAATAAATTTTCTATTTGAAAAAAGAATAAGTCTTAAGCTTCATGTAATTTACAAAACTATAAAGTATGTTGGGATTTGAGATTGTCATCCTTGACATTATCACAAATAAGAATGACATTCAAATAAATTAGGTTGCTAATGGACATTCAATAAGTGATAGTGGACATGTAGTTTATAGACATAGAATAATAAAGATCACCGTTAATTTCATACTTCAATTGATAAGAGAAACAACCCATATTAACGTTAAAAGGAAAATGTTTTAAAGGGAAACCTTTATTGTAAACCCTTCAAGGATTATAAGTAAACCATAAATTCTCCACTCATGAATATAGACTAGAGGCATATTTTTGATACAAGAATTTTCCTAATTAATAAAGAGTAAATGAAAATCTTTTAAATGAGCCAATGAATGAGAGCTTGTTTATTAATATTAACATAAGTTTTTGAAACCTTATCTTGACATATAAGTTCTTAGGGGCATATTTAGAGTTAAAGTTTTTTATAGTTTCAAAAGTCATGCCCATATTATAAATGAATGTGGGTTGAATGAATTGTATATAAGGAATAAGCTTAAGCTAATGAATTATATAGGAAGAATAAGCTTAAGCAAATCAATAAAGAGTTTAATAATTCTTTTTTAGAATATGGCGTGCAATGAAATATTTTTTAAAATAATCGAAGAGCTAGGCATGCATTTGTTTAAATATTAGTGTAATGAAATTATTTTTGGCCATATTAGACAACTTAGTAATTTTGAAAAATATTCCAACGTTCTGGAAGCTAATAACAACTAAAAAGTTAATCCATCAATCTCTGAATTTTTTTTTTTTTAATGTGGACTAAGGATTCTTCTATCTCCAAATATGAAAGAAAAAATTAATTTATATCAAAAGTATCAAGTGCCTTGTGTTGGATTCAATTTTGTCCGTGGATGATACCCAACCTTTACAAATACGTAGGTCGAGTTGACCGAACATCATCCATGGACAAAATTGAATCCAACGTATATCAAATTAATTTATTCCTCTATCTCTAGGCATGTCTTCTAGTGCTAAGTGGCTAGGAGCGAGTAGGAGTAGGTGATGAAAGTTCGTTAGGGATGTTAAGCCCTATGAACTTAGTCCCAAGCTAACCAAGAGGAGGGGGGGGGGGGGGGAAAATTGGCTTGATCGTCCAGGCCGATCTCACGATCGTCCCGACCGATCAGTTCAAATCAGAGGAAAGTCATCCAGAGCATCGCCCTGAATTCGAGCTGGCCGATATTTATCGTCCTAAAGTAACTAAGGTTTTTTGAATAGATCGTCCTAGCCGATCCTGCGATCGTCCAGGACGATATGATCGTATCAATCATCCTTAATTACTCCCTTGATTTCTTGATCAATTAAGGCATAATTTATGAATATCATCCATGCTGATCAATGATCGTCCTGGCCGATAATTTAAAAATACAGTATACCTTAATTGTCTATGGCTGCAACTTCTTTCTGTTTTGAGCTTATCATCCTGGCCGATACACGTATCTTCCAGGCCGATCTGTTAATGACGGCTGCCTTAATTAAGAATCATTATTTAGACTTTTTGTTTTAAGCCTAATCGTCCAGGACGATGTAAATATCGTCTTGGCCGATATGAGTAAAAATAAAAATTCTAAGTCTCTCAAGTGTGTGTGTGTGTGTAGGGTTACTTAGCATCAATCTCTTTGATAATTACAAATAGACTCAAGAAGAGAAAAAACAAAGTACAGACTGACTCAACCCTAGACCCACGCAATCTTGAACTGGCTTCGTCTGTTCGTCCGATCTTCGATTCCTAAAAAGTTAGAAGCAACATGCAGTCCAAGAGAATCAATAGTGTTTGTCAATCATCAAAACATAAGTCATGAAAATAGATTTGCAACAGGTGAGTCCACTAGTAAGGAATGAGCTAAGTGGGTTGTGATTGGTGAGCGATATGAAATCTTCGACAACCTTTGTTGGAGCCCTAGATTACTTCAAAGTGAGATGTGAGTATGTTCAAGTTGCAAGGGTAATATGCTCCACAGTTGGTTGACCATGACTTTGTGAGCTGGAACACTCTTGAAAAGATATTTTCATATAGATTGCATGATGTGTGTATGGATGATAACATTCCACCATAGATAACAGTGAGTAACTTTGGTGATTAGTTCGAGTCAGGGAGTAAGTGGTGAGTTGGATGGTTTGTGGGAACCTTTGGTTGTTCTTATGGGAGGTAACTTCCCTCTAACTATCTTGTCAAGTTAAGTCTCAGTGACACTCGATTGAGTTCCCCTTATGGGGTCCATAAATATGAATTCACATACTATGACCCGCTAACTACCTGCTAAATACTTAAAAAGACATATGTGAATATACATCTTGGAGTCAACATACATAGTGGAGGTATTATTAGGGGTGTCAATTCAGGTCAACGGGTCGGGTTCAGGTCAAACCCAAAACTGACCCGATGTTATTTGACACGATTAGAACCCAACCCATTTTTACAAACATGTCAAAAAATGCAACTCGGACTTAACCTTGTGGGTTGCTGGGTTGACATGATCCGACCCAGAAATTGGAAATGCAAAAGCGGGAGCCCGAATCGCGTGGATGTGGTCTGCGTGGAGCTGAAGGCAACCAACTTGGGCTCATCACGCGTGCGGAAGCGGGAAGCACCGAAGCAGAGCGACTACTGGCTAGGTTGGGCCTGGATTGCGAAAACGGGAAGCGGAGCAGCTGAGCTCAAATTGCGGTTCTGTGAAAGAGGGAGTCTGGATTGCGGCACTGAATGGCTAAGCCTGGATTGTGGAACAATGGAAGCGGAGCGGCTAAGCCCATATAACGGAAGTGGGAGCTCAGACCCCAGATCACGGAAGCGGGAGCCCAGATTGTTGGGTTAACAGACTTGGACCCGGACCCGGGTCAAATTCGGGTTGATTTCAAGTTTCCGGATCAATCCAAACCCGACCCGTTTGCTAACCGGGTTGACCCGAACCAAAATTTTTTCTGGTCAGGTTTTGGGTCGTGTCAAAAATTAACACCCCTGGGTATTATATGATTGAGTCATGGAGCTATCATTTGAAAGAGCTGAAACTAAATCAACATCTACCTTGTCAATGTCAGCCAAAGTAGATATATGAATATTTGGAGAAAGAAATTCTTAGAGAAATTATAATTCCTTCAAAAATTTGATCCATAATATAAAAAACCCAAATAATGTTCCCCTTTAGAGAGCCAAGCAACTTTAACCTTTTATAGTATCCAAATAAATTCATGATGAACAGCCTTTGTTAATTTATCTTCAATGATTTTATTGTCACAACTTAACTTGATATAATCCATAAACACTAATAAATTATACAAGGTCAAGTGCATGACCTCATATGATCCATTAGAATGTATACATTATATTTGGTTGGGTCGTGACAAATTAATTTTGTAATTACTGTACGAGTGGGTATTACATTTAGTATTTCTTAATAAATAATAGTTAGTAGGATCATGCTCCTTAAAGTTGAATAATTTAGGTTGGCTTGGTGCTTTAAGCTTATTGGAGTAATTCCAATAAATTTTTTTTGATACTTTTAAGCTTCTTATAGATGAGAAATATTAGATCTCTAAATACAAATTGTATACCAAGCCATTGTTACCAAATTAGTTTAGCTGGGATAATTAGAGGTAGGTAAAATTCAAACACAAATGATTGGGAAAGGATGGTCAAAGGAAGGGGAAGGGCGGGTAGCTTTTGTAATAGGAATGGAAAAATTATGATCCTTGAGTATTCGCGGCGGTAGAGAAATATATAGTTTAACGTCTTAGCATTGTACGAAGATCCAGCACACAATCAGATAAGTGAGAGGGTGTAGCGTTCATAAGAGACACCAGAGTTTTTACGTGGAAAACCCATTGAAAGGGGGAAAAAACCACGAGGCCTGGCCCAGTTTGAATGAATCCGCTAGTATTTGTAGTCGATTATAAATGAGGCCTTCTTAGGGAGAAGGCCTTGGCTTGATGTCACAAATGTATATCATATAGAGTGTATTACATGGTTGGAGTTATAATAGATGTATTTGTTTTGTCAGCACGACCATAGTCGATAGGATGGAGGTCGGAAAGGCCGTTGTCTGGTGATTGAGGTCGTAAGGACCATAGGAGGCGAAGGAGGCCGGGAGGACCATAGTCGGAAGAAGACCGAGGTCTGAAAGACCGTTGTTTGGTGATGGAGGTCGGATTGACCATAGTAGGCCACAGAGGTCGGGAGGATCGTAGTCGGCAGAAGACCGGGGTCTGAAAGATCGTTGTCTGGTGATGGAGGTTGGAGTGACCATAGTAGGCGACGGAGGTCGGGAGGACTGTAGTCGGTAGGAGACCGGGGTCTGAAAGACCGTTGTATGGTGATGGAGGTCGGAGTGACCGTAGTAGGTGACGGAGGTCGGGAGGATCGTAGTCGACAAAAGACCGGGGTCTGAAAAACCGTTGTAGTAGGGAGATACTCTGGTAGAACTCTAGGCGTTAGGTAGTGGACCAGTAGAAGTCCGGGCCTCAGGTGGTTTCCTGGTTGAGCACAGGGTCTCAAGTGGCTGTTCAGCGGAGCAATGACGTCAGGTGATGGTCCGACGGAGGTGAGGGCCTTCGGTAGTGGTCCGACGAAGGTGAGAGCCTCTGGCAAATGTGAGGGCCTCTGGTAAAGATGAGGGCCTTTGGCGAAAGTAAGGGCCTCTGGAAAAGGTGAGTGGCCTCTGGCAAAGGTGAGGGCCTTTGGTGAAGGTGATGGCCTCATGTGTTGGTGAAGGCCTCTGAAAAAGGTGAGGGCCTTTGGTGAATGTGCGCCTTTGGCGAAGGTGAGGGCCTCTAGCAAAGGTGAGGGCCTTTGGTGAAGTTGAGGGTCTTTGGTGAAGGTGAGGGCCTCTGGCGAAGATGAGGGCCTCAGGTGGTGGTTCGACTAGGCTCCGGCGGTGGTCCGACGAGGCTCCGGCAGTGGTCCGATGAGGCTCCGACGATGTCCTGGCAAGGGTGAGGGCCTCATGTGGTGGTCCGCGCGAAGCTCCGGCGGTGGTCCGGCGATGCTCCGGCAGTGGTCCGATGAAGTTCTGACGGTGGTCCGGCAAGGGTGAGGGCCTCATGTGGTGGTCCGGTGAAGCTCCGGCGGTGGTCCGGCAAGGCTCCGGCGGTGGTCCGCGCGAGGCTCCTGCGGTGGTCCAGCGAGGTTCCGACGGTGGTCGAGGAGGAGCTTCTTCATTCTCTTCTTGCTTCGGTCCCCTTTCAAGAGAAATGAGGGGTCTATTTATAGATTTTCTGAAGTGGCATGCCCCGTAAATAGGTGAGAGATCAAGGGTAAATGGGGAGTGGTTGGATGGACGGCCGATTTGGATGCCTTAGTGATTTTGGAATTCAGTGATCTTGGGCTCGTTGGATTCGTCTCGTCGAGCTGTTCGATTCAAGTATAAGCTCATTAAAATCGGAGACCGTTTTGTAACTCAAATTGTGATTCGAACCTTCCAACAGCACTTCAAATCTTCAATTTAGACTCATTTGGGCTCGGATCAAGTTGAATTTGGTGTCATTGGGTTCGTATTTCCGAGACGCTCAGTTCGACTGTAAGTTTGCTGAAATCGGAGTTCAGATGGTCTTCGAATTAATTTTTGAAGTTTCCAATTTGATTTTGCATCAAGATTCGCTCCCAATTAAGATAATTTTTTGACGACGTATCAATTGTAATAGCGGGCTTATTATTAAATTATGTGAAGGAGGAGTCCGCTTTTGATGGATTGATGAGACGGACCTACACGAAAGATATAATTATTGAAATGAATGGAGTTAAAATTGCAAGAATAATACATCGAGAGTTTACTTGAAAAATAGTCTATAAGAGTATTCTAAAAAGCCATTATATCCACCAAATCACTGAAGCCGTACATAATATATAGAAATCTAATAGAGGTAGAGAAAATGATTTCATCGAGAATGAATTGAGGACTAGTAGGAAAGTGAACAAATGACAACGAGAAATGTTCAATTTTATCAAATTCTATTATAGATGGTTTTTAAGGTTTTTTTCATTTGAAAATTGATATGTCATCAAAAATTTATCTTGATTGGACACGAATCTCGATGCAAAATCAAGTTGGAAACTTCTAAACTTAAAATTGGGACCATCCAAACTTTGATTTATGGAAACTTATAATCAAACTGAGCGTCTCGAGAATACGAATCCAATGACACCAAATCCAACCCAATCCGATCCCAAACGGGTCCAAATCAAGGGTTAGAAGCACCGTTGGAAGGTTCGAACCACAATTTGGATTACCAAACGGTTTCCAAACATAACGTGCTTATAGTCAAATCGAGCGGCTCGATGAGACAAACGTGCTTATAGTCACCACCTCAGGGCCTGAACTCTGTCAGACCACTACTTCAGGTCATAAACTCCGCCAGAGTTCTTCCAAGTCACCGCCAGACTATTAACTGACGCCATAACTTACATGTGACGCCAGATTTAACCTTAGACTTCAACCATATGATTGACATTTGTAATCTGTTCGGCCTCAAGGATGAGTCAGCCCAATGTACTCAACTCAAATTCTAGTGAAAATTTTTTAACTGGGCTAGGCCCCGTGATTTTTCTCCTTTCCAGGGTTTTCCACATAAAAATATTATGTTCTCTATGTGTGAGATGGATATCCATGCAACACTAAAACACAGAATTACAACTCTACCGCCACGTATATTCTAGCCCGCAACAAAAATATTCTAAAATTTAAGTTGATATAGGGATCCGAAAGAGAACCCGAGCTAAGTTTAAACTTCAAATGATAAAAATATGTGCTATTCTTTAACCACATTTTTGCGATCCAGAATATGTCCAAAATATAATGATAAAGACAGATAAAAAGGAGAAGGAATTGTTATTTTGCCGGTCTTTTTTTTGCGCTATTGCGATAGTGAATGATCACTTATTCCTATAAATAGTTGCTTGACCAAATAAGTCACGCATAAATTATAAATATTTAAATAAGTTCCACAATAATGCGCAACTTCGTTACTCGTAAATCATGAGCGTGGGGCATACGCTATGCTATCGAAGTCAACCTCGAGGGCGGTCCAGCTAGATTGGCTGGATTCGATAGATTTTCAAACGAAGTTCTCTACCCGATGGCGTGGCATCTACGGTGGCGGACGGCGACTGTGACCGACAGCTTCACTGGCTATGGAGCATCGGCCATCGATCGATCCTCCAATAACAATTCCGTCACAGCGCCGTTGCCACGTAGGATGACAGCTCAAACTCCGGCGCAGCAGACGCGGGCCCCATGTGGGGTGAACCACGCAGCATGTGGCAGCCCGAGGGCGGACGGACGCGTGCTTGGAATGCACCGCCCGTGAATCCCACGTGCCTCCGGTGCCTAACGCACTCACTTGGTCACTATTTTTTCCAAAATCATAGTTTAAGTCGTCAGAAAAGTCTGGAATTATCTTTAAATTTACTTGAGGCTGTTTGATTGGATTATATAAGTGTGTAAAATATTCTAAATATAATAATTTTAAAAATGTTAATTTTTAGTTAGATAAAAATAAATATAAAATAAAGTGTCAATTATTTTAGTTTTTTTTAGATAAATTAAACTCACTTATGATTTACATTATAAGCAAGCTCATTTGACTGCAGCCAACTGCCTCCAGCAACCTCCATCGGTCTCCGACCACCACCACCGCCCACCATCACCCCCACCTGGCACCACTATTGTCGGCCATTGCCTCCACCGCTGCCGATCACCACCACCATCCACCACTGTCACCTTTAGTCACCATCATCTTTAAACTTTACACAATATTTATTTTACTTCAAACTAAAAAAGTCGATGCCTAATGCCCATGAATTCACTTTATACTCACCGTAAATTTATTGCGAAGGATGAGTTACTGCTACAACCTATAAGGGCGAGTTGATAAATTTAGAAATAATTTCAGTAAATTCAATAATTTACAATAATATTTATCCACCAATAATATCATCAAAGTATCTAAATTTAATAATACCAACTAATTAATCCACTAAAATATGATAAAATATAATAGTACATCAGTAATTCATTAGAAGAATAAATCACCATTAAATGAACTAAATAACTTATGATCTTAATTAATACTACTAAATGAATAATTATTTGATGCAAGCAAACTATTATAAATTTTTTTTTAGTAAAAAACTGGTTCAAGAAATAAGAATAAAACAGTTCCAAAGAAAGTCTATATCTTTGTATATTTTATATCATTTTGACTTTTTTTTTTGGACTTCATATGCACTAATATTCATTTATTGATCATATAGGTGTATTGACGAGTTTGAGCTTAATTTAGTTTCTCGGAGCATATTTTGAAGTGCTAAAGGGCAAATGGAAAAATTAGTGATTGATAAAACGCTTAGGATTTTCAATTTTGGGAGACTTTTTACTCGCTTTTGGTTGAACTTTTCGAAGCTAACTCGTGGAGTGACGTAGGGCGACGAGTGGGAGAAATCAGGGGCCAAATACTTTCATTTAAATTTCTTCTTTCTTCTTTCATTTTCTTCATATTCAAATTTTTTGTCATGAGTTTTTATTTTTCTAGCAATTTCTAAACTCCTTTTTAAGGGTCAGATGTTGTTAAAACTAATATATATATATATATATATATATATCAGGAGTTATTATAAATTCAAATCATAAATTATATTCATCATATCATAAATATTATTGTATTTTAGTTTCACTAATTTTTTCATAAGTTTTAAATACTAGTACAATTCCTTAAAAAATTGATATATATCGATACAAGTAGGTTTTTTGAAATCATTAGGTGTTCGTTTTGCAAATCGATTTTACATGATTATTCTAGACATGCTTAGCCAACTTTTGAGTATTTTTTTTCATTTTTTTTAGATCTCCAGATTTGAAGATATAAATGAATTTATAAGGATTATTAAAAATAAGACAATTGACTTAATTACATTTTTGCTCTTTGATTATTTTGTTATAAATCTAACCCCACTTACATAAATTATAAAATTTCTTTTGTTTTACTTCTCATTTCCCTTAACAGATAAATGATTTGGGATAATGAGAGAAAAGAGAGGAGAGAAGAAGAAAAAATAGGATTTGAAGATCGTAGAGTCGTTTTTGTCCATCAGCTCAGTTGGAAAAGTTGTTCGTCTTGAGGTTGGTTACATTTTGCCTATTTCAGTTTTCAATAATTTGATGTTTTTGAAAATTTTCAGTCAAATTTGTATTTTAGTTACAAAAAAATAAGGTTAACTTTATTTTTATAAAACTATCACCACATAACTTTTTATATGTTATACATATTGAGATTATGAACATTTTGAATTGTTATGAAAAAATTTCATTAATTTAAAAAATATATCAATTTTTGTCTATTTAAAATTTTTTTGACATCTAAAATATAGTATTGTAGTTCAAATAAAGCTTCAGAATAATATTTTACACAGTAGTTGTTGCGGGCTAGAATATACACGACGATAGAGTTAGAATTTTTCATCTCAGCGTTGTACGGATATCCAGCACACAAACATAAGAGAAATAAAATACAAGGATTTTTATGTGGAAAGCAATAGAAAGGGATTAAATAGGGGATCAAGCCCATTTGAAGAAATTTCACTAGTATTTGCTTGAGTTACAAGAGGCTGACTCGTCCTTAAAATTTAGGACGATCATATTACTATAATCAACTCCTAGGTTGAAATTCAATTGCAAACGGATATCAGAATGCTGGTGTCAAAAAATTAGTGTCTGTTGTTTGTCGGATAGAGTCCTAATGTTACTTGGAAGTTGGGAGGAACTTCAATGTCACTTGGAGGTCGAACGGAACTCCGACATCACTTGGAAGTCGGGCGAAACTCTGGCATCACTTGAAAGTCGGGAGGAACTTCATTCGTCACTTGGTAGTCGGACGGAGAGGAACTCCAGCAACACTTGGTGGTCAGATGGAGAGGAACTCAAGCGTCACTTGGAGGTCAGAAAGAATTCTGGTGTCGCTTGAAGGTCATGAGAAACTCCGGCGTTGGTTGAGGAGGAGCTTCTTCCTTCTCTTCCCTCCTTCTTATTCTCTTCTCTTCTTATCCTCTCTCTGGCTTGCATCCCCTCTTAAGAGAAATGAGGGGATATTTATAGTTTTTTGAGAATGACATAGCTAGTTAATAGGAGGAAGATCGGGGGTAAATTGAGAGTGATTTGAATGGACGGCTGATGTTGAATCTCTTGATTGTGGACCGTTCATCAGACATTTGAAGGCCCTAATGATATCAAAAATTGACGATCTTGGGCTCGTTGGATTTATCTCGTTGAGCCGCTTGATTCAACTATAAGCATGTCATATTTGAAAAATATTTGGTAATCCAAATTATGGATTGAACCTTCCAAATGTGCTTCAGGTCTTTGATTTGAACCATTTTGGGCTCAGATTGAGTTGAATTTGGTGTCGTTGGATTCGTATTTTTGATCTGCTCAGTTCGACTGTAAGTTCACTGAAATTGGAGTTCAGATGGTCCCATATTTTAATTTTTGAAGCTTCCAACTTGATTTTGCCTCGAGATTCGTGTCTGATCAAGATAATTTTTTGATGACATATCAGTAGTGTTTATGAAATTATGAATTTTTCCTCAGTAGTTTTTCTGTTGTGTATCATTAAGGCATTTTGACAATTTCTGAATTTAGTCAAATAATGCTTTAATTAATGAATTGTATCTAAAAATATGTATAATGGTCAAGGAATGTGGGAGGATGTGACATGATGTGATGTTATACCGACGCTAGTGGATGACCGAGGTTGGTTTACTTTCGTTTTCAGGTTGGGAGAAAGGCAAGGAGCAAGCTGAGTAGTTTTGGATAGCAAATACTAATATGTGTTATTGGTTAGTTTTAATTTTTATAGGCTTAGAGTTTTATATTATTTTTTTCTATTGTCAAGTGCTGTTGTATGTAAACTTCAGATTGTAAATATATATTTTTGGATGATATATAAAAAAACAATTTTTGAGATTCAATAGCATTTCGTTTATATATTGCAATCAGTAGTAGCTCGATCTGTGTAGTATATAAATTGAAAGATTTATTTCAGTACTTTTCCAATCAAATCTTGAGGTCAGTCTTGCTACAATTGAATATGGTATGACTTGTGTAGTATCATGCCATATATTGTGATAGATGTTGCTAGATATTGTGGGATAATATGCTTTCTCATCATTTTATTTTTTATATAATCATGTACTATTGAGCAATGCTATTAAAAATGGACCGGACTGGCCAGTTCAATCGGTTGAACCAGGAATCGATCATTGGCTAACTAGTTTTGGTTGAATCCTAAAAAACAAGAATGTACCAGACCGGGAAAGAACCAGATGAACATCCGGTTGAACCGGGAAACTGGTGAACCGACCAAATTTTAAAGAACAAGCAGGTTCAAAATAACATGTCGTGGGCGTTGGATTGAAACACGAATGGTCGAGATTTACTTGGCACCATAAAACACTAAGCCCACATTCTATTTCATTACTTTCTCCCTCCCTCCCAGGTCACCCGTCTTCATTCGTAGGTCGCTTCTTCGTTCGTTCGTTCACAGCTCACTTTGTCTTCCCTCGACTGGTGTTTGTTCTTTCTCTCTCCCAGCTCTCTTTAGCGCTCCCTTCTCCAACCTAAAGCGAGGCAAAGGATCGACACTCAACACACTCAATACTAAGATGTGATTATTTCTCTATTCTCCTGTTTCTATTCATTTTCTAGTTTATTTATAGTGGTTGTTTTTGCTTGGATACGTGACCTACACATATTTGTCATTTTAAAAGAAATATGAGTTTCATTTTCTAGCTTTGATTTTTTTTTCTCAGATTTCTTTTTTCTGGTGTTTAAATCATGGTTTTTTTTATTGGTAGTGTTGATGGTGGTGGTGGTGCTAGACTTCATCTAGCATTGATCATTAATAATAGAATTTTTTTTTTGGATGCAAGGTTTGGTACTGGTGACCTATAAAGTTGGAGGCTAAGATTAATGCAAGTTAATCTTCCTGGATATAAGAGAGTAATAAACATTTCTTATAATAACATATCTCTTTGTAAAAGAAATTTTTTTATTGCTCAAAATTGTGATGGCTTGCATAGCACAATCTTGTGTTATCTGTTTGGAATGAGAGATTATACCATTCTGGTAATATAACATTGTTATATTTATTGTTATAAAAAATTTGTCTCTAATACATGGCTTGTCATCAAAACATCAATTTCAAGTCAAGCCAACTCATGTCAGAACTTAGATTTAGTTGGTCTTAGAGCGAATCAAAATTCCTTAACATCATATAAAAATTTCTATTTATTTATGAATGTAAGCTTACATGTATAAGTTTGTATTTATATGAATTTACCCAAGCAAACATATTTCTTGACTGTCTATTTTATAAAATATTTTAATTCATTTTATTTTTTAGCAATTTCACATACTAGAGAAAGAAAGTTGAAGATGGTATGCATTCCTCAATAACCAACACACAATAGAGCTCGATAAAAGGAATGCATTTCTCCCCAAAATAAATATTGTTGGGTCACCCAGTGGGGGAACCAGGAGCTGCGGGATGGCCAGACCACCTCGTGTGGGAACCTAGAGACACAATGTGTTGTTTGGTGAATTATTTACTTATTTATGAAATATTTGTTTATGTTTTATAAACTTACTTGATGCCACATTTATATTGTGTTATTTAAAAACGTAATTGACGACATATTTATGTTATTTGATTAGTTTGATATGAAAATGAAATTTAGAGTGAATGTATTAGAAGAAAATTGTTCATTCATTTTATAATTTTTAATAATATTATTATTTATTAAGTCATCTAGTTCTAGCTTGATTCGACCGGTCGAACCGATCGACCCATGAACCTCTCATTCTTCCAATTTGTTGTCTGATCTGATTTTCACAACATTACTATTGTACCATTTCAACACCAACAATCACCTTATAATGATATGCCTTGAGCATTAGTCTAGAAATTCTTCTTTCAATGATGTACAGCTTATAATCTAAGAAAAATATTTATGAATGTTTTTAAAAGAGTAGATTTAGAAAGTGCAGCTATTATTGACTTGGGAATAAATGATAAAACATTTGACATAAATATTATCAATAAAAGAGGCAAAAGAAAGAATAAAGATGACATCAAAGCAGGTGTGAGTAGTATATAGAAGATATAATTACATAACAGATTGATAGCTCATATTGATATTAATATTAATACAATATAGAATAACATACTCATATAATTTATTGGGTGATAATACTCTTTACTGTATAACTTTTGATTTTATTGAACATATTAATTTTATTATTAATTTTTGTAGATTTTTATTGCTTATATAAAAAACTATTGATATTAGCTAGAATTGAAACATATATATTGATTTTTTTGTCTTGCATTGAAAGAAGTGATAGAGTTTTGATTATTTGCTGGACTTTTTATCTCACTATGTTGCGTCCTAGAATATTCGCGGCGGTAGAGAAATATATGGTTTAACGTGGGCCTGGCCCAGTTTGAATGAATCCACTAGTATTTGTAGTCGATTACAAATGAGGCCCTTCCTCAGGAGAAGGCCTTGGATTGATGTAGCAAATGTACATCATATAGATTGCATTACATGGTAGGAGTTACATATACAGGTTTGTTTGGCCCGAAGGACCATAGTCGGCAG
>NW_021318595.1:4692182-4705071 GCF_001605985.2 Dendrobium catenatum
TATATATATATATATATATATATATATTTCAATTTTATTTCAATTTTTTTTCCGGTTAGAAACTGTAAAGAGCAGCCCATCTTGACCTTGATAGAGAGCTTAGGCAACAATTAAACTTTTTTGGGTTCGAGCGTGTAAGTTTACGACTTAATTGGCTCAAATCCAAATTGAAAAAAAAAAAAAAATGAAGAATGTTTGCTTTTAAAAAGGTTCGATGAGGATGGATCCACTGAAGGCGGGGAAGGTTGTTGATAGCGAAAGGTTGGGATTTTTGGCATACTTCACCTATTTTCTATCAGTGACGTGGAACTGATTCTTTACACGGCAGAAGGGAATCTTGAAATAGGTTAGAGTCTCATTACATGCTCCATGCCATGGAATATGCTCGAACTAATTTTGTTCCATAAGAATATGAGATGAACCAAAAGCAAATTTCTCTTGATAGGGAAATGGTTCGCTGAGCTTGGATTTATAGCAATCGTTATCTTAAATTGGTGATGGTATTGGTTGATTTAGGGCTTAGTTTGAATAGATAGCAATCGTTTGAGCGAAAGAAAAATTAAATTCAAAAGTAGGGACACTGTCAGATCATGTTTCACATTTTCTTATCCCACTTGCTTAGCTGGAGCAAGATACTTTTCTTTACTCTTTTTTATTTCTTGAACTAATGGACTGTTAGGGTCCCTTCTAATTTGGATTGATAATTATAAAAAGTACTGATTATTGGGTTTTAAATAAACGTGGCTTGTAGATTAGCAGACTCCTGGAACCTCTTTCAAACATTTTCTTGCAATGATTTTTAGGTTTTCATTTTTTTCCGTTCTGAAAAAAAAAAAAGAACTATTTTAGTTCTACTTGAAATAATTTATCAAGTGTACAAATACATTGGAAAAATAGCATCTTTGTACATTTGATAATGGAGATTTTTTAATTGCCTAACTTAGTTATTGAAACAAATCACTAACTCAATGAGGTGGAGACAAATGAAATGCGTTCGCCTATCCGCTAGATTCAAGACTTTTTTTTATAAGTAGAATGGACCAGTAGTTCACTCTTATATATGTTATTTGTGAATTTTTATTTTGTCTTTTCTCCAGAACTAACTTCCTCGAACCTATCTTTTGTTTGTGCACACAAATAATGCCTCATTATGCAATTTATCAAATTAACCGTCTAATTAATCTTTTAGCACTCATTTGAGCACGTATGTTTTGGTCATTCTACTGATTAATTAATATATTTTTATGTGAAGAATGAATTGTTAATTATTTGTAATTGTTTTTGTTTGGAAAGTATTGTGAGCGTTTCATGTAGATTTGAATCAACCTTCTCATACCTTAAAAAAACTATGTTGTTTTCGTTCACATCCTATTAAGATTCTTCTAATCAACTTTTTAATGTGCTTTGACTCTGATTTTCTTATTTTTTTCTTGCAGATACTAGGTTATGGCTGGGCTGGAATGCTAAGAAAGTATTTAGTAGATCCCGTTGAAATGTGGTGGCCTTCAAATCTTGCTCAGGTTTCCCTTTTTAGGTTTGTAATATCCATTACCACAAATGTATTCTCCAAGAGAGTTTTTTAATAGCTTTTCTATGGCTAATCTCCTCCACAAATATCAATTCCCGGAAAAATGTGGAACATGGCACAGTAAAGCGTTCCTTCTCTAATCTTCTATTTAAGAAGCTTTTGGACTAAGAGAGCAACAGACTAGATGGAATCAGCAATTGGCGTGCAGCCATGCTTTTCCTTCAACTTTTCCGTCTTCCTGAAAGAGTTGATAAAATACTACTATCGACTCTTTGAAGAAGAACCAATTAATATTGTTATGGCTACTATGAATTGTCGTAATACTTGCAAAAATGACGTGTATAAACTAGAATAACATTCTTTACAATACTAGAAGCTTACATAAATTTTTATGTTACACAGAGCTCTCCACGAGAGGGATTTATCATCAAGAGGGTTGACAAGGATGCAGTTCTTCCTCATATTTTTGACTGCAAGCTTTGCCTATTACACTCTACCTGGATACCTCTTCCCTATCCTGACGTTCTTCTCTTGGATCTGTTGGATCTGGCCACACAGCATCACTGCACAACAGATAGGTTCAGGCTATCATGGACTTGGAGTTGGTGCATTTACTCTTGATTGGGCTGGTATCTCTGCCTATCATGGTAGCCCTTTGGTCACCCCATGGTTTTCTATTCTAAATACAGCAGTTGGTTTCATCATGTTCATCTATATAATAATGCCTCTTTGTTACTGGAATTTCAACACCTTCGATGCAAGGAAGTTTCCTATATTCTCAAACCAACTATTTACTTCCAAGGGGCTGAAGTATGACACAACCAAGATACTGACTCCTACATTTGAGCTGAATGAGGCGGCTTACAATGACTACGGGAAACTCTATCTCAGTCCTCTTTTTGCAATATCTATAGGTTCAGGTTTTCTTCGGTTTACTGCAACATTAACCCACGTGCTCTTATTCAATGGCAGGTGAGCATATGGTTATAATTGTTACTTTTACTATGATTTTTATTAATTTTCTGTTTTTCAGATCAATCATCATCCATTACTAGCTTTCAGTTTAATTATAAATGCTAATTTAATCAGATACTAATTGCTCATCAATTAGCAGTAGTTTTTCAGCGATGATAGGAGTAAATAGATTGGACTAGCTGATCTATTTTTAAGTTTAGCATGTCTTACAGGAAGTTTTAATGAGAATAATGAACACTTCCAACCCTTGTAGAGATATCTGGAGGCAAAGCAAGTCTGCAGTGAACTCAGCGAAGCTGGACATCCATGCCAAGCTGATGAAGAACTATAAACAGGTTCCTCAGTGGTGGTTCCTTATTCTTCTAGCAGGAAGCATCGGGCTGTCTCTGTTAATGTCATTTATATGGAAGGAGGAGGTGCAGCTTCCTTGGTGGGGTATGCTCTTTGCTTTCGGGTTGGCATGGATTGTCACTCTACCGGTTGGAGTTATTCAAGCAACCACAAATCAGGTAACAAAATGTTTGAAAATATGGTAAGACACTATCATATTTATTTTATCAAGTATTCTGGAGATCCGATTACTCCTTTTATCATATCGTCCAACAAGGAACTCTAAAATCTTTTCCCATTCTTCTTGATTCTTCTAGCAACCAGGGTATGATATCATAGCACAATTCATGATTGGATATGTCCTCCCGGGAAAGCCCATTGCAAATTTGCTCTTTAAGATATATGGTAGAATCAGCACCATCCACGCTCTCTCTTTCCTGTCTGACCTCAAGCTCGGGCATTACATGAAAATCCCACCAAAGTGCATGTACACTGCTCAGGTAATCAATCAACCACCACTTATATTTCTCTAATTCAGCATTGATAGATCTGTATTCTCTCTTTTTGCTAATGTTAAACCAAATATTGTCTGCAACTATCTTTCAGCTTGTTGGAACTGTTGTTGCTGGCATCGTGAACATTGCGGTAGCTTGGTGGATGATTGAAAGCATCGAGAACATATGTGACGTGGATGGCTTGTACCCTGATAGCCCATGGACATGCCCCAAGTATCGAGTGACCTTTGACGCTTCAGTCATATGGGGCCTGATAGGCCCTGCTCGCCTCTTCGGCCACCATGGAATGTACCGCAACTTGGTGTGGCTATTTTTGATAGGTGCACTTTTGCCAGTGCCGGTGTGGTTGTTCAGCATAATGTTTCCAGAAAAGAAGTGGATACCTTTGATCAATATACCAGTCATCTCTTATGGATTTGCTGGGATGCCTCCGGCCACTCCCACAAACATAGCCAGTTGGCTCGTCACTGGAACAATATTCAATTATTTTGTTTTCCGTTACCGGAAGCAGTGGTGGCAGAAGTACAACTACGTGCTATCAGCGGCCTTGGATGCGGGCACGGCCTTCATGGGTGTGCTTCTCTTCTTTGCTCTTCAAAATGAAAACAGAAATCTGAAATGGTGGGGAACAGAGATTGACCATTGTCCGTTAGCATCCTGCCCTACCGAACCTGGAATTGTTGTCAAGGGATGCCCTGTTTTCTAATTCTCATTGTTAAACTACATACATGTCTTAGAGATTATAGTTACCAAGACTTTTTGGTGATAAGAGAAGAATGGCATTCCTTCTACCTGGTGTGATAAAACTTTGCAGTTAAGGAAACAAATTCATGAGCTTGAAGCAATGGCTTCAAACTAAATCAATGTAACCAAATAACTCTCTTTATTTTTACACCAGTGCATCAATTAACTTGTGATTATATGTGATCAATTTTGAAGTTTCATTGTGCGGTAGGGAATCAATTTCAATTTGTGGCTGTATGCATTTCAACTTGTGATCACAAAACTTATGCATTTCAACTTGTGATTTTTTTTTTCTTTTTTTAAACTTCACTTAAAAAATCTTATCGCTGTATGTTGGATGTCATTCATTATTGAGGCATTCCAATTTTCTATTCACTGACTTTTTCTTGCACTTGTTTTCTTAACTGAAACCTACAAATTTAAATGCATTTATTGCATTTTAATTTTTTTTTAATTAAAACCTAAAACCGAAAGTTTTCTTTTAAAAAAGTAAAATCGAAAGTTTTTTTTTTATAAATTTAAACAAACAATTTTTTTTTTAATTTTTTATTTTAATTAAAACCCACTATAGCGTGTAGGGTGTAGGGTTTAGGGTTATAGGGTTTAGGTTTTAGGGTTTTAGAGTCTAAGGATTTAAGGGTTAGGGATTAGGGTTTTAGGGTTTATAATTTAGGGTTTGGGGTTTAGGGTTTAATGGTTTAAGAGGATAAAGGGATAAGGGATAAGGGATAAGGGATAAGGGATAAGGGATAAGGGTTATATGGTTAAGGGTTATGGGTTATGGGTTAAGGGTTAGGGGGTTAGGTGTTTAGCTGTTTAGGGGTCTAGGGTTTAAGGGGTCAGGGGTTAGGGATTTAGGGGTAAGGGGGGTTGGGGGTAGGGCGTAGGGCATAGGGCATAGGGCTGAGGGACGAGGGATCAGGGATAATGGTTCAGAGTTCAGGGTTTTTTAGGGTTTAACGCATAGGGCATAGGGCATATGGCAAAGGGCTTAGGCCTTAAGGGTTTAGGGTTTAGGGTTTTAGGGTTTAGGGTTTAGGGTTTTAAGGTTTAGGGTTTAGGGTTTAGGGTTTAGGGTGTAGGGTGTAGGCTGTAGGGTGTAGGGAGTAGGGTGTAGAGTTCAGGGTTTTTAGGGTTTTTAGGGCTTGGGGTTTTTAGGGCTGGGTTTAGGGTTTTTAGGGTTGGGGTTTAGGGTTTCAGGGTTTAGGGTTTCAGGGTTTAGGGTTTAGGGTTTTAGGGTTTAGGGTTTTGGATTTAGGGTTTTAGAGTTTTAGTGTTTAGGTTTAGGGTTTAGGATTTAAGGGTTTAGGGTTTAGCTTTTAGGGTTATGGGTTTATGGTTTAGGGTTTAGGGCATAGGGTATAGAATTTTAGGGTTTTAGGGTTTATGGGTTTTAGGTTTTAGGGTTTATGGTTTAGGGTTTAGGGTTTTAGGTTTTAGGGTTTAGGGTTTTAGGGTTTAGGGTTTAGGGTTTAGGGTTTAGGGTTTAGGGTTTAGGGTTTAGGGTTTTTTTTTTTTTTTTTTTTTTTTTTTTTTGGTTAAAACCCACTGTAGGGGCTTACGCGTTTATTGAAAAAAGCGATTACAAAAGATCCTTAAAGAGGCTAATGGCTCAACTAAAATAAAAGAAAATACATTTGAAAAAAATAAAATACAACAAAAAGAAAATAGAATCTAAAGAGCCAAAATCCTCTAAACTAGTTACAAGATAAAGAGAAAAAAAACCTATAAGAACAGCATAACCAATAATAGATTGAAATAAAAGAGAATGATATTGAAAGCTCCTTCTTCAATCAAAAAGCTGACAAACAAAACATCTTCAATCTTTAAACTGCATTCTTCCTTCTTTAGAGTATAACCAAAATTATTAAGAATGAAATTGATGAAGTCATTTAAGAAACCTGAAAAAAAAACCTTAAAAAAAAACATATCAGTTAATAATAATTGATTATAATTTTGAAAAGAAATAAGATCAAAAAGTTTCTTAATGGCTCAGGATAAAACATTTTTTATAGAAAATAAAATACCAATTTTCTCAAAGATAACTGGTAGGATAGTAAAATATCATCAGATAAAATAATCTCTACTAAACCTTTTTTCAAATAATCATCATCTAAAACCTTCCAGCCAAAGCTAATGTAAATATAATACCAAATAAATAGGCAAAATATTTCGGTCCAGCTACAATCTTGAATATTGTATAGCCAAGTAACAATATAATTTGCCCATCTACTATCCAATCCAGTTAAATCAAAGAGAAAAGGCAAAATATTCTTCCATAATAAAATGATTAATCTAAACATCATAGCCAACCAATCAATTAACTTGATCAAAATATAGTATCTTAATTGCTCAGAAATAAAATTTTTATTACAGAAAAAATAAAATACCATTTTTCTCATAAAAAAACTAGTTTGGATAGCAAAAGAAATAGAAAAGTTTTTAAACCTCCAATAAACCAAATCAACCACAGATACAGAAAGAAAATCCAAATTCTAAAACCTTCCAGCCATAATAATAGAATATGACCAACTATTCCATATAAGATCCAAGCCAAAATAATCCAGAAATTTATTAAAGCTATTGAAATACAACCAATATATAAAGAGAAAAAAATTCATTACATTTGCTATCCGAACTAGAATTTTCAAAAAGAAAAGGTAAATTATACTTCTATAGTAAAAATTTAATCTAAACAACATAACAAACAGATCAAAACTAAACAAATCAATAAGAACGAATATATGGTAAACCACTTTTATCAAGGTTTATTATACCCCTTAATAAAATAGGTATATTATTTTGATGAAATAGAGTAAATTGATCCAAATTGCAACCAGTTTTAGCTAAAAAATCTGCAGCTGAATTTCCTTCCCTCCATATATGAGATATTTTATAGTCAAGATGAGATAGCATTTTTTTGATATCTTTTAGAATGTAAAAAGTATCAAAATTTCCAATATGATCAGCAGAAATACAACTTATAGTTAACATAGCATCAACTTCTATCCAAATTTTGAAGTATCCAGATGATAAGCAGATTTGAAGACCTTTAAAAATAGCCATAAGTTCAGCATATAAAACTGAGCATTTATTAAGAGGAGAAGAAAATGCCACAATTAAATTACCTTTATCATTTCTCAGAATACCACCACAACCATATTTGTTTTCAGAAATTGAACCATCAGTATTGATTTTGATATAATGAAGATTGGGTTTTTTCCAAATAACATATTTGAAACAAGTTTCATGAAGTTCATCAAAAATATTAGTATTAAGCTTTTTAGCAATAAATTTAAACCCACGTAATTGTTTTTGATGAATCAAATTCACCTTATAAAGGCTATTGATCTTTTCTTTGGTTCTAGCAATTATCCGATTATGATTCATAGGAATATTCCTATGTTTTGCATCATTTCTATCAATCCATAAGAACCATATAAGAGAAATAGCAGTAACAATTTTGATATGCCCTCTAGTGGTATTATGAAAAATAACAGTTAGAAAATGATTAAATGATAAATGACCACTAAAATAATTAGTGTTAAAAAAATTATCAAACCAAATCCAAACTCTAGCAGCAATGGGACCATTGATAAAGACATGGTTAATGTCTTCAATATGATAACAACATAAGCATTTAGAGGGAAGATAAAAACCTTTTTTCCAAAGAATAGCATCCACAGGAATAAATTTCTTAATAATTCTCCAAACAAGAATAGAATAGGAGGTAGGTATGTTATTGCTCCAGATTTTAGAAAAAACCATGGTAACATTTTTCTTTTTTCTAATGAAATCCCAAGCAACTTTAAATACAAAGTTACCATTGTAAGAAAGTTTAAACAGAATATGATCATTTCTTTGATTATCCAAAGAAATTTTCAAAATTTTAGAGATGATGTCAAATGGAAATATATCAATGAAACTTTGAATATCCCAAACATTGTTTTGAAAAAATTTTTTAACTTTAACATTAGAATAAGAAACTGTCGAAAGAAGGGATTCAATAGAACCTTCAAAAAGCCAATTATCTTGCCAAAAAAAACAGTCTCCAGAATTAATACCCCAAGCTATAAGAGGTTCCATAATATTTTTAATTTGACAAAGTCTTCTCCAAATAGAAGAGTCACCATGTTTATAATAACAACATAAAGGATGTTTTCCTTTGCAATATTTATAATTCATGTATGAAGCCCAAAGACTTTCATTTTTTCTAAAATTCCACCACATTTTCATAGAGGAAACAATTATAGAATCAGAAATAGATTTGCAACCTAAACCACCTTCATTTAAAGGGCCACAAAGTTTACTCCAAGAAGTCCAATGCATTCTAGTAATATCATTTCTAGAACCCCAAAAGAATTTGTTAAGAATTCTTTCTAATCTTAAAATAGTAGAAGCATTGGGTTGTATAACTTGGAATAAATGAAAAGCCATAGAATTAAGAATACTTTTTAAAACAGTTAATCTACCACCATAAGATAGAAAATGAAATTCCCAAGAAGAAATTCTATCAGTCATTTTCTTGATAATTTCATCAAAAAGATGAGATTTCTTTAGGCCTTTGAAAATCGGAGCACCTAAGTATTTAAAAGGTAAACTTTGGTGAACAAAATGGGTAATAGAAGAAACTTTATTTATCTTATCTATAGTGAAATGTTTAGAAGTAAAGAAAGAACTTTTCATGTCATTTATAGATAAACCACTTTCAAGATAAAAATTATTAAGAAAATTTTTAATTTTCTTAATATGTTTTAAACCACCATTACAAAATATCATGAAATCATCAGCAAAACAAAGATGGGATATAGGAAAACCATCTTTGTTTAAATAATACATTGAAGGACATTTCTCAAATATATAATTTATGCATCTAGAAAAATATTCCATAGCTATAATAAAAAGAGAAGGAGATAATGGATCTCCTTGCCTAATACCATGTTTAGGATGAAAAAAACCATTAGAACCTCCATTTAGTAAAACAGAAAACCAAACATTGTCAACAGAATTTTTAATCAATCTTATGAATTGATTAGAAAATCCAAAAAGTTCTAAAACATTAAAAATAAATTCCCAAGATATTTTATCATAAGCTTTAGAAATATCAAGCTTAAAAAACATGTTTCCTCCTCTAATTTTCATGTGAAGATCATTAACCAATTCTTGAGCCATAAGAATATTATCAGAAATCAATCTACCTTTTACAAAAGCAGTTTGATTTAGAGAGATTATACGAGGCAACAAAGGACCTAATCTTAGAGTAATTATTTTGGAAATTAATTTATTGAAAAAAGTACATAGACTTATAGGTCTAAATTCATTCCAGCTAGCAGGATTATCTTTTTTTGGTATGAGAACAATGGCAGAGGATGTGAAATATTTAGGAATAGCATTACCATTGAAAAAATCAATAACAGCATCCATTAAATCATGTTTAATTATGTGCCAACAACTTTGAAAAAATTGAGAAGTATAACCGTCCATACCAGCTGTGGAATCAGGATTCATAGAAGTAACAGCCGAAAATATTTCATTTTCACTAGGAATAGTTGTTAAAGCAATATTTTCTTCCACAGAAATAATTTTATCAATAAGAAAAGAATAATCAAGATTCTTCACATAAAAATCATTGCAAAAATTATTAGAAAAGAAATTAATAACAGATTCATGAAGTAAAGAATCAGAAATCCAATTCCCATTCTCATCTCTAATCTTATCAATGAAATTGATAGATTTCTTTTTGTTAAACAAGGCATGAAAGTATTTTGTGTTTCTATCCCCTTCCGAGACATGTTTAGAAGCAGATTTTTGCTTCCAATAGGTTTCTTCCATGTCTTGATATTTAACAAGATTTTCTTTAGCTAGGTTTAAATCATTAATAAAAGAAGAATCAGAAATAACAAGAATTTCTAAACGGCAAACATCCTTTTCCATTTCTTTAATGTTGGCAAATATATTTTTGAAATGATTCTTGTTCCACCAGTTAAGGTAATGTTTCAACCTTTTTAATTTCCACCAAAGTCTAATCATACCTTTCACAGAATTATCCGGTGCCAAACAAGCATTCCAATTAGCCTCAACAACCTTATTAAAATTGTTATGAAGAATCCACATATTTTGGAATCTAAAAGTAGGAATACCATTTAATCTTATATCAGATTTAATGGAAATAAGTAAGGGACAATGATCAGATAAACTTCTACTAAGATGTTCAACCAAAGTTAAAGGCCATTTTTGAATCCATAAATGATTGAATAACGTTCTATCTAATCTTTCCCAAAGTCTATTATTGGTCCAAGTATAATTAGAACCAATGAAACCAATATCAGATATATTACAATCCATAATCATGTTACCAAAATCTTCCATAGAATTAATATTAGGTAAAGCACCTCCTATTCTTTCATTTGCATGAAGAATAGTATTAAAATCTCCACCAACAAACCAAGGTTCATTTATAGAAGAAGAAAAATTTAATAATTGAGAGTAAAGAATTTTTCTTTCCATTCTATTGCAAGAAGCATAAACTAAAGATCCTTTAATAACGGTATTAAAATAAGAAATAGAAATATTTACAACTTGAGGAAGATCCTCAATAATCTCTAACAAAACATTTTTGGACCAAAACATCCAAATTTTATTTGAAATATTGAAAAAGAAATGTTCAAAACCAAGTAATCTAGCAACATGCTTTATTTTGGAATTATTAATCATAGGCTCAATAATAACAATAAATTCAATAAAATGAACTCGACAAAGATTTCTAATTCTATTCTTTATAGAGGAAGAACCAATCCCTCTCACATTCCAAATTAAAAAATTAATCATTATTTATGATAAGAATTAGACTTAGCTAAAGATTTTGAATTTTTAGAATTCTTACCTGAATTCTTGCCTGAATTCTTTTTTCCACGGGTATTGTAAACAGATTGAAAGATTTTATTCTTTCCAACAATTAACTCTGTTTCACTGTAAGAACCTGAATCCACTTCTCCTTCTTCCAGTTCTATTTTCTTTTTGCCTTTCTCAAAAAATTTTTCCTCATTCAAAGAATCAGAGGATTTGTTAATATTACAAGCATTTTCATCATTTATCAAAGCATTAAAAGAATTTTGTAAAGAAACATCTGTAGATTTTTCTTTACTAGAAGAAACATTATTTGAGGAACTAGTAGGAGATTCCACAGAAGTAATAATTTCCAAATTTCTATTTGGATATAAAGAAAAATCTGAGCACATACCATTGTTTAAAGCAACATTTTCATCATAAATGACAATTTCTAAATTATTCTCCTTTTCCAAATCCAAATATTTGTTAGAAGAACTAACAATTTTTGGAGTTTTTAGTTCTATTAATTCTTCTTCAACATTCTTTAAATAATCATTTAAAGAGTCAGTTTGTATCTGTTCTTTATTCTGTTCTTTATTAGAAGAATTAATAGGAACTGTTTTAGGAGAATAATTTCTAGAAGTTTTTTTCAATGCAGGATTCAGAACAAAGCAAGAATTAATATCATGACCATGTAATTTGCAGTGAGAACAAAATATAGGGAATTTTTCAAATTCTACCTTTTGAGAATAACCATTAGAATCAGATCCAAGCCATATTTCTTTCGGATATTCTTTGGTAATATCGATTTCAACTAAAATTCTCGCAACAGATGGTCTAGTTTTGTTAGCTGTGGCCTGATCCACTTGTAAAGGTCTTCCAAATAAAGACCCAATTGCTTGCAAAATTTTAATATCAAAGAAATGCATTCTTAAATTTGGTAAAGATAACCAAACAGGACAAATAGGTGATTCAGCATGAATATCAAAATCCATAGACCATTTCAAGAGTCGCATTTGACAGTTTCTAACGAAATAAGATCTTCTCAAGAATACTCTACTGTAATCTAATTCATTTGAGAGATTAATAAAAACATGCCTCGCATCAAGTAAAGTAACAGAAAACATTCCCGTGAGATGTAAATCATGAAAGAATTTTCTTATTTCTTCCATTAGAGGTCTACGAAAAGAAAATTTACCAACTAATGCAAATTTGTAAGGCTCAGCAAGTTTTTGTAAATCATTTTCAGAAATTAATATAGCAGGAATTCCATTAACAGAGGAAGAAGAAATAGAAATACCAGTATTTTCATTTGTACTAATACCAGATAATGCTTCTTTGAATGATTTTGGTAAAATACTTTTCTTAGGAAAAACCTTTTCCATCTCTTTCTTTTCATTCTTTTTCAAATCATCAAGAGAAGATGATTTTTCCTCATGCATAAGTTCAATCGAGGGATTGAAACAAGAAATATATTCTGTAGCCATAGATTTTTCTCGATTTATAAAGATCTGAGAAGGATCTTCATTTTCGCAAAGATCCGTCAAAACCCTAGAAGGGTTCGACGGCATAACTTTAAAAAAATCCAAAATAAATTGATAGAGATGAATAGGATGAAAGAATGATGAAGAAATTAGCAAACCGAAATAGAATTTAAGGAAATTTCCTCTCGATTTCTCCCAGGAACGCAAAATCGCCTCACTCGCTCGTTCGTCGCTCCAAGAACCGCCAGGTTTTTTCAGGTTTGGGTTTAGGGGGGTTTAGGTTTATTATTAGTTTAGTTATTTATTAGTTTAGTTTAGTTTATTAGGTTTAGGTTTAGTTTATTTTATTAGTTTAGTTTAGTTAGTTAGTTTAGGTTTAGGTTTATTTATTTAGTTTAGTTTAGTTTAGTTATTAGTTTAGTTTAGTTATTAGTTATTTATTATTATTAGTTATTATTATTATTAGTTTAGTTTAGTTAGTTTAG
>NW_021318595.1:4705171-4706584 GCF_001605985.2 Dendrobium catenatum
CTGGAAGAATCCTAGGGTCTAGAGTAGATCCTAGGGCATGGAATCTAGAAGGATCCTAGGATCTAGAATGGATCCTAAGGTCTGGATCTAGGAGAATCCTAGGTTTTAGATTGATCTGGAGTCTGGATGGGTCCTTAGTGACCTCGTACAAAAATGAGGTCAACAGGTGTGTTGTTGATCAAGCAGTACTCAATAGTGGTGGCAAGAAACGTAAAAAGTAAATCTATGAAGAAATAGTCTTTGGGTTAACCTTCCTTTTCGATGCCGTGGGCTTTGTTGGAGATTTGGACGATGATGAGGCGGCTCCCTGCTTATCTGGACGGGGCTTGATGCAACGTTGGTGGTAAGCCCTTATGTTTGGTGGTTGCTTGTGTGGGTTGTAGGTTGTTGTTGTTTTTTTAGTGGTTATCATCAATGGATGGTCCGTGCTTGGCTGCGGGATGTTTGCAGGGAGCTGCCATTCCGTGAGTCCGCTGCTGTAAATGATATCCTTAAAGATCCATAAGCTCAAATTATCGATCAGAAGCCGTCTCAAATATCAAAATTAATTTGCTCAAAAAGCTATTGCATCCATTTACAAGCCAATCATGTATTTCATGTTAAAAAGGTCGTTACTATGCTGGAATGCCAAGTTACTTCAGTTCAAAAATGTGTTATATGCAATCACATTTGGCTTTAAACTCTGCTTCTTCATTATTCATAACAATTCCTTATGAGCTTGAACATTTCAAATTTTTTAGTATCCATCCATAAGGGTATTTTGGCTTTGATTTATATTTAATTATTTTGGTTTGTTTTTTTAATTTTTATTTAATTTGAATGTGTATGATTTAAGTTTTACAAATTCTATGTTTAAATATGTCCAATAATGAGTTTAGTATGATTTTGAATTGAGTGATTTACTGAAATGTAAATTGACTAAAATTTTAATTTGATTCAATTTTAATGTTTATGTTTGCTTTAGATTCATATAGTTTTATAGTTAATTTAATCAAACTATTAAATTAGATTTAATTTCATTTAAATGTTTTTTATTGACTTGATTTTTATTAATTTTAGGTTTGATTTTATTTTTAAGTATTGAGATTATTTAATTTTTTCATCTGAAATTCAAATATATGATTTTTGTAAGCTTCAACAAAAGGAGACCAACGTATGAAATATTGGTAAATATAATTGATCAAAATCCATCGAAAGAATTCGAATCCTGAGATATAGCTTTCGCTTTCTAACTATTTTCTGGTGATTTTAGCTTCTCCTTTAGCAGCTTAACCGATAGCTCTTTCATGTACATTCTCCTCATGTTGCCGATGCCGGAAAAGGAGGCATATTCACGTTCTTAAAGATTTTTCTAGTTTCATATGAATAAGGTAGGTTTTACTTTATTCTATGACATTGGTCCCTATAATGATA
>NW_021318595.1:4706684-4737503 GCF_001605985.2 Dendrobium catenatum
TTCAATCTAATTCGAGCCCAACACTTAGGATAGACTGGGGAATTTCTGAATTGTTTCAGAATCTCAAGTGCCTCCTACCTTTCTTCCCTTAACTCCAGAAATAAGTGTTCAACCTTGATCTAATCCCAATTGAAAATTCTAAACCTTAACTTCCTTTGATATCTAACTTTGAAATCTTAAATAAAATTTGCACCGCTATTTTAATTGAGAGTCTTCGTAGGAAACTTTTATTTCCTACGATATAATTAACTACGAGGGCTTACGCTCGTAGGAGATTTAGAAACCCAAAACTTATTTTCAAAATCAACTTTTTCAAAACACTCAATTAATTCTCTTTGGGAAAATCAAATACAACGATCATTATCGTCATTTTCGAATGATCGATAATAATGGATACCTTCTTTCTTCGGATAGATATATCAATTATTATTGTAGTTTTGATTATGAGATTAATGATCTTCTATCCGAATTATCATAGTCATACAATCGATTAAACTTCATTATGATCTTTCGAGATCATATGTTGTTTCCCCTTGAGTCTGACTATAATAATTTAGATAAATTTAAAATTCTGAAATTTGAACCCATTTGGGAACGATATGATCGTCTTTCGAGGCGATATATTGTTCATAATGACGCGTTCAATTTTAAAATTCAAAATTTAATATTCCCAAAGATAATTAAATATTTTTCAAAACTATATATACCTAAATGTATTTTTTTTAATCAAAACAACACCCCACCATGAAACTATACATATCATCAGTTACATGTTCACCAAAATCGTCACCCTCTGTAGTTCAATGGATTGGGCTAATTTGTTATCTTTTTAAAATACCATAAAATATATTGCTCGCAACTCAAACACACACACATATACATCCAGAATGATGTGAACTATCACGAAGTAGACAAAGTTTGAATTCCCAAATGATATTTACTGGAAACCTAAACCCAAGCCATATTTATACATTTGTGCATGCACGAACTACTTTGAAGGTGTTAAAAAAATGTAGCTTTCAACATACAAAAATAGGGCATACGCATGATTTGCACCTCACAAGGTCCCAAGTAATAGGGTGTACTCATTGTATAAAGCTCCCACAAATACAAGGTCCGAGTGTTACAAGTGAAATATTAAATCCATGCATACTTACAAATTTGAAATATAAAACTTGCCAAGTTATTGCCTATGAAAACATTGTCACCAAAGGAAAAGCATTTCATAATGTTCATTTCTATCATCCCGACCAAAAGTATACATTAACGAGAGAGGCTTACTCAATATTGCTTTCATTTCACATTCCAAATCATTACACATGTTGGCTACAAATCAAATATCTGGCCAACTTAAAGTATGTCAATAATCATTTGTGGTAACACTGACATCAATAAATGATAGAGGAAAGTCCAGTAATACTACAAGTAACTTGCTAGAAGAGTATCATGCCATCCTTGATACCTCGTTGCTAAGGTAGAACAAGAGCCAACAATATCGCAATAACACTAAGAAAAGAAATAATCACATAAGTGTGTATTTATATGTGTATATGCATATCTATTTGACATTGAAACTTTGCATTGATGATACCCAAAAAAAGGAAAAAGGTAAGAAAGATGACCCCTTTAAAGCATTTGATCAAACATCTAAAGAGGCGATACAAAATAATTTTCTTAAGTTATGCGACCACATCACACCTACCTTTTCTAGAAAAAGAATTTAAGTAAAAAGGCATTCCAACTCCAAGAAAATATATCATTCACATATAAGAACACTTGTCAAGAAGGAAGAAAAAAAATCTCAGCATTCACTTTATGCATAGATGCTATCTTGATGCAAAAAAAAAAACTCAAACCATGATTTCTTGATACCCACAATGCAGGAAGAATCATCAACCTCCTTCTAAAGGAAAGGGAATAATCTTTAACACATCGTTTTCCAAACAAAGAAGAAGAGGTGTAAGATAGAGAAGAACATAAATAAAAAAAGGGAAGAAGGAAATGGAGACGAAGAAGAAGAAGAAGAAGAAGGGGGAAAAGATCACCTTGCAAACCAAGAGGGGCCGGGGGCTAGGGCAAGAGACCAACTTGGCGTGGGCTCAGTCCTGGCATGTGAAATTGAAGGTGAGAGCGAGAGTATGTCATCTCCTCTACGTCCTGCATGGGAGAAACAAAGGTAGGATGGGAGAGGGAGGGGGCTTCCGTTCAGTTTCTATGGTTTTGAATAGGAGAAGCAAAGAGGGAGGAGGGATCGCGTGTGTTGCAAACAAAATTTTGGGAGATTTACATTCATACTATCATGTACTACTCTATTTACATACTTAACATCTAAAACTTTAATATTACATACATACCACTCATAGTTCATTTTAATATCAAATATGAATGATATAAATGAAATATATGAGTGGTAGGAAGGAAATAGGAGTGGTATATTTGATATTAAAATAATATAGGGTGATATGTATGTAATATTAAAATTTTGAGTGTTAGATATGTAAATAGGATGGTATAAAGTGGTATATATATAAATTTCCCAAAAAAAAAAAAAGCCTCTGCTAGAGCGAGGTTTCTTCTCTTGAGTTATCCCCATGCCCTTGGGTTGAAAATGGAAGCCTCTATTCGGCCATGTCCTGGCATGATCTGGAGATTGAGAAAGCCATCCTTCTGGAATCAATGCTTCGGGAGAAAGGCATGCCAAAGCCGAAAGAGGAAGCCCGCCCTCTCTCGCGACGTTGCTTTAGCCCCCGTTATCCGAATGCTTGCCGAAAGTAGGACTTCTTTTTTTCTGCTGATCCTAATGGAGATCACAGAGAACAAGAAAAAACCACTAGTTTGATTTTAGCTTCTTGAACTAATTTCTTAATATACATAGATTAGATGAAAAATTAATGGAACTTAAACTCAAAAAAATTAAACTGGGTTCAAAGATTTTTATTTTATTTTATTTTATTTTTTTGATAAAACTCATAGAGGGACCTACGCGTTGAAAAAAGAAGGGAATAACAAGTATTTAAAGATCCATAAGCTCATCTAAAAATACAGCCTTTAAAATAAATATAAGAGCTATTGGATCTACTAATTACAATTAAAAAAGAGAATAAACAAAAAATCAAAACAAGCCCAAGGTCCCAACCAACCAAAAGGGCAGCAACGTACATCTAGCAAATCCAAAGAAATCCACAGCAAGTAGAAAAAACACCATAAGCCCAGCAGTCAAAATGTCATCCAAATCCAAATAGCACCACAACAACAACCTGCACTTCCATACAACCCAAAACCCCAAGCACCAAAGGATCAACCACCAAGCCAAACACAAAATATTATTTCTTGTATTTCCTCTTCCTTCGATTACCCACTCAAATGAAAGTATCAAGCAAACCACCAACCTTTTCAAACACTTCCTCTTCATCACCTTCAGAAGGAGAAGATGAACAACACTCAAGCCAATACATTTGTTCCTTAACAATTGCGCCACCACCGAAACAGGCCTTCCCCGACCTCAACATAACTTGAGACAGAAGAACATTAGGTGAAACAAGATCAATAGGAACATCAACCAGAGCTTCACCACCAACACTCCCCATAACAAGTGGAAGAAAAACCAGTGCATTATGGTTCAAGTGGCCAGCAGAGCTTTCTAAATCACCAGACGTATCCTTAGACACAAACTTAAACTCTTGCCAAAGCACCTTCTCTACTCCATTAATGATACCCTCTTCGCTATGAGCCAAAGCAACAATACAATCCTCCACCACACCCTCACTAATCAAATTAGTATTAGCATTCTCAAGGAGAGCCACATTAGGAGAAACCAAATTATATGTATTAAGGCAAACATCATCACCCTCAACCAATATAGTCATATTCTCTTGCTCCCTAACATTAATACCAGTGAGATCACACCCATCGGCATCAATGGAAAAAAGAGGAACAACATCACCACACTTATCCACCCCAATCAATAGCGGATTAACATGAACCTCATGAGAAGGCTAAGCACCAACCGAAACTCCCTCCCCCACATGAGGGCAACCACCTAAATTAGGGAATAAAATCGGGCAAATATCTCTCAAATGACTTGAAGATTTACAATGGGAACAAATATAGTGGAAACATTTCCATCTCCACAAATTGAAAGTACCCCACAGAATCAGAGCCAAGCCATGCTTGAATAGGATACCATTTAGTAATATCTAACTCAACAAGTATCCAATCCACCGAAGGTCTAGTACCATTAATAGTTGCATTATCAGTGCACAGGGTCTACCAAACAAAGACCCTAAACCATGCAGAATTTGGGGATAAAAGAGTTGAGGACGGAGGTAGGGAAATGACACTCAAATCGGAATAACACGACATTCAACATTAACATCAAAGTGAGGAGACCAAAGAGCTTCATGTAATAGTTGGAGATGAAATAAGAACGATGGGAGAACACCCGACAATAATCCAAATCATTTCTTAGCATAATAAAAATATTCTTATGATTCAACAAAGTAATATAAAATTCACCTATCAGTTTAAGATTAAGAAAAATTTTCCAAATGGAATCCAGCGGTGGACGGCGAGCGGGAAACTTCCGAACTAAAGCAAATTCAAATGGAGCAACAAGTGAGCACATTTCTTCTTGAGAAATCAACAACTGGGGTTCTATGATTGCGCATAAATCAAGCTCAAATCAGGTCTAATTTGACTCGATTCGGGTTAATTCAAGTTCGACTTGACTCGACCAAATCGACAAAAACAAATCCAAATTAACATCAATTCAAGTCAAATCAAACCCGACACTGCTAAAAAAAACTAATCCGACTCAATTGTACACAATCGAGCATGATCCAGCTCAATTGTCGAATTGATTTGTTCAACTGGGTCCTAACAAATTAATTTAATAAAAAAGTGAAAAAAGGTAATGATAATTAGTTTTTTATTTGATGCTTTATTTTATGTTATTGTATCAATTTTTTTATAGTTTATAGGTTTTAATAATGATTTATATTTTTATATGTATATCTGAAATGAAAAAATCAAATAAATATTTGGATAGATAGATTTGAAATTTTTATATTAATATTTAATTAATAATCTTCAATATATATATCTTCTTCATGTTATACATTCTATCAATTTTTATCTTAGACAACAAATTCAAAAATTAGTTGATTAGTTTGTGCAGCTAAGAATAACAATCTAGCTGATTTACATTCAAAGAGTGCCGTTGCAATTTCACAAGAAAAGAGTCCTGCACCACAATCTGACTTTTGGTAATTGTATTATATATTTATATTATTACAATCAAATATATAATTAATTGAGTTTTAAAAAATCTCAATTTTGACATCAACTTGAAAAGAAAACTCATATTTAAAAAAAAAAAAAACTTTATAAATAAATTTGAATAAGATTGAAAATCATGTAATGTTTAAATTTGATCCAAATTCATAAATTAAAGATGACCAATAACTGATAATTAAAATTTTATTTTATGTTTGCATACTCATATAAAGTGATGTTCAATGAATTAGGACTTCTCCAACATAAGGTCAAATCTGTGAGCCTCGTCTTTTCACATAATTGGACATTACGAGCCTCCTCGGCGTCCTTCACATTTTCAAGGAAGTTGATTTCTAAAATGCAAAGATAATTCATATTCTTCATCTCCCCAATTGATCTATAACCACGCAAAACCTTTATGGACGAGACTTTAGCTTCCCAATCCAATGTATCAATGAACTGTAACTCTTGGGCAATTTCATGTAACGCAAGTTTGAAAGGCTATTAATGTCACTTGGTAAAAAATAATCATCTTTACGTGGACATTCTAGCTCCCCTGGGCTATCATATATTATGTATTGCAAGTGATAGAGATTACTTAGAGATCTTGGCAGCATAGTCAAATTATAACCAACAATCTTTAAAAATTGAAGATGTATCAAATATCCAATCTCTTTAGGCATCATTTCCGAGTATGGAGCATATTTACATATAATAATCATAGGCTTCTTGATGCTTTGAATATTTTAATAAGTGTACTGCAAATATCCTCATCAGAAGCTTTATAGAAAAAGAAAAGAGAATGCAAATGTTTCAACTTCTCAATCATTCTTAAGATATCTGGATTTGCATTTAGAACAGACAAGTGTTGAATAGTCTCAGAAATTTCGAGAGATGACTTTTCAACTTCAACGCATTCCATCGCAAAAAATTTAGATGCTGACTCATGTATTAAATCATTCATCTTGTAGTGACCTCTGACCTTGTCAAATAAAGTTTTTTTTTTTTTACTAAAACATCAAAATACCTTCCTCCAATATCCTCCATAGTCATTCTTTGAGATGGCTGAATGAAACCCAATGAAATCCACATTTGGACTCAATCATCTTTATCAAATGTATGATCCTGTGGGAAGACAAGCAAAATGCAAAATAATTTTGTAGATGATTTGACAGAACTATATACAGTCTTAAGATGGAATTGATAGAATTCTCACCCAATAAATTTCTTTCTAGAACTGTCCTCCAATGTCTTTCATCCAAGTCGTCATTCAGAATACCACCTATGACTTTAGCTGCCAATGGAGATCCTAAAAGCTTTTTAACCATCTCTCCAACAATGGCGCTTAATTTTTAATGATCATCAGGGGGGTTCTCTACACCAAATGCATGTAAGTTGAGGAGCCTCAAACACGGATCTTCCTCCAAGCCCTCTAATGTAAATTTTACCGTCTTCTCTTAAATGACCTTTGCAATCTTCATTGCAACTGAGTCCATTCGAGTTGTTACCAAAATTCTACTACCAGTTTTCCCATGAGCCAGAGGGGTGAGCAACTTCTCCCATTTGCTCATATCTCGGTTTTCCTCCTCCTCCCAAATGTCATCCCATACCAAGCACGAGTAAGAACGTTTTGGACATAATCTCAGTCCGAAAACTATTTTGAAGTTCATGAAGTGTGTCCAAACGAGGCTTCTGCTTCTTAAGAGATTCCAACATATCTGCAATTACTTTTTTCACATCAAAGTTGTTGGAAACACAAACCCACATTTTAAGATCAAATTCCTCCATCATTTCATCACAGACGTGTTGCAAGAGAGTTGTCTTTCCCATACCACCATGGCCCACTATAGAAAGAAGATAAATGTTACTGTACCTACTTGTCCGAGGATCATTTGATGGTTTCCTCAACCACCACTGCATAACAAACTCAGCCCTTCTTCATGCCCGTTTGCCATCCTTGGGGTGGTTTTCTCGCAGGCTTTCCAGCTCCTGCATACCCGTCTGCCATCCGACTTGCTCTTCCAGGTAATCAAAGCACGTGTTGATGATCTTGTCCATGATTGGACCAACAAACCATTCCGCCATGGCAGTGACGATCGAGGTAGAGAGAGCAGAACAACTGAACAGTAGGAGAAAAAGAGACTGAAAATTTGGAAGAGATAAGGATAAGAATAGTCTCCAATAGGAGAGAATATTAGGTGTCGAGTGCGGACGGGGAGAACCGTCAGCACAAGCACTATACCCAGCTAGGTACCAGCACTCGGTACCACTAGGTACCCAGTACTTGTGCGGACGGTGCACACTCCGCACCTAATAATTTTTCCTCCAATAGAGGCAGCCTAGGATGATTGACTTGTTAAGCTGAAGCCTTCATTTCGACCGTTCCTTTGAAATCCGACGGCTTCGCGGAGATGTGAACAGCTAGATTCAAGTAAACGAAGAGGTAAGTGAGAGAGAGAAGAAGAAGCTGTCGCGCTGCGTCGGGGTAAGTTCACAACTGAATTCTCCCTTTTCTAATAAGAAAATAAATGTATTTTAAAATAAATGAGAAGTTTTATTTAGATGGGAATATCATTTTATTTATTATTATATATAGAGTAATTTTTTTTTTAAATCCATACTACAAATTGGCGGCCGGGAAAAAGTTTGGAGACAGGCGGTGATCTATGAGGAGCTTGGTGGCAAGAGAGATATTAGATTTCTCTTGCTCTCCTCTCTTCTTTCTTTCCTTCCCTCCTGCCTCCCCTCCTTTTTTATTAGAAATTAGAGCTCTATTTATAGTTTTTTATAGTGGCATGACCAGTAAATAGGAGAGATATTAAGGGTATTGTTGACCTCCATGCTATACTCAAAAAGAACCAAAGGAAACAAAAATAGAAATCTTGCAGACATACCTTGTATCCGTTGAATCTCGAAATCCTTCCCGATTTTTCTCCCAAAATCAGCGAAAATCCTGCTGAATCCGGCGCCATTCCGGGTAGGGGTGTCAATTTGGGTCAACGGGTCGGGTTCGGGTCGAACTCGGAATTGACCCGGCACTGTTCGGGTCAACCCGAACCCGACCCATTTTTAAAAACGGGTCAGGTTTCCAGACCCGAACCCGACCCGATTCGGGTCCGGGTCAACCCGACCCGACACGAATGACACGTAATTGACCCAAAATTGCTAGTTTTCAGGTCAAAAATCGGGTCAATCTTCGTTTTTCGGGTCAAAATCGGGTCAAAAACGGGTCAAACTCGAATTTTCGGCTCAAATATGAGTTTTCATGTCACTTTCGGGTCAATTTCGTGTTTCCGTGTCAACCCAAACCCGACCCGTTTCGGGTTTGGGTTGACCCGAACCCGAATTTTTTTCAGGTCGGGTTCGGGTCGTGTTTCGTGTCGTGTCAAAAATTGACACCCCTAATTCCGGGATTTCTGCGCAAATCCTGCGACGACAACCTCGATTCCGCTCCTCTTAGCGTCCATAAATAGAGGCCGAAGAGGGCTTCGACTCCACACTCTTCTCCTTCCACGAACGACCGAGCTCCTCAACCCACGACAGAGCCGAAGCCGGCTGTAGCCTTACCTGACCCCGTCCCGATCTCCACTGAAGCCGGCGACTTCTTCTAACATTTTCCTTCCTCCTCCCGTAGCCTCTGCCCTAGCTTTGTCGGTTCTCACCTAAGCCGAGAGAGAGAGAGAGAGAGAGAGAGAGAGAGAGAGAGAGAGAGAGAGAGAGAAATTATAATTAATTGTAATTAAGCTTAAATTAATGATAATTAATTTTCATCAATTATAATTAAGTTTAATTAATTATAAGTAATTATAATTAATTCTTCATTAATTATAAATGATTTTAAGTAATTATAATTAATTTCTTTTAATTATAATTAATTACTCTTAATTATAATTGGTTGCCAACATATAAACACTTCTCTCACTTTCCTCGTGCCGACATCTACAACCCCGCACAGGTATAACCCTTTTAAACCCTAAAACTCCGAGAACCTGATTTCAACGCATGCGTCGAGATAAAACAATCACCTATACACTCTTTTCTTAGCGTGGTGGGAGGACATACGTCCTGACGCTTGCGACGAAGCGGCTAATCACTTTAATTCCTTCTTCTTAGTTCAGAACGCACCGTAAAACCGCCTATACACGCTTTTCTTAGCGTGGTGGGATGGGAACCCGGTGCGATGCGTACGATGAAGCGGGGATACCCATAAGTACCCGCTTGCTGAGAAATAATTGCTTTTCTTGCAAAATATTTTCAAAATACCCATACACACTTTTCTTAGCGTGGTGGGGGATCAAAAAATACATTGCCGCGTTGTCCTCGAAAGAGGGCACATACCATGCACATTTTTCTTAGCGTGGTGGGAAAGGCCCAGTTTTTTCGTAGTTTTCCCCTGAATGGGGGAGACGCCGGAAGGCTGCCAAAATTTCGGGTGAACATAATGCAACATTTTGACTTATTTGAACTCGAAGGACAATCAAAATTGAACTCAACTTGAACTAAATGGACCTAAATAAACTTAAAACTCAAGTGAATTTGAATAATGCAAGAGGACTTGATGCAAAGAATTTGTACTTGAGATTGTAGTTTGGGACAACTACAAGGATCACTTGAACTCAAATCAGAAAACAACAGAGGACTTGTGGACATTAAACTTGAATAAGACATGGACAGCAGGGGACTACTTGAACTCGAATGAGTTGAACAATGGACTAGATTGAACTCAAAGATCAATTGTAAACTTGTGGACTTGATTCAATTAACTTAAGTAAATTCAAATCTAAATAAATATGAGCTCTAAATGAACTTGAATATTAGAAGAAAAGATAACTAGAAATGATTCAACTTGTATTCAAATGAAATAAATACAAGCTTGATTTAGACTTGAATATGAGCCACAATGACATTAAGTTCGAACTTGGATTAAAGTTTGAACTTGACAGAGAACTCAAACTTGAATCACATGCAAAATGATGAACTTCTAAGTTGAGTGCAAGTAGAACGAGTTTCCAATATGACATGCTTTCAATCAATGACATAAAATCTTCTTTGAAAATTTAGAGATTGTCACTTCAATTGGATGACAAATACTAATGACCAATGGTGCCAAGCTCATCATATATGTTGCAATCTATTTTGCAAGTATAATTTGACTTCCAAATAACGAAAGATTTCTAAAATTTGGCTTAATCATAAAGCTATGGTATGTGATAGTCCTCTTGCAATGGTGGACATGATAGATCCTTAAGCAACAACCAAGGTATTGTAAGAAATGTGACGATCTACCTATGAGTTACAATGCAAAATATTTAATAAACGTTGAGGAATTGTCATTTCATTGGAATGTAAACGTCATCAAGTAAACTCTTCATACAAGATTTGAGTCATCTTCCTATGTTGTGGGAGACTTACAATATTCAAAATGGCCCATTTACATGCAACAACCAAAGGATCAATGATAAATAATTTTGCGTACCACTCGCTTGCAAGCGACGAGTAATGAAAATTATGAAGAACTTATGTTGATTTGTTATCTTAATCATAAACAACAATCAATATGAATGTAGCAAATAAAGGAGAAAAGAAATATGCAAGTTTTACATGTATGAGCTCGTATACTGAATCCTTACAAGCAATAAAGCTGAAAGAGACACTTTGGAAAGAAGAATGAAGAGCATGCGATAAGTAAAAACATACTTTGGTAAGAGTGATGTGATTACAAAACACATAAACTCCTGCAGGTCACTATTTAGGACCCATTACACAATCAGTAAGGTGTAGTTTGAGAGCAATCATAAAAGAACTACAGAGAATACAAACTCTCACAAGATATTGTAGGAGGTCTTTCATGTACTTAGTATATTATTTACAAGTAAAATTCTAAGTGACTGCATCAAATGCAAATTTCTACGGGTTGTCGTATAAGACTTTCTTTTTGAATATTATAAAATACCCCTGCACATGCACAGTAGCTTGTATACACATAGGTACACTAAAAGAGGTATACAATTAAGAACCCGCATGGGCGCCGGCGAGCGTGTTATTAGCACACACGTGACGTCTAGGGATGCTGCGCGGGTTATTAAATATGAACCCGATTCTTCTAAGCAAGTAGGAGTCGACAAGGTTCAATAAATAATTACGAAATGCCCCCAAACACCCGCATGGGCCTCGGCGAGCGTGTTATTGGTACACACGTGACATCTAGGGAAGCTGCGCGGGTCAATAAGTGAATTCAAGTTCGAACCTGATCCTTCTATACGGGACAATAGAAGTCGACAGGGTTCGAACCATCAAATAAATATATGATTGTGGCGACCAGTATATTTATTTTAATACATTTATATTAGGCCTTCAAGACCTATAATCAAAAGAATTCACTAAATAAATGCATAAAGCCTACGAGAACCCGATTCTCGATCTATAGCTTGATCGAGTTGACAAGGTTTAATCCATAAAGAAAAATGACCCCGGACACCCCGATGATAGCCGTGTTGAATGCAGATATCAACCAGAGGGGTTTCCAAATACTTTCAAGTGTCTCCCAAAAGTCAATTTCAAATACTTCAAAGCTCCAACCAAAATTCCAGAAAATTCTAAAAAATCTCAAAATCCCAAAAATATTTAAAATGAAATAAATCCATCAACCCACTTAAAGCAAAATTCATCCACTCAGCAATAGTTTTCCGGGATGGACAAATGAAATTTACTTCATCTCACAAAGAGTCAAATGCCTAGTTGAAAATATCACTATGATCCATTCTCAAACAATTTCATGCCAGTAAGGATGTGGTACATGTCCTATAACCGGTAGTTTTGCCACCAAATGGCACTGCAGGTAAACGGTTATGACCCGGGGCCCTCTGAACCGAGTGGTTTTGCCGCCAAATGACACCACGAAATATCGGTTATGACCGGCGCCATTACGTTCTTTATTGGCATCAAATCCTTGAGATATGAATAAATATGATATGATTAATAGAGCACAAAGCCCTCTGTTAGCTAAGGTGGATTCAAATTTGTTCCCTTAGGCAAATATACATCCCAGGTCTACAAGGTTCTCTTGGATGAAGCAACACATGGCTGCCGACAAGGATCCTTCTATCAGGTTGGGTCGACTACCTCCTCTGACTAAGTAGACCAGGGACCATGATGGCCCGGGACGACGGAACCATGGGATCTTGATCGGGTCTATCATCCATTCCCCCACCATCCGCTTTAAGTGCAAGATGGTGCAATCTTCAATTTTAAATATCGAATTTCCCAATTTCCCAAACTTGCAACAATTTCCAAATCTCAATACCCATGCTACTACTATATGCCAGATAACACGTATCATCTACATATCTGATTGACAACTAGCCTTAATCGAAAGTTCTCTCTCATGATCGGTAGGGGTAATTAACTATAGGGGCTTGCGCCTATAGGAAAATAGAACTCAGATCATAAAGTCCTTGCATAATGAGGGCGAAATCTCTGGGTAGTGTCTTATCTACAAATCCATCTGCCTTCAAAAAATTACCTCGGAACTTATTCAGTTAAAACTCCCTCGCCGAATAAAAAGAAAAGCGGGGAGGCCGGGGCCGAAATTTCGAAGCCCACAGGTATGTTGCGAGTGGTTTGAAGGGATGGATGATATTGATCCCCTCGATCATGAACCATTTGCTAGACATTTGAATGTCTTAATTATATAATTTAGATGTTAATTATCAAATTGTATATAATATCATTAATTAACTAATTATCAAATAATCATGTATACTATATTCAAAATAAATTAATTTTAATTTCTAAATGAAAGAACCACCTTAAATTTTGAATTACGTTGCCAAATAGTTTCTTAGGATTTATCAAGATTTAATATTTATCATACCAAACAGTTTTCAGGATTTAACACCCTTAGGATTTACTAAATCCCGCTAAAGTTAAATCCAATCCAATACTACCAATCAGCCCCTAAATGTGAGTTTCAAAACAAAAAATCTTAAAATAAGTAAATAAATAAATAAATAAATAAAAATAACACTTTGATGATATAGATTATTAGGGCAGTTGAAATCGGGTCACTCGACACAAGTTAACCTGTACCCAACTCGCGCAGGTTACATGGTTGAACCAACCCGACCCACAAACCTTTTTTGAGCTGTTGAGGTATTAATCCATGAGTGGACGGACGGCGAGCTCCCTCCTCTCATCATCGTTGCTTTTGATCCAACTACAAAAGCAAAACGGCGAGCTCCCTGCCGTCATTGCAATTGAATCAAAGTATGGATCTACACCATGATATTCCCTCAGATGTGTAACTTAATAAGAGGAGAATATGAGAAATAGAGGAAAAGCAAGCAAACAACTGATCAACATCAGCCTAATCAGAGAAGACTACACTACAACATAAACAGGTCTGATCCTATGGCCATTAATGGATATCATCTATTGGTAAGGTATAGCTTGTTCAATAATACAACATGAAATAAAGATTCATTAGTTTCATAAGATGGCATGGACATTGTCCCAAAATTCAACTTTTTTTTAATGCTGACTCCTTGAAATTTTTCTTGAGTGAAGATTATAAGTATAAGCTGCTTCCCTTTTGTCCATTGGATGGAAGCATTTAAGCAATTAGCATATGACAGTAGCGTATTCTGAGCGTTACATGGCCTGGCCATCGATAACCAACCAGTGGAGAGCATTCGAATAGGCATTTATTATATATATATATATATATATATATATTATATATATTGTATTGGACCGGCAAAAAGTTTAAATTTTTTTTGAGATTTGTTTTATTAATTGAGAAATTAGAACGTCCAATGGAGCATTTTATACTTAAAAAAATATTTATATGTTATCAATTAGAAGAGCCCAAAATTAGATATATATTAATTCAGAAATTAAATATTTTATATTATATAGATTTCAAATTTAAAAGGATGAGACATGAAAAGAGTCACGCTCACGTCTTATTGATTTCCACCATTATTATTTCTAATTATTGTTAGTCGGATACATCTTGGAAGTTTGATTGTTATTAGTAAGAATCTTACCTACCATTTTAAGGATAGGCTACGAAATGTTAATTTAGGGTCCGCGTTGATTTCACATATGATAATCTATAATTTCATTTGTAAATTTTTCCCTTCTTAAAAAAAAAAAAATTTGCCATAAAATATTATTTTTTACAGCAAAAATGCTTAAATTATTTTTCTTATAATTAATTTATAAAATATGATATTCATCTCAAACAAAATCTTAACCTCCTTACTTTTTTCCTATAAAATAGAACTTATATTATATTTTTAATTTGATCAAGTCCTCATGGCATTTGTTGATTGTATACCTTTGAATGAATTAAAATTGCCAAATGATTAAGAGATTCGATGAGATCAGGGTAAAATTTCATGTCCAATTTTAGCAAAATAGATGCATAAGTAGATGCAATTAATTTGATTACTATTATTTAAATATTAATTAAAGTTTTATTTGGAATAATTTTTTTATTAGTTTATAAAGCATTTTTCTAGTAAAAAATTTTAAAATTCAAAATAATTGAAAAGATAATCCAAACTAAGCTAAAATTTCATAAATACATGAAAAAGTTATCCCAAATGAATCCTAATTCTAATCATTAAGGTCAAAAAATACTATTATGACTGATTACAATTTTCTGACAATCTTATTTTACGTATATAATAATAATATGAATTTCATCAATTATAATACATTACAATCCCATTTTATACATAATAAATTAAAAGAATTCCTTTGTTATCCATCCAATAATTGTAAACAAATGACATTAGAGATATTTTGATCGATGTGCATAAGATCAATGGTGAAAGCAGAGAGGGAGGGAGCAGCTGAGTGGCTCTCATCACTTAAGGCTTCGTTTGAGATAATTTTTATAACTTTTTAAAACAATTTTTTAGTACAAAACTACTTATCCCAAAAGAAGCCTGGAAGAAAATTCTAGTAGAAGATTATTTGATTTGTCGGAGTTCGGCTGTGAGCAAGGCAAACTTTCGATGTTGTGATAAGATTGAATGAGTCATAACTTGCTTTATTCTTGAAGAAATGTCTACTTGTGCAGATGTTTTGTCTTTTGCTGCATGGAGAATTGTTTGGAAAATTTGAAGAGGATCACCATGGCTTACAAGTACAATGTTGCATCTGGAAAGAGAATATCACAGTTTATAGGATGCATATAAACTCTTTATAGTTATGCATAAAGTGAATATTTGGTAGTTATATTTTAAATGCTTAGAATATGATCCTTTGCCAAAGAAAAGTATATACCATTATCCATTTGAATATTAAGAATGGAAAGAAACATCTTAATAATACGAGAAAACTTTGTTAAAATGAAGGAAAAGTACCCTTGATATGCTGCCTCCAATGATGCCAAAGCAATTGAAAGTCGAGAACAAACATCTGCAACACTTTCTCCACCTTCAACTGATGTAAAAGGATCCTTCTCATCAAGGATCCATATCTCTGCATACTGCTAACCAATATTTATAAATTTGATATTTAATTGAAAGAGAATAAGGCAAATTATATTAGTATCATCTGCTGCAATGAATTCTTATACAGTTCCTGGATTTGCGAGGACGAACCCCACACGATGACTCATTAAACAAGTATTTAATGTCAGAGTGTGATCAAAGATAAGTTTCTCCAACCTCAGTTATCCTAAAATAATTAAACAAAAAGAAAAAGCGCATTTTAATGGATTATGTTGGAAAAACGAATATTTGGCGTCAAAAGTACTCTCAATCATATTTTCCTCCAATGGCAGTTTGTAGTTCTATGGATTGGGCTAATTTGTTATCTTTTTAAAATACCATGAAATGTGTTGCTCAGAGCTTAAACACACACATATATACATCCAAAATGTTGTGAACTATCTTGAAGTAGCAAATTTTTGAATTCCCAAATGATATTTACTGCAAACCCAAACTCAAACCATATTTATATATTTATGCATGCACGAATGACTTTTAAGTTGCAAAAGCATGCAGCTCTCAACATGCAAAAATAGGACATACGCATGATTTGTACCTCACTAGTGCCCACGTAATAGGGTGTACCTGGTGTATAAAGCTTCCACAAATACAAGGTCTGAGGTTGAGTTGAAGTATAGAGTCCTATCAATGCATTTGTAAATAGTCTATTTTGATCGTTAGAATTAGTGACTTCCATATTACGCTAGAGCCAACTTAACCATTGCTTTAGATTTGCCCTAACATTGGAGACAAAGTATATAAGAATATTGCCTTAATTGAAGGTTTGATTAAATCAAATTTTATTGGAACATTTGTATCTAACCCATCATTCTAGACTGACCATGCAATCTTGTCGCCTGAACTTGCCCCCAAGCTTGTATGAACATCCAAATATAGATCAACATGTGCCCCAAGCTTTGCCTCACTGTTTTGATAAGTATTCACACATCAAGTTGCTAGTTTTGTGATTTTTAGCTTTGTTTTTTTTACCTTGATAATGGTCCTTTAATCATTAAAAGTTTGCTGTTCAGAACATATACGAATATTCCTGGGTAGTCTCGCCTCAATTTCACTCAATCCTTAATGCTTGTGATGTACAAGACCCTATATATCTTTCAATGACACTTTATGCTTGAGAAAATTCATTATAAAGTCTCATCCCAATTTAGCCCAATCTTTTATACTTGGATGTACAAGATGTACCCATTATATATCTTTCAATAACACTTTGAGCTTTTGAAAATTCATTGTAACTCTAATTCTTACATTCATGCATAAAAAAAAATTCTTACATTCATGCATCTTCATAGCTTTGGTAAGTGGGTTGGAGAGAAGGCTAAGGAAATCGATAGTTTAGGTTTTAAACTTTGGTATTCGGGTAGGAGTCATACTAGAAATGGTGTAGGTGTCATTATAGATAAGGATAATGTTATAAAAATTAATAGGATTGGTGATAGAATTATAGCTTTAAAGATTGTTGTTGAGGATAAGATTGTTAATATTATAAGTGCTTATGCTCCTCAGGTAGGTTTGGATATAAGTTCTAAATTAAATTTTTGGAATGACTTAGAAGAATTAATACAAAATATACCTCTTGAAGAAAGAGTTTTTATTGGAGGAGATTTACAGTACCCAAAAAATAAGTTGTTATTTTCATCTTCAAAATTTAATTTTCACAAAACTCTATTAACACTATTGTCCTTAAAAATAAATTTGAGAGCAAAATAGCAGAATCTTCATATATATATCTATATATGGTTGTCCAAAAAAATAAATAATCTCCAATCAAAGATAAACATAAGATAAGCATATTTGCTCTTTCAAATATTTTTCCCACTTTTATCTTACTAATCGATGTAGAGTGAGGAATCAAAATTTTAAACATGGAGAAACATGCAAACCATAATGTGCATACCTTATCATGTGAAAGAAGCTCAAATAGTGGTCCAAAGAAACGTTCCCGAAGTTCTATCATTGCCTATTCAAATAGGATGTCTCCTCATCAGTATTATTAATAACTAACAAATTACAATTGAAACTATTGTGTAAAGCAAAGGGTACATATAAATATAAGATTTTATAAGGAAAACAAAGCAATCATATTCAAAACGGGTAAAATAAGCAATTTGATCCAGGTAGAATAAACAAATATAAACCCAATTTTAGGTTTAAAGGAGGAAGTAGTAGGTTCCCTAGAAAAAAATAACAACACATGGAAGAACTGGATGGGTCATTCATAAATTTTCAATTAAAATGTTCTTCTTCCTGTGGGTAATGGCATTGATGAAATAAGAAAGGTTTTATAGTAAAGTTTCCACTTCAAAATGAAGAGGATTGGCATATCTCTCTTGCTGTAATGCACTGTCCATATGCCACATTAAAAAAATAATTCCGGTATTGTTGAAATAAAAATCCAACAGCTCCCAAACGCACGCTGCGACAAAAAAAAACTATAATTTCAAGAAAACAAAATTCCAAAAACACCAATATACCTTACACTGGCAACTTTTAAATGAGATACCCAACACATCAGCAACTATTTTCGCTGTATGAGTAGTTCTTGAAAATGGAGAATAACATATTTGAACAGTTTCGATGGGGATATTTCTTGTCTTGAGTTCCTGCAATGAAAAAATAAAAAAAGTTGAAATCAAGTCAAATATAAAAAGCCCTCTTTAGTTTGAATATGTAGAGTAGCTGTGCAAGGGTATAGCTTGACAAAAACTAATAGTTTCCATTATTGAATAATATGAGCCATCACTGGAGCTCAACCTTCTGTGAATTCCTTTATCGATGATATTTTTTTGAGCCTAAACATGCCACTTCAAACTTTTGCAATAAATATTAGTCCGCTTCAATCATTCCATCCTACTCATACGGAGAACGCTTTTAAGTCTACTTGATTACATCAATACTCATTTTGTTTTGCTAAGCTGAAGGAGAATTCTTTAATCATATGTAGAGGAACTTCCGTGTAACTCCAAGAAAATAATCCAGATTCTCCCTACCTTGATTGATTCTTATTGGTTAAATCAAGTGCTGGGGAGTGAAAAAATAAGAAAGGAGATCATGAATTTTATATAAGTTCACCAAATTGATGATTACGCCATTACAGAAAATATTAAAATTTATTTTATTAGATTACAACCCTAATTTCTAAGACAAACATAAGATGGTGCCCCCTTTTATAAAGAAATCTAGGATAGCTAGGCTACAATAAAAATTTTAAAAATCCCTTAATAAACAACTGTAAATATGGGATACCTTTTATAGAGTATTCCATGAAAAAACCAAGAGATATCCCCCCTTCTCTCTCAACCCATGCAATGACTTTATCATGAAAATCAACTCTCGATTAAGTCCACATAGTCCATTTTCTTCATAAGACAAAAACTATGAGGGATTTAAAGTACCCCAAAACTTATGTTTTCCTTGCATTTAGAAGTCTCTCAAATTAGGTGATTTCCAAATCGTAGGTCGCACCTGCTTGTAATTCTTGCTTGTTGTCACTCACTCCATCACTTATTGCAACAAAAAATCAACCGCCAGCCTCTACCACTGCTTCCCTCCATCATTAGCTATTGATTGTGCCCCCCTTGTCTACCTTGCAATATATTGAAATGTTTCGTGAAAAATACAAAATATTTCAATACATCTAATGTGCATCTAACCAAATAACTTTTGCATTTAAGTTACTTTGCATTTCTAAAATACATGCATGTATTTAAAAATATTAACCAAAGAATCCAATTGATAAATTGTTTCAGAATATTTTGTACCATGTGTATGTAAGACAAGTCTGTTAAATTAGAACTATATGTTGTGGCCATTTGTTTACATTGCAAGCTATATGGAGTTATAAACAAAGGTAACATATATCATATGGCGTGGATGCCTAGGAAAAGAAGAGAAGAGTGTTTGTGTAATGGTCCACAGCCTTAAAAGATTGAGTTTTCCTGAGTTATTTTTACAATAAATTTTCCTTAATTTTTAGTTATTCCCAACAATGGCAATAGATATGATTATGATCCTTATTCATATGTTATTCAATGACAATAAGTATGCTTCCTCTCTAAATTACCAATCCTATCAAATTTCTAAACATGATTTTGAAACCCTTTCCTAAAACCGTACATGTACTAGAAGCAGGATTGATCAAAGCTAATGTTGTTTAGTAGAGCAGTTGATCCTCCACAAGTTATCTTAGAAAACAATACACAAAAAAAGGTGGGGACATCTGACAAGAAAATATAGGAAAGGAAAAAATAATGGAGAGGTTCAAATGGGTGGGGGAGAGAAAAGAGAGAGAGAGAGAGAGAGGGAGAGAGAAAGAGAGGATAAATAATAAAGATAATGGGCACAAGAGATAGGTAAAAAAAGAGTGCAAAAGGTAACAATACAAAATAATATTAATGAAGATTCAAGTTGGAGGAAAAGATAAACAATCTCTCAAAATTGTTAAGGAGAAGGTACTATCTATGAGTAGATGAATGACAACTTATGGTATAAAATAAAGGGTTGAATAAAACTAAGAAATAATCTACTCTTTTCTTATGAAAATGGTTAGAGCATATAAGTCACCTTCCATTATCATCTCCACCAAATGCTTTATCAATCAACAATGTTAGAGAATTGTCCCAATAGACATATCTAGTGTTGGCATAGGTATCATCTCATACAAGTAAGTTTTTGAATCATCAATTGAGTTTATGCAAAAAGTGTGATTAAATAAATAGCGAATATGGAAAAAAGATTTGAGAAAAAATCCAGATGAAATTTTATAAAAGGATTTGTATTAAGAGTGCATATTAAAGAGCAACCTAAATTTTAACCACCATGACTGTGCTGTATGATTTATATCAAGGTTTATGCTAACTAATGAAAAAATAAAATAGAAAACTTTGTACCTACATTCTCTTAGAAAAAAAAAAATTAACTAGTGACATGATACCATTAAACTATATTCTTTTTTAGGCCAACCAACTTGCATAGGTTGCAAGTCATATGAACTCATTAACACATGCAACACTTAGACTATGCTATGCAAGTTATTGTCCATTGTAGTCTAATTCTTCACATGCCAAACTAAACCTCATGATTTCACTGTATAACTTCCTAAGGGTCACTCATTTCAAGAGCCCTCCATTACAAGTAGGCATAATTGTGGAGTTCCTAAGAGAAATTCACAAATGAAACTAAAAGGCAGCTTGCTTATTATAACATAACTCTTTACTTATATAGCCCAATATCTATCCTCCCCATTTGATGTGACACTTGGTTTATTCATGCCCTTCCCTTTTAAGAAAGCTCCCCTCACCAATAGCGGATCCAAGGGGGAGCCAGCAGGCACGTGCCCCCAGTCAAAAAAAAAAAAGTTTGACCATATGAGAAAGCAATCATAGGGACTTCTTGGCATGCATGAAAACTATTGTATCGTTATGGCCATCAGTGAATAAAGCATGTTATCGTGTATATTACTACCCATCGAGGTGTGTTGGCGACAGCCTCTATCCTCAATGGTTAGTCGTATGCACGATTCAATCTGTCCATTCCAATTGACCCGTTCGCGCGGTGTTCTTTTCGGAGGTCCACAGCCCATCCACCAACCGTGAATTCTGTAAAATGACTTTCGTTAATTAACTAATTTTTTTAAATGTAGAGATGAGCAATGACCTAGTTCTTCTCTTAATCATTAATCCAATCATGTTTCAAATCATGCATTTAGAAAAATCAACTACAATTACGAAAAATTCTGGAGTAATACAGAGAAATTTAACAAATTCTTTCTAAGTATGAAGATACATATATGATGAAGAGAAATATTGAGACATTCATGTAATATATCGAGCACACTTTCATCAATCAAATGAAGAGTTAATGCGAATAATTGAATCCCACATTTTTTGTGACATAACATCTTGGACGTTGAAGGAGAATAGCAACCTTATTTTTCTCAAGTTAAGTGACCAATTTTCACTTGAAATGATACCTTATCTAACAATTTGCCAGCCAAATTTGCTTGATGTATACCCTCAGGAGCAAGTCCAAACTCTTCGAGTGTGCCATTTGCCTGCAAATGCTTGCATATTCTTTTGAATATCTTGGAAACATGAAATATGTTCAAATTAACTGCATTTATTTTGCACAAAATTTAAGAAGAAAAAAATAAATTGATTTAATATAAGCGCAGGATTCTGCAGCACATCAAATACAGAAAAAATTGTAAGATTCGACATGTTATAGTTATTTTGCATCCATTTTGCAGCAAATTAATAAAATGGTAAACCAAACCATATGATTTTCTTTATCCCTAAGAAATTGGCCCCAACCAAGATTTATGCCACGAATTGAAAAAAATAAAATCTATGATGTAACTGTTAAAAATAAAAAATAAAAAAAACTTCGCGGACAATACTCTGAACAAGTCGGAAGAAAATTTATGTATTAAAAATAAACTGTGCTCTGATCGACTTCCTTAATCGGGCAGTTTTACCAATGATTTGATATCCCATGATCACTAATCATCTCTAATCATGATTAGCCCCCAAATATGAGTTGTTTCCTCTTTTTAATCCAAGGAAGACAGAGAGAGAGAAAGAGATAGAGATTTACCATTGATGAGACAATAAGACCATTCTCGTTAGGGATGCTCTTGCCGTGCCTCAGAATCCAATAACTATTGCGAAGAAACGGCAACGTCTCTGCCATTTCTCCTCCCGGATTGGAGAACAAGAATAAGGGAAACAATAATGGGGCTGTTTGGATGCAGGATTTAGGCCGGATTTGAGGTGAGGCTGATTTGAGCTAAATCCCGCCAAGCGGCTAAAAAAGCAGAATCAAATCTCACGATCAATGGAAGCAGCAGTTGACGAAATAATGCCTCTTTTTTGGTAAATCCCGGATTTTCGAAATCCTTCGGTTTGGCGGATTTAAGGGATTTGGCTGAAGAAGCGCGCGAAAGGGAGAAAGTTACCTTCACTGCGAGCGAGCTCCCGTCGTTGCTTCCGAACAAAATGTCGTAACTTCCGATCCAGCAGGAAGGAATGTCGTGGAAGGAGCGAAGTCGAACGACAAAGGCGCCGAAGAATCGTCGAAGTAACGAAGCCGAACGACAACGACGAAATAGAGCAGGAAAAGCAAACCCTAGACGCCTCTTAGTTATTGTTGGTTAACTTAATTAATATAATTTAAAATATTAATAATTAAGTAAAACTAATTTAATAATACTTAAATAATTAATTAAAATTTTAATAGAATTATTAGTTAAATATTTCGTTAAAATAATTAATATGATCAATATATAATAAATAATAATTAAATAATTAATTAGTATTAACAAAACTTAGATGTATTTCATATGAACTTAGTATTAGAACATTAGAATTTTAATTAGTATTAAAAAAACTTTAATTAGTGGATATATTCTTAAAGATAGGATACGAAGTGAGCATATATATGAAAAGGTTAGAGTAGCTCCAATGACAGATAAGATTAGAGGGTCGCCTTAGATGGTTTGGTCATATAAAATGACGGCCTCTTTTCATGACCTAGTTAAGAGAGTACAACAACAACAACAACATCAAGCCTTTATCCCACTACGTGGGGTCGGCTACATGAATCCTTTTTCTCCATTGTGTTCTATTAAAAGTCACTAGCTACATGACCTAGTTAAGAGAGTAGATAAATTAAATTTGACTTATGTTAAGAAAGTTATAGGTATACCTAAACAAATTTGGTTAGGAAATATTAGAAACACTACATGAAAAATGTTGAAAAACAGTGGAATTGCCGGTGAAAAACTTTCGTTGGAATTTCCGATGGATTTTTCGACAGATCACCTGAAATTCCCATCGATCAATTTGCAGGACTTTCCGGTGGGAAAAATCCGCCAGTTAATATGTGGAGTATTTTTTTTTTTTCTTCGCATTAGCTATTTGAAAATTTTATTTAATCACTAGCTGAAATTTATGCTAGACAATCCGCTGGAAAAGGCCATATTTTGTCCCATTCCGTCTTCCTCCATTTGCATGCACTTCGTCCCAAAACTAAGGGTTTCGTCTGCTCTGCCCACTGTAGCCAATCCAAGCCATTTTTTTTCCTATTTCTTCAATACTTAAAAGGTAAAACTAATCCTCTTTGTTCATTTTTATTTTTTGATATTTTTAATGGTTAGATTTCTCTATATTTGTCTAGTTCATATGAAATTTGGAACTTTCAAACATCCTCATAAATGACTTTAAGCTACATAGTAGTGCGTATCTCTTGAGTTTAATGTATAATTTCTCATTCCCTAATTTAGAAAATACTTGATATGGTTTCAAATGTATTGAAGAGAGCCGAGCAAGAGCTTGGTCGATCTTGTACTCACTCATAGAAGCAATGTTTGAGCTCAATATTAGTATATGTGATAATGTTCAATATTAGTTCATTTAAAATTTATGGTAATTTGAGTTTGGTTTAAGCTTGACTTATATTCAATTCAAATTATGATTAATAACCACCTAATTTTGGCAAATAAATGAGAATATTGAGCCAATTGATGAGCTATACTATCGAGCTATTTGTTGACTAATTAAAAGAGCCTCATTGTAGCTCTTTGAAGCATTAGCAAACTAACGAACATTTTAGGCTTTGTAATATTTTGCTAAATTAATGTGTAAGCTCTTATATGGGTTTTATCTTTTCAAAAACGGTGATGAATGGACGGCTGATGTTGGCGAGGCGTCATCGCAGCTGGACAATGAACAGAGAACCGAACGAAAGAAAATTAGAAGGAACGGGCCGAAATGTGGAAATAGGGCTCTTTCCGACGGACTTACCGACAGCTATTACGCCGGGTAGATATCCAACGACCTATACGCTGGTAATAAGTCGTTATGTTTAAATACGCCGGCGGAAAATACAATGGCGGAAACACGGGTAATTTCTGATGCATTCTACAATGGTATATCAACGCACTAGCGAATTAACCGGCGTTATATACGACAAAAACTTAACAGCGTACTATATGCCAGTAATTATACCGAAAGAATTCCAACGTAATATCTGCCGGTAAAACCGTTGCTTTAAGCTACATATACAGATCCGCCGGAACCTCCGCCAGAAACAAGCTCTTTTCCTGTAGTATATATATATAGATTTTGATTTTTTTGATGCTAAATAATTTTGTTGAAAAGGCCTAACCTATTTAAGGAGGGCTTGGGATATAAAAAAATCTTTTAACCCTCTTCCTTAAGTTCTTTTAGCTTAGAACTCACTTTATTTTTGCATACTTTCACTCTTTCTTATCTATAACACTTTTTCTCCCATCTCTCTCTTTTTTTTTTAATAAAAATTATATCATTGCATCCAAATTAGTTTTTCAAAATCAAATTAAAAACTTGACCCAAATGATTAAATTTTTAGACCTTAAGACCATAAAAAAGAGAATATGATCAAAGAACTATTTGAGTAAATAAAGACCAAATATAAAAATTGAACTAATAAATATAAAATACCCTAAACTATCTACAAATAATAAAAATCATATCACGCCTCATTTAAAGTCACATCACACCATTTAAAGAAGGTAGAAATATGGATATGAGGAATGTGAGCAATCTTGTGCCGATGGAACTTTTATTTGGTTCGGTTGACCGGATGCAAGAAACATCCCGTCGTAGGCAAAATACCGCCTATACCGAGGTGTACCGAGTTTTTTCAAAAAACTCGGTATTCCAAGGAGGAAGGCAGAGACTGTAAAGATTTGAGATATAACAATTGCAGCTCAGAAAGAGATGACCAAACTTTCAGAAACCACTGCTCCACCTCATTTGGAAATGAAACCAGCTCATCATTTAATGAAATACACAGCATTTTTAAGAAAGCGATGCTTCTCAATGGCTCCATTAGCATCACTGATGGATCACTTATGTAAAGAGTGCTGAGCATGAGATGGAAATTATTAGTGGTCTCCACTTCTCCATATCTTCCGAGAGAGATCAGATTGGGGCAATCTCTAATTGTCAAGTTTCTTAGTGCTACAAGTCAGAGGAAGAGATGTAATGTTAAGACAGTAAGAGATGAATGGGGTTTGAATTGCTACAAAAATTCGAAGTCGTCCACCCAATTTTATATATCTTCAAGCTCTTGAGCTTAGAAGGCAAAGAGGGCAACTCCTTCAACTTCTGGAAGTCAAATAGCAACAGTTCAATTAAGCAAGGAAACAAACATCCATCTTCAGCAGCTACTCTTATCTCAAACCAATCCTCTAATGCTTCTAATCCTCTAATGTGTAACACCTCTAGCAATGGAAAGGCACGGTATTTATCATTCCCATTAAATTTACTTTCGAGCCATTTTACTCTCGGCATGTTAGAAAGTGTCAGAGACTTGAGAAAGGGAAGTTGCCCAAAAGGTGGAAGAGTTTCACACTCCAAGAGCAATCTGTGAATTCTATTTTCTCTAGATTGAAGATTGGATTGACATTGTTCATCCATATTGCAGACCTTGCACCCATGTATCCATTTATGCTCAGATTCCTTAGACATTTTGGTGGCTGAATATTTTCGAGCACATTCTGATCTAAATCAATGTTCCTCAAATCAGTGTCACTCCAATGTTAGGTCAAATCTGTGAGCCTCCTCTTTTAACATAATTGGGCATTACGAGCCTCCTCCGCGTCCTTTACATTTTCAAGGCCGTTGACTCCTAATTGGCAAAGATCATTCAAATACTTCGACTCATCAATTCTATAACCCATCTCATTTCTATGATCAAACCTACCCAATTCTTGAAGAGAGTTTAGCTTCCCAATCCCACATATCGATGAAACATAATTCCTGAACAATTTCAGATAACGCAAGTTAGAAAGATTATTAACGTCACTTAGTAAAAAATCATCAACTTCAGGATGGCTTAGCGCTCATGGGTGATCATAGATTATGTATTGCAAGTGATAAAGATTACTTATAAATCTTGGCAACATAATAAACTTATGACTATAAATCTTCAAAAATCGAAGATGTATCAAATTTTCAATCTCCTCAGGTATTATTTACAAGTCTTTTGAAGGTCATATTTTTTTTTTTTTGAAGAAAGCAATAAATGCATTAAGAATAAAACAAAGAAGCTACAAGGATGATTACTCTTTCAAAACATTAACAAAAAAAGGAGGAATCTTATTACAGTTAAAATCTTCCCAAACAAAATTACTAACCTTAGCAAGATTAGCACAAAAATCCGCCAACATGTTGCAATCTCTCCTTACCCAATTAAAAATGATATGATTGAAATCCTTGAGGAATTCCAAATCTTCCGCTCCCTTGAAGTCAAGAAGCCAAGCTTTATGAATGACCTTAATCACATTTGCATTGTCTCCATCAATACAAATTCCTTTGTATTTAAACATCCAATCTTTGATAACTTCTTTTAGTGATATGATAGCTAGCAATTCCAGTTGTGAAATGTCCCAATGGATGCAAGATTTTCCAAAAGCCAATAAGAATCTTCCTTTACAGTCCCGGATCACTCCCCCAATGCCGGCAATATTTGAAGAATCAAGAGAAGCATCTATATTAATTTTTAACCATTCGGGTGAAGGGGGATACCAAGATTTCAACAGTCTAAAGGACTGATTAGCATCCCTTAATTCCGATTTTGAGTTAAAAATCAACTTAGAGAAAGATGAAGAGCTGACTGCAATTGTGGCTATATAAGTAGCACCTTGTATCACATTGTCATGAACAAGAGTGTTCCTAGCTTTCCAAGATAGATATAAGACATTATAAAATAAATTGACAATCATACCATTGTGATTTGTCATAGGTTCCATCCAAGAATAGCATTCTTCCAGGCTATTAAAATCTGGGATAAAAAAACCCCATTTGCTTAGCTGACTAATCACCTCTTTTATTTTTCTGCATTTAAAGATGACATGCTCCATATTCTCTATATCCTCCAAGCACCTTGGGCATACAACATTCTCTTGTTATCTTCTGTGTGATAAAAATTGTAAAGTAGGAATTGCATCTTTAAAAAGTCTCCAGCAAAATGTTTCCACCCGTGGATTTGCTCTTGCCTCTTTCAACCAATTCGGAAAACTGCAGTTTGAAACAGTAAGTTGATTGGATTCAGTAATTAAACCTGAGATGGTTTTTCCAGAAAACTGGTAAATCAACTCCTGTTCATCTTCTATAAGATATGATTTAATTCTAGTTTGAAGAATTAAATCCATCAAATCAGCTCCAAAAACCTTCTTTAATTCTGCTATGTTCCAATTGCCTTCATGTATAAATTTGTCTAACATAACATTATCCTCTTTTTGGGGAATAACATATGTATGCCATTTGTTAATACTCCTATCTAACAGCCATTTATCTTCAAGAATGTTAATTGATTTGCCATTAACAACATTCCATCTTAAGATAGAATTGAGAGCTTTTCCACCATCTTTGATAATCTTCCATGAAGATGAGATCCTTTTATTGCTGTTTCCAAATTCAATCTTGTTGCCATATTTGGAAGCCAACACTTTGTGAAAGAGAGAATCTTTATTGTTTATAAATCTCCAAGCTAGTCTTCCTCTTAGAGCAGCCACCTTAGAGGATGAAGAACCCACGTCGTCCTTGATTAACTGGAATGCAAAGTTCTTTCCAGCTAACATAATGAATACCCTTTACTCCATTAGACTTATTCCATAGAAAGTTCCTGCAGAGTTTATCAATTTCCTTCAAGGTTAGTGATGGAACCAGCATATGTGTGCTGTAGTAATTTGGAAGAGCCAAAATTACCGATTTGATTAGGGTGATTTTTCCAGCTAAAGAAAGAAATTTACTTCCACATGTGTTAAGCCTTTTAAAAGACTTTTCAATGATGAATTGGAAGTCATTAGAAACTAGTCTCTTTAAAGACATCTTTATTCCAAGATAAGTGAATTGCTTCACCTCCTTAAATCCCATAATGCGTTGGATGGATTTCCTTCTTCTTCTATCCACTATCTTCCCAAAAAGAATAGTAGATTTTTCCTTGTTAATGCATTGCCCAGTCCACCCGCTGAATTTATCCAGAATTCCTTTAGTCTCCTTTGCCACTTTTCTATTAGCTTTCGAGAAGATCAGCACATCATTAGCATACAATAAAGGAGAAATTTGAGGACCTTTTGGACAGATTGTAATGCCAATAGAAGAAAAAGCAAGTGCATTGGAGAGGAGTTGAGAACAAAGAATGAAAAGAATTGGAGAGAGTGAACAACCTTGCCAGAAGCCACTCCTAGCTTCAATCCATTCAGAAAGTGAACCATTAATAATCAAGGAGAATCTTGGTTCAATCACACAATCCAAAATGAGTTTAGAGATCATAGGAGGGAAATCAAAATATTTTAAAACAGCTTGAAGAGTTATCCAACTCATTGAATCATAAGTTTGCTCCATATCAACTTGATAGGAAACAAGACCTTTAGAGGAGTTAGAATACCTGAATTTGTGGAAGACTTCTTGAGCAACTAGCACATGATCCGAAATAGATCTACCCTTGATAAACGATGCCTGATCCTCAGAGACAAGTTTAGGAACAACTAGAATGAGCCTGTTCAGGATCAACTTAGCGGCAACTTTGTAAACTGAGTTGCATAGGCTAATAGGCCTGAAGTTGGTAGGCAGCACCGGGTTTGACACTTTAGGAATGAGAACAACTAAAGTGTCTTTCCAATTTTTGTCCATCTCTCCAAGAAAAGGAAGGAGTTAATAGCATTCACAAAGTCTGTCTTTATAATACTCCAATAAGATGAATGAATAGGTAATACCGTCACTTCTTGGAGCCACATTAGTACCCAATTGATTTAGAACAACTTCAATTTCTGCTACAGTAAATCCCCTTGAAAGCCAAGTTTTATCTTCAACACTCAAAATAGCATTTGGTTGTGACCATCCTTCCAAAGAAGAATTCCTCTATCTCCATTTATTCCTGAAAAAACTGATTAGAACCTCCTCAATTTGATTTGGTTCTTCAATGACCACTCCATCATCATCTTTTATTTTCACAATTTTATTCAATCTCCTCTTTGCACTAGAAAATGCATGATAAAACTTTGAGTTAGTATCTCCCTCCTTCATCCATTTTGTTTTTGCTCTTTGCTTCCACCAAGAGTCTAATCTAGCCATGGTTGAGTTGAGCTCACATATTTTAGATTTTAAGGACCGGTATTCTTCCTTACTAAGCCAACCATTGTTAGACTCTTTATTTTGAAGATGCATAATTTGTTCCATCATATTCTCTTTAAGAAGATTCAAGTTTTTTAGCTTTGCTTTGCTCCAAAAGAAGAGAGCCTTCAACACTCTTTTGCATTTAGAGTTCAAAATGTGAGCATGAGAACCCGAAAAGGATTTATTCCATTCATTTTTTTCCACAGAAAAAGCAGCTGGGTAGTGGTGGGAAAAATTTGTGTCTCACACGCAGATTTTGATTTCTCCTATTTTGTAATCGAATACTGCATTGAAAATAAAGTACGGTCTCGAGAAGCCGACACAATATTCTAAAATGGATTCAATATCAAAATAGGGTTTTGAAAATTGATTATTTCTATAATCAAACATAATTCAAAGAATAACATATCATCTCAAAAGATGAACATGAAATTCTATAGAATATGTTTAAAGATAGAAATACGTTTTTTTTAAAAAAAGTTTATTCATTCTTTTATTTAGATATGACATGAAAAATATTATATCATCTTAAAAGACGAATATAACATTCTTCAAGATATCCAAAAGCGAGAATGAGTTTTTTAAAATTCATTATTTCTAAAGTTGAATATAACAAATATAATATTATATTATCTAAAAAGATAATAATAACATTCTACAAGTCTATTCAAAATTAAAAATAAGGTTTTAAAAATATCTACGTTCCCAAAGATTCTTCCCTTATTTTATATAAATAAAACAAGTTTATTTTAGTCTGGGGTTCTCAAATCCCTATAGAGGCAAGCCCCTATAGTTAATTACATCCTAAGAGGAATACTCCTAAGAAAACTCTCGATTAAAGCAGTGATTTCATACCCTTT
>NW_021318595.1:4737603-4759238 GCF_001605985.2 Dendrobium catenatum
TTCCAGAACCCGACGGCCCGAGAAAGTTGAGAAGAATGAAAAAGAGAGATGAGGAATGATGAAGATTTTAGGAATAGTATATCCCATTTTCAAAAATCAATTGCGTCATTCTGAGATTATGATCCGGTTGTTGTCATGGTGCCCGGCCCTTTACTTTCTGCCAAATTCTGGGTGTAATATGGACTTGGGACATTATATTTTGGATTATTTAAAATTGATTGTTTATATTTGTTGTGCAGACATTTTTTTAGGATCTTGCATGTCGTGTTTTGTTTTACCTGGAATTCGAATCGGAGAGATTTTTTTTCTAAGGGTACTCTTAAATTCTTTTACTTGTAATTTAAAAATAAAAATTTTTAGGCTTCACATAGTTAACTCTAACGTTCTAAGAAGTAAGCCGGACGCCGAGAGTCAGCTTAATGCATATTATTACTTTCTCTCCTTGTAGGCACACTCCCCAGTGCGGGTTCTGGCAGACCATTTGACCTATGAGGGTGTAGTCTGTCAAGGGGAAATTGTGCAATCTCTAAGAAAAATCTATTTTCTAAGCTAAATTTTTAATACTGCTTCATTATCATTTTTGCATTCGAAGTCAATTAGCATGCATTGCATTTAGATATTAAATTTAAAAAGAGTCTAAATTTAATGATTCTAGATATTTTTCACCCTTATATAAGTCAAGGGGCCAATTAGCGACTATCTTAGATGTCGGCCCCACAATTCCTTAAAACTTAAGCAACGTCCTACCCATCTTTCATAAAGAGACTGAAACACATGATTTTAAAGCGCCTAGGTGGTAGCTGGCTCCCCAATCAGGCTGGGGTAAGTCCAGAATTTGCATTTCATTATTAGGTCGGTCACTACTTTATAGTTACCCAATTAGATTAGTTCTGAGGCAGATTCTTTTTAGATCTTAAGTCCTCTCACTCCGGGAATATAATCCCAAATTTCTAATAAATGTCAACTTAAACATAATTTATTCTCTTAAAAATTAAAAGCCCAACATAGGTAGACTGAGGTTGCCTCTGAGCCTCTCAGATCTGGCCCTCTACTCTTCTTCCTGTTGACCCGCCTAATAAATGTTCAAACATTGTGCTTTCTCCTTGAAGAAATCCTACTTTCTTTTCTCTTGTCTTTTACTTTGTACTCAAAAGGGTATTGTCTGAAAATGACTCGTCTTCCATTCCCAATATTGGGGAAGAACCGCCTGATACCTCCACCTCTTTAGGCAAAAAATCCATACCTGTCAAAGGTAAATCCCCTACCAAGTCCAAGCCTCCAAAAGGAAAATCGGCCAAGAAGGCCAAACCCACAAAATCCTAATGTCCATCCCAAAATTTGCAAGTTGGAACGTCCGGGGCTTCAATCACCCGGACAAGGTCCGTTTCTGTAAGTCGCTCATACGTGAACATGATCTCAAGTTACTCTGTGTTCTTGAAGCTAGAATCTCTCTGGCTTCTATGGATGATAATTGGTTTTTAAATTCTCATTTGTTGTTTGAGAATGAAGAAAGTCATAATAATTTCAAGGATTCCAATCCAGGCAGGATCTGGCTCAAATGGGATTCCTCTGTCATCAATTTTAGGCCCATCCTTACTTCACCTCAACTTATCTATGGGGTTCTCTCTGCGGGATCTTTTCCCCCCAATTTACTTTCTGTTGTCTATGCTTGCAATAGTATGGATGAGAGAAGAAGCTTGTGGAATCAATTAATTGATGTTACACCACCTCTTGATCAGCCATGGGTTATTATGGGTGATTTTAACTGTTGCCGATTTGATACTGAAAAAGCGGGTGGTACTTTCCTCTCGGAAAGCCGTTTGGGAGAATTAAACAATGTTGTTTTTAAATGTGGTGTGCAATACTTATCTTCCACTGGTCTTTTTTATACGTGGTGTAATCAAAGGGTGGATCACCCGATCCACATCAAACTGGATAGAGTTTTGGTTAACTCTGCTTTACTTGACCACTTGCCTTTAGCTTACTACAAAGTGGATGCTCCTCAAGGCTCAGATCACTCCCCTCTTATCTTTAATCCCTCTCATGACAAACCTATATCTTCTAGGTTCAAATTTAAAAACTATTGGACGGATATGGAGGGTTTCTGGGATGATGTTTATACAGCTTTTTCGGTCCAGTCGGCTAGAAGGCCCATTGCTTCTTTTTCTCATAGCTTGCATGGCCTTAAAAGGCTTCTTAAAAATAGGAACTGGGCTTCCTCTAATTTCCTGTCTACCTCAATTTTGGAACTCAAAGCCAAGCATAACTCTTGTTTACAGGAGCTTCAACATCATCCTTTGGACAATGATCTGAATAATAGCTTAAAAAGTATCAATGGTAACCTGGCTTCTTTGCAAGCTCATTGGTCCTCTTGGTTAAATCAAAGAGCCAAAACTTCTTGGCTTTCTCAAGGTGAAGATGATTTAAGCTTTCTTTTTGCCAAGATTAGGCATAGAAGCAATAGAAGTTGTATCAGAGAAATAACCACTGATGAAGGGCATTTTACCTCTCACGCTGAGGTTTCTAGGGCTATTGTAAATCATTTTAAAAATCTCTACAACCCTACCTTTAAACCTGCAATCTCTCACTCCATCCCTGCTGGTCAGACTGTCCCCATCCATCTCTATGACATGTTGATTGCATCGGTTACTTTTGATGAGGTCAAGAAGGCAGTTTTTGAGGGAAGTGTATCGTCTACACCGGGCCCTGATGGATTCTCGTTTGGTTTTTATAGGAAAGCTTGGCATTTGATTGGTTTTCAAGTTTTCAAAGCTGTGAATTATTTCTTCACCTCTGGTTCATTCCCTAAGGGAATGAAAGCAACGGCTATTACTTTAATTCCCAAAAACTCGCATGCTGCTCACATAAATGACTATCGACCTATATCTCTTTGTAATGTGTTTTATAAAATTATTGCAAAGATCCTTGCTAATAGATTGAAGATGGTATTACCTCTGATCATCCATGAAAGCCAATCTGGCTTTATTGCTAAGCGGTGTTCCACTGATTACATTATTCTTGCTTCTAAAATTTTAAGAGATTTCAAGGGTTCTAGAAAAAAAGTTTGTGCTAAGCTTGACATTAAAAAGGCATTCGATTGTGTCTCTAGAGAATTCTTGATTGACAGATTGGTTCAAAAGGGGTTTCCGGATAGATTTGTATCTTGGATTAAAGGCTGTATTTGGGAGGTTCATTTTTCTGTTTGCTTAAACGGGAACCTGGAGGAGTTTTTTAACTCATCTGCTGGGTTACGTCAGGGATGCCCTCTATCCCCCCTTTTATTCTGCATTGTAATGGACGGTCTTTCTCAAACTCTCAACCCTCCTTACATCAACTCTGGTTTTAAGGGGATTCAATGCAGTAATTTTCATGTGAATCATCTCATGTATGCTGATGATCTTCTTGTCTTTGGAACTGCCACCACTGAAAATGCTGAGGCTCTCTCAAACTGCCTGCTTATTTTTGGGTCTTGCTCCGGCCTTTTCATCAATACCTCCAAGAGTTCTATCCTCTTCTTTAAATCTGTTTCTGAGGTGTTTCAGATCTGCGAAATTTTGGGGATTCATCAAGTTATTGAATCTTTCATCTACCTGGGCCTTCCTATTTCTCCTAAACGCCTCAAAATTTCTCACTTCCAACCACTCCTGAGCAGGCTTTCTGCTCTACTTGATGGTTAAAAAATTAAGTTTCTTTCTTTTGCAGGCAGGGTGCAGTTTCTCAAGTATCTTTCCAAATATACACTTTCACTCTTTCATATACTTTGTTCTTCAACACAAATACTTTCACATTCATCCCTACCTTGATCTTACAATCCAATCTTTCTCTCAACCTTTCCTACTTTTCAACTTTCAAAGTACACACCTTTCACCTTTCAAATATCACATTATCACCTTTCAAAGTACACCCAAATCTTAATCTTTCAAAAATCTACAAACTATTACACAAACATCTTATTTCTCTTTCCATACCAAAACATTTTTTTTTTTCACAATCCACTTTTCTACTACAAATTACTTTTCTACACGTACACTTCACCTCTTAACATATATACACTATTTACTTTTTAACACACACATTCCAATTACTCATCACATATACACATTTTACTCAATCTTACACATAAACATTTTTTTTTTTAGAGTAGACATATAAATCACTTTTTAAAAAAAAAACATTTCACTTTCCAAGAGATACATATACCTTGTCTTTCTCACATACAATTTTATCATTCCAAAATAAACACAATTTTCACCTTTCGGAAACCACAAACTTCAGTTTTTATTTCTCACACATATCACCTTTTTAAAACAAAATATTTTTATTTTTTTCATAATATATACTATTCATCTTTCAAAAAATACTTCATTTTGTTTTTCAAAGCACAAGCAAACTCCACATCATCATTTCCCACTTTTTACTCATCTTAAATTCCATTTTTCAAGACACATTTTTTTTTTAAACAATTTTGAATTTCTTGAAAGGAGGATAAGATTCTGACAGGATTTTTAATTTTAATTAAAGTAAACAAAAAGGAAATCTCTAGCATTATCCCATCTTCCAAGAAGAGAAAATCTCATCAAACAACCTTTTGAATATAAGAGAAAGGGGAAGAACCGCCTGATACCTCCACCTCCTTAGGCAAAAAATCCATACCTGTCAAAGGTAAATCCCCTACCAAGTCCAAGCCTCCAAAAGGAAAATCGGCCAAGAAGGCCAAACCCACAAAATCATAATGTCCATCCCAAAATTTGCTAGTTGGAATGTCCGGGGCTTCAATCACCCGGACAAGGTACGTTTCTGTAAGTCGCTCATTCGTGATCATGCTCTCAAGTTACTCTGTGTTCTTGAAGCTAGAATCTCTCTAGCTTCTATGGATGATAATTGGTTTTTAAATTCTCATTTGTTGTTTGAGAATGAAGAAAGTCATAATAATTTCAAGGATTCCAATCCAGGCAGGATCTGGCTCAAATGGGATTCCTCTGTCATCAATTTTAGGCCCATCCTTACCTCACCTCAACTTATCCATGGGGTTCTCTCTGCGGGATCCTTCCCCCCCATTTTACTTTATGTTGTCTATGCCTGCAATAGTATGGATGAGAGAAGAAGCTTGTGGAATCAATTAATTGATCTTACACCACCTCTTGATCAGCCGTGGATTATTATGGGTGATTTTAACTGTTGCCGCTTTGATACTGAAAAAGTGGGTGGTACTTGCCTCTCGGAAAGCCGTTTGGGAGAATTAAACAATGTTGTTTTTAAATGTGGTGTGCAAGACTTATCATCCACTGGTCTTTTTTATACGTGGTGTAATCAAAGGGTGGATAACCCGATCCACATCAAACTGGATAGAGTTTTGGTTAACTCTGCTTTACTTGACCACTTGCCTTTAGCTTACTACAAAGTGGATGCTCCTCAAGGCTCAGATCACTCCCCTCTTATCTTTAATCCCTCTCATGACAAACCTATATCTGCTAGGTTCAAATTTAAAAACTATTGGACGGATATGGAGGGTTTCTGGGATGATGTTTAACAGCTTTTTCGGTCTAGTCGGCTAGAAGTCCCATTGCTTCTTTTTCTCATAGCTTGCATTGCCTTAAAAGGCTTCTTAAAAATAGGAACTGGGCTTCCTCTAATTTCCTGTCTACCTCAATTTTGGAACTCAAAAACAAGCAAAACTCTTGTTTACAGGAGCTTCAACATCATCCTTTGGACAATGATCTGAATAATAGATTAAAAAGTATCAATGGTAACCTGGCTTCTTTGCAAGCTCATTGGTCCTCTTGGTTAACTCAAAGAGCCAAAACTTCTTGGCTTTCTCAAGGTGAAGATGATTTAAGCTTTCTTTTTGCCAAGATTAGGCATAGAAGCAATAAAAGTTGTATCAGAGAAATAACCACTGATGAAGGGCATTTTACATCTCATGCTGAGGTTTCTAGGGCTATTGTAAACCATTTTAAAAAGCTCTACAACCCTACCTTTAAACCTGCAATCTATCACTCCATCCCTGCTGGTCAGACTGTCCCCATCCATCTTTATGACATGTTGATTGCATCAGTTTCTTTTGATGAGGTCAAGAAGGCTGTTTTTGAGGGAAGTGTTTCATCTACACCGGGCCCTGATGGTTTCTCATTTGGTTTTTATAGTAAAGCTTGGCATTTGATCGGTTTTCAAGTTTTCAAAGCTGTGAGTTATTTCTTCACCTCTGGTTCATTCCCTAAAAGAATGAAAGCAATGGCTATTACTTTAATTCCCAAAAACTCGCATGCTACTCACATAAATGACTATCGACCTATATCTCTTTGTAATGTGTTTTATAAAATTATTGCAAAGATCCTTGCTAATAGATTGAAGAAGGTGTTACCTCTGATCATCCATGATAGCCAATCTGGTTTTATTGCTCAGCGGTGTTCCACTGATTACATTATTCTTGCTTCTGAACTTTTAAGAGATTTCAAGGGTTCTAGCAAAAAATTCTGTGCTAAGCTTGACATTAAAAAGGCATTCGATTGTGTCTCTAGAGAATTCTTGATTGACAGATTGATTCAAAAGGGGTTTTCGGATAGATTTGTATCTTGGATTAAAGGCTGTATATGGGAGATTCATTTTTCTGTTTGCTTAAACGGGAACCTGGAGGGGTTTTTTAACTCATCTGCTGGATTACGTCAGGGATGCCCTCTATCCCCCCTTTTATTCTGCATTGTAATGGACGGTCTTTCTCAAACTCTCAACCTTCCTTACATCAACTCTGGTTTTAAGGGGATTCAATGCAGTAATTTTCATGTGAATCATCTCATGTATGCTGACGATCTACTTGTCTTTGGAACTGCCACCACTGAAAATGCTCAGGCTCTCTCTAATTGCTTGCTTCTTTTTGGGTCTTGCTTCGTCCTTTTCATCAATACCTCCAAGAGTTCTATCCTTTTCTCTAAATCTGTTTCTGAGGTGTTCCAGATTTGCGAAATTTTGGGGATACATCAAGTTATTGAATCTTTCATCTACCTCGGCCTTCCTATTTCTCCTAAACGCCTCAAAATTTCTCACTTCCAACCACTCCTGAGCAGGCTTTCTGCTCTACTTGATGGTTGGAAAATTAAGTTTCTTTCTTTTGCAGGCAGGGTGCAGTTTCTCAAGTTTACTATTATCAATACTATAGCCTATTGGATTCGCGGAGCTATTATACCTAAATCTTGCTGTGGCGACATCAATAAACTATGTTCCAGATTCCTTTTCCATAGCAATATTCATGAGAAGAAACTTCACCTTATTGCTTGGTCCAAAGTCACCTTACCTAAATGTTTTGGAGGTCTTGGTATACCTTCAATTGAGGCTCTTTATCATGGCACTTTCTGTTCTCTCATCAGCAGGTTTTTCTCTTCCAACCTCTTGAGTGTTTGGTACAAATCGCTCTATTACTCCCCTTGGAAGATCCCCCCTCTTAATGCCTCTAAATTTTGGAAGAAAATTCATGATACGGCTATAAAAATTAAAGATCTGCTTTCTTTCTCTGTTGGGGCTGATTGTTCTTTCTCTATGTATTGGGATCCTTGGCTCAAAGGCTATCATTTTTCTGCTGATCCTAATACTGAAGTTTTTAAAGGTAAATTGGTGAAGGATTATATAAATGCTGGCATATGGGACTTACCCAACTCGATTTTTAACACCACGGCTGCTGCCATTCTTGATTGTAAAATTGGGGAGAAATCGGAGGTGCTTTGGCTTGGCTCGCCAAACTGGTTTTTTAGACATTTTACTGAGCATTTCTATTCTCATTTACCTAAGGTAGATTGGCATTTATCGGTTTGGCATAAGAATTTTTCTCTTAGATACGCCTGTTATACTTGGATGGCTGTCATTGGAAAGCTCAAAACAGCAGATAATTTAATGTTTAGAGGCATTGCTGTTCCTCCTACATGCTCTCTCTGCACGGTTTATCCGGAAAACCACAATCATCTCTTCTTTGATTGTGAGTTTTTCCTTTAATATTCTCACCAGACTGCTTCCTGATCTAAATATTTTCTTACTAAGGCCTACCTTAACTCAAGTTTTTGACTTCTTTGAGCATTCCATGATGCATAGTAGGCTGGAAAAAGATTTTGCTTGTCTAACTGCTAGCTGTATCATTTACTTTATCTGGAAAGAGAGAAATTTTAGGCGATTCTCAAATCAAAGCAACAATTCTGTCAAAGTTATTTGCAATATTTCTAATGCCATCCGTGTTAAAATCTCAAAATGGAAATGCAAAGATTCGCTGCTGGCAAGATTCACTGGAATTTAGTTTTGGCCTATTGGTTGCCGCCTGTGGCTCTCTGTTACTGGTTTTGGTTGTTTGAAAGTCTTTTTTTCATCTTACTATTGGTTTGGGATACCTGGGTATACAAATACATTTGGGGTTTTCTTTTCATTACCCCAGTTTTGGTTATTACAGATTTACATACTACTCTTGGTAATGTTTTTTGGGGACAGTGGCTATCCCATATTTATGGACCCTTCCTGAAGGTTTACGATGATCATTATTCTGTTTTGAGGGTCTTTGATGGTGAAAAATTACAATCCGACGATGATGAGCAAGGCCAACTGCACCGTCTCAGGCCATGGATGGTCTTCACGGCAACCTGGCTTGAATTTATTTTGCTGATTGCAGTTATCTCTGCGATGGCCGTCACGTGTATGAACATCCTTTGGTCTTCTGGCAACCTGGATATCTGCGGAGAGGGCAAATTATTGGGTCAGGTGACCGAACGCAGAGATAGGTTCGGATAATAATAAAATATTATTTTAAAATTAGCGCAACTAAAGCGCAACTAAAGCGCAACTAAAGCGCAACCAAAGCGCAACTAAAGCGCAACCAAAGCGCAACCAAAGCGCAACTAAAGCGCAAGTCAAAAAGCGCAACTAAAGCGCAACCAAAGCGCAACTAAAGCGCAACCAAAGCGCAACTAAAGCGCAAGTCAAAAAGCGCAACTAAAGCGCAAGGTGACGCGGCAAATTTTTATTGGCTGTCCGAACTTATCTTTTGGCTCCGGTCACCTGACCCAATAATTTGCCCGGGGAGAGGGTATTTCCGTCTGGATCTTCTCAGGCGAGAGAGAAAGGAAGACAGGAGAGGGGAGGCTGTTTGCGAACTGGGAGAGGCAGTTCTCTCTGTGTGCGAATGAGAGAGTCTCGAGCAGGAGAAGGATTTCTTGCGACTTTCGTTTCTTACAGCATAGGGAGGCGACGGGCTAAGAGAGGAGGAGATCGGAGACTTCGTTCGAACTAGGAGCAGATGATGGGTTTTGCGAAATCCAGAGAGTGACTGGAGAGAGGGCGACGGGGCCTTGGCTTCACGCCAACTATTGAGGGAGATGAGCGAATCTTTTGGGCTTGTGCGAACTGAGAGAGGATCCAGCGGGAGAGAGAGAGCAAACGGCTACTTGAAATGGGGCTGGGGTTATTCGTGAACTCCAGGAGAAGAGGAGAGGTTTTGTGCTCTGTGTGCGTATTAGAAGAGAAGGGGAGATCGTGGGTTGAGTGCTGTGCGAATTTTGGAACTGCCGAGAGAACTGAGTGGGGGAGCGGCATGTGCGATCTGGAGGGGAGTGAATGGGAGTTCAGGATTGAGAGAAACGTGGGAAATTGGAGTGGCTTCGTGTAGGTTGAGGGAGTTCGAGATCCTGCGAACTGCTGTCCGAGAGAGAGAGAGAGAGAGAGAGAGAGAGAGCAGGCCGTTCGGGTGAGTGGGTTTGGTTAGATCGGCCAAGCTTTTCATTCAGATCAAATGGAAACTTCTCAAATAATCTTATGATTTATACTTTCACTCTAAGGGTTGGTTAGAGTCATCTACATTAAATCGAACTCGAATTAAGTTGATTTGATTTAATTCCATATCAATTTGGGTAGTAATTTTTAGTTTAAAAGAATTGATTTGATATGAGTCGAGTTGAGTTTAGTTTGGAGTTGAATTTAGATTTGGGTTGAATTTAAAAGGGATCAAAGGGCTAATTTTAATTTGATTAAAATTAAATAGATTTGATTAGAAAGAATTTGGTGTTTGATTGGTGAATTGATTTTTAGCCCAATGATGTATCAATTTGATCGAAAACAAATTAGATTGTATTAAATTGAGTCGATTGACATCGACGAATCATAAAGCGGGCTTGATTTGAGTTTGTTTTGGAGTTGAATTGAAACTAGATTGAATTGACTTTGATTTGAATTGAATGGTAGGTTTTAGTCGACGCTACGTCAATGGGTATCCACCTAAGAGAAATTCTATGGGGGTGACGTCTACACTAGGTTACGAATACCTAGGTGCTAGAATCAATTTCGGGGAAATTGACCTCGAATAATGAGGTCAACAGGTAGGATGTCCAAACATCCTCAAATTTAATGCATTTATAAGTTGATGGTTTATGTTCAAGAAAATTAAGAACAATCGGACTATGATCCAAAGCAATCCTTGCAAGATGTCTAGCAACCAAATGATTAGAAGAATTTAAAGCCAAAGAGTTAAGAAAACACCTGTCTAATCTCTCCAGGATTCTAGCTCCTCCTTCATTGTTGTTGCACCACATGAACCTTGGTCCAATAAATCTTACCTCATGGTAATCATTATTAGTAAGGAATGCCTCCATCTCCTTTAGCCCTATAGAGAAATGAAACATCTTTCCCCCTCTTTTGTCTTCACTTGAAGTGAGGCAATTGAAATCTCCTCCTATCAACATTGGTGTTTCTTCAGTAGAATGAACTTCCAACTTGTTCCACAATTTTCTCCTTTATACAAATCTTTGTTGCCATAGATTGAAGCCACTCTCCATTTTCCTTTGTTGTAGATAGTAAGATCCCCAATAATACATTGTGAAGATATTTCCAGCATAGAAAAATCAGCCAGGGATATATTCTAGAGAACTATAATCCCACCAGATAAACAAATTTAAGGTACCATCACATAATTCCAACCATCTCCAATAGTCTTTTTGACTTCTTCCATATCAATATTAGATAACTTTGTCTCTAATAAACCCACAAAAATAACATTATGTAATTTAATAAACTCTTTAAGGAATAGAGAAGCACACCTTTTTCTAGCTCCTCTACAATTCCAAAAAGCTAAAGAATACATTAATGTATTGTTGGGGAAGAACTCCCTATTGTAGCTTTCGGATCCAGCTCCATCCTCCTGCTTCTTGAATTAGTTCTAATAGGACCAAGGTCTTTAAGTTGTTTTGATTTATTCTTTTTAACCAAGATGAAATCCTTTAATGTATCATATAAGACCTGATCTGGAATGCTAGTAGCTTCTGTAGAGGCAGTAGCAGCATTTAAATCTTTTAATACAGCATCTATTTTATCCTGGATTATTTCCCCTTCTTCCACATGATCTTCCAGAGCATTAAACATATTTTCTGTTGTGTAAATGGAGAAATTCTCTCTAGTATCTGTATTATTCTCTGGAAGGACAGCAACATTATTTTCCTTAGCTGATATATCTACGATTGCATCATTTCCATGGCAAGAAGTTTGTGGAGCCTGATTATTTTCAACTTCAATATCCTTATCTCGATAAGGATTTGATAGACATGCTGTTCGTACAGCATTCATAGGTTTTTTCAATTTCCATTGGTCTTTATTATATGCCTGATGATTGAATTTCTGATTTTTGCTGTAACCTCTCTTCTTCCCTCGGTTTACAATTAACCAAGGACCATAACCAAAATCTTCATTACTGATGCCATTTGAATCTTTCAAAGGTTCTGCATTCTTCAGTATTGGATTTTCTGTGGTATACTTCTTCTCTTGACTAATGGGAAATTCATCTGAATTTCTGTAGAGTTCTTTACTATGGCCAATAAGACCACAATTGAAACAAAAATAAGGAACCCTTTCATATTCTATCTTTTGGTAGAATCTTCCATAACAGCCTTCCACCCATACTCCTATTGGAAGCTTAGCATCCAAATTAATTCGAACACAAACCCTTCCAAATTCTCTTCATCCCCATTGGAACATGTTTCCATCTAGTATATATGGTTTTCCAACCATTGAAGGAATTCTACATATATTTAATTTGTCCCAGCAATGAAGTGGAAGGTTTGGAAGACGAATCCAAATTGGTGCTGTCATCCCCTTCAGTGAATTAGGAGAGAAATTATGTGTCCACTTGTCCATCCCAATTATTTTTCCATTTACAAATATGGCCCATTCGACATTACAGCTTCCATTTGATCAGCTTCAGGAAAAGAACATAAAATCCACCCCATGCCTAGCATAGTAAGGTGGAATTTCCCATATGGAGCCCATTGCCTTCTAAGCTAAGAACTGATAATCCACATAGGAGGTTCACCACCAAATACTTTAACAACTAATGAGTTGATAAGTTTGCTAGCATTTTCTTTCTCATTTAAATAATGCAGTTTGACAGTCTTATTGTCTTCAGATAAAAAATTGCCCAATTCCAAGTCAGAAACTTTGATATTTTCTCTCCTTCTCCAAGCATTTTTTTGTTCTTCCACATTAGCATGAACTGGATTAACAGCATCATCTTCGTAGTTTCCTCTTTTAGAATTTTCAACATTTCTGACCTTCAGCAGATCAGAATACTAAATCTTCGGTTGTTCTATAGAATTCAGGGGGATATCCATAAAACCAGTCTTCTCCTTCAGATTCATTGTTGCATTTTCTTTAACAGAATTAGGAAAATTCTCAGAGATTACAGACGTAAAGTCTACATTTAAGCCTTCAGAAATTTTCAATTATGATGTAATTTTCTCAATTGGTGGCAAGGATGAAGGTGACGCTTCAAAACCACCCTCTAGATCCAATGCCGTCTTTTTAAATATAACTTTTTCAATCCTTTCCTCAGACATTATTTCCTTCCCTTTACCAAAAATATATGGAACTTTTCTTCCCACAAAACCTCCTTCATTGATAATAATGCCTTTAGAAGCTCTATGTTTTGAAACTTGATTGAAGCCATGCTTGTCATCTCTGAACGCAGGAGGCGAAAGGAGAAGATGAGAAGGAGCTGTTGAAGGCTTGGTAGTGTTACGTCAATCCTCTAGCTTTTCGCTGGCCATCAGGTGCCGGCGAACATCCACCGCCATAGAGTTTCCACAATTCCCGTGAAGGAATAATTTGAATTTCCGAACAGAATTTCGATCAGTTTCTCAGAGTTTCTCTCTCTATCTCAAGTGGAGTATGGAGAATCGATAGATTGTCTATATATAACCCTCTTTTTGAAGGTCATATGTATAACAAGTGTAGGCTTCTCGATGCTTTGAATATTTCAATAAGTGTATTGTAAAGATCCTGATTAGAAGCGTCATAGAACAAGAAAAGAGAGAGTAAATATTTAAAATTCAGAATCTTTCTTAAGATGATTGAATTTATAGTTTGAAAAGGCAAGTGTCGAAGAGTCTTAGGAATTATAGAAGGCAACTTTGTACCATCCTCAATCTTAAACATTCATTTATGAAAAGTGATTGTGCCAATTCAAGTATTAAATCATGCATCTTGTTACTATCGTCTAACATCTTCAAACTTGTCAAAGAAATTTTTTTATCCAAAACATCAAAATACCTTCCTCCAATATCCTCCATAGTCCATTCTTCATGGTGAGGTTGCTGAATGAAACCCAATGCAATCCACATTTTGATTAAATCATCTTTATGAAACCTATAATCTTGTTGAAACATAGAATAAAATGTGAAACAATTTTGTAGATGTTTTGGGAGGAACATATAACTCAATCTTAAAATGAGAAAGATGTCATCCTAGTTATATATAGACTGAGTATTACATGAAACAAGAAACGATGGAGACACGTCAACATTTATTAAATAAATACAATAAAAGAAGTGCTGACGTGTAGGTGTTCTAACAGTTCCCCTCAAATTAATCATTAGAGGAACAAATGTTTAATTTGGTTCTAAGATTGTTGAATTGATTTGTTGGCAGAGTTTTGGTAAGTATGTCTGCTATCTGATTGATTGTGCTGATGTGAGAGTTGTTGATTGCTCCAGCCTTGATGTGTCCGCTAATGAAATGGTAGTCTATTTGTATGTGTTTTGTCCGCACTTGGAAGACGGGATTGTTGGCGAGCGCTATAGCAGAGGTGTTGTCGTAGTAGATTGTGGTCGAAGCATTTTGATGAATGTGAAGTTCTGTGAGAAGATGATAAAGCTAGAGGGCGTCAGATGTGGCGGGCGAGATGGATCAGTATTATGCTTCGGTAGAAGATTTGGCTATGGTAGCTTGCTTTTGACGGTCCAGGAGATGAGGTTGTTGCCGAGAAAGGTGCAGAAGCTAAATGTAGATTTCCTGTCAACTGTGTCTGCTGCCCAGTCAGCATATGCATATGTTCGTAATTGTAGATCACCAATAGAGATGAGAGTTTCAAAGCTAATCGTTCCTTGAATGTAATGTATCAGTCGTTTGAGGTGTTTGAAGTCGGTGTTGCTTGGTTGGTTCATATGTTGGCTGACATAATTTGTTGCGAAGGTGATGTCTGGTCTTGTAATGGATAGGTATTGTATAGATCCTGCAAGTTGTCTATAAAGCTGTGGATTGGAGAAAGGGGTGTTGTTGGACTTACCTTTGGAGAGTTGTGGTGACATGGGTGTGGGGGCTGGTTTACACTTTGAGAATCCAGCTATTTGAAGAAGTGTTTGCACGTAATGTTTTTGAGAGTGGAAGTAGCCGGCTGAGTTTTGGTGACTTGTATGCCTAGGAATAGAGAGATGTTACCTAGTTGTTTGAGGCTGAATTTGGAATTCAATTGCTGAAGTAGCGAATTGATTTTGTGTTGGTTGGATCCTGTAATGATAATATCATCTACGTATATTAGTACAAGTATCTGAATGCTTTCGTGATTGTAAAGAAGTAATGATGGATCGGCTTTGCTGAATTTGAAATCGAGAAGCTGTAAAAAATCAGTGAGTTTGTGAAACCATTGTCATGGAGATTATTTTAGTCCGTAGATAGACTTGTGTAGTTTGAAGACGTGATCAGGATGTTGAGAGTTGACGAATCCATGAGGTTGTTTCATGTACACTTCTTTTTGAAGATCTCCATGAAGGAAGGCGTTGGAGACATCTAGCTGGAGGATGGGCCATTGGCAGTGAAGGGCAAGCGTAATGAGGGTTCGGGTGCGAATCTTGGGCATTTTGGTGACGGGGCTGAATGTATCGATGTAGTTGATGTCGAATTCTTACAAGCATCCTTAGGCAACTAAGAGAGGTTTATATCTCGATAGTTGGCCTTTGGGGTGATGCTTGATTTTGAAAGTCCATTTACATCCGAGAATGGGTTTATTCGGGGGTGGTGGAATTAGGGACCAGGTGGCTTATTTTTGAAGGGCAATAAATTTAGATGACATGGCGTTGCGCCTGTGTTGATGTTTGGTGGCTAGAGAGTACAATGTAGGGGTGATTTAGGAAGAGGAGGTGACAGACTTGTCAAAGATTTATTTTGGGCGAGAGATACCAAACTTGAGTCTAGTTTGCATGTGGTGTCTTGTGATGGGAGGTGGTTGAGTTGGTAAGGATTGTGTGGAGCTATTGGGAATGGAAGGTAAAGAAATAAGGGAGGATGAGTTGGTGTGAGTTAGATTGGGAGGTATGTCTGAGAGGTGTTGCGGGGCAAGAGGAGTAGTGTGCTGTATGGTGGGTAGGTGGGATGTAGGGATGAGAAGAAGAGGAGAGAGGTGTGAGTCGGACGAGTTGGCGATGTGGGTTGGTGGTGGGCATGAAAGGGGAAGATGTGTTCATGAAAAATGACGTGACGAGATATGTGAATCTGGTTGTTATTAATGTTGAAGTAGCAATAGCCTTTGTGTAGATTAGAGTATCCTAGGAATATACATTCGTGAGAGTGAGGTGAGAGTTTAGTAAAGGTTTGAGGTTGAAGCCACGGGAAGCAGAGACAGTCAAAGGTACGAAGATGGTCGTAAGTGGGTGAGCGATTATATAATTTTTGGAATGGGGTTTGAAGCGAGATGGCTTTAGATGGTAGACAATTTATGAGATAATGTGTTGTTAAGAGAGCCTCAGCCAGAACTGCTAAGAAGGCTAGCAGCGTGAAGGAGTGTTCTGGTGAGTTCGAGCAAGTGGCGATGTTTGCGTTCGGCTAGCCCATTTTGTTTAGGAGTATAAGGGCAACTTATTTGATTGGTGATGTCGTGGTCCGTGAGATATTTGTGAAAAAGGTTGCTTGTGAATTCTCCTCTGTTAGAGCTGAAGGTTTGAATATTGCAATTGAATTTATTATTGATGAATTTATGAAATTGTTAAAATTTTGAAAAGGTTTCTTACTTAGAACTCATAAAGTAAATCGAAGAAAAACGTGAAAAATCGTCAATAAAAAATGACGTAGTATTTGTATCCATTTAGAGACATTCGTGGTGCAAGGCCCCAAACATCGGAGTGAATGAGCTGAAAGGGTTTGTTACAAGAAGAAACTCTTTTGGTAAAAAGGAGCTTGTGGCTTTTGGCCACATTACAGGAGATATAGGTATGATGGGTAGAGGATAAGTTGCTTAGATTTGGGATGTGTGAGATGAGGGAATGAAGTAGACATCGGTGGGGGTTTCCAAGACGAGCGTGCCATAAGGAGTAAGTAGTAGTGGAAGCGGTAAGAGCGATAAGAACGGTGACGTTCTTGGTGGAATGAATCTAAATATGGTATAGACCGTCACGATTACAACCATGTAGAAGCGGCTGATTGTCCTATAGATCCTTGATAACAAAACCATTAGTGTCAAAAGATATAGAGACATTGTTATCAGCTATTAGTTTAGAAATTGAAAGTAGATTATGAGATAGCGAGGGAATGTGTAATAGATTGCGAAGATAAATCTTACAAGCCATGTCCGATAGCAGTAGAAGGCCTTGACCGGTGTTTTGAATGGGCAATGTGCTGCCATTTGCTATGGAAATGGAGTCCATCCCATGTTATGGTGCAGATTGGTTGAGATTGGAAGCGTCGAAAGTCAGATGAGAGGTAGTGCCAGAGTCCAAGATACATCGGTGGTGGGAGAGATCTGCTGATGGGTATGAAAAGCCTTCAAATTCGATAAAAAAGAGGAGGGAGTGTCCTGTAGATTGCACATGTGCCAACAATTTAAGACAATGTGGCCGATTTTGCCGCAGATTTGGCATGTAGGTCTAGAATTAGCGAAGTGATTTCCTGAAGGCAGATTTTGTTGGGGAGGTGATAGACGAGAGTTGGAGCCTAGTCTATGAGATTTGGTAAATCTTCCTCTAGAAGATTTGTTGCGGGTTGAGAGAAGAGCTGTATTGTCCAGATGGGATTGAAGTTCTTTAGTTTATTCATGTTGCAGGTTTATTTCTTCACTGCATAACAAAGAGTAAAGAATATCAAGACTTATGGGATTCAAAGAGGTGCGTATGGAGGTCTTGAACGGATTGTAGGTGGCGGGGAGTCCGTTCAAGATGTATAAGATGATATCCTCGGTGTCGATTATGGAGCCGACGACGGCTATGTTGTCTGTGAGATTCTTGATTTGAGCGAGGTACTATTACATCGAATGATCTTTCATTTAGATTTTATGGAGCTCGTTCTTGAGCTAGATTACCCGAGATCGGTTGGTGGGTTGTAGGCGCCGTTCGAGTGTGAGCTAGACCTCATGGTTGGTGGCAATCATGAGAACATAGGGAAGCACAATGGGGGAAATCATGGATAGCAGCGCTGATATGAGATTTATATCGACCAGCTTCCAAAAGTTTTGATTTGCAGAAGAGTTTGCCGAGGGACACATTATGGCTCCTGTGAGATGATCAACCGACGAACATGTTTGCTGAAAAAATGTTGAAATATTTGAAGGCACCAGATGGTATAATTTTTGTTGGTAAGAATAGTGGGAACAAGATTCTTCAAGTTGGAGATGAGAAATTTGAACGGTGCATGAATGATGAACTCGGTGAAGTTGTCGGTGAGGTTTGAGTTCCTTTGTCTGGATGAAGCTTCAGCAGATTGCGATGTTGCGGATCCCATATCTTCCATAGTATAAAGAGGAAGAAGTGGTTGAGCCATGTGGCTCTGATACCATGAAAGATCTCTTGCCTAAGATGCAGACTTGAGAATCTTGAAACAGAGAGATGAAGCAGGAAAGAGACAGAATGTGGCAGAAGAGAAATAAATAAATATAGAATTCATTTTCATATCTTAAACCGAAAAGTACAAAGCTATATATTGAGTGAGCATTACAATAAACAAGAAATGATGGAAACAAGTTAGCATTTATTAAATAAACACAATAAAAGGAGTACTGACATGTAGGAGTTCTAACAATCCTGACTCAATTTTGGACTTACAAAATCGCTGCTTAAAACTTTCGTCCAATGTCTTTCATCCAAGCTAGAATTAAAAAAACCACCAATGGCCTTTGCTGCCAATGGAGATCCTAAAATCTTTTTAACTATCTCTCCAGCAACGGATCTTAATTTTTTATAATCATTAGAATTCTCAACATCAACAAATGCATGAGAGTTGAGGTGCTGTAAACACAAATCTTTCTCCAAGCCCTGTAATCTAAATATTTCTGTCTTCTTTTTAATGACCCTTGCAATCATCATTGCAACTGAGTCAATTCGAGTTGTTACCACAATTCTACTACCAATTTTCCCATGAGCCAGAGGAGCGAGCACCTTCTCCCATTTGCTGATATCCCGGTTCTCCTCCTCCTCCTCCCAAATGTCATCCAGAATAAGTAAGAACTTTTTGAAAATCATACTAAACTCATTATTTAAACCTAAAATCAAGTCAATCAAAAATATTTAAATAAAATCAAATTCAATTTAGTAGTTTGATTAAATTAACTATAAAACAATATGAATCTAAATCAAACATAAACATTAAAAATGAATCAAATTAAAATATTAGTCAATTTACATTTCATTAAATCATTCAATTAAAACTCATTATTGAACAAATTTAAACATAGAATTCATAAAACTTAAATAATACACATTCAAATTAAATAAAAATTAAATAAGCAACCCAAAATAATTAGAGATAAATCATAACCAAAATAAAACTACATAAAACAAAATTAAATCAAGACCATAGTCTACATTATTAAATCAAATTTAAACATAAAAAAATACAGTCATTCTAAATCATATAGGTTTATGTGACCTATATTTGATTTTAAGTTCCCCATTAATCCTAAAAACTTTGACTTTGTATTCAGTACTTTCATTGATGGATTATGTAGAAAAGGGATGTAGTTGAATTTTTTCCCAAATGAAAGATGGAGGAATTATAAATAAAATTGTTGCTTACAAAACATTGATCTGTAGATTTTGCAAATAAGGAAAAATTGAGGAGGCGAAGAAGCTTTTGTTGAAGATCATCAATAACGATTGCAAACTTAATCTTAGAACTTCTAATACCCTTATGGATGGATACTTAAAATTTTGAAATGTTAAAACTCATAAAGAATTATTACAAATAATGAAGAAGCAGAGTTTAAAACCAAATGTGATGTAATCAAATGAAGAAGCTGACCATTTCATAGTGTTTATTAATGTCAACCATAAAGGGATGCATCCCTCCTGTCTGTGTTGAGATTATTGCAACTTAGTTTTTAATTGTTGAGATTCATGCAACATGTATATTTTTTATGATTCTAAATATTATTATTTTAATTACAATTTCTCTTAACATATTTTGGATGTATTATTTTGTTGTTTGTGTGTACTAACATTTTAGAAAAATCATACTCCAGATTGTTGAAGATTTCAAATCAAATCAGATTAGGGTTCATTGTAAATGAAGTATGTATTTTTTATTTTATTGAGTCTGGGAGAGTGTGATTGTAATTGAGTAATTGTGCACACACACACTGGGGAGTGTTTAAAAATTATAACTTTTAAACTACTCGTACTGTTCAAAGTCATTTCAGACGGGACAATTTGTTCAGTTATTTTCCCCTACAAGTAGTTAAATGAACTACAAGAAGAAAAGTTTTCTAAGTACTGATCGTACTATACGAAGCTTCCTTCGTACTGACGCTGTCCATAGTATGAATTGGACGGGTCCTTTTTTGTCCCGATAAATTTTAAATTTTTCTGAACTGCTGTATTGTATGATGTTGTGTTCATACAGACGCTGTCCATAATATAAATTTTATGAGCCCCTTTCCGTCCCGATGAATTCAAAGTTTTTCTGAACTAATCATACTATATGATGATGTGTTCATACATACGCCATCCAGAGTACGAATTGGATGAGTCCCTTTTCATTCGGGTGAATTCAAAATTTTTTCTGAACTGAACGTCTTATATAATATCCCATTCGTACAGACATCGTCCAGAGTACAAAAATGTGGGGTACCTTTTCATCCTGACGAAGTTGAAAATTTTTTTAACTGTTCGTATAGTACAAACTAGATTCATACTAGATGATCATCGTGTATGAAAGTGTTTCATATAGATTCTTAAGAGGATTATACGCATCAGTTTTTGAATTGTTAGTACGTACGAACATACGATATTACATGCTCAAAAATGGAAAATTTTAATTTTTTGGATGATTTTTTGTGTCTTTCAGGAATTTTCTAAAATGAAAGAAGAGAAGACGCCAACAGTGGAATAGAGGTAACTTTCATAAAAATATTAAGGTTTCTAATAATGTTATTTGCTGTGAATATAGGAAATTTGGACATATAAAATCAGATTGCCTAAATCTCAAAGACACTCTTTGCAAGGAGAAGGTGAAGGAGAAGGTGAATGTGAGAAAGGGCAAGAATAAATTTCAGAGAACTTTTTGAGTGGACTCAGCTTCGGATTCATCAGAAATAGAAAAGAAAGAGGAAGTCACCAACCTGTGTTTAATGGACGATAATCTTGATTAGTTAGATCAAGAAGAGGTATGCTCTCATACAAGATCTCGTGAGAGCATTCGGTACCTAGACAGCAGTTGCTTGAAGCATATGGCTGGAGACATTATGCAATTCATATCGCTGGAAGACATGAATGAAGGCAAGGTTACACTGGGAGATAATACCATTATGAAAGTAATTGACACAGGTATGATAAAAAACTTGAATAACTTTTTCATAGAGAATGTTTTACTTGTATAAGGCTTAAAGTATAATTTGTTAAGTATTAGCGAGCTATGTAACAAAAGGTATATCATTAAATTTTTTCTCACTAGCTGCATATTAAACCTAAGCAAAAATGATATTTTGCTTGAAATTAGGATAAATAATATTTAAATGTTAAATTTGAATTGTATTAAAACTCTTAATGCTTTTTGTTTAAAAATAATTTTTAATAAATCTTGGTTATGACATAAGAGACTTTATCACGCTAGCATGAAAAATCTTTAAAAAAATTACCCAAAAGGAACTAGTGAGAGGTTTATCAAAACTAGACATTACTAAGGATCACCTTTGTGATGCATGTCAACTAGGAAAATATGTGAAGTCCTTATTTCATTCTAATGAGTTACACCTTATTATTTCATTCTAATAAGGGTCTTATATCTCAAGATCGTACATATGAATTTATTTTTGTACTGTATAAAAGGGTCATTTTTCTTTAAATAGGAGGGCTTTAGAATTCATTTTCATTTACTTCCAAACCCTCCTTGAATCGTTCTAAAGGCACCAACCTAGGAATGAAAATTTTTCA
>NW_021318595.1:4760542-4768685 GCF_001605985.2 Dendrobium catenatum
AAGACTAAATAAAAATAAAAAGAAGGAATATATCAAAAAGAAATGTACAGTGTGTATGAAAATCAAAAGAATGCGCAATGATTCACAAAATGAAAAGAGGCACAAAATTTGCCCAAATGGAAAAAGATGCACAAAGTGTGCCACAAATATTTAAAAAGATATGCAATATCGCCAATTGGGTTTTAATACTTTCCTTTATCTTTTGATCTTTATTTCAAATCAATCTAATTTTCAATTATATTTTATATTAAGAATTGAAACTAACTAATCTTCATTTAATCATTTTTGCAATAATTTTCTTTATCTAAATTATCTAGAATGCCTCATGATCATGATTAACTTTTCTTATCTAAGTTATTCTTCAATTTAAAATTAATGAATCTTTCTTTTTCATCTTATGGTAATTAATTTTATTATTGCTACTCGATTTCAATCACTTCAAGATCAATTAATATGGTTTCTCAATTGACATCTTTCATTTCATCTTTCTTTTTTCCTTTTTGTTATTGTCAAAAGTGGGAGTAATATTATTTTATGTTTATGTTTGGTGTTTGTGTTTATATTTTTAGTTTTTTTTATTTGTGTTCTATATGTAAAAAAAAAACAAAATTGGTGTGTTCTTTATGAAATTTTCATATATTCACATGTTTTATTCTTTTAGGGGTAGCTAAGTAAAAATTTAGGGTATACATATTAACTCAAATAGTAATTGTTTTGTCATCATAAAAAATGGAGAGATTGTTGAGATTATTTCAACTTAGTTTTTCAATTGTTGAGATTCAAGCAACATGTATGTTTTTGATGATTCCAAATATTATTATTTTATTACAATTTTTCTTAACTTATTTTAGATGTACTATTTTGTTATTTGTGTGTACTAATATTTTAGGAAAATTATACTCCAGAATGTTGAAGACTTCAAATCAGATTAGATTAGGGTTCATTATAAATGAATTCTATATTTTTCATTTTATTGAGTCTGAGAGAGTGTAATTGTAATTGAGTAACTGTGCACACACACATTAGGGGAGTGCTTAAAATTTGTAATATTTAAACTAATCATATTGTACAAAGTTATTTCATACAGGATGATTATTTAGTTATTTCCCCCTACAAGTAGTCAAATGAACTACAGGAAAATTTTTTTTTAAGTACAAATTGTATTGTACGAAGCTTCCTTCATACAGACGCCATCTAGAGTACAAATTGGACAGGTACCTTTTTGTCCCAAAAAATTCAAAGTTTTTCAGAACTGATCATACTATATGATGTCATGTTTGTATAGACATCATCTAGAGTACGAATTGGATGGGTCCCTTTTCATCCCGATGTATTCAAAGTTGGAAATTTATTAAATTAATTTTCTATTAAAAATCTAAGAGAATTTTTTAAATTACCAATTCACCCCCTCTTAGTTAGCCTTGGGACAATTGCTTAGGTTTAACAACCTATATAAAATCAACAGTTTGATCATTATGTTTAAAGAGAAAATGATCATTTATGACTTTTATTAGTTAGAGAGTTGAAGGGAAATGCATTTGAAGAAGAGGTTTTTATGCACCATCTTATGGCCTTGGAAAAATTAATTGGAGTGATATAATCATAAATATGCATTAACATATATTGATGAAACATATAGATTATTTGTGGATGCAAGGGTACCTTTTTGAGACAATATAAAGGTGTACTGCAAGAATTAAAAAATCTAAGATGCTTATGTGTGAAGATTAGGGTATGAAATTTAGATAAAAGAGTTTGCTTAAAATATCTTTAATACCTTATACAACATGCAATAACAAATTAAATATTTATGAAGCTCCTCCCTCCCTTTCTCCACTATTTTCCTTCATTTCATCATATTCTTTGTATCTTCAGTTTCTTAAAGGTAGCTAAACATACAGTTTCTCACCTTGGAGCTTCTCTCATAACCTCCACAACTAATAATTTATTTCTCTAGTTTACATGTACTTATCAAGCTTTGACTGAGTAATCAAAGCTCAACTTGGCATTGGTTCGACTTGACTCAACTTGTGTTGGTCCAATTACAAGGATAGTAAGTATGTGTTATTTATATATGTATGAAAGCATGCATTCATTAATATGCACATATTTTAATGCACACAACAATCCTATTGCAAAAAGTTTTTAACAATTGTAATTAGCAACATATATTCAATTTATTTTAAAATAAAAAGTTCCAACAAAAAATTGCTATACACTCAGACATAAACACATATCAATATATACATGGTCATAGTTTGCAAGAAAACATGAATAGTTCTTGGTAAAATCTCTAAATTTGCCATAAGATTCAAATATCTATGATCTAACACAACTCATTTTTCTTCATTTGAGATATTTATATGTATTTCTGAATTTAAATATGATGCCAATCTGCTTTTGTTTTATAAATAATTCATTACGGACACATTTCATGCCAAATCCATCAGGATGTTTATTAAGTTTCTAAATATGTGAGAATATATTATACAAATATGACAACCCTTAAGATGCTTTCTTTCTTCATTGCTTTGTATATGAGTGATTACTACCCCTAGTAATTTCCCTACTTTATGTATCTTGCCTAAATGATCATATATAAGGATAAACAATGCCTTAACCTATTTAAACAAAAGAATTGTTGTTTGGATCCAAGTGAAATTAAAGGGCAAAATATTGCTTTTGTATTTTTCTTGGATTGTATGGTGATTTTGGTTTTTGTTCCAAGTGTTGCACCTTGCTTGTTTGTTTTATATTGTTGCAATACTTTCCTGTACAGGTGCTAATTCTCAACATTGTATTTTATGGTAAGTTTTTATAGCTCCTACATCTAACAAAATGCTGTAAGTTAACCTCTCCAATGGTCTAACTTGATGTTTATTCAATCTCTCTTTAAATTCTTACAAGAAATGATTGGTTATGTTTTATATAATTGTCCAGCATAGTAGTTGAGGTATTTACAAGTGAGACTTATGTTTCCCTCTTTGGCAACCAAAACTTATTTCTTTCTTACAAATATGATTAACTTGCCCATTTTACTCTATTAATCAAGATAGGAGAAGTCAAAACCCTATGTTTTTAATTTTTTCAAGCAAGAAATGGAGGTCTTGAAGTAATATAATGGGTAAAACATTGGAATATTTTTTCCTTGATCATTATTCTTTTAATAATGTTAATTAAGATTCTACAGAAATTAGTCTACTCGTCAATTTGCCTTCTGATTCTTATATATGGTCAAAGTTTTTTCCATAGAAATGATGGTTGTATTTTCACTCAAAATGAATGAAAGTTAAATCGATTTTTAAAATATGTTTTCTATTTCCAAGCAATGTTTTGAATTTTTCCCTTTTTTTCTTTCCATTGACCAGACCTAGCTGTCGTATGACATTATGGACATCCAGTTGTGTGGGACTTCTGATTAGAAATTAGAATTGAATTTTAATCATAAAAATCTCTTGTAAAATTTCTTTTTTTATCATTTATTAGAACCTTTCAAAATAAACTGAATCGAAGCAATAATCTAGTTGTGTTGGACATCCTTTCAAAAACAAAGCTAGTGTTATTTAATTAGGACACATGTAATTTTTTTTTGGTTTAAATCATGATTTACATTACTCTTTATTTATAAAAACCTTTTTTGGTCCCTAATTTTTTGGGAATATTTCATTGAGCCCTAGCTTAGTTCTTGGTATTCTTAGAGCCCCCTTTTTATGAATGGTATTATTATTTCATTAATTTAGATGATATTTTTTTGGATAAAATTTGAATAATTTTATCATATAATCATAATATTTTCATTTGTAGGGCTACATTGACCATAATGTACGTGTAAATATCCCAATGGTTTTGTTTAAACCACAATAATTTGGTCCATGCAACAACTTGAAGGATATATTATGAAAGCCTACTATGCTTTAGTACTGAATAAAAGGGGCTCTCCAATGTGAACATGCCTCAATAGAAACTATTATGAGGGTCTGATTTGGAGGAGAAAATATTGCAAGGCATAAAGTCTGAAGTTACTGGACAGTGATGGACTTTGTGCTTTTAGTTGGCTCAGCCAACTCCTTAGCAAGTTCGGCCAATGCATCCGATCTTTCATTTTTTAGAATGGAGAATCCTAGCCAAAGTCACCTCAGGGATAATATGTAAGAGCTATATTTCTTGACTATGATCAGGCAATAGCTCAAGCTTAAGGACTTTGAAAATTCCAACTACTTGATTAATGATTAGCTTGAAATCTACAAAGATCTTCACCAGCAGAATATTCATATGAATGGCCAATTTAACTTCCAAATGCATTACTTAGTTTCATTATTAGGTTAAAATTATGAGAGACTATAAGTGAAATGAAGGGTGTGGCATTCAGAGGATAAAAAGATGAGCCACAAATCTACCCTAACTATAAGAATTTCATTAATGCATACTTTGATGGTGCAACCCCTATCAAATAACATTTTTGTTTAATTTACCTAATGAATTAGTCATTAGTGTTGAGGAACAAGTGTCCCCGAGCTAGGAGTTTTACTTTGATGGCGCATCCTCTATTAAATCACATTATTTAAAAAATCAAATTTAAAAAAAGTGATTTGATAGAGGATGCGCCATCAAAGTAAATCTCCTAGCTCGAAGACCCTTGTTTATCCACACTAATAACTAATTCATTAGGTAGATCATCATCATGCGAAGAATCTATAGGGATTGGATGAACAACACGAAAATTAACTAGAGCCTATCCTTTGACGGGTTGCTGAGAAATAAAAGTGATGTTACACTATATTAACATCGTGAGAAAGCATGTCAAATGACTGGATAGGGTTGGACAATTCATTAAATACTATTGAGAATTGAAGCTGATGTCATAGTCCAACTCGATATGACCCAAAATTGTAATGATCATACCATGTTAGATTGTGGCAAGACTGACCCCAAGATATAGTTGGAGAAGTAAAGAAATAAAACTTCCAATTTATATACTATACATAGCCACTATTGAATTTAATATTGAGCATAAGACTACTAAATTTAAACATTTTTTTATATATCATCCAAAAAATAAATAATAAAAAGAAATGCCAAGCCAGCAAATATCAAAACTAACCATAACATACCTATAATAAAGATCGTAGCATGCTATCCAAGCTACTCACCTCGTTGTTTACCCTTCCTTGAGCCTAAAATAAAAGCCAAAGCAAGGATGAAATAACATAGCTTAGTAGGCTATCATAATCTAAAATAAAAATAAATATTAAAAATAAAAAGAAATGAAAATTATTCTGAATCACATAATGAAATTGAATATAATTAAATAAATACAAAATTAATTGGCGAAGTCTATTTATGATTTGGACTTATAATGGTTTCTGAATAAATTTTTTACTTTTGTGGATAAATATATATTTTTCAGATTTACAGTTATAACCGCTGATCTTATGTGAAAGCATGTAATGTCTAAGCTTATGTATAAAAAATATTAAACCCAAGCATTGCTTAACCAAGTATTTTAGTTCTACAGGAATCAAACATCCACTTAGATATTATAAGGAATTTTCTCCAACTTTCTTATTCTCAAGCTAAAAGTGCACCAAGTTACTCATCTTGGGCCACAATGCAAAGGATTAATGGTCAGCATGGGTTCGATGCAGCAAACACAGAGGGGCTTATCAGGTAGTACTTTATGCACTCAAATGTATCATAGCAATGTTATTCAAATAAAAATGAGCATCCTTATTGACTAGAGTAGCGAATGGATAATATCTACCAGTAAGATTGGAGATAAATCTCCACAAGAAAGCAAGCTTATTCTTAAAAGACTTCAACTAGTTTAGTGTTTTTTTTAGAGTTCCTAGTTCAAGATGGCATTGATCATAGTGGGAACAATCTATATGAAATGATAATGGATAATAAAATCATGAAACTTCCTCATAATAATGCTAAATACACACTTTCCAAGATTTATCTTAAGATAATGCTTGCATAAGTATGCAAAAAGGATTCACAAATCTTAAATGTGATCTCTATGGACCTTACTTTTGACCACGAGGTCCATCAACATAGCACTCAACCTTCTCATGAATGAGGTTATAAAAATAAACTTCATAGCATGTTGATAGGTGGCTCTGGCATTCTTGAGGCTGAAGAACATCACCTTATAATAATATACACCAATAAGTATGTGAAAAGTAGTAAACTTCTCATTTTTAGGGGATATCTTTATTTAATTATAGTTAGATGAACTATACATGATGGAAAATATATTATGATAAAGCATTGTCATCTATGAACTCGAGAATATGAAGAGGTAAATCATCCTTTGTTCATGCCTTATTCAAATCATAGAAGTCTATGTAGACATTGATTTTATCACCGTTCTTTTCATCGGAACAACAATGGCAAGCCAAGTATGATACTTATACATGCAAATGAAGTCAGCCTTTATAAGTTTCTTAGTCTCAGTGATCACCTGTTATTAAATATCTAACCTTATGAGGTGGTTATTTAATAGGGATTGTATTATATCAAATAACTAACTTGTGGATTACTATATTTGGATCTAAATTAGGCATCTCAGTTTAACTCAAAGCAAAGCAACCTCTAAACTCATATAAAAGTTCAATGTACTACTGAGCCTCTAACTCGAATAATCAAGCAATATTGAATATAGCTTAATGATCTGTCTTAATGGCCAAATTGACTTCATGTAATTCATCTTTAGCAGATCTAGCGCCATCTTTGAATTCATATGGAGCATTAATGACCCTATCCTCAAAATCATTTGTGTCTGTATCAACTAAAATGGAAATAGCAACATAAGAATAAAAGATAATATGAACCTTGATAGAAGAATATTTAACTTTTTAGAATTGCCTAATTCTTTCTTAATTTAAGGTATATCAGTTTGACAAATCTGGTCTGTTGTAGAGCTTGCTCCTTAGAACAAGCCGAGTGAATAGCACCCCGCTCTATATAACTATCTCTAAAATGGGGAAAAAGAAAGGGATAACCTCATCATCCATAGCGGGTTTCACAGAACTCAATATATCAGGACCCTATGGGACACCCACTCTATGAAACAACATCGCATGCTTACTTGCTACGGCGACACATAGAAAGATTACAGCTAATGCACATAGTGTATAGTAGAGTGGAGTGTCCCATATTTACTAGTGGAAGGTGTGAGATGAGTTTGTCAGCTAGATCCCTCATCCCATATATCTGATGAGAAAGGGATTGTCAATTAGTAATCTAACAAGTGACAACTATGTCATCATCTGAGCTGCCATCAACGACTTACCCGCCTTGAGGTATATGATCCTAATGAAATATATGATAGGGAAAATAACCATCAATATTAAAGGGCAGCAAGGGAGTCGAATGAAGAGGAGCATAGGCCATCTCATCCTTAGAGGAATCAGACTCGATAGTGAATGCAATAGTGTAAAGATAGGATGAGCTCTACTATAATTATAACTAAGCCTAAAATTATACAATATGAATTACATGTTGGTTTTGATCAATCTTCACAAGTTTGGCCTTGTACCTTCTGAAATACCTACATAGCTTTCTTAATTAGAATTACATTAAAAAAATTACATAAGCTTCCTACAAAGTAGTGGTTAGCATAATTATGATAAAATAATTATATTCACAACTAGACCTAGTCCTTAAGACCACATTCTCAAAGGCTTAGCTATCCTCATGGCATCAAATATATAATGTATTTATAATGATAATTATAGCATTTTCATTAGCCTCTTAAGAATGTGGTCACCTACAAAAGATATTTTTAGAAAAATTTAACCACTTAAAGGTACACTCACAATATAAAAAATAAGAAATTAAATTACCAAAATCAATCCAAAATAAAAAATCACATCATATCATCACAAACATAAAGTGAAAAATAAAGAAATTAAAAAAAAATTATCTTAACTACACCCTACCATAGGATGCTTACAAAATATGTCATATCTAGCACCTATGTAGATGCAAAGTTAGTGTTAGCTAATTACCCTAATTTAGATGAAGGGTTCATATTACAAGATCAATTAATATTACTAAATTTATTAACCTATAATTTTCTCTTTCTTTGATTAGCCACTTAGGATGAATTAATTATGATCTTTTTTTTTTAAATTATGAT
>NW_021318595.1:4776731-4788543 GCF_001605985.2 Dendrobium catenatum
GTCCTCAGAATATTGTTGCTCCTGTGCAGCAACGTAAGCGTCAAAGCGGGTCTTCCATCGTATAGTAACAACCTTTTTAACATGAAATACATGATTGTCTTGTAAATGGTTGACCATGTATTTCATATAGATGTGCGTCACTTGGCTCATCACAGGACTTGGTGATATATTCAATGCTGAGTGAAAAAACTCAATGCTCTAGTAAGACATTCAAGAGAAAATATGCGATAGATTTATTGAACCAACCCATAAGATCCACTATATAATTTTCTCCTCATAAGCATACTTTTTTTAATTGGAAGGACATTATTTAATTTTCTTCTCTTTGATTTTCTTTATTCCTTTGACCTTTGACCAAAAGTATCATCCGTATGCTTTCCCGCTTCTTTTTTAGCACTACTTTATAAAAAAGCATTTTGGCACCCTTTATATATATATATATATATATATATATATATATAATTGTTCAAATTCCAAAATAGTTGCAAACCACACATAGCAGGTCTTTCAGTTGCAAGCTTCCTCCCACCTTCCTCCTTGTTGGTCGCTTGCTTCTCCTCAACAGCCAACAATCTTCTCCTCAGTAATACTCAACATCAACAACAAGCTTATTCCTGAATTTACTGCCAGAACTCGTGACTTTCAAACCAGTACATCTTATCTTGAAGAAAAACTCTCCAATGTCGGCCTTGCATGCCTCCTTAATTCCTCCACCATTGAACATCCAAAATACCACATGCCATCACCTATGCCTCAACCGAGTTCAGTAATCCATAAAAAAAACAACCACCGAGATAGACTAACCACCATGTAGTGCGATAAAGATTTATTATTGTTATTGCAATTGAGTAGTTTTATTGAATGAATTTGAAAGTTTGCTACTAAGAAGTCATAAATATATTAGTTGAGCAATATGAAAATGAGTAAGTTATGATGACTTCTTGGCAAATATAGGATGGATGGATTTAGAAATAGAGTAATGTTGAGAGTAGTATTTATTGGCTAAAAGCTAACAAAAAGTAGAATTAGGATTTTAGCCTTGCAAAACAAAGAATAGAAGAAACACCAATTTAATGTTACTTGAAGAGGAGTGGATTGAAAGATTTGATGAAATTAAGATAAAAGTGTTTGCTTAAAATATCTTTAATACCTTATACAACATGCAATAAAAAATTAAATATTTATGAAGCTCCTTCCTCCCTTTCTCCACTCCTTTCCTTCATTTCAACATATTTTTTGTATCTTTAGTTTCTTAAAGGTAGCTAAACATACATTTTCTCACCTTGGAGCTCCTCTCATATCCTCCACAACTAATCATTTATTCCTCTAGTTTACATATCAAGCTTTGACTGAATAATCAAAGCTCAAGTTGGCATTGGTTCGACTTGACTCAACTTGTGTTGGTCAATTTACAAGGATAGTAAGTATGTGTTATTTATATATGTAGGCAAGCATGCATTTATTAATATGCACATATTTTAATGCACACAACAATCATATTCCGAAAAGTTTTTAACAATTATAATTAGCAACATATTTTCAATTTATTTTAAAATAAAAAGTTCCAACAAAAAAATTGCTATACAGTCAGACATATACACATATCAATATATACATGGTCATAGTTTTCAAGAAAACATGAATAGTTCTTGGTAAAATCTCTAAATTTACCATAAGATTCAAATATCTATAATCTAAAACAACTCATTTTTCTTCTTTTGAGATATTTATACATATTTCTGAATTTAAATATGATGTGTATCTGTTTTTTTATAAATAATTCATTACAGAAACATTTCATGCCAATTCCATCAGGATGCTTATTAAGTTTCTAAATATGTGAGAATATATTATACAAATATGACAACCCTTAAGATGTTTTCTTGCTCCATTGCTTTGTACATGAGGGATTACTAGACCTAGTAATTTCTCTACTTTATGTATCTTGCTTAAATGATCATATATAAGGATAAACAATGCCTTAACCTTTTTAAACAAAAGAATTATAGTTTGGATCCAAGTGAAATAAAAGGGCAAAATGTTGCTTTTGCATGTTTCTTGGAATTTATGGTGATTTGGGTTTTCGTTCCAAGTGTTGCACCTTGGATAATTTTTTTATATTGTTGTATTCACCTTGCATGATTGTTTTATATTGTTGCAATACTTTCCTGTATAGGTGCTAATTCTCAACATTGTATTTTATGGTAAGTTTTTAAAGCTCCTACATCTAACAAAACGCTGTAAGTTAACCTCTCTAATGGTTTATTCAATCTCTCTTTAAATTCTTACAAGAAAGGATTAGTTATGTTTTAAATAATTGGCCCGCATAGTAGTTGAGTTATTTACAAGATAACCTCCTATTTCCCTCTTTTGCAACAAAAAGCTATTTTTTTCTTACAAATATGATTAACTTGCCCATTTTACTCTATCAATCAGGATTAGAGAAGTCAAAACCCTAAGTTTTTATTTTTGCAAGCAAGAAATGGAGTTCTTGAAGTAATAAAATGGGTAAAACATGGGTATATCTTTTCCTTGATCGTTATTCTTTTAATACTGTTAATTAAGATTCTACAAAAATTATTCTACTGGTCAATATGCCTTATGATTCTTAATATGGTCAATATTTTTTCCATAGAAATGATGGTTGTATTTTTACTCAAAATGATTGAACGTTAAATCATTTTTTTAAATATGTTTTCCATTTCTAAGCAATCTTTTAAAATTTTCCTTTTTTTTTTCTTTCCATTGATTAGACCTAGCTGTAGCATGACATTGTAGACATGTAGTTGTGTGGGACTTCTGATTAAAAATCAGAATTGAATTTTAATCATACAAATCGTTTGTAATTTTTTTTTATCATTTATTAGACCCTTTCAAAACAAATTGAATCAAAGCAATAATCTAGTTGTGTTGGACATCCTTTCAAAAACAAAGCTAGTGTTATTTAATTAGGAAACATGTAAGTTTTTTTGGTTTAAATCGTGATTTACATTACGCTATATTTATAAAAACCTCCTTTGATCCCATATTTTTTGGGAATATTTCATTGAGCCATAGCTTAGTTCTTGGTATTCTTAGAGCCCCCTTTTTCTGAATGATATTAGTATTTCATTAATTTAGATGATGTTTTTATTTTGTATAAAATTTGAATAATATTATCATATAATCATAATATTTTTATTTGTAGGGCTACATTGACCATAATGTACGTGCAAATATCCCAATGGTTTTGTTTAAACCACAATGATGTGGTCTATGCAACAACTTAAAGGATAGATTATGAAAGCCTACTATGCTTTAAGTACTCAATAAAAGGGGCACTCCAATGTCAATATGCCTCAAGAGAAAATATTTTGAGGGTCTGATTTCGAGGAGAAAATATTGCAAGGCATAAAGCCTGAAGTTACTGGATAGTGATGGACTTTGTGCTTTCAGTTTGCTCAGCCAGTTCCTTAGCAAGTTTGGCCAATGCATCTGATCTTTCATTTTCAGAATGGAGAATCCTAGCCAAAGTCACCTCAGGGATAATACGTAAGAGCTATATTTCTTCACTGTGATTAGGCAATAGCTCAGGCTTAAGGACTTTGAAAATTTCAGCTACTTGATAAATGTTTAGCCATAAATCTATAAAGATCTTCACCAGCAGTATATTCATATGAATGGCCAATTTAACTCCCAAATGCATTACTTAGTTTCATTATTAGGTTAAAATTATGAGAGACTATAAGTGAAATGAAGGGTGTGGCATTCAGGGGATAAAAAGATGAGCCACAAATCTACCATGACTATAAGAATTTCATTAATGCATTCTTTGATGGTGCAACCCCTATCATATATCTTTTCTTTTTTTAATTTACCAAATGAATTAGTCATTAGTGTTGATGAACAGGTGTCCCCGAGCTAGGAGTTTTACTTTGATGGCACATCCTCTATCAAATCACATTTTTTAAAAATCAAATTAAAAAAAAAAGTGATTTGATAGAGGATGCACCATCAAAGTAAATCTCCTAGCTTGAGGACCCCTGTTCATCTACACTAATGACTAATTCATTAGGTAGATCATCATTATGTGAAGAATCTATAGGGATTGGATGAGTAGCAAGAAAATTAACTATAGTCTATCCTTTGACAGCTTACTGAGAAACAAGAGTGATGTTACACTACAGTAAGATCTTGAGCAAGCATGTCAAATGACTGGATATGGTTGGACAAGTCATTAAATACTATTGAGAAATGAAGCTGATGTCACAACCCTACCCGATATGACCCAAAACTGCAAAGGTCATACCTTGTCAGATTGTGGCAAGATTGACCCCAAGTTATAGTTAGAGAAGTATAGAAATAAAACTTCCAATTTATATACTATACATAACCACTATTGAAATTAATATAAAGAATAAGGCTACTAAATTTCTATATTTTTTTATATATCATCCAAAAATATATAATAAAAATAAATGCCAAGCAAAAATAAATGCCAAGCCAACTAATATCAAAACTAACCATAACTTATCTACAATATAGATCGTAGCATGCTATCCAAACTACTCACCTTGCTTTTTACCCTTCCTTGGGACTAAAATAAAAGCTAAAGCAAGGATGAAATAACATAGCTTAGTAGGCTATCATAAGCTAAACTAAAAATCAATAACAAAAACCAAAATAAATGAAAACTTTTCTGAATCACATAATGAAATTGAATATAATTAAAAAAAAATGAAAAATTAATTGATGGAGACTATTTATGATTTGGACTTATAATGGTTCATGAATAAATTTTTTACTTTTGTGGGAAAAAATTTATTTTTCAAATTTAGAGTTATAACAACTGATCTTATGTGAAAGCATGCAATGTCTAAGCTTCTGTATAACAAAGATTAAACTCAAGCATAGCTTGGCCAAGTATTTTAGCTTTACAGGAGTCAAACATCCACCTAGATATTATAAGGAATTTTCTTCAGCTTTCTTATTCTTAAGCTAAAAGATCACCAAGTGACTCATCTTGGGCCATAATACAAAGGATTAATGGTTGGTATGGGATCGATGCATCAAACATAGGGGGGCTCATGAGGTAGTACTTTGTGCACTCAAATGTATCATAATAAAGTTTTTTTTTAAAAAAAAAAATGAGTATCCTTATTGACTTGAGTAGAGAATGAATAATATCTATCAGTAAGATTGGAGATAAATCTCCTCAGAAAAGCAAGCTTATCCTTTAAAGACTTCAACTAGGTTATTTTTTTTTTGGTGTTCCAAGTTCAAGATGGCCTTGATCATGGTGGGATCGATCTATATGACATGATAATGGATAATAAAATCAAGAAACTTCCTCTAATAATGCCAAATACTCACTTTGCATGATTTATTTAAAGATAATTCTTGCATAAGTATGCAAAAAGGATTCACAAATCTTAAAGGTGATCTATGTAGACATTAATTTTGACCACGGGGTCCATCCACATAGCACTCACCGTTCTCATGAATGAGGTTATAAAAATAAACTTCATAGGACATTGATAGGCGACTCTTGCATTCTTGAAGCTGAATAACATCACCTCTTAACAATATACACTAATAAGTATGTGAAAAGTAGTAAACTTCTTATTTTTAGAGGACATATTTATTTAATTTTAGTTAGATGACTATACATGAAGGAGAATATGCTAAAGGATAAAGCATTTTCAACTATGAACTCGAGCATATGAAGAGGTAAATCATTCTTGGGGCATGTCGTATTCAAATCATAGAAGTCAATGTAGACATTGATTTTATCACTGTTCTTTTTCACCGAAACAATAATGGCTAGCCAAGTACGATACTTCTCCTTGCAAATGAATTCAGCCTTTATAAGTTTCTTAGTCTTAGTGATCACTTGTTGTTAAATCTCTAACCTTATGAGTTGGTTATTTAATAAGGACTGTATTATATTAAATAACTAACTTGTGGATTACTACTTTTGGATCTAAATTAGGCATCTCAGTTTAACTCGAAGCAAAGCAACCTCTAAACTCATACAGAAGTTCAATGTACTACTGAGCCTCTAACTCAAATAATTAAGCATTATTGCATATAGCTTAATGAAATGTCTTAATGGCCAATTTGACTTCACGTAATTCATCTTTGGCAGAGCTAACACCATTTTTTAATTCATATGGAGCATCAATGACCATATCCCCAATATCATTTAAGTTTGTATCATCTAAGATGGAAACAATAAGATAAGAATAAAAGATAATATGAACCTCGATAGAAGAATGTTTATCTTTTTTTAAAATAGCCTAAGTCTTTCTTAATTTAAGGTAGATCAATTGACAAATATGGTTCTTCTATAGAGCTTGCTCTTTATAACAAGTCGAGTTAATAAAATGGGAAAAAAGAAAGGGATAACCTCATCTTGCATAGCGGATTTCATAGAACTCAGTATATCAAGACCCTATGGACACCCACTCTATGAAACAACATTGCATGCTTATTGGCTATGGCAACACATAGAAAGTTTACAACTCATGCACATAGTGTATAGTAGAGTGGAGTGGCCCATATTTACTAGTGGAAGGTGTGAGATGAGTTTGTAAGCTAGATCCCTTAACCCTCATCCCATATATATGATGAGAAAGGGATTATCAATTGGTAGTCTAAGGAGTGACAACTATGTCATCATCTGAGCCACCATCGATGACTTACCCGCCTTGAGCTATACGATCCTAATGAAATATATGATAGGGACATGAACCATCAACATTAAAGGACAACAAGGGAGTTGAATGAAGAGGAGCATAGGCCATCTCATCCTTAGAGGAATTAGACTCGATAGTGAATACAATAGTTTAAAGATCAGATGAGCTCTAATATAATTATATCCCAGTCTAAAATTATACATTATGAATTACATATTGGTTTTGATCAATCTTCACAAGTTTGGCCTCGTACCTTCTGAAATACCTACATACCTACATAGCTTTCTTAATTAGAATTACATTAAAAAAATTACATAAGCTTACTACAAAGTATTGGTTAGCATAACTAAGATAAAATAATTATATTCACAACTAGACCTAGTCCTTAAGATCACATTCTCAAAGGCTTAGCTATCCTCATGGCATCTAATAGATAGTGTATTTATAATGATCAAATTAGCATTTTCATTAGCGTCTTAAGAATGCGGTCACCTACAAAAGATATTTTTAGAAAAGTCTAACCACTTAAAGGTAAGTACCCACTCACAATCTACAAAATAAGAAATTAAATTACCAAAATCAATCCAAAATAAAAAATCACATCATATCATCACAAACATAAAGTAAAAAATAAATAAATTAAAAAATATTTTCTTAACTACACCCTACCATAGGATGCTTACGAAATATGTCATATCTAGCACCTAAGTAGATGCAAAGTTAGTGTTAGCTAATTACCCTAATTTAGATAAAGGGTTCATATTACATGATCAATTAATATTACTAAATTTATTAACCTAGAAATTTCTCTTTCTTTGATTAGCCACTTGGGATGAATTAATTATGATCTCTTTTTTAAACTTATGATTTTGATTATTAAGTTATATGCCCTAGCATATGCCAGAGTTAAAAATAATTGAGGGGAAAGTGACTTATCCTCATTTTAAAACCTAGCTAAGGATGGAATGATTATAAGGCTACAAGGGTAGCTATTCATACTTTATTTTCCTATGACTCAAGGTAAGGCCAATATGCAACAAACTAAAGTGAGCATATAGCCCACCACAAAAATTCTAGGCTTCGTATATTTATGGTTAATCAATTTTAAAAATGTGACATATAAATGGAACGCTCACTACATAAGGATATAAAAGGGTTTTGTATGACCTAAGATTTGACACTTGGGTGGTTAAGGAATATGGGTTATTTGGCTCCTAAAGATGGCGTTAGATTTTTAAAAGGGAGTGGCCTATGCAAACATTTGGATCCTTCTTCCCTTATGAGGTACATAACATCATAACAAAGGTACCGAATAACAAAGCCTCCTTAGGACACAAAACCCCGTAACTCTAGGATTCTAGCCTATATATCTTACATAAAAGAAGAGGATACATAAATTGCAAAAATTGGATGTGAACTAAGACATTAAGACTTGATGTGAAGTACATTTTCTTCTCTTACATCACATGTTCTATTTAAAATACTTTTAAATTAGATTTATTATTTTTTTAATTTATAATTTATCACTTAAATTCCAAAAGTTCATTCGTGGAATTTACACAATGGGCACAAGGACTATATATATATTAGAAGTTAATCATGAAAATTTTTAAATAGCAAATGAAGCTCAAATATGGGATCCTAGTACAGGTTGAAGAAACATAGCCTAATATATTACAAATGAATATTCAAACTACACAAAGCTAATACATATATAAACCTAACATTCTAGAGCTCATATTTTTTTTTTCACTATCTTGACATGTCCCTGAAAATAAGATTTAAAGGCTCAAAATCATTAATAGGGTTATTTTTTATAATTATTCAAACATTTTATTAGCAAATCCAAGAAAAAACATTCTAGCGAGTTCCGCTTCATGTAGAAAAACATTAATGCACATGACATAAATGGGTGGCCTACACTACAAGCCTAATTGATTATATGAAAGCCACTAAGATTCATAAAGGGGGCAAGCCTTAGCCAATAAGGCCAAAAATTCATTAGTGATCTAACCTATGGCTAATGTTTATCACATTATGCCTCATATTTTTGGGTGAAAGTAAAAGCAATCCAAAGTGTATGTGTGTGTCACCAAGTCATTCACAAAAAAATAATAGATCTTAACAAATTTGAAGAAATCATATCTGACCCAAAAGAAAACTAGGGCATATGTGTATGCCCCAACACAATGAAGGAGCCTCTTTCGAGGCTTGTGGAACTACAACTCACTAATCGACATAAAAAATGATATCCCTCATAAATATCACAAGGAGAACACTCATGTGAGTAAATGATATGTAATTGATGCATGAAAATATGAAACAATGCATGTAACAAGGTGATCTGGGACTACTTGGACTAAGAGAAGTAATTTTTTAAAGTATTAAGTCAAATAGGGACCCATAACTTTGAAAAATTAAATGCAGAACATGGATGCCTCACTAAGTTCAGACAAAGCTAGGGGATGTGAGGAATATCTCCTAGTTTTCCATGTATATATTTGACCCCAAGATGCCCTGTTAAAGAGTAATTTACAAAATTTCTCTTCTCTGAGTTCAAATGCAAAATTCTCTCCATGTAACTGGTTGAAGTTTTGAGCATTTTTAAATTTAAAACTTTTTTTTTCAATGGCACGTGGCAGCGCTGAACATGTGGCGTACTCGGTGGGGGTGACTTGTGGCGATGGTGGATGACGGTCGGGTAAAGGCAACTTGGTGGCGGGATGGTGGCTACATGTCGGCATGTGGGTTATTCACTTATCCACGACAGTGTTGCAAATCCCATGCAACTGGTTGAATGGATTAGTTATTCAGTGAAATCTATATTGTTTCATAAAAATGGACAATCAAGATTTTATCTTCTTCTTTCAAAATATCTTTTCTGATGAAATTTTATTTTCTTGTTATGGGTTATCCACTTAATCGAACTTAATAAAATTATTAGGAAATTTTTATAACCCTATGAACTACCTACACCTTCATTTTGAGGACATTTTATTTTGTATTTTTAGATTTAATCGTAATTAAAGTCTTAACTAAAAGTTGAGATATTATTCTGTCTAGTGGTTGTAATGGCTTGTTCTTGGGCTCATTTTCTTTGTAAGAATGAGAGGAATGGCTTTTTTGAAGGACTCTCCTCTTGAAAATGCATGGATTGAAAGTTAGGAAGACTGGAAGGAAAATGGCCTATGTATAGCCTTGAGTCTCTCCTCTAACATACTTTTGATGGTGGGAAAGACTAAGAAAGTGGGGAAGGAAGCTCTTGCAACCAAATGAAAGGTATGGTAGATATGGATGTGGCTTGGTTTAATGGTTTTGAGTGTTATGTATGTTATGAAGGTTTTGGAGGTTTTGCCCTATTCTAAATATTAGGGTTTGCATGGAGGATTGAGATTGCTTGGATCTCTTTCTTTGATGTTTTCAAGTGTCCCATATGGTTAGGTGGGTAGCTTTGGCCAGGTAAAACTAAACCTTTGTGGAAATCCCTTTTTGGCATTTCATAAAGAGGGATTCATTTGAGTAATTAGGTTTGGGTTCAACCAAGGCTTAAGCTTGGGTTTGAGCAGCACTAGTAAGGTTCTAAACTGTGGTTTTGATTAACTCTAAGGGTTGGCATGTGTTGGAGACATGAAATTTGATGCATTTGATCAAATTTTATCTTTTGGGTACTTTTAAAATTTTTAATTAATTTGACCACTTTGATCAGTCAAACTTGGTCAAGATGACTAGGATAGACCATGGAGGGTCCTTAGAAGCCATGTAGTGTGCATGCATGAAACTTTGATTTTTTTTTAAAAAAATATTTTAGAATTTTTTAATAAGTTTGACCACTAATTTGACCATTCAAACTTAGTCAAGATGACTCACCCATGCTTTGGATACATCACACAAAGGACATGAGTTTGGAATTTATGCAAGGGATAAAAAATGAGATCAATATAGACAGTCAATTGATCTTCCTTATATGGCTAAGAGATAAAGTAGGTCTTTCCATCAAATAATAATAAAAAATTTGATAGTCTTCTGACATGTTACTAATATTGTTAGCCAAGGTTTTTCTTTATGCTTCATGTTTGCATTTAATGTGAATGTGGAGAGGGGAAGGTTCATAATAGGCAACGTTGTGAAAATCTGACCGAAAATGAATCAAAATAAGGAGAGGTTCACGGTACGATCGATTCAATGGGCCAAATCGAAGCTGAACTGGATGACATAATAAATAAAAAATATTATTAAAATTTTATAAAACTAACATCACCTCATTAGCCATTTAACATCATTTTGAATGCAAAATAAAATACAAACAAAAGGAAACAAGTCAAATCCATAATTAAACACCAAAACATAGCTGTGAGGAAAAAAATGGGGAAGACCATTGAAAAATAAGAAAGGAAAGAAGTTGGTAAAGAAGACATTGAGTGTTCTCTTGCAGTGTTGACAGTGAAAGCAAGCCTTATGGAATTAGACAGACCTGAATTGGAGCGAACGAGTGAGGTTTGTCTCAAGACTCAAGACCTAAGGAGGAAGAGAGGTAGAAAATACAAAGCAGACTTTGGGTTATATGGTTCGAGAAGTAATATTTTGACCGTTCAATTTGCAATCAATGACGCCCATTCATCACATTCGGAACTTGACAATTTTTTTAAATTTCAACTGATTCGTCATTTATTCGGTCGAGTTGGTGATTCGTTCGATTTTTTAGCAGTTTTAGGCAATTTTGTAGTTTAATCAGACCTTTGGCCAGCCGGTTCGCGGTTTAATCGGCCGGTCCGTAGTTCAACTAGTTGGTTCGAACTGGTTTTAAATACAATCATAATAGGGCCAGAGACTACACTCATCACCTTCAACGAACCATAGAAAGTTTAGGATACATTTTTGAAAAATGACTTATTTTTTATAGAATTTTTTTTCATAAATCACCAATTTTTCATCGAGAAAACATATTTTCGGTGGATTGTCAAGAAAAAATTTTCCTTCAATAAAACACCCATCGGAAAAGAAGCGCCGACGAAAAAAGATCCAACTAATTTTTTGTAAAAAATTTTACTAACCACAAATTAGCCAATCCACTGTCTGCGACCGCGATAACAAAGCCCTGTTCGAGCCAACTCGCTGCCCGCCGACCCACAAAAACC
>NW_021318595.1:4789556-4810910 GCF_001605985.2 Dendrobium catenatum
ATCCTAATCAGGGTTGCCCTTGTGAGTTTACCTTCATGTATCAGTGTTTGTAAGACTTGGCGTCGTATTGCATATCAGCCATACTTCGGTGAAGCACATTCGCATCATACTACAAAAACATCAGGCTTCATCCTACAGACTAACGATAACAATAAATATTGTCACACTTTTATGTCCATGCACGACTCATATCATCAACCCCTTCCCATCTCATCTCTCCCCCCAGGTAGACCTCAAACTCTTTGCATCGAAGCTACCGCTCCAACTCAAAACCTTTTATTTTGTAATATCATACCTGAATATAATAACAAGAACGATATCAACCCATGCTACTACATCACACGACTATATACTACTCCATATAATCTCCCCATCCCAAATCCGGAGACTTTATTTGACACTTGTGGTGCTGCCATTATTTGTGAAACCCACGATATTAAGCAAACCTCTCATGAATTCAAGATTGTTAGAATATCAGAGCCAAGGTGGGGGCCAACTCAGGTGCCAAGTCTCAATTATTGCGAGATATTTGACTCTAGAGCCCAAAAGTGGAGACGGTCTAAGGATCTCCAAAAACTTTGGTTATGGGATAAAAGTGGTATTGTCATCAAACAAACATCGTATTGGATGATAAAAGATATTAAGAATCCCTTTAGCCGAGAATTTTTTTCATTCTCTATATTTGCATTTAATGTGGAGGAGGAGAAAGGATTAATCATAACCAAGCCAAATACTACATTCATAACCCTCAACCTACCATATAAGTGGAAGATGATTCCATATGAGGAGTGGTTGTGTTTGGTGCACATGAGTGGAAATAATGTCAATGTTTGGATGATGATGGTGACAACATGTGATGAGAATATCCAACAATGGGAGTGGAAGGGGTCATACTCTGCTGAATATATTAAAAATCATAAATTTGCTTTTGGAGATGGCATTCCAAATGAAAAAGTTGTGCTTTTGCAAACCCTTTATAGAGAATTATGGTTCGTAGCTAATTGATCTTATTCTTCTTGATTTTTAAATTTTCTTCATTGGATTGTTATTCAGTTTTATTCTAATATTATGTTTGCAGGTATGATCTTCAAGGAGGAGAATTGGGAGCGCATATGTATCCTACGACATCAAGTTTCAAGATGTATATGGACGGAAATTTTTAACGCTACTTATTAATTAGTTTTTTTTTTTTTTTGAAAACTTTGTAATATATGGATCTCCTGTTTACTTTTCTTGGAAGAATATATTGTTATTATTTTGTAAGGGAGTGTTTATTATTTCTTGCAATTATTATTAGTATATAATTGTGGATTGAAATTTGCTTTGTCCATGATTTTGTTTATAACATAAGATTTTATACTAATGAGAGATTCACTAAAAAAAATTATGGAAGTGAACGAACAATAATGTCTTAAATAATTATTTAAAAAAAACGTATATGAATATTCTCAAATTAAATGATAAAATAAATTAAAATCAAGTTGAAAAATATTTGCAATATAATTATGTTTCATTTTCAATTTGCAATATAATTATTTCTTATAAAAATATTATTCAAATTTAATTTATTTTTCATTCGCAATATAATTATTCCTATTAAATCTCCTTTTATCCTTAAATCTAATTATGTTTGACGTGGTAAAAAAAATTATGAGAATATGAGAAAATTTATCATAATTGTGTCCACAAGAAATGATGTCAGAGAGGCCTCTAGATTACAAACTTTGATTTAATTTCCGCTAGCTGGGTAAAAAGTAAGGCTTTTGGGGTATTTTAAGTATTTCTAAATAAAGTAATCTATCACAATCGACCGTTGTAATCTCAAACGACCTTTTAACTTTTGGGGTTAGGAGTGGTCGTGTTTCTTATTTTCATAGCAAATTTTCTCTAAGAGTAATGATAAATGAAATTAAAAAAATAAGTGCATGAACAATTAATTCAATGAATGTAGGAGACAAATCAACGCCAACAAAATAGAATTTTTATTGGCGTAGTTCTACGTCCGGACGCCAATAACATGTCGCCACGTGCTCTTACTCTTTACCGTGCGGCCCGACAACCTGACCCGGACCGGAATTCGGTATTGCTATGTTCGAGTATTGCTCGGTATTGCTAGGTATTGCTTGATAATAACGAGACTGTCAAGACCAATACCTAGCAATACCGAGCAATACCCGAATCTATTTTCAAGGAATTTGATTTTGATGATAGTAAACACTTCTGTTTCTCTACGACTGCCTTGCCTACTAACATTTCAGGTCCACAAGATCAGACTGCAATTCAAATCAGCTCAAGATTGGGCAGACTAAGTCTGAGTCAGTTTGTAAAACTTTTTTCTATCTTGAGTTTATTGTAATCAAAGTGGTTCCTGATGCTAAGTAACACTGCACACACACACTTGGGGGAATTTTTTTGATTGCTTTTAGACTTCTCTATTTTTACTCATATCGTCCAGGACGATCCCAAAATCATCTTGGACGATCAGCTGAAACAGAAATCCTAATTAGGGCATCCTGGTTAAGGCAGCCGTCATTAAGCACATCGTCCTAGACGATATTTGTATCGGCCGAGACGATAGGCTCAAATCAGAAAGAATCAGCTGCCAGATCTATTTAGGTATTAGTTATTTTTGGACATTGTCCTGGATGATGAAACAAAATTATGCTTAAATTTATCTGATAATTAAGAAAAGCAATTAAGGCTTGATAGATACGATCACATCGTCATGGACGATCGCAGGATCAGCCGGGACGATCAATTCAAAAACCTTAGTTGTTCCTAGATGATCACATATCGGACAACTTCTATTTAGGACGATGTTCTGGATGATTTTTACGGATTTGAACTAATCGTCTGGGACGATCGTGAGATCGGCCAAGATGATCAAGCTATTTTTTATCATCCCGACATCCCTTTAGTGCGATTATATGGATGATATTCCACGATTTGTAATAATCATATAGGACGTTATTTTATCATCTTGAATAATATGAACAAATTTCTTCTAATCGTCCCAGATCATCCTGGCTGACTATGCTTAAATTGCACTGATCGTATAGGACGATATCTAGATGATAAAGTCGGCAAGTTACAATTAATGAGTTATTCCGAAGCTCTTCTATTTAAGAGCTCTTATTCTACCATTTATAATATCTTTTACTGCGGTTTTGACCTGAGCATGGGAGAGAGAGAGGATCTTGTGAGGGGGAGTTTGTGAGGGAGTTCACAAAGGTTGCTCCAAGCAAGGATCCATCGTCGTCTTCTCCAGTCGTTGTCCTTAGTTCCTTGAGGGTTCTAGAGAGGTAAACTTCAATATCTGATCAAGGTTCTCTCCCTTCTTTAGGAGGAACCAAAATGAATTTTATTCTCTGCCTGCTTATAGAGGAAGCAAAAGGAGTTGGGTTCTCTACCTCACTTGGGTTGGTGGAAAGGAGGTTTGTAAAGGCTTCTCCACCTTGCTATGGTGATAAAAGGAGAGACATTGAGTTTAGTGCAATACTCGGAGGGCGCCTTTGGGGAGTGGACGTAGGTCGTGTTGACCAAACCACTATAAATTTATGTGTTCTTTATTACTGCTTTTACATTTAATTTCTGCACTTCGATTTATGTGGTGAATCTTGGTTTTTGTTTTAAGATTACATTTTGATCGAAATATTTTTTGAAATACCAATTCCCTCGCCCCCTCTTGGTTAGCCTTAAGACTAGTTCATAAGGGCTTAACATCCCTAACGAACTTTCTAGTGCCATCAAAGCACTTTCAAGTGGTATCAGAGTGGGATTCATAAAATCTAATTTTTGAAAACTTTTGAATTTTTATCGATGGCTAACTTTGATAATCGTAATACAATGGAAGGATATTCTATTACATGACCACCTTTGTTTAATAATATTCCTTTTTAATTTTTGGAAAGCTCGCATGTCTACGTTTTTACAATCGCTTGATTATCATATATGGATGCTCGTTAAAGAAGGTTATACACCACCTTCTCATGAATTTAATAGAATTAAAACTAAAGTTTCTTTTATTGAATAGACTTTTGATGAAAAGAGATTTAACACAACTTAATGAAAAATACTTGAACTATTTTTTCTATATTTTGAAATCTGAAGATTATTTGCGTGTTTCAACTTGTGCAACTGTTAAAGAAATTTGTGATAGATTATGTGTAACTTATGATGGAACCAACGAAGTTAAACAAACTAGGTTGAATATTTTGTTGCATGACTACAAATTTTTTCGTATGAAATATTTTGAATCAATTTCTGACATGTATACAATGTTTACTCAAATTGTCATCTCATTGCATGCTTTAAAAAAAGAGCTAACTAATTATGAAAGAGTCAATAAAATTTTGAGATGCTTGTCTTCTTCTTTCGATGCTAAGATCACTATAATTATTGAATCTAAGGATTAAATACTTATTCTGTTGATAATTTACTTGGATCACTCATTGCTTACGAGCAATGGGTGAATCAAAGAAATCTTGATGCAAGTGAGAAAAAGAAGAAAAAAACTGTAGCAATAAAGCCAATAACACAGACACTGATTTTTTCGATCTGAAAACGATAATGTTGCATTCATCACAAGGCAATTTAAAAGCTTTTTAAGAAAGAACAACAAGTATCATCAGAAGTGGAAAAGAGGTAAGGATAATAAAAATTATAAAGTTCTTCTGATATTGTTTGCTTTGAATGCAGAAAGCCTATACATGTTAAAGCTGATTGTCATACATTTAAGGAGCACCCAAACAAGGAGAAGGGTTAGGAGAAACCCAACTACTGGAAGGATAAGAAGCAGTACCAAAAAACTTTCTGGGCGGATTCTGCATCTGACTCGTCTGAAACTGAAGTTGAAGAGGAGATAATAAATTTATGCTTAATTGGTGATCATCTCGATCAATCATATCAAGAAGAGGTATGTTAACAAACCTATGATCAATTAGTTAAAATTTGTGAGAGAATTCAAGCATCATATAAAAAACTTAAGAAAAAGCATACTAGTTTAAAATTGGAGTTTTTGAATTTGCAAAGAGAGCATGAAAGTTTAAGTAAAGATCAAACTCTACTTAATAACAATCACATGTCTTTACTTGATGAATTTGATGAGTTAAATAAAAAAAATTCTGATTTGATTGATGAGCATGATTTATTAAAAACAAATCTCAAAGTTTTTGAAAATAAACCAATATTGCATGCATCACATAATGTTAAAAAGAGGCATCACCACCCAAATATATTAGTAAATCCTTTTCTTGGAGTTAGATATTTTTCAAGTGGCATGCTAGGACACATTTCACACACTTGCACTGTTCACCATAGTATACATTGGGTATGGAAACCAAAATTACATGTTTTACAGGATAATACAAATACACTATATTCTTCTTTTCATAACAAAGGACCCAAACCTGTTTCAGTTCCTAAATCTGACATTTGATTTTTGTAGGTGTGCTCTCACCAAAGACTTTGTGAGAGCAAATGGTACTTAGACAGTGGAGGCTCGCGGCTCATAATTGCTTAAACTTGCTGCTTAATAATTTCTAGAATGCATGCTTACTACTCTGTTGATTATTGTTATTATTTGCCTTAGTTTTTGAGTTAGCTTTCAAGTTTGCTGTTATAGTTATTTTTACTTTGTTTTTTTTTTTGCTTTATGATATTATTTCCTAGTTTTTATTTTTTGAAGATTTATAGCCAATGTTTAAATATATCTAAATCAGTTAAAAGGAGAAACACCATTGATGGTTTCCCTCCTCTAACCTCTTTTAGTGGTGTAATTTTCTTTTCTAAATAAAAAGTCTATCTCAAATTACCAATTAGATTTTGCAATTAAGATCTTTTCTATCTTTCTACAGTAATCTATATATATAATGTTCAAAGTCTTTATATAACTATCAAGTTATTTAAAATCTTGTCCTTATATTTATTATATGATTTTGAGTCTATTTTGTGGTTTATTCTTTCTTATATTAGAGAGTAAGTTTTTCTTATCTAATATCTGGAAGATCTACTCACAACTAAAAGTATTTAAGAGTTTTGAAAAAGGGATCTAGCTTGGAAAAATAACAAAGAGTGACCAAAGACGCCAAAATAAAAGATGCGCATTGATCACCAAAAATTGAAATATACACAGTGTATCAAAAATTAAAAGATGCACAAAATGCGTCATTTAATTGACAAGAGACATAAAATGAGCCCACAAAAAATAAGCTTACTTCTCTTTTAAATTTTTAAAACTTTGAAGAATTTATGTGTTGCATGATATTTTCAAATGCTTGATTTCAAATTTCATGATTGTGATAAATTACTTTGGTATATTATTCTATAAGATATTTTCTCTAGAACCAAGTTTTGAACATATCTCTTTTTCTTATCTAATTGGTTTGTTCTGAGTTAGGTCTCTTATTTTCAAAAGATGATTTTACCCTAAGAGAAGTCTGAGGTCGGGTTAATAGGATCGGATATTCTACCATTTTCAAATTTTGACAATATTAACTCATTGGTCTTATAAGTCTTTAATATTTAATTACTTTGAGCATTTATCATATTCATGCTTTGCTAAAACTAAAAAAAAATGGTTCTTTTCTTTTTTTTCTTCTTGTCTTTTTCATATTTTTAACTTTATCTCTTTCTGGTGTTGTTATTTTTTTTGGGCCTTCTATGATCATCTCCATCCATCCTCTATTTTAAACTTTTTATCACATCATCCCGGACGATATTCATATCGTCCTAGATGATCGGTTCAATTAACTTTTAAAAATTCCATCTGCTTGTTGTTCTAAACTTTCTACTTCTTATCGTCCGTGATGATGCATTATCAGCCTAGCGATCTGATCATCTTCTGCTTCAATCATCTATGATCGTCTTGGATGATTCTCTTCGTCTAGGATGATATTATTCACTCTTTGCTCAATTTATGGAAAATTGGCCTGTACGTTCCACAAGTTCGTCCTGGACGATACACGTGGCAATACATTTTAACACTTTAAATTCGATCGGTACGATCAATTATTGGCGATCGTCCTGGACGATACACTTGGAAAAGTTTTAAACATTTTTAAATTCGGCCGATATGATCCATTATTGTGCAACGTTCTGGACAATCCACCTAATTGGCCATGATGATCTTTTTTTTTCAACGATCATCCATCTTGGCTCCTCGGGACGATCACCTGTGTCTAATCATCCCGGACGATATCTGATCATCCTGGATTATAGGACTGCCTTTTTTGACCAATCGGCCTGGATGTAATTATTATACAAGATCGGCCTGGATGATTCTATGATCATCCTTGACAATCAGGCTGATTCTTTATAAATCGAGCCTTTCAAGCATTTTTTCTCACTCAAACCTTCTCTAATCCCCTTTTGCTCTTACTCTTGTGCTATGTCTTCGGTTATGGCCAACAGAAAGTAATCTGTCCATCCTTCAGGGAGTTCCTCAAGGGTTACTCTGGACCGTCGATTCACTGAGGCGGACTATCAAGCTGCCTACCAAAGATACAAGATGGCTGGAATCACTATCGCCTGGTTTGTCAACCCGAACATTCTCTTATATCCGGCACTTGATCTATTTTCTCACACATCCTTGTGTTTTCTCCTTACACTTACTGTACCTTTCAATTATTATCTGCTTTTTGAATTTTTTGCTAGTCTCCACATAAATTTTGCATTTACTTTTCTTGGATCCTATGTGAATCGACGCCCCATCAAAATCACATATCAGGATTGTGCAGAGCTTTTACATCTTTTCACCATAGGGGAAAAACTCCACACCTTATGTTCTGACCTTGACTATGATTGGGCTCCGGCCAACCACTTTCTTTGAAACACCAATGCTCACTTTCATGTTAGAGAGACAAGTAGCTTGCTCAAAGATGCTAGGACTATCTAACATGTCATTCACACTTCCATTATTCCAAAAGTTGGTGATCGTGTTCATATCACCCCACTTCTTTCGATCACCACCTTTTACATTTTGGCCCCTCGAGAATTCAATGCCACTAATTTAATTTTTCTCTACATCAAGCATCTGACTACCATTCATGATTCAGGACATAGGAGGAAGCCAAATCTAGCCCTAGGGCATATTATTACTTATGTCTTAGAATCAAAATATAACCTCCAATATCCTGCTCCACCAAACTTTCAACTTGCTTTCTACTCCAACAACTCCTTCCACGTTCTTCACAGTACTCGTCTCCACCCGGGAGATGAGGAAGCCGAGGGACCTGAGGAGGAGGCAGCGCCAGCACCTATTCCTACATCTGCTCTGCTCTGCCAGCAGTCTTAGCTAGATCAGCTGGTGGAGTGATTTGATCAATGGGAGACCCATTTCAAGACTTACAGTGCTGCACATGAGTAGCAATATCTGAGGACATTATTAGCCTTCAACACAAGCACGACCAAGATATGTCCTTGTTTGGAAAGCAGTTTGCCACTCTTTTGAGTTACTTTCAGCCACATCCACCTCCACCACCTCCTACTTCCAACGATCAGGGGTCATCCTTCTTTTAGTTTACTTATTTTCATGTGATGTTGTCTTTTCATTTTATGTTATTTTTGTTTTTTTTTTTGTGTTTCTTTTTTTCTCATCCTTTTTGTGATGTCAAAAAGGAGAGTAGCTGTACTAGTTTGTTCTATTCTAATATGATTTCACTATTCTAGTTTGTTTTATTTTTATATTGAGTAGTTGAAATATTCACCTAAACACTATTTTGAACTGCTTCAATTATTTTTGTGTTTTGCCATCATCAAAAAGGGTGAGATTATTACGAATCTATTTTTCAAAGAATATGATTTTGATGATAACAAACACTTATGTTTCTCTACGACTGCCTTGCCTACTAATATTTCAGGTCCACAAGATCAGATTGTAATTTAAACTAGCTCAAGATTGGGTAGACTAAATCTGAGTCAGTTTGTAAACCTTTTTCCTTTCTTGAGTCTATTGTAATCAAAGTGGTTCCAGATGCTAAGTAACCTTACACACACACACACTTGGGAGATTTTTTTTGACTGCTTTTAGAGTTCTCTATTTTTGCTCACATCGTCTGGGATGTTCCCAAAGATGACCAGCTGAAAATAGAAACCCTAATTAGAGCATCTTGGTTAAGGCAATCGTCATTAAGCACATCAACCTAGATGATATTTATATCGGCCGGGATGATAAGCTCAAATAAAAAAGAATTAGCCGCAAGATCTATTTAAATATTAATTATTTTTGGACATCATCCAGGACATTGTCCTGAGTGATGCAACACAATTATGCCTAAATTAATCTTATAATTAAGGAAAGTAATTAAGTCTTAATTGATATGATCACATCATCATGGATGATCACAAGATCGGCCGGGTCGATCAGTTAAAAAACCTTAGTTATTCCTGGTCGATCACATATCAGATAGCTTCTACTAAGGGCGATGTTCTGGATGATTTTCATAGATTTGAACTAATCATCTGGGACGATCATGAGATCGGCCAAGATGATCAAGCTATTTTTTATCGTCCCGACATCCCTTCAGTGAAATTATTTGGATGATATTCCACGATTTGTACTAATCATATAAATTGATATTTTATCATCCTGAATGATATGAACAAATTTCTTCTGATCATCCCAAATCATCCTGGCTGATTATGCTTAAACTGCACTGATCGTACATGATGATATTTATATTGTCTTGGATGATAAAGTCGTCAAGTTTCAATTAATGAGCTATTCTGAAGCTCTTCTATTTAAGAGCTCTTATTCTACCCTTTAGAATATCTTTTGCTGCTGTTTTGATCTAAGAGAGCCAAGAGGAGAGGGAGAGCAAGGGAGAGAGAGAGAGAGAGAGGATCTTGTGAGGAGGAGTTTGTGAACACTACAAGAAAACACGTGATTACCGTCAGATTTTCTGGCAAAAAAATTTGCGCCGACAAATACGGCACATATAATGGCGCATCGTGCGAAGGAACATTTACGACGTTTTTTCCGGTGCATATGGCACGGGAAAGTTTCCGACGTCTACTCCATCGGTAAAAGACGTTGGAATAGACCCGCATTTTACTAGTTTCAATGCACTTTATGGAAGAAAATAACACGTGCAGTTACCGATGGATATTGCACCGGTGTATTTATACTCAACGATTTAAAACCAGTGCATTCTACTCCAAAATATTTTCTGGCATCTTGGACGCCAGAAAATTCGCTGGCGAAAGCCCTATTTCCAAACCCAAGCCCATCTAGTTGCTCATTTGTTTCGTGCGTTTCTCTCACATCGCCACTGTTTCCCTCGTCACCCTCCGTCGCTCTCCTTCGATCGAGGTCATCAAGCTCTCTGGACGGTCACCGGACGTCGCCGACAGTTATAGCATTCCTCGCCGGCAAGAGGTTTAGTTCCGACCGTAAGGTTTCTCCGTCAGGCTCCCGTCGATTACCCATTGATTGTAAGTTTTTTTTTTTGTTTAATTTGTTTGGATTCATGTTGAGTTTATCTATCATGGAAGCTATACATTTTTTGAGAGGTTTGATGGACAAATATAGAGAGAGTAAAGAGGATCTACATATGTATTTAGTAGATTTAAACAAAGCATATGATAAAGTTTCAAGAGGAGTGCTATTGAGAGTTTTTGCAAAAATAAATTATTAATAAAGCTTAAATTCAATGTTTTTTTATTTCCAAACTTTTCAAAATCAATTTGGATTCATGCTGGATAGGTCAAAAAATATATTTATTGAGAGGTTTTGATGGAGAAATATAAAGGGAGTATGTATGATCTGCATTTGATATTTATTGATTTAGAGAAAGCATATGATAAAGTTTCAAGAGATGTGCTATAGAGACTTCTTGAAAAAATGGAGTTAATAATGTTTGTATTCAAAACATTATAGATATATATGCATGAGGTATTACTTTTGTTCAAACACAAGGTGGTTTGACCAAGTATTTTCCTATTATGTCTGGATTACATAAAAGATCGGCCTCAAGGCTAATACTTTTTTGCTTTAGTCACAGACATTCTCAATAGGCATTTGCATGAGGATATACCTTTATGTATTCTTTTTGCTAATGATATTCTACATGTTGATAAGATTAGAGAGGGAGTTTAAGGTAAACTTGAATTATGGAGGTCAACTTTCGAGTCTAAAACTAAATATACAGAGTATAATTTTAGTAGCAATTGACCTAAAGATGAGATTGTGAGTAGACATTTTAGTAAGAGTAGACATTTTAGATATCTTGAAGGTATACTTGAATTATGGAGGTAAACTTTTCGCGAACAAGTCAATAGTAAGAGTAGACATTTTAGATATCTTGGAGCTATTATTCAGAGTTATGGTGAAATTGAAGGGGATATTATCAGCAGAATTCAAGTTTGATGGTTGAAGTGGAGGAATCATCTAGCTTATTGCGTGATAGAAAAGTCCCCCTCAAACATAAGTGAAAATTCTATAAGATGTTGGTGAGACTTGCAATGCTTTATGGTGCCGTCACCATTTATTTCACCATCACTTGAATTCTAATATTAATATCTCTATATATTCAGTTTTAGAATTACTTAAGCGCGATAATCCATTTCTTATTTACTCTTATATATAGGTTATGAATATTAGAAATCAAAGAAGTTGGATGTATAACCGATTATCTCAAGGACGAAAGACATTAATAGATGAATTTATTAATGGGGTGAACATTTTCATTCAGCAAGCGAAATAACTATCCAGCTTTATATCAGAAGGAAAGTTTTGATGTCCATGTTCTAAATACAAAAATCTAGTGCACCTAACACCAGATGATGTAACTTTTGATCTGTATAGCAGAGGATTCATGCCACGGTATTGGTATTGGACTTCTCATGGTGAGTACGAGCCACAATTTGATTATCAATGCGGTCCTTCTGCAAGTACTAATATAGCTGAGGCTAAAAATATCCGACCAAATGTTGAGGAATTAGTTCATGATGCAACTGGAATACAAATTGAATAAAATACAGAAGAGTTACCGAATAAGGAGGCACAAATTTTTTATGATTTATTACATGCTGTCCAGCAACCAATTTGGAAAGGGTGCACCACTCACTCAGAGTTATCTGTTGCTATGAAAATGTTAAGCATGAAGGCAGAATATAATGTTGCTCGTGAATATTTTAATCAATTCATTGGGCTACTTAAGAAAACCAATTCGATAGATAATTTAATTCCTACAAATCTATATCGGATAAAGAAGTTAGTTTTCAAACTTGGTTTAACATACACAAAGATAGATTGTTGTGTCAAAGGATGCATGTTATACTTTAAAAAAGATATCTTAGAGATTGCATGCCATTATTGCAATGCACCAAGATTTAAACCAAAATCTGGAAATATAAGGAAGCAGAAGGACGTGCCTGTTAGTAGGATGTTCTACTTTCCAATAATTTTGAGACTACAACGGCTACATGCATCCATGAGATCTGCTGCACATATGAGATGACATAATGATCATATTCCACAAGAAGGTGTTATCACACATCCATCAGAAGCAGAGGCTTGGAGACACTTTGATCGTACACATCCCATATTCACGGCAGAACCAAGAAATGTCATATTAGGTTTATGCGCAGATGATTTTATTCCATTCAGTCAGTCGGCTACACCGTACTCATGTTGGCACGTGATACTCACTCCTTACAATCTTTCTCTAGAGTTGTGTATGACTACTCCTTATATATTTCTTACACTTATCATTCTAGGACCACATAATCCAAAAGTGAAGATTGATGTATTCTTACAACTGTTGATTGAATATTTAAGTTTGTTATGGGAAGAGTGAGTAAGTACATATGATATCTCCACTAAATAGAACTTTACACTAAGAGCAGTATTACTTTGAATAATTGGTGACTTTCCTGCATATGGTATGCTCTCAGGTTGGAACACGTCAGGCAAGTTAGCTTGTCCATATTATATGAAGCATACAAAATCATTCACTTTAAAGTACGGTAGGAAGAACACTTGGTTCGATTATCATCAAATGTTTTTACTTCCAAGTCATCCTTTCAGGCGAAATAAAGAAGCCTTTTCAACCTCCTCCAAGATTAAGTAGTGAAGAAATTTTTGAAATAGTAAGGTTCATGCCCACCATAATGAATTCTCCAATATTAGCTGAGTTCAGATTGTCAGGATATGGTGTCAACCATAATTGGACCAAAAAAAGTATTTTTTGGTCGTTGTCATATTGGAGAACAAATCTGATTAGACATAATTTGGATGTTATGCATATAAAGAAAAATATTTTTGATAACATTTTCTATACATTTATGGACATCATAGAGAAATCGAAAGATAATATAAAAGCAAGGATGGACTTAAAGGAGATTTGTAGGAGGAAAGCTTTGGAATTGAAGGATGGTGGAGCTGAAAAATTTCTCAAACCAAAAGCTCTATTCACATTAACTTTAGAGTAAAAACGAGCAATTTGTGAATGGGTGAAGACCCTACGAGCTGATGGATATTCTTCCAATCTAAGCAGGTGTGTTGACATAAGATTAGGGAGATTATTCGGATTAAAAAGTCATGATTGTCACATCTTCATGCAATGTCTTTTATCAAATGCTTTTAGTTATTTGTCAGATCAGATTTTAAAGCCCTTGATCGAGCTAAGTATTTTCTTCAAAGATTTATGCTCTTCTAAATTAAATGTAGAGAACTTGATTCTTATGGAGCAATAAATTTCTTTCAGTTTGTGTCAACTTGAGAAAATATTTCCTCCAGGATTTTTTTGACTCTATGGAGCATCTACCTGTTCATTTATCATATGAGGCTATGGTTGGTAGACCTGTTCACTATAGGTGGATGTATCCTTTTGAGAGATATTTGAATAAACTTAAGAAGACCGCTATGAATAAAGCACGACCCGAAGGCTCTATCTGTGAAGCATATTTAACATACGAGACAACTCAATTTTGCTTGTATTATTTTGAAACAATGTCTCAATCAGGTGAAAGTTCTGCACCTCAAAATGTTGATAAATCCTCTAATATATCTAGATTCGGTGGAAGTGGTGAACATGTAGGCGCTAGCACCGTGCACTATTTGACCGATAGGGAGATGATAGTTATCATATTGTATATCTTGCTTAACTGTGATAAAGTTGAGCCGTATCTCAAGTAAGTATGAGTTCAGTTTTTCATATTTTTAGTATTCTTCTAAACTTTGTTCTAAACTCAAAATGGTTATTTGTAGGAGGTTCATTGATGGTCTAAGTACATCAGAAGAACGAGGAGTCTAGAAGATAGTGGAAAAAGAATTCACTGTTTGGTTTAAAAATACGATATATTTTGAATAATTAGTCTTAATTAATGAGTTCTACCTGTAATTAATATGAATAATAATAACATCTTGTTTATTTAAAGGTAAACACTGAAGATTGTGATTCCCACTATTCAGGGTTATCTGAGTTAGCTTGGGGACAAATAGATTAGTTAAATGTTATCAAATATTTGTGGTCAATGGTTATAAATTTCAAAGCAAAAATTAGTGTGAAGGTAGGAAGACAGAAAATTCTGACGTATGTGTAAGAGGGAACACCCAATACAGGGGATGATTCTGAGTACTATGGGGTATTACAAGAAATATTAGAGGTGGAATATCCCGATCACAAGAATACTGTGTATATCTTCAATTGTGAATGGTTTGATCCAGTAAAAAATAGAGGCATAAGAGTATATCCAATTTACGGTATAACAAAAGTAAAGCGGGATAGGAGATATGCAAAATTTGATCCATTCATCATTGCTAGTCAGGCAACTCAAGTCTATTATGCTAATTATCCAAGCAGAATATGAGGCAAACAGGATTGGCTGGTAGTTATGAAGATAAAATCAAGGGGAGTAATTGAGAAAACCAGTACAATACTATCAGCACATCAAGAAGAGTTTATATCAAATCTAAAAAATCTCCCAATCAATGTGGATGACAAAATTAGAATTAATGAGAGCGAGTTGCAGTTAGAGGAGGTAGATTTAACCATATAGAAAAGTAATGATGAATGTGATAGTGCTGGAAATATATCATCATATGAAAGTGAATCAATAAATGATGAATTAATATAAGGTAAATTAAATATTTTTTTACTGTATTTTACTTCACTGCTTTTACTTACTTCACTGCATTTTTTTTACTTCATTGCTTTTTTACTTCACTGCATTTTACTTCACTACATTTAACTTTAATGCTACATTAATTTTTATTAAGTTTTTGTTATAAGTCATGATTCTAATATTTCTTATTTATTTCTGTGCAGATGGCTTCAGGTGAAGAGCCTAGTAGAGGATTGATCAAAAATATTTTTAATAGGCGTACCAAGAAGATCACTACAACATGACCAGCTAGGATAGTACATACTGAGGGGACCACCTCGTCTCAGCCTGCTATACAGTCTCTGCCTGCTACTTAGACTTAGCCTGCTACATAGTCTTAGCCTGCTACACAGACTCTGCCTACCACTCACCCTTTACCCACTCCTAGAGCTAGTAGCCCGCAGTTCTACTTAGTATACCCCCGATTTCCTTCATCAGATCCCATGCAGAGTACTCCTTTTTTACCCATACTATGCACCCCCACCTTATGCTAGTGCCCCTCCTACTTATCCATTTCCACTATATGCTCCACCATACCATCCCCCACCACCCCATCAGCCTTCTACAGCTGGACATTCGACACCGGCTGCACCAGAGCAGGCTACATATGGTAGAATATTGATAGCACCTGAGGGTGACACGTAAGTACATTCTATTTTTATTTAATCTTACAAACTTTTTTATTTTATATTATATATTTGTTTCACAAAACTTTATTTTTTGTAGGTTCTACCCATCAAAACAACCGACACATAAAATACCGGACATTATACGGAGCAGGTTTGACGCTCCTTATGTTTCTTGGAAGAAAGTCCCGAAAGAAGTTCGGGATATATGGTTTAGAGAGTTTGAGATATTTTTGGATTTTAGTTTTTATGTTAAATGATTTATTCTTTTTTACTTAAGCTAAAAATCTTATATATTATATATTATATGTATTTGAATGCAAAAAGAATTTTGTTGGCTGCCCCAGCACAATGACAGGATTAGAAAGAATTTTGAGAAGCATGGGTCTACTCGGATGCGCGACATGTTCACGGACATTAGAAAGTATGAAAAGCGACCATTATGGATTGGAGAGGTTATATGGGCCGAGTTGAACACTGCTTGGGGCAGCACATAGTATACTAGGAGGAGGGATCAAAATTGATAGAATATAGCTTCTGATGTTGGGGGCTTGGGTAGTTCCCTTCATACTGGCGGCTCCATTCCATATACTGAGCACAGACGACGTTTGGTAATGAATTTTAAATATTTTTTAAAATTATTCTTTAATATAAATATTAATAGAATTCTCTTAATACTAAAAGAAAGAGATGCTGGGTAGAGAACCGACTCCTGTAGAATTGTATAGTCACAATCATAAGCAATAGGAGGATCAACAATGGATTGATGAGATAACAAGAAAAGCCCATGTAAGTATATATATATATATATATATGTTTAGAAATTTTTATTTTTAGTTTAATTATATATATTTATATTCTACTTTAACAGGAGAAGTATATACGGCTTATAGAGAGTCATGCCGCATTAGGTGAGGGCTCTTCTGGCAGCTCTGTGGAGTTTTCTAAGTATCGCATCTGGTCGTAGGCCGTCAGAGGAATGAAACATGGCAGAGTTTATGGTTTAGGTTCTCAAGCTCAAGCATACGAGGGGATTACCTCCTCTACTGCATCAAGCTTCACTTCCAGTTCACATGAGTCCTTACATACTCAACAAATAAGTGCCCTTCAAGCAGAGCTAGAACAAGTAAGGAAATCACATGCTGATTGGCAAGCTCAGTTGCAAGCACAAATTCAAATGTAGATGCAGGAGCAACACAATCAGTTGTTGAATGAAATGCGCAAAATGAGGGAGCAATTGAGTGGAAAAGAGGTAGCTCCAGCTGAGGAGGAGTCCACGGAGTCAGAATAGTTTATATTTCTATGAACATATGTTATTGAATAATATGTGATATTTTTAGTTATTTGATGCTATTGAACAATGTCTTTATATGGATATTTATGTTTTTGAGTATATATTGAAGTTGTTTATATCTGTTATGTGTATAGTTATTTTCTGGAAGTGTTTTTGTTTATGTTTGCAGGTGTGAAAATGCAATTGTTGGCTGGGAAGGAAATTTTTTTTGTCAATGCTACAAGTTTTCGGGCAGATTTTGCATTGGAAATACGACGAAAATGACGATACAACGAATCATTACAATCATGCCATCGTTTATTTGGACACCAGAAATTTCCAGCGCATTTTACGGCGTCCTATCCGCCGGCATTTTTAAGAGTCCGTTATGCGCCGTAAATAAGCCGTAGCTTATTTACGGCGCAACTACGACATTTTATCCGCCGGTAATTTCTGGTGGATCAATATGACGTAAACTTCCGGCGCAGTTATCGCAAGAATTTTCGGTTGAAAATCGCAGGCTTGGCTAGAATTTTTTGCGCCGGTAATGCGATGGAGATGGCGCCGGAACATTTTTCGGTGTCTTGTAAACGTCGAAAAGTTTTTTTCGACGCGAACTAAGTTGGCGCACGAAAATCTGCTATAAATGCGCTAAAAACACAGAACTTCCGTCGAATTTTACATGTTACCAGCGGATTATATCCGCCAGCAATAGCGAATTTTCCTATAGTGGAGGGAGTTCACAAAGGTTGCTCCAAGCAAGGATCCATCGTCAACTTCTCCAGTCATTGTCTTAGTTCCTTGGGGGTTCTAGAGAGCTAAACTTCAGCATCTTATAAAGGTTATCTTCCTACTTCAGGAAGAAGCAAAATGAGTTGGGTTCTCTGCCTTACCTGGATTGGTGGAAAGAAGGTTTATAAAGGCTTCTCCGCCTTGCTGTGGGGGCAAAAGGAGAAACACTAAGTTTAGTGCAATACTCGGAGGGCGCCTCTAGGGAGTGGACATGGGTCGTGTTGACCGAACCACTATAAAATTTTGTGTTCTTTATTACTGCTTCTGCATTTAATTTCTGCACTTTGATTTCTGTGGTGAATCTTGATTTTTATTTTAACATTGTGTTTTGATCAAAAGATTTTTTAAAATACCAATTCACTCCCATCTTAGTTAGCCTTGGGACTAGTTCATAAGGGCTTAATATCCCTAATAAACTTTGTAGTGCCATCAGAGCACTTTTAGGGAGCACAGAAAAATATTTCAAATGATTAATGCTTGGTGATTTTACAAATTTGGGTGTGATGAAATTAAGATTACATATATTTGAATTTCATATAATTGTAGGCATTCAATAGTCAATACACTAAGTTATAACATATATTTGAATTTCAAGAAAAAATTAATTAATTAATCTCACATTAAAATTGAATCAAATTAAAATTTTGGTAATATGACTAACATAATAATATATAAAAAAAGAAAAAATAATAAAATTTTGGTCAATTTACATTTCACTAAATCACTCAATTTAAAATCATACTAAACTCATTATTGAACAAATTTAAAAATAGAATTCATAAAACTTAATTCATACACATTCAAATTAAATAAAAATTAAATAAGAAATCAAAAATAATTAAAAATAAATCAAAACCAAAATAAAACTACATAAAATAAAATTAAATCAAGACCATAATCTACACTATTAAATAAAATTTAAACCTAAAAAAAAAATAAAGTCATTCTAAATCATATAGGTTTACGTGACCTAGATTTGATTTTAAGTTCCCCATTAATCCTAAAAACTTCGAGTTTATATTTAGCACTTTGAATGATGAATTATGTAGAAAAGGGATCCTTATGGATGCAGTTGAATTTTTCCCCAAATGGAAGATAGAGGAATTGTAAATAAAATTGTTGCTTACAAAACATTGATCCATAGATTTTGCAAATAAGGAAAAATTGAGGAGGCAAAGAAGCTTTTGCTGAAGATCATCAATAACGGTTGCAAACCTGATTTTAGAACTTTTAATACCCTTATGGTGGGATACTGAAAATTTTGAAATGATAAAGCTCATAAAGAATTGTTATTAAAAATGAAGAAGTAGAGTTTAAAGACAAATGTGATGTAATCAAATGAAGAAGCAGAGCATTTCATAGTCTTTATAAATGTCAACCACAAAGGGATGCATCCCTCTTGTTTGATCATTATCTTTCAAAAGAAAATGATCATTTATCACTTTTATTAGTTAGAGAGTTGAAGGAAATCGCATTTGATGAAGGGGTTTTTATGCACCCACTACAGGAAAATAGCCAATTACCTGTGGTTATGACCGGCGGCCTATGGACCGCCGGTATTAACGGCGGTTTCGCCGGCGGTTTAGCCGCCGTCTTATTCCTGCTGAGACTGGCGGCTTTAACGGCGGTCTGTTACGAAAGACCGCCGGTAATAGCGGTGGTCTATTCGCCGCCGGTAAACCGCCGAACAATTATATTTACCGACGGGTTAACGGCGGCTTATATCACCGCTGATTAGTTATTTAATTCCGGTGGCCGTAACCACCGAAAAACCGCCGGTAAAAGCCCTAATACGAACAGACCCGCACCTGGCATTTCATTTATATCCTTCGCTCCTCTCTCTCCTTTCGGCAGCTCTCCCGTCGCCTCTGCCCGGATCGAGCTCCTAGGTCACCGCCGACGAACTCTTTTTGACCGCCGACCACCCACCAGTTGCCTCTCGCTCTATCAACCTTTGGTGTCACTTGCCACTGTCGATCTAGCTCCGGATCTCACGCCGCTGGCTACCCTAGGTTCCGTGTGAGTTGAACAAAAATCAGTATTATTTAAGGTAATATTTAACATTTTTTTTTGATTATTTGTTTTCCCTAGACATTTGCAAGAGTTTTTAATATATTTAATGATTTAGGGTTTAGGGTTTTGACATATGCAATAGGTAATGTTGTAATTATTTGGGTAGATATAAATTTTCAATTTATTAAGTTTTAATTTAGCAGTGATAGATGTAATTTGTTTTGTTTTAATTTAGAGAGGGAGAGAAAAGAGAGGGAGTGGGAGAGAGAAAAGAGAGGGAGAGTTTAATAGACATTTTGGAGACCTTGTTTATGGTTGAAGATTTAGAGCCTTCACACATTTAGTAGTTCCTATAGGAATATAATTTTGCATAATTGTACAAATAAAAAAAAAAATTAGACTCTCTCTAATCTTGTCTTCTACTTGAGCTACTACAACCTTTTAACATATATGCTCATTTTGTATCCTATCTTTAAGGTAAAGCCACTCATCCACAACTGAGCATCCTCATCTCTGCCACACTTAACTTAATATTAGGCTTCTCTTTTATTGGCCAACATTCAGCACCATAAGCATTGCAGGTAAAAACCGTAATCTTATGAATTTTTCCCTTAAAGTTTGAGGGTACTTTCCTATCACACCAAGCTCGCATGCATTCCTCCACTTGTCTACCATCCAACTTGAATTCTGCTAATAATATCCCCATAATATTTCACCATCACTCTGAACAATAGATCCAAGATTTCTAAATGTGTCATCTTATTAATGGCTTGATCGCCCGAAGTCACAATCCCCTCACTAGATCTATTACTACTAAAATTATAACTCCATATATTCCATTTTTAGACCTACTCAAGCAAAAATAGCCAAAATTTAAGTCTAATGCAGTATTAGTAATAAATGATTTTCATAACTATGTAGGGTGACGTTTTCTTCAACATCAAAATAACTATCCAAGAAGAGAGATATTGGATGTATAACAGAATGTTGCTGGGTTTGAAAAGGATTTGACAGTTGAATTTATAAAAGGGAGTTGAAAGTTTCATTCAAGTTGCATCTCAACTGCTTCCTTTCAGTTTGATAAATATTTAGATATCCATGTTGAAGCATAAAAATCTAGGCTTCCTCAAGCCCGATGATGTGAAGCTTGATTTATATCGTAGGGGATTTGTTCCAAACACTGGATTTGTACATCACATGGTGAGTACGAGCCACACAGAGAATGCTCATGCCAGTTTCATCTACAGCTTATGAAACAATTTAATGCAAGATCAAATGAAGTAGACCCTATGAAGACCTTATTTTTGATGAAGCAGGTCATAATTTAAGGTCTAATGTGGAAGAGCCACCAAATGCAAATGTGGAAGAGCCACCAAATGCAAAAACACAAAAATTCTTTGAGTTATTACATTCAGCTCAAAAGCCAATTTGGGATGGTTGCAGTACACATTCAGAATTATCCATTACAGTGAGGATGCTCAATATTAAAACTGAGTATAATATATCCCCGTGATTGTTTTAATGACGTTATTGGCATGAGATATA
>NW_021318595.1:4810981-4823848 GCF_001605985.2 Dendrobium catenatum
CCGAGAGATTTACTTCCTCCGTATGCTTCTCGACTTCGTGGTTGTTTGACTTCGCTTCCTGGCCGACTTTCCTTCTTGTTTGATTGGAACAAAAGAAAGGAGCTCGCTTGCTATAAAGGTAGCTTTCTCCTATCATGCGCCTCTTCGGTCAAATCCCGTAAATCTACGAAATAAGAGAGTAGTGGGAGAGAGAATTTAAATTATATTTTAATTAGTTTTAATTATAATTATTTTTTTAATTATAGTTAATTTTAATTAAAATATATAATAATTTTAATTATATATTATTTTAATTAATTTAATCTCAATCATTTATATATTTTTAATTTATAATTATTATTATTATTAATTTATTAAATATTAATTAGTTAGAATTAATTAAATTTATATATAATTAATTATAACAAATATAATTAATTACTCTAATTAATTATAATTAACAATAAATAAATATTATTAATTAAAATGATTATAAATAATTATTATTAGTTATAATTAGTTATAATTAATATTAATTTTTTATTTAAAAAACACCTACTTCTCTAGCCTTGATCCACGAGCCGACACCGTCACCTCGCCGACCACCAAGGTATAACTTCCTTAACTTAAACCCCACCCTCGATGCTAGCGGTGAGCCAACAAACCTCCCCACATGCTCACGTAGCACGGGGGGGAGGGAAACCGATACGACGCTTGCGACGAGGCGTGTGTACCTACAGGGAAAGAAAATTGTGATCTTTTAAACATATACTAAAGACCCTTAAACGCTCATATAGCGTAGCGGGGATGGAAGAAAGTACAACCATGATGTGTTCTGATATCTACCTAAAGCACTCATGTAGCGTTAAAGGGAAGGCTGCCTCTTAGTTATTCCCCTAAAAGGGGGAGACGCCGGGAGGATACCAAAATTTGGATTGAGGATAAGGACTTGGACATGGACTTGAAATTGTATTTGGACACAAAATAATCTATAAAATACTTGAACCTAAGTAAAATGAAATTGAATACAAATCGGGCTTGCAACAAATGACTACAAATTAGTCTCATACTCGGACTTGCAAAGACTAGAGGGGACATAGAACTTGAGCTTGCTTCTTGAACTCAAACAAGGACTTGATTTGGACAACAAGACTTGGACTCAAGTTTGGATAAGGATTTGAACAAAAGCGGGGGACCAATTTGAACATTCATAAGAGGACTTGATTTGTACCACATAAAGAACCCAAATTGAACTCAAATGAACTAAGTTTGAATTTGAACCAAATGCATAAAAACTTGAACTAAGTGAGATAACAATGACTCTAAACATGAACGAATCACAAGGACTTAAATTAATTTTTAACTACACAAAACTCGAATTTGTATGGACTACGAAGAACTATGAATGAACTTAAACTCAAGTTGAACCACAGAAGAGTTTGAATGAATCTTAAAGGATCTAATTTGAAGGGATTACAAGAAAATAAGCTCAAGATATCATGTGATGAACCAGTACTTAGTTTGACATGTATTCAAATGTATATCAAATAGATAAATAAGGGACTCACGTATTTCAACTTAGCATGTTTATAATTGATTCATACATCTACCCCAAAAATGTATGCGGGTGATTTGGAGTAATTGCAATGACTGCAAGGGCATGAATGCAATGATGTGCTTACGCACAATAATACAAGGCCTTCAATAAATGGTAAGGATTTACTATTTTAGTTGGGAGACAAATGTAATTCAGTAATCTCATCATGCATAACCCAAATCATCTTCATGTGACAACAAAGGACTTATGCCAAGACTTCAAATGAATAGGATTTACGCATGAGCAAATGAGACACTTGTGAAGGATCATTCTACATTTTACAAGCCATGAATAACGATAAAGAATAATCAAGATGTCAATAAAACCAACATGCCAATAAGAATGCAAGCGCTAATCAAGGAGTGTGATCCATTCAAATCTTATACATGCAAAATTCTTGGTCGGGTTAGGAGATCCCTACATCTCGCCAACAGGGAGGATACTAAGAGGCATACGATAACCATGATGATGGGTCCATCGTCATGTGCAATAAATATGGCAAGAGCACAAGGAGAGAAAGGTAGATATAGAAGAGGTGGCCTCCTCATTGTTTTCAACCCAGACTAGCATACAAATGAGCTCGTAACAGTCTACATGCAAGTGAAGATGATAGATATGCTACAGGACTTTAGCTACTGTAAGTCCGATGGACATGGAGCATCGAGCAAGTGAATTGGCCTTCCTACTGATAAGAGCAGGTGATATGCGACAAATGAGAATGTCGGTAAACTCTCATGAAAGACCAAACAAATACCTAATACACTGATTCCTTGCAAGTGAGAGGTGGTCGAATTGCATCAAGTGCAAGAATTTGTGATTTGTTGATGAATGCTTTCCATACAAACAACATACTACTTACAATAGAATACAAGGAGAATTGTAATGATGGTGAACACCTGCATGCAACATTGATAGACATGTCAGAAATATAAGAAAACCTCCTACAAATTAGGTGATAAATGTAGCACCTTATGGTATATATTAATCCCACATGAATAGAAAAATTCAATGATACTACAGGAGGCCCATCATATATAAGCAAACATATCTACAAATATATGTAGGAGAGGTCTATTTCATACAAAAGTCCTATCAAAGGTGATGATGAACGATATGCAGTGGAAGTTAAACCATCTCATAAACAGCAATCACTTAATATCAATCAAAAGCTAATCAATTTTTTAAATCCGCTAACTTTATTAGGGTTATTAAAACCTCTGATATTCCATACAACAATGGGTGGAATAAACATTATGATTTTGAATTATTGCTCCTTTTGGAACTTTTATCTCTTATGCTAATTTGACTTTGAGGTCCCTTGTCTAAGGGAACTTGAACTTTAGATTTAGCTAAGATTTTAGAAGCAATCTCTTGAGAAGTAGGGGGAACGGAGGATAAAGGAGACTGGTGGGTGGTCTCCTATTGGAAAATAGGTTTCTTACCATTAGAAGGATTCAAAGTTTTAGAATCGAGATTGTCTTGCATAGCTGAGAATTTATTATGTGATTGAAAATTGGGAGATTTAATTTTTGAAGGTGGTGAGTAAGGAATTGAAGATTTTGTAGAGGAGAGTTCCTCTGTAGGGGAGTTAAGACTAGGAATAGTTAGAACATTGGGTATTAATGTGGGTAGCTGGGTGGGTTCAAGAGAGACTTGAAGTTTGTTTAGTGTATCAACTGGGGGTGGGGAAGGATAACCTTATGTACCGTGCATTCCTTCCTGGGTCTGAGACTAGTACTTTGCCCGCGATAGATGTTGAGGTGAGGTTGGGGTTGGGGAAGAGGTTGGAGATTTTAGGGCATTTAGAAGCCGGATGGATTAGTGAAGAGCAACATTGACATGGAGAAGGTTTCCATTCATATTGAATTTTGAGATTGAAGATTTTACCTTCCACCAAAATTTGGACGTTATCTGGATATGTGGCGGCTGAATCAACCTATACACTCTCTAGCATAAGTGAGGCGAGATTTGGGGGATGTAAGATCGTCAACAGCTAGCGGTCTCCTGATCTTAGTTGTGATTTTAGAAATACCGGCAGGGATCCAGCAACACAAGGGTAGATCATGGATTTTGATTCAGATAGGAACAGAGGTAAACTCTTCTTGCTTAGGGCTAAACAGAGGCGACCATTTTTGCATAATGAACTGTTTACCCAGAATAAACCAAGCCCCTTTACTCCAGACATATTCTAGATCCTCAACTGAAAAGAACTTAAACAAGAAGAAGCCATCACTTAGAGATATCATTTTAAGACTACCTTTTAATTTACTTACGTTATTTATCGTAGCAAGCAAACACCCGTAATACGACCTCTTACCAAGCCAATATTCCACCAGCACTTGATTCCCTTCCCAGGTAGCATAAACTACTTCTTCATGATGGAAAGGAATGATTTCATTAGGAGTCAGCAGAGTAGAGATGGAAAAATGGCTAGGATTAGGATTATCAGCAAGGATATGAGTCAAAGGTAATAGGTTATACGAAGCTACCGGGGATGAGACTGGATGCATGGCAAGGGTGGAAGGATTTTCAATTAGAGGGGGCAAAAAAGTAGCATTTGAGAGGGAGGGATCCATGGGATCCCTCCGCCGGCACCTGGGTGGATAAAGGGGAAAGCGGCGCAGAGCAAGAAAAAAACTCTAGAGCGAGCAAGATTTAGGCTTTCAATTTGGTATAAACCACTAATAATTTTGATAATGCTAAATCTATATTTAGAAAAAGGTCAACTATTTAAGCATAACAGGTTTGAAACCAAAAAAGAAAAAAAAAAATAACTTTTAAGCAACTGTTATATCTTATATGTAATCAAATCTGAACCCAACAAAACCTCTTATGATATTTCTAGAAGTTTATCTGAGCATCCAAGCCATTCCCACAGCTAAAATAAGGTGAATTTGTTCCTTTTTTCATTTAATATTAAAATATTACTAATTTTAAAAGCTTTTTTTTTATTGCCTAATTCTTTCTCAATCCATTAGAGTTTTCTTTAATATGATTACTTAACTATTTAATTTATATATAAAGTTAAGATAATAATATTTTTTCATAATGTATTAATTTTAGTTACTAATTATTGTATAATATATTATTCTCTAGATTTTGTTTTGTGATGATGGAGATCCATGATGACGGTTGCATACTTTCATAGGATAATAAATATAAAATACTTACAAGAGTTTCCCTTGTGAGTCTACCTTCATGTATTAGTGTTTGTAAGATTTGGTGTTGCATTACATATTAGTCATACTTCGGTGTAAGCACATTCACTTCGTAGTACCAAAACATAAGGCTTCATCCTACAGACTACTCATGATAATGAATATCACTACACTTTTATGTCCTTGCACAACCCATATTCTCAACCCCTTCCTATCTCATCTCTCCCCTTAGGTAGACCCCAAACTCTTTACATCGAAGCTACTCCTCCAACTCAAAGCCTTCTATTTTGTAATATCATACCTGAATACAAGAACAATAATGATATCAACCCATGCTATTACATCAAACGTCTAGGTACTACAGCATACAATCTCCCCATCCCCAATCTGAAGACCCACTTGACACTTATGGTGTCACCAATATTTATGAAACCCATAATATTAAGCAAACCTCCCATGAATTCAAGATTTTTTGAATATCAGAGCCAACGTGGGGGCCAACTAAGGTGACAAGTCTCAATTATTGCGAGATCTTCAACTTTAGAGCCCAAAAGTGGAGACCGACTAATGATCTCCCTTCTCTTTGGTTATGAGATAAAAGTGGCATTGTCATCAAACAAACAACGTATTTGATGATAAATGATATTCAGAATATCTTTGAAGTAGGATTTTCTTCATTCTTTATATTTGCATTTAATGTGGAGGAGGAGAAAGGAATAATCATAACCAAGCCAAATACTACATTCATAACCTCCAACCAACCATATGAGTGGAAGATGATTCCTTATGAGGAGTGTTTGGTGCACATGCGTGGACATAATATCAAGGACCTCAAAGTCAAATTAGCATAAGAGGGAAAAGCTCCAAAAGGAGTAATCATTCAAAATCCTAATGTTTATACCTCCCATTGATGTATGGAATATCAGGGAACTTGAACTTTAGATTGAGTTAAGATTTTGGAAGCGGTCTCTTGAGAAGTAGGGGAAACTGAGAAAGAAGGATACGAGTGGGTGGTCTCCAGTTGGAAAATAAGTTTCTTACCATTAGAAGGAATCAAAGTTTCATAATCAAGATTGTCTTACAGAGTTGAGAATTTATTGGGTGACTGAAAATTAGTGTATTTAGTTTTTGAAGGTGGTGAGTGAGGAATTGAAGATTCCGCCGAGGAGAGTTCTTCTGAAGGGGAGTTAAGATTAGGAATTGTTGGGATATTTGGCATTAATGTGGGTAGCTTGATGGGTTCAAGAGAGACTTGAAGTTTTTTTTTTTTTTGTATCAACCGGGGTGGGAAGGATAGCCATGTGTACTGTGGGTTCCTTCCTGAGTCTCCGACTTGTTCTACACCCATGATAAATGGTGAGAGGAGGTTGGCGTTGGGGAAGAGGGTTGGGGTTTTAAGGGTCTTCGAAAGCTAAATGGATTTGCGAAGAGCAGCATTGACATGGAGAAGGGTTCCATTCATATTGAATTCTTAGATTGAAGATTTTACCTTCCACCATAATTGGGATGATATCTGGATATATGGCGGCTGAATCAACCTGCATACATACTGTATCATAAGTGAGGCGATAATTGGAGGCCATAAGATCATCAACAGCTAGCGGTGTCTCGATCTTAGTTGCGATTTTAGAAATACCGGTAAGGGTCCAGCAACACAAGGGTAGATCATGGATTTTGATCCAGATAGGAAAAGAAGTAAACTCATCCTGCTTAGGGCTAAACAGAGGCGACCATTTTAGTATAATTAGTGGTTTGCCCAGAATAAAACAAGCCCCTTTATTCTAGATATATTCTTAATCTTTGGTTGAAGAGAACTTAAACTAAAAGAAGTTATCGCTTAGAGATATCATTTTAAGACTACCTTTTAATTTATATATCTTGTTTATCGTAGCAAGTAAAGAATTGTAATATGACCTCTTACCGAGCGAATATTCCACCATTGCTTGATTCATCTCCTGGGAAGCATCAACTACTTCATGATGTTAAGGAATGAATTCATCAAGAGTCGACATAGTAGAGATGGATAATTTGCTAGGATTAGGGTTATTAGCGAGGATACGAGTCCAAGGTAATGGGTTATACGAAGCTACCCTGGACGAGGATTGATGCATGGTGAGTGTGGATGGATTTGCAGTTGGAAGGGGCGAGAAGCAGTATTTGAGAGGGAGGGATCCACGTGATCCCTCCGTCGGCACCTGGGTGGACAAAGGGGAAAGCGGCGCAGAGCGAGGAAAAAACCCTAAAGCAAGCAAGATTTAGGTTTCAATTTGGTATAAACCACTACTAATTTTGATAATGCTAGATCTATATTTAGAAAAAGGTCTACTATTTAAGCATAATATGTTTGAAACAAAAAAAAAAAGAAAATTTACTTTTAAGAAACTGTTATATCTTATATGTAATCAAATTGTTGTGATTTGTTCATATACTCAGAACCCAACAAAACCTCTTCCGATATTTCTAGAAGTTTGTCCAAGCATCCAAGCCGTCACCACAGCTAAAATAAGGTGAATTTTAGCTTCTTTCATCTAATATTAAAACATTACTAACTTTAAAAGCATTTTTGTCATTGCCTAATTCTATCTCTGCCTATTAGAATTTGCTTTAATATGATTAACTAACTATTTAATTTATATATAAAGTTATGATAATAATCTTTTTCCATAATGTGTTAATTTTAGCTACAAATTATTGAATAATATATTATGCTCTAGATCTTTTTGTAATGATGGAGATCCATGATGATGGTTAAAAACTTTCATAGGACAATATATATGAAATACTAATCAGAGTTGCCCTTGTAAGTCTACCTTCATGTTTCAGTGTTTGTAAGACTTGGCATCGCATTACATATCAACCATACTTTGGAGAAACACATTCACTTCATACTACAAATACATCAGGCTTCATCCTATAGTCCACCCATGACAATAAATATAGCCACACTTTTATGTCCATGCACGACCCATATTCTCAACCCCTTCCCATCTCATATCTCCAAACCGGATAGACCCCAAACTCTTTACATCGAAGCTACTGCTCCAACTCAAAGTCTTCTATTTTTTAATATCATACCTGAATATAATAACAAGAATGATATCAACCCATACTACTACATCACACGACTAGGTACTACTCCATACAAACTCCCCATCCACTTATGGTGTCACCATTATTTGTGAAACCTACAATATTAAGCGAACCCCATGAATTCAAGATTGTTATAATATCAGAGCCAAGGTGGGGGTAAACTAAGGTGCCAAGTCTCAATCATTATGAGATCTTTAACTCTAGAGCCCAAAAGTGGAGATAATCTAATGATCTCCCTTTTCTTTGGTTATGGGATAAAAGTGGCATTGTCATTAAACAAACAACGTATTAGATGACAAATGATATTCAGAATCCCTTTGGCGCAAGATTTTCTTCATTCTATATATATTTCAATTTAATGTGGAGGAAGAGAAAGAAACAATCATAACCAAGCCAAATACTACATTCATAACCTTCAACCAACCACATAAGTGGAAGATGATTCCTTATGAGGAGTGGTTGTATTTGGTGCGCATGAGTGGAAAAAATGTCAAGTACCTCAAAGTCAAATTAGCATAAGAGGGAAAAGCTCCAAATGGAGCAATCATTCAAAAACATAATGTTTATTCCTCCCATTGTTGTATGGAATGTCAGGGAATAACTTGAACTTTAGATTGGGATAAGATTTTGGAAGCAATCTCTTGAGAAGTAGGGGGAATGGAGGAAGAAGGAGACTGATGGGTGGTCTCCAGCTGGAAAATGATTTCATACCATTAGAAGGAATCAAAGTTTCAGAATCGAGATTGTCTTGCAGAGCTGGGAATTTATTGGGTGACTGAAAATTGGGGAATTTAGTTTTTGAAGGTGGTGAGTGAGGAATTGAAAATTATGTAGAGGAGAGTTCCTCTGTAGGGGAGTTAAAATTAGGCATAGTTGGGACATTGGGTATAAATGTGGGTAGCTTAGTGGGTTCAGGAGAGAATTGAAGTTTGTTTTTTGTATCAACTGGGGATGGAAGGATACCCTTGTGTACCGTGGGTTCCTTCATGGGTCTATGACTCGTACTACACCCACGATAGATGGTGAGGGGAGGTTTGGGTTGGGGATTTTAGGGCATTCGAAAGCCGAATGGATTAGCAAAGAGCAACATTGACATGGAGAAGGTTTCCATTCATATTGAATTATGAGATTGAAGATTTTACCATCCACCAGAATTGGGACGTTATCTGGATATGTGGCGGATGAATCAACTTGCACACATACTCTAGCATAAGTGTGGCGAGATTTGGAGGCCGTAAGATCGTCTATAGCTAGCGGTGTCCCGATCTTAGTTATAATTTTAGAAATACCGGTAGGGGTCCAGCAACACAAGGGTAGATTATGGATTTTAATTCATATAGGAATAGAGGTAAACTCTTCCCGCTTAGGGCTAAATAGAGGCGACTATTTTTTTCATAATGAATGGTTTACCTAGAATAAACCAAGCCCCTTTATTCCAGACATATTCTAGATCTTTGGCTGAAGATAACTTAAACAAGAAGAAGGCATCGCTTAGAGATATCATTTTAAGACTACCTTTTAATTTACATACCTTGTTTACCGCAGTAAGCAAAGAACCGTAATACGGCCTCTTACCGAGCAAAAATCCCACCAGCGCTTAATTCTATTCTCAGGAAGCATCAACTACTTCTTCATGATGGAAATCAATGATTTCATCAGGAGCCGGCAGAGGAGAGCTGTCAAAATTCCTAAGATTAGGGCTATCAGCGAGCATACAAGTCTAAGGTATTGGGTTATGCGAAGCTAACGGGGATGAGGCTGGATGCATGGAGAAGGTGGGGGTAGAGGAATTTGCTATTGGAAGGCGCAAAAAAGAAGCAATTTAGAAGGAGGGATCCATGGGATCCCTCTGCTGGAACCTGGGTGGACATAGGGGAAAGTGGTGCAAAGCGTAAAAAAAAAACCCTAGAGTGAGCAAGATTTAGGCTTTGAATTTGGTATAAACCAGTACTAATTTTGATAATACTAGATCTATATTTAGAAAAAAGGTCAACTATTTAAGCATTGCACATTTGAAACCAAAAAAGAAGAAAACGTACTTTTAAGCAATTGTTATATCTTATCTGTAATCAAATTGTTGTGATTTGTTCACATACTCTGAACCCAACGAAACCTCTTTCGATATTTCTAGAGGTTTGTCCGAGCATCCAAGCCATCACCACAGCTAAAATAAGGTGATTTTTTTTCTTCTTTCATCTAATATTAAAACATTACTAATTTTAAAAGCTTTTTGTCATTGCCTAATTCTATCTTTGCCAATTAGAATTTGCTTTAATATGATTACTTAACTATTTAGTTTATATATAAAGTTAAGATAATAATCTTATTTCATAATGTATTAATTTTAGTTACTACTTTTTGTATAATATATTATTCTCTAGATTTTCTTGTCATGATGGAGATCCATAATGATGGTTGCGTACTTTCAGAGGACAATATATATGAATTAGTAATCAGAGTTTCCCTTGTGAGTCTAACTTCATGTATTGGTGTTTATAAGACTTGGCATCGCATTACATATCAGCCATACTTTGGTGAAGCACATTCACTTTGTATTATAAATACATCAGGCTTCATCCTACAAACCACCAATGACAATGAATATCGCCACACATTTATGTCCATGCCAAAGTCCATATTCTCAGCCCTTCCCATATCATCTCTCCAAATCAGATAAACCCCAAACTCTTTACATTGTAGCTACCGATCCTACTTAAAGCCTTCTATTTTGTACTATCATACCGGAATATAATAACAATAATGATATCAACCCATGCTACTATATCACATGACTAGGTACTACTCCATATAATCTCCACATCCTCAATCTGGAGACCAGCTTTGACACTTATGGTGTCGCCATTATTTATGAAACCTACAATATTAAGTGAACCTCCCATGAATTCAAGATTGTTAGAATATCAGAGCCAAGGTGGGGGCCAACTAAGGTGCAAAGTCTCAATTATTGTGATATCTTCAACTCTAGAGCCCAAAAGTGGAGACGGTCTAATGATCTCCCTTCTCTTTGGTTATGGGATAAAAGTGGCATTATTATCAAACAAACAACGTATTGGATGATAAATGATATTCAAAATCCCTTTGGCTCATGATTTTCTTCATTTTATATATTTCCATTTAATGTGGAGGAGAAAGGAATAATCATAACAATGCCAAATACTACATTCATAATCTCCAACCAACCATATGAGTAGAAGATGATTCCTTATGAGTGGTTGTGTTTGGTGCGCATGAGTGGAAATAATGTCAAAGCCCTCAAAGTCAAATTAGAACAAGAGGGAAAAGCTCCAAATGGAGCAATAATTCAAAATCCTAATGTTTATTCCTCCCATTGATGTATGGAATATCAGGGAACTTGAATTTTAGACTGAGATAAGATTTTTAAAGCGATCTCTTGAGAAGTAGGGGGGACAGAGGAAGAAAAAGACTGGTGGGTGGTCTATGACTGGAAAATGATTTCTTACCATTAGAAGGAATCAAAGTTTCAGAATCGAGATTGTCTTGTAGAGATGAGAATTTATTGGGTGACTAAAAATTGGGGGATTTAGTTTTTGAAGGTGGTGAGTGAGGAATTGAAGATTTTGTATAAGAGAGTTCCTCTATAAGAGAGTTAAGATTTGGAATAATTGGGACATTGGGTATTAATGTGGGTAGCTGGGTGGGTTCAAGAGAGACTTGAAGTTTTTTTTTTTTTTTTTTTCAACTCGGGTGGGAAGGATACCTTTTGTTCCATGGGTTCCTTCCTGGGTCTATGACTCGTACTGCATCCACGATGGATGGTGTTGACCTCATTATTCGAGGTCAATTTTCCTAGAATCAACTTTAGTACCTAGGTTTTTTGTAGCCTAGTGTAGATGTCGCACCCACAGGATTTCCCTTAGGTGGACACCCACTGACGTAGTATTGACTCAACCCTTTTTGTTCAAACAAAATCAAAATCAATTCGATCTAGATTTAATTCATCTCCAAACTAAACTCAAATTGACTCAACTTCCTAATTCAATTTCAAACTCAACTCATCTCGAACCCATTGAAACCAAATCAACTCGTCTCAAACCTACTATTTTATGTTTAACTTTATGGAATAAATTTATTGTTAAATCATATCTTTAACTTATAACCTAAACTAAATAATCTTAACACCTTAAACTAATTAAATAAAAAATTTAAAATCCTGTCGAAACCAAGCCAGCACGATCTCTAACTCCCTCTTGTTTTCAGAAAACCACCCAGCACCCTCACACTGCCATTCGCAACTTCCACGATCCCTTCCCCCTTAATTCACGAAATAAAAGGCTCGCTCCTCTCTGCAGTTAAAAAAATGAAACCCCTCTCCCTTTTTTTTCGCATTCTACACTCAGTAGTTCGTAACTCCTCCGAAAATTCGCAGAGCAGAACCGCTCATCTCACACCTGTAGTTCGCACGCAGAGAAGGCTCTCTCCCCTCAGTTCCGGACTCAAGCCCTGACGTCTCTCCCTGCAGTTCGCAAATTAACCCTTCTCCTAAGCAGTTAGATTTTCCCTTCTTAATTGTACAGAACAGAACATAAGGCTTCATTGGCTCCTCTCTAGAAATTCTGAAAAAAAAAAAAAAAAGAAACGGGCCTCCCCTCACTCGCCTGCAGTTCGCAACAAACACGAACCCCCCCCCCCCCACGTCTCTCGTGGTCTCTCAGTTCGCAAGAATCAAACGCCCAGAAGCTCTCCGCCCATCTCATCTCTGAATTCCAGCCTCTATCTCCAATAAGATCGCGAAATCTCCCAGCCTCCGTCTGCTCTCTACTTCGCACAACCCAGATTCACGTCGCTTCTCCTGCTTGCGTGGATAGCAACCTTAGCCGTTGACACTCCTTCTATTTGCAAGGTATATTTTTTTTTATCTTCTCCTTCTCTATTTTGGCTGCAGTTCTTAGTTCTTATGCCAAATATTGTGATTAGCCATCAGTTGGAATCATGAATGGTTATAAAATCCATTTCTAGCAAAATATCGTTAACTAGATTTTATATTTCTGCTTCCATTAGAAT
>NW_021318595.1:4827515-4834978 GCF_001605985.2 Dendrobium catenatum
AATCAGTCCTCTCACTTGAGGTTGATCTCCCCTCACTACGTGTGGCAGTTAGCTATAATCTATATGATGAAGATAATGCCCGACTAAGGTTAGAAGAGCTTGATGGTTTAGATGAGCTTTGTTTACGAGCTTATCAGTTCCTTAAGCTATGTCAGGCCTGAATGGCCCGATACTATGAGCGCCTTGTTAGACCTCATGCTTTTCGTGTAGGCAAGTTAGTTCTTATTTTGTGTAGCCCTATCATTTTATGTCAGCACTGAGGTGGTAAGTTTGAAACTATTTAAGAAGTCTCCTTCGCTGTAGAGCAAGTTTATGAAGGTGGTGCCTACCTACTTGTTGATGCAAATGGCGTTCATCCAATGCCTATCATCAATGGCCAGTACTTGAAAAAGTACTATGCCTGAGTCTAATACTTCACAAGGGAGCCTCCCTACCACCTGTAAATATCCCTCTGTATATATAGCTCCTAAAATGATCCCTCTTACTTTTCAGCAGTCTATGTGGCCACGATGATTTATCCTCTACCACGCGACGTTCACTTTGAAGAGTATAAGGGTATACTTGAAGGTGATACGCTAATACGCCATAGGGATGTTTTATACTTCAGTCTGTGCACACCAATCACATTAGTTCTAGTACATAGGATTTTAGTTAGTACCCCCCTTTGTAGGGCTTAGTCTCCCAGTTTCACTTGCCACCCCAAGTGTGGTCTGGGATATCAAAACTAATAATTCAACTATATTTTGAGATGTGATACTAGGTCCACACCCTCCTTTGTCAGGTGTGGTGATAGAGATCCGCTATCCATATTTGAGTCTCTCTTTCCTATCAGTCCTGGGCTGATAGTTGTAGCTCTCAGTCTATTCATATGAGTTGAATGTGATGAGGGATGTCAGAGTCTTTAGTTTAGACCCTTTTGAGGTAGGATACTAGGTCCATACCATCTTATGTTAGTCATGAGTGCTAATGTGGATCCTCTATCCCGATTTTGATTATACATTAATTTTATAATAATTGTGCTCCCCAATTCATTCACATGAGTTGAGTGTAGTCTGGATTATCAAAACCAATTATTCACTACTTTATAAGGCTTGTGTAATCTCTTTCCCCAGTATTGTTGATGTGGCGAACATGTCCTAGGTTATCAAATTCATTCATAGTTCCCTCCCTTTAAAAAAATATACATGTGATAAAAAGAGGGAAGCTCTTAGTAGAGCAGAACCGGTTGCCCTTGTCATAGGAGGAACCCAGTAAAACTCTCTAAGGGCATAAACTCCCCAAAGTCTCTTCTTTCTTCTCCCTTAAAACACTTTAATGATCTCTTCAAGGTTGAGTCAACACTTAGTTGGTCATAAATCTCTATGATTTTGACTGTTTTTCTTTACTAGTGATGTGATACATCATATCCTAGATGTCAACATCACTACCTTATAGGCTTAGTTCTTTCTGACAAAAGATCAATCCCCTTCTGCCCTCTTCTGGCAGCCTACTCTCCCATCCATGCACTGCTCTGAGCTGCCAGAGTGGTCGTATGAATGTGGTAATGTTACTTTCACTCCGCATAAGGTCCTACCTGATTAGGGTAGGTGTTACCACTGTGACCTTTTGATGATCATGAATTTCACTCGTGATTGCTATACTAGGTGTCAGGTGTGCTCCCTTGTTACCTCAGAGTTGTTTCCTTAGCTGTGATGTATTTCATCCTGTCTCGGATGTTAACATCATATTTTCAAAAGCTTTGATTTTCTAGTGAAAGATTGGCTCCTTAGTTTCTTTCACCGACCTACTTCAATATTCGTACCCTACTCTTAGTTGCTAGAGTAGTCCTATAAGTGTAGTAGTATTGCTTTTGTTCCACAAAGGGTCCTACCCGATTAGATTAAGTGTTACCACTGTGACCCTCTGATGTTTTTCAATCTTATTTATGATTAATGTTCTCAGGTAGTGAGTGTGTCCCCTTACTACCTAGAGTTGTCTTCCTGGGTGTGATTTAGTATATCCTGTCTTGGATGTTAACATTACTACTTTGATTTTTTAGTAGAAGATCAGTTCTCCTACTCCATTTCGTGACATATCCTACCATTCATACACTAGGCTCAGTTGCCAGATTAGTCCTATGAATGTGTTTAGGTCACTTTAACTTCCCACAGGGTCCCACTAGTTTGTGTGGGTGTTACCACTGTGAGCTTTGTCCTACTTGGAGTTGTTATCCTTAGTGGTTAGAGTGTTCCCTTGCTATTTTGGGCGTTTTCCTTTCTCTTGGTGATACGAGGCACCATGCCTTAGGTGCCATCATCACCTCCTTCTTGAGCTTTGATTTTCTACCAAAAGGTTAGCTCTCCAGTTCCCTCTACTACTTGTGTTACCATTGAGACCTGATTCCTAGCTGCCGGAAAGGTCCTTTAGATGTTTTGATATTACTTTCACTTTCTATAGGGTCCCCATCAGTTAGTGTGGCTTTATCACTTTAGCTTCTTTGATGATCACTTTTGATAGGCTTAGTCCTATTTTTCATAGCGGAGGTGCCTGTTGACCTCATTTTTGTATGAGGTCACTAAGGCCCCTCCAAACTCCAGATTAATTCTAGGTCCTAGGATCCACTCTAGACCTTAAGATCCTTTCCTATATTTAGACCTCAGGATCTACTCTAGACCTTAGAATCCTTTCCTAGAGCCAGACCTTAGGGCCTACTCTAGAACCTAGTATTCCCTTAGATCCTAGATCCTAGAACCCCTCTAGATCTTAGGACCAACTCTAGTTCCAAATTATCCTATCCTTGATCAACTTCAATCTCAATACAACTCCTCCACCTTTTACTCACATACTTCACTTAATCCCACCCTTGATTGATCATCCAGAATCTCATTCAATTCAAACCCCAGATGTATTCAAATTCCAAACACAATCCAAATCTTTGATTCAATCCACTTGAGAAATCCAATTCCAACCTAAGACTTTTGAACCCTACCTTTGATTTAGCTTTCGAACCTCTATCCATTCATTAACAATCACCATGATTGTAAATGATTTGATACTCATCCCAATCTTCAAATTTGAAATCCAATTCCAAATCCCAGAATCGACTCAAATCCAAAGCTCTGAGGCCTTTATCCTAAATCACACCTTTTTAAAGATTTTTCGAACATCTCAAACCCAGTCAAATGTCCTCTAATTAGGGCTCTATCACTTGCAAAGTTGATGAGACATGTCTTTAATAGGCTACCCTGCCCAATTTTGACCGTTCTGAGGTCCTCTAAACCCACAGATCTGAATTAATCCAAGGCTTGTTAACCCTTCAAATATTTACGCTAATGCCCTAGTGAACCTAACCCCTTGAAGATTTTGATACTTGGAGCCTTATATATAAGCCTCTAATCACTTCAGACCTCTTGATTTTTAACCCATTGAGCAGTAAACTGTATTTTCAAAACCCATTTTTTGACCCTAGTCTGACCAATGGGTTCAAAATTGACCAAATACTGGATTGGTCTGAAATACCAATTGAAGTTACTGAACGACAAAGAGGGGGGGTGAATTGTAAAGTCTTTTTCTTAATAAATTAACCCTAAAACAGAGTTCTAATTTTTTGTTGTTTTTGAAAATTTTAGACAAAAATTTATGCAATTTTACTTTCAGCAAAATTTCACATGCTAATAAGATATGACAAATTTAAAATGGCAAGCAAAAATGTAAACCATGATAAGGAAAGGAACACAACCAGAGAATTTTATAGTGGTTTCGGTCAAAAATATGAACCTAAAGCGTCCACTCCCCCGGAGTTCTCACACTACGGATTTTCACTATCAAAATAGTTCTGCCTTTTGCCCCCCTGCAAGGCGGAGAAGCCTATAAAAACCTCCCTTTCCACCAACCCGGCGTGGCCGAAGTACCAAACGTCTGTTTTTGCCCTCCTGGGCGATGGCAGAGAACCTTCTCGTTTTTCTCCCTCTGGAGAAGCCAGAGAACCTCGAGGTAACGGATGTAGACGAGCCTTTCCCTTGGAGACCCTCCCTCAAATTTCCTTCCCCTTACAGGGCCAATAGGAGGGAAGCAAGATGCAGCAAGATTTGGAGGCAACCGTGTGATCTACCTCACACCTCTTTCTCCCTCACAACGCTCACCATCCTCCTTCCTCCTCTCAACCCTCAAGAATTTTCTAGAGCTCTCTCCCTTGGAATCCTCTCTAACCCCACGTTCAACCCCCTCTGTAAAAACCTCTCCAAAAGAACTTGATTGATATCAAAAAAGGCTCCAAACCTTCTGAATTCAAAAGTAAGGCGTTCTGTTCGTACAGTAACGATTACATCGTACCGTACGATCTTCAATAAATAGACGTCGTCCTGGTACGAGAAATGTACGAACAGTTCAAAAACAATCTCGTACGGTACGATTAGTTCGTACGCTTAGTTCTAACAAGAATACTATTCGTACATGAGATGGTCCCTGGACGATCGAATGTCGTCTCTGTTCATCGTATGGTCGAATATTATCGTACAGTACGATGGTGAAAAAAACCAAGAGATCGTCCAGGACGATATTCGGGATGATCATACTTCATCTCTGTTCATCGTATGGTAGCGATCTAGTTCGTATAGTACGATGTTCAAATTTTTAAATTAGGCCTGGATTACATGCACTAATCACGGGTTAATTTAAGGTAAGTATTTAAACATGGATCGTAACCAGTACGAACCTGTTCGTACAGTACGAGCGGCGCAAAAATCACTTACTTAAATTAAATCACGGCATAGGTTTTTGATTGGAACTATCGGTATAGTAGAAAATAAATTCGTACAGTACGATCTATTCAACAGAATTGTCCAACAATAGCTTGGATCGTATGGTACGAAATAAATCGTACAGTCGACTTTCAGAAAGAATTTTATTACATTTTGCAGTTAAAAAAAAAATTACCCCCTTTTTTGTGTGTGTGGCATGGTTTGCTCTTACTCTTACGATTTTGTTGGCCAGACTCAATAAAGTAAAAAAATACAATAAATGGAAAATACAATGTTTGACTGCATACTCTTAATCTACCGGTCTTGGGAGTCTTCCTTTCTTCTGAGTCACTTGTGATCTTCCTGAAATGTTAGTGCTCAAGAAAAATAGCAAATAAAATAACTATTCAATGAAAAGCTGTTCCAAAACACTCATTATTTTGGCATCATCAAAATCTCAAACTAGGGGTCTGGGTTGCAAACAAATCTCCCCTTTTTGATGATGTCAAATAATTTTGTTGCAAGTAAGAAAGAAAAACATTTCTTTTGTTTTTTTTTGTTTTTGTTTTTTTTTTTAAAATTAACTACAAGAAGAAAAAAAAGATACTACAACAAGTAACGAAACAAAAGGAAAATGGCATTTAGGATAATCAGGCATTACAACATTACAACAAACTTCTCCCCTTTTGACAGCATATTAAAAAAGGAGGGCAACTAAAAGCACAAAGCAAAAAAAGAGAAAAACTACAATGCAAACACACACATCTAGTCAGACGGATTCCTGATCAGTTGGTGGTGGAAGGTGGATTTGGCTGACAGTAATTGAAATAGAGTATTGAAGCGGTGATCATTGGCGGTACAGCTCTCCAAACCATTTGCATATCAGTCTCGTGTTTGGCTGATGTTGTTTCTTGAATAATGCATGTCGAGACAGTTCCTGGCAGCTGGTCGATAGCGGGCGACTAAATCAATCATTTAGTGTGTGGGTGCTGGTGTAGGTGCCTCGGGGTGCGGCAATGGCGTCAGTGGTCGAGCTGGAGCTAGCGGCTGGTGCAATCTTCTCCTTCTTCTTCTATAAAGATGGGTTCTTCAGGCTCATGTCCCCGATGAAAGAGGATAGCAGAAGGAAGATCCGTATAAAAAATAGAAGGCATTCGTGTTTACCAGGGTAGGATAATTGATATTTATCGATAGAGGGAAAATTTTATCCCTAAAATTTTTTTTTAGTTTTTTGAAACCAGGAAAAAAAAAAAAAGGGCCCCAAAAGAAAAAAAAAAAAAATTCCCTTTTGTTTTTTTTTCCGTCGAGTGGTGGGAAGACGAACAAAAGTCAATGTGTCGAATATAGTTGCTAATCAAATTGAACCTCCATCAAACTTAATGTTGACATAATAAGGTAGGTAGCGACTGACAAAGTAGGGGTCAGAATTGATGCGTCGCCACCGTTTGGGTATGATAGAGGTTCGAAGAACATGTTGAATTATACGGGCATTTCGGGTTAAAAGGATTGGACTAGAGGCTGGTGGTTGATGAAAAAAAAAGTATTCCTAAGGACTTCTATTACATCGCTCCAACAAAATCAATCGGTAAGAAACGAGCGAACCATGGGTCCTTCGTGGAACATTGCCCAATATGTTGGGCGATTGTCGGCTTCTAGTTATTTCAACATGGGCGGCCACAAAACACAGGAGTGAAAAGTGGTGTTATCGACGGTGTAAGGTGAGTTTTGGCGAGAAATTCAAAAAGAAGTTCAGAATTATATGAAAACCGCTTAGGGTGAGTAGGAATTGAAAAGGTTGGTTGGAGGCAAAGAGGGCCATTACCTCGAAATTGAGAGCGCCTGATTAAGCATCTTTGAAGGAGAAATTTGGCAGGCTTTGTATCGGTAGAGGCCTTCCTCATTCTCACTATTCAGAAAGCGATCAAAGGTTTGACGACGGGATGAGGACGAGCTTCCGGCAAACATCCGACCTCGTTTAGACATTGCAAGGAGGGCATGAAAATGAAGTGAAGGCTGAGTGAGGAGATGGTGAGTGAAATTGAACAGCCAGGCCAAGGGTATTATAGGAATTTCCATATATCGTACATAACGATCTTGTATCGTACCGTTATGAAAAAAAATATCCCATTAATATTCTGGCAATGTCGTTTCGGGAAAAAGGCAGTCAACTCCGTACAGTAACGATCAGGCGAATATCGATCGTCTCGAGGCCCTCAGTCGACTTTTGACAAAAGTTTGCGTAACTGTACGAGAGGTGGATCGTACAGTACGATACTAATAAATATCGTAGCGAACTAACATTAACTCAAATTTGTCCTTTTTGTGATGATGTGGGATCGTACGGAGCGAAACGCGGGTATCGTACAGACGATACTCAATAATGGTCGTACCAAACCAGTTTTAATTCCGTCCCAATCATCCATTTGCTGACGTGGATCGTATTGTACGAAGAAGAGGATCGTACATACGGTAGGTATTTATGCGGGAGATTATCGTACGTCGAATGTACATCGTACAGTCTGATCAACCAGAGCTGAAATCTGCTACTGGTGGACTGTATGTAGATTGTGTATATCGACGGTACGATATAAAATCGTACAGTACGATGAACAGTCAATGTTAAGTGTTTCGTGTGGTGAGTGGTGGTGATTAGGAGTCAGCCCTAAAAGATTTGTTTTTTTTTTGGTGTTTATATTTTTTTTTTTAAAAACTTTTATTTTTTTGTTTTTTTTATGCATTTATATC
>NW_021318595.1:4835078-4850247 GCF_001605985.2 Dendrobium catenatum
TGTCCCACTCTTAGTTAGGGTCTTTCCTTATTTAGGGTTCCTTCCCCTTTAGCTAGGATTCCCCTTACTCAACTTCTTTCCAGCCTAGCAGTCTATTTCATATCTTATCCATTCCTTACCAAATCTATATCCATTCCTATCTAATCTCTATCAAATTCTTTACTTTTTCTTGATTTTGATTCTAACCAATTCCTTTCACTGTCTTTTCTTGGCAGCAGTGTCATGGCTTCCTTTATTCCGTCTGTTACCTTTGCTTTTGGTTCGGACGTGCGGGTGACTCTTCCTGAGTCCATGCTCGCTAGTCCGCCAGTGGGAGGAATCACTTTTGGTTCCTTCACTGACTCGGCCTTCGTCACTCTTGGCGGGCCAACCCCGGCGGAGGCTGCTGCATTCTCTCCTTCTCAGAGGAGAGGACGCGCAGCCATGCGCCCTTTCGGACGACTAGCTGCTCGGCGGATAGCTTGGGCACCTGCTCGTCCCATTTCTGTACTTGCGCAGCCAGTGCGCGTTGTGGCTAGGCGACCAGTGCCTAGGCCACATCCGGTTTAAGTTCGTCCTGCGGTTAGGGGTCTATAGCCTGCCGCTCCTGCTTCTCAGGTTGCCCCAGCCCCTCAGCACCGGTAGCCTACTGCAGTTGTTCCACTTGTTCGTGCAGCGGTCAAGCGACCTGCGCCTGCCGCTCCTATTACACAGGCTGCTCCAGCCCCTCAACGCCGGCAGCCTGCTGCTGTTGTTAGTCCCATTGTTCCGGTGGAAGTACCTCATATTTGGGTTTCCCCTGCCGCTTCCATTAGGAAGAGGGGTGCCCAGACCGAGGTGCCTTCACCCTCTTCTAGCCGGATTTCTATTTTTGCTCTGCTTTCTCAACCCGAGACTGCCGGGCAGACCCCGGCACTTCCAGTCATCCTTGTTCCCCCTGCCACCCAGGCAGTGGGTTCAGATGTCCCTTCTACCTCCATCTCCGGTCTTGGGAGAAGGGACCAGAGGAATAGGAATAGGAGGTTACGTTTTCCTGCGTCCGAGGCAGAGAGGCAGCAGATGGCTGAGGCTATAGCTCTCCAGGAGCTAGTTAAGAGGATAGTGGCTCCCAGACAGTAGAGGCCACGACGAGTTACAGTTACGCCTGCTCCAGAGGTTGTTGTGGCTCCCGAGATAGAGGCAGTTCATGGAGAACACTTTTCCCCGTTGACACATAATGGGGATGAGGAGGACGTCGCCCGCATTGCGGCGGCTCCTCCTGTTACCACTACCCTACCCCGTGCTAGGGTCCCCAGGGATGCTGGTGTTCGAGCCCTCACTCAGAGGATTCGAAACATCGTCCGCCTAGCAAGTAGTAGGGGTCCTGTTGATTGGTAGAAGTTACTTCGTCAGATTTCTCGGGCCACCTTTCAGTTACGGGGGCACACCGCTAGGAGACTTTACAGTTGGCGGAGAGGACGGACACCTCAGCAGCCTGCAGATACAGTTCTAGTGGATAGGCCACCGGTAGTCACTCGAGCTGTGGGACGATGCCCACATTATCGAGGATGAAGATAGCAGTAGGAGCCTATCCGGCCTCAGATCCGTCTAGAGGTGGTAGTCCCGGAGCAGCCAGTTGCCAGTACAGTGCCCCGCCGTAAGAGGTGGGTTTGGAGACGTCGACAGACGGACACCACTATCGACCCTGTTTAGTTAGTTGAGTCAGCGCCACTGGTAGAGATAGAGCAGCTAGATGAGGCAGTTGGTCAGATGGATTTGGCAGTTCCTTCTAGGTCTGAGGCAATCCCGATGACAGTCGATGAAGGTTCAGTTTCAGCCCCAGACAGATTGCCAGTACGGATTGAGATAGAGTTAGCCCCTAACACTCATAGGATCACCTCTCCTATGAGCCCGTACAGTTGGCCCTAGACAGAGATAGAGCAGCTAGATGAGGCAGTTGGCCAGTATGGATTTGGCAGTTCCTTCTGGGTCTGAGGTGCCCCAAGTGGTAGGTGTAGCCGCTGCCAGTACTTCTAAAGATCAGCCAGTTGTGCCCCCAGTTGCACTAGACCCCCTGAGAGTGGACAGGGTCCAGAGAGCAGCGTCTGCAGCACCTTCAGTTATTCAGAGTCAGCCAGCTCAGTTGTTAGCGGGTCAGCTTCAGAATCTAATTGCCCAAAAGGTAGAGCAAGCCATTTCCTCCAGGAAGATTGGAGAGTTAGTTAGTAGAGGGCGGCCTTACCCGGTAGAGTACGAGCAGGAGCCCTACCCTCCTGGTTTCATCCCTCCTAGGTTTAGAGTGTTTGACGGGTTTGGGAATCCGAGGCAGCATGTGGCTCAGTACCGGGCTATATGTTGCAATATAGGAGGGAGTGATCCATTGATGTTGAGGTTGTTCATTAGCAGCTTGGCGGGGGTGGCGTCTACTTGGTACGCCGACCTCCCCAACGACTCAGTCAGGACATTCGCATAGCTGGAGCAGTTGTTCATCCAGAGGTTTGTCAACACTGAGCACAGAGTTACAGTTGGCGAGCTAGTAGTCACCAGACAGAGGCCTAGAGAGTCACTCACAGACTACATAGTTAGATAGAGGAACCTCAGTCTGCAGTGTGAGCCACAGCAACAGGAGCAGCATGCAGTCGAGATCCTTTTGAAGAACATAGATGGTCCTATTGCTCCATACCTGAAGAGTTTCACCATACGGACCTTTCAGAAGCTACTGACCAAGGTCACCAGCCTACAGGATAGCATACCCGATGCAGTCCCTCCTAAGGCTAAGAATCAGCCTTCACGCAGACCTCAGTGGCAGGAGTTTTCAGGGGCACCTCCACTCAGGAGAGGGGAGGTACACAGTACTCAGGGACCAGCAGATAAGGGCAAGAGGCTCTTAGGCAGTTCAGTACCTCCACAGCAATCACGCTCAGCTAGTCAGTCACACTTAGCTAGTCAGCCAGCAGCACAGCCCAGAACCTCTCGTAGGACTCCAGAGAGTCAGCAGTTTTTGTAGGAGAAGCTTAGTAAGGAATATCCCTTCAAAAGGGAGAGTGTGAAGAAGATCTTTAAGTTCCTTACTAAGAAAAACATACTTACCTTTCTCAGCAATAATAAAGTGAAGGAGGAGGGTCGGACTGAGCACCCATTCTATTGTCCTTACCATAGATACGTTGGGCATGTGTTAGAGGATTGCTTTATGTTCAAGGACAAGGTTGAGAGGTTGATGGCCACAAGACAGATACACCTCAAGGATAGTAACCTAGTGCAGCCCAAGGGCAAGGGCCCTCAGACAGTTCAGATGGTTTCCAGTCCCAGCCACAGTCCCAGCCAGAGTGACAGTTAGGGCAGTAGTGGCAGTTTACCCCAGAGTTCTGAGGGAGAGTGGCAGTTAGCACTCTCCAAGAAGACCAGGAGAATGATAGACCGCGCAGTTCAGAGTTCAGAGGCAGTTAAAAAGAGGCCACCACAGGCCAAGTCGACAGTTGCCCCTGCATTTACTACTCCAGCACTTGTACCTTCTTCTTCTTCTCTTTCTGTTGTAGTTCCTACTGAGCACATTTCTTCTTCTTCTGCTCTTACATGTACTAAGAAAATATATGAAAGAGAAAAGTATGTTGTAACCTCTGAGGGGAAGACAGGGTTCCTTCCAGCACTTACGCTGAAGGACTTTGTTCTCCCTTCATTTGATGAAGAAATAATAGAAGATGGTGATTCTGGCTACTTCTGGTGTTCTTTACCTACTGCTTTTACTACTATTTCTATTTCTACTTCTAGTTCTACTTCTGCTTTTTCTAGCACTCACTCTTTTACTGCTTTACATGTCTCCTATAATGATTCTAGTGAAGAGTCTGAGTCTGAGTATGAAGATGAACCAATCTTTGTGATACCAGAGGGTGGATGTTACATTGATTCAGAGGATGAGTCCGAGAACCCACTCCCGGTACTTTCCTTAGAACCAACACCTGCCACCACCACTGAACTAGAGGAATCTCCTGTTGAGGATGACTTAATACAGAAAGTTCATCTGCGTTCAGGGAAGGTCCTTCCACCTAGGTTGGCTAAAAATACAAAAGATAAAAATATCATTACCCAGCAGGATGACTCTATCCCTTCCTCCCAGGAGCAGCCTAAGGAGAAAGGGAAAGGCCCTCAGCTGGAGGTTGATTATAATGTGTTGGCTCATCTATGGAAAATTCTTTCTCTTCTTAGTGTCTATGATACTTTGATGTTATCACCTGACTTGAGAGAGACACTGGTAAAAGCCTTGCTTGAACTAGAGACCTATCAAGCATTCTTCACTTTCGACCCCAATGATGAGGCATGGCATTTGTACAACATGCCATGCATCACCTTCTCTAGTCGTGACCTTCTTTTAGGGACTACTGAGCACAATCGTCCCTTATTTGTCACTGCTGAAGTCAATGGTTATAAGTTGAACAGGGTCCTCATAGATCAAGGGGCTTCAGTAAACATACTAACTCATAAAACTTTGAAGAGCCTCTCCCTAGGTCATCTGAAGCTGACTTCCGATAAGATCATGTTGAAAGGCTTCAATGACTAAGGCCAGCAAGCTCTAGGGTTTTTTACCCTGCCTCTGAAATTTGGAAATTTTCTAACTGAGACAAAATTTCATGTGATTGAGGCTGACACTTCATACAAGGCTCTCTTAGGAAGGCCTTGGATCCATGAGTATGGAATGGTGCCCTCTACCTTGCACCAATGTATGAAATTTCTGAGGAATGATGTTGAGTATACCATTCCTAGAGATACCCAACTATTTTTCGTGCATGAGATCTCTATGTACGACGACGCCGAGTACTACGTACCTCGGAAGGCTCGTAGAGCTCCACCTGCTTAGTCCCCGGTGATACCTGATACTGTTGTACAGGGTCCTATGCAGCCACCTACACAGGGTCCTATACAATCGTCAGTACAGGGTCCATTACAGGTTGGTATTGAGCCAGGTGTTCCCACTGCCCATTCTGATGGAGATCCCTCTCAGTTTGCAGTGAGGCACGATGTTCCCCCTAATAGAGATAGGGGAGGTAGAGGTAGAGGGAGAGGTAGAGTTGCGATCTGCGGGCCGCGGAACCACGACACTCGCACACCTCCTCCCCTTAACCTTTACACTTCTTCTTTGACTGTAGAGTCTGACTCTTTCGACGATGAAATGATCGATGTTCTTCAGCGTTCAGTCACTTCACCACCTCCCTATTCCGTAGGCTATGATTCAGTACCTACTCTTCGTAGCCATTTGATACCTGATGGTGGATTGGTTATTGATATTAGTTCAGACGAGGAAGAGGACTTCTGATGTCAGACTACTACCAGACAACCTTCCCCCCATCAGATACGCGGGATAGGAGTTGGGGATTCCAGTCAAAGATCTTCTGACACTCCTATAGTTGATGATGATAGCCCAGTATGGAGTAGTCATAACCCCATACCTTACTTGTATGATACATTTGGGCCAGCCCGACCTAGGGAATGTCCCTCTGTACCCCGTAGTTTAGGTGCACCACTGGGTCCTGTGAGACAGGATCTAGATGATACCGCTATGGATATAGAGGTCAGGAGTGCCCCTCGTTACTTTTCACCTACTGTAGAGAGCTTTGTTGAGCGGGGTCTCGTTCGTTCCGCTTGGCCCGATGAAGAAGCTCTACAGCAGGCTCGAGTTTGGTGGACCGATTTCCCCCAAGGTCTAGGAGGCGTAGGTTACATGGGGTTAAATCAGTCCAGTGATGCCAATATTTATGTTATATCTCATGCTTATCCAGTTGTTTTCCTTGCCGACGAAGAAGACCCGGGTAGTGAGGATGATAGAATACTTGATGCTCCACAAGAGTTTGAAGATGGCGTCACTTCTGCTATGGATGAACTGTGTGAGGTAAACTTAGGCACTGAGTCAGATCCTATGCCTATTTTTCATAATGCCCTACTATTTGATTCAGAGGCTCAAGTATACATCAAGTTACTATCAGAGTTTACAGACTATTTTTCTTGGAACTACACTGAGATGCTTAGTCTAAATCTAGCGGTAGCAGTCCATAAGTTAGCCATTAAGCCTGATGCAGTCCCTGTTAAATAAGCACCTCGTAGGATGAGGTTGGAAATTGAACAACAGGTGATCATTGAAACCAAGAAGCTTATAGAAGCTGGTTTCATTAGGGACGAGAAGTACCCTACTTGGCTTTCCAACATTGTTCCAGTCCGGAAGAAGAGTAGACAGATACGAGTCTGTATCGACTTCCGCAATTTGAACAAGGCATGTCCTAAGGATGATTTTCCTCTCTCCAGTCCTGAGCTTATGGTGGATATAGCATCATCCCATAGCATCTTTTCATTCATGGATGGTTCATCTGGTTACAATAAGATAAAAATGGACCCCGTGGATGAGAAATTTACTGCTTTTCGGACACCTATAGGTGTCTTTGTTACAAGGTGATGCCCTTCGGACTCAAGAACGCTGGGGCCACCTATCAACGTGCCATGACTGTCATCTTTGATGAGATGATACATGAGCAAGTTGAGTGCTATGTGGATGATTTGGTCGTCAAAAGCAAGGTCCGTGAAGATCACCTCAGAGATCTGCGAATCATTTTTGAACGCCTGCGCAAGTTTGATTTAAAGATGAATCCTTTAAAATGTGCATTTGGAGTTAGTGCAGGAAAGTTCTTAGGGTTTATAGTTCGTTACCGTGGCATTGAGATAGATCCCTCTATGATCAAGGCCATAGTAGATTTAAAACCCCCTAAGAGTCTTACCCAGTTGAGGTCCTTTCAGGGTAAACTCGCTTTCTTGCGGAGATTTATCTCCAATCTTTCTGGGAGGTGTCATCCTTTCTCCGCACTAGTAAAGAATGATGCCCGATTCCACTGGGATGAGAGTTGTCAGGAGGCCTTTGAGAGTATAAGTGCTACCTGATAACCCCCCAGTTTTAGCTGCACTATCGCGGGTAGAAGCCGTGATTCCTCTACACTACGGCCCTGGAGAGTCTTTAGGTGCACTGTTGGCTCAGAGAATGAGGAAGGCAAGGAGAATGCCTGTACTACCTAGCAGGTGACTACCTGCAGAGCTTAGACCAGCGATAGGAAAAGCAATGTTTAGGCCTTGATCTTTACGGTACATAAAGCTTAGGCAGTTATATGCTATCACATAAGATTAATTTGATCTCTCGAGTTTCAACCGTTGCCAGTACTTTCATGACTTCGTCCCATCCTCTCAGGTGCTGTCAGCATGGTGGTCAATGATAACTTACTGCAATTGATATTACTTTTTGTTCCCAGCGGGCTGTAAAGGCAGCTCTAGCTGACTTTTCTGGCCGATCACCCGATCCCCTGTAGATTCCCCCTCAACGCATGAGATTACCTGATGAATTCTTGAGTGTGGATGAACAGAGTCCCTTACTTTTTTCGGAGTTTTACTTAACGGTGGTCATCTATTAAAGCGTCTTAAGTCCAAATGAACTCCTATAGTTAGGTAGATTAGCCTGTGTTGTGTCTCCTGATGGTCATACTCTACGGTACTCCTATTAGATCTATCAGAACCTCGTACTAATAATTGAAGCTGAGTACGAAGCTCTGATTTTAGGCTAGAGTTGGCCATTCAGATGAGTCTTATGCAGGCTGAAAGTTCTTTGGAGACTCCCAACTGATATTCAAATCAACGTAGCTGAGTCTATAAAGTACTTAAGCCTGAGCTATTCTATATCATAATAAAGCAATTGGAGCTCTCTGAGCTTAAACCAGAGTAACTTTTGGCCAAAGGTCCCTGATCTGAAAATGGAAAAGCAGATGCATTGGCCAAGTTAGCAAAGGAGTTAGCTGACCCTACTGGAAACCCAGTTTCTATTTCTGTCCAGTATCGTCAAGCTCTGTGCCCCGCAGACTTGTCCTCCCCTGATCAGACCCTCACAGTCCTTGCTGTTGATGAGGAGTCAGACTGGAGAGAACCCTTCATAGAGTATTTAAAACATGGTAGGCTTCCAGATGATAAGTCTCTCGCTGCTCAAGTAAGAAAGAGAGCCTTATCATTCGCCTATGTAAATGAAACTCTGTATCGACGCTCTTTTGACCAAATGTGGTTAAGATGCCTCAATAAAGAAGAGGCCAGTAGAGTCATGAGCGAGATACATGAAGGGCTTTGTGGCGCCCATCAATCTGGACCTAAAATGAAAGGCAGAATTAAACGCCTCGGCTACTACTGGCCGACTATGATCCACGATTGCATGGAGCACGCTAAGAGGTGCCACCAGTGCCAGATTCATGGCACGGTGATTCACCAACCCCCTAATCCGTTGCACCCTACTGTTTCTTCTTAGCTATTTGAGGGCTGAGGCACGGATGTGGTGGGTCCTATATACCCTCCTTCTAAGGGTCATAAGTTTATTTTAGCCACCACTGATTACTTCTCTAAGTGGGCAGAGGCTGTCCCACTTAAAGAAGTTAAATCAGAAGATGTGATGCGCTTCTTTCACGATAATATTGTTTATCGCTTTGCTGTTCTGCGCCGTATAATTTCAATAAGACTCTTGTATAACTGATAAGGAAAATCCTTGTTGCAAATAAGAGAGAATGGAATGATAAGTTACCTGGAGCATTATGGGTATATAGGACTACCTACCGTACTCCTACTCAGTCCACCCCATATGCTTTAGCTTTTGGGGCTGAAGCAGTTCTCCCACTTGAGGTTGAGATCCCCTCATTGCGTGTAGCAGTCAGTTACAATTTATCTGAGGAAGATAATACCCGACTGAGGTTGGAAGAGCTTGATGGTTTGGATGAGCTCCACTTACGAGCTTATCAATGCCTTAAGCTATGCCAGGCCCGGATGACACGACACTACGAGCGCCTTGTTAGACCCCGTGCTTTCTGGGTAGGTGAGTTAGTTCTTATTTTGGGTAGGCCTATCATCTCGCATCGTCGGCGTGGTGGTAAGTTTGAGCCTGTTCGGGAAGGCCCCTTTGCTATAGAGCAAGTTTATGAAGGTGGTGCCTACCTACTTGTTGATGCAAATGGCGTTCACCCAATACCTGTCATCAACGGGCAGTACTTGAAAAAGTACTACGCCTGAGTTTAGTACTTCACAGGGGAGCCTCCCTACCTCCTATAGATATCCCTCTGTATATATAGCTCCCAAAAGGATTCCTCTCACTTTTTTGTAGTCTGCATGGCCACGACAATTTGTCCTCTACCACTCGACGTTATTTAGAAGAGTATGAGGCTATCCTTAGAGGTGATGCACCAATACGTCGTAGGGATGTTTTGTACTTTTGTCTGTGCGCACGAATCATGTTAGTGCTATCGCAAAGAAATTTTTAGTTTGTTCTCCCCTTTATAGGGCGTAGTCCCCCAGTTTCACCTGCCGCCCCAGGTGTGGTCTGGGATGTCAAAACCAATAGTTCAAGTCTAGTTTTTGAGAGGTGATACTGGGTCCACACCACCCCATGACAGTCAGGAATGGTGATGGAGATCCACTATCCCTAGTTGAGTTTCTTTTTCCTATCAGTCCTGATCTGATAGATGTAGCCCCTAATCCATTCATATGAGTTGAATGTGATCCAGGATGTTAGAGTCATGGGTTTAGACTCCTTTTGAGATAGGATACAGGGTCCACACCATCCCATGCTAGCCAAATATGATAGTGTTGATCCTCCATCCTGATGTTGATTTCAGTTGTACATCAATTTCTATACGATTGTGCTCCCCAGTTCATTCACATGAGATGAATGTGGTCTGGGTTATCAAAATCATCCACTACCCCCAATTTAAAAATTATATGTGATAAAAAAGGGGAGCTTTTAGCAGAGCAAAACCCGGTTGCCCTTGTCACAGGAGGAACCCGGTAAAACTCTGTAGAAGCATAAATGCCCGAGTTTTGTTCAGTTGAAGAACAGGGTCTGGGTTACCAAAACCATTCACTATCCTCATTCAAAAATATATTTATGAATAAAAAGAGGAAAGCACTTAGTAGAGCAAAATCGGTTTCCCTTGTCACAGGAGGAACCCGGTAAAACTCTCTAAGAGCCCAAATTCCCCAAAGTTTCTCTTGCTCCTCCCATGAAATACTTTGATGATTCCTTCAAGGTTAAGTCGACACTTAGTTGGTTATAAATTTTTATGATTCAAATAATTTTCGTTGCTAGTGATGTGATACATCATATACTAAATGTTAACATCACTACCTTGTGGGCTTGAATCTTCCTGAGAAAATATCAGTCCCCTCCTGCCATCTTTTGGCAGTTTACCTCCCATTCATACACTGCTCTGAGCTGCCATAGTAGTCATATGAATGTGGCAGTTTTACTTTCACTTAACACAGGGTCCTGCCCGATTAGGGTAGGTGTTACCACTGTGACTTTTTATTGATAATTAATTTCACTCGTGATTATTATCCTAAGGTGGTGAGTGTGTCCCCTTACCTCCTAGAGTTCTTTCTCTTATTGTGATATAGTACATCCTGCCTTAGATGTTAGCATCACATCCTCAGGAGTCCTAATTTTCTAGTAAAAGATCGGCTCCTTGGTTTATTTCTGTACCAACCTCACCACTCATACCTACTCTTAGCTGCTAGAGTAGTCCTATGAGTATAGTAGTGTTGCTTTTACTCTCCACATGGTCCTACCCAATCAACGTAGGTTCTACCACTGTGGCCCCTTTGATGTTGTATCAATCTTATTCATGACTACTATTCGCAGGTAGTGAGTGAGTCCCCTTACTACCTAGAGTTACTTCCTTAGTTGCAATGTAGTACATCTTATTTTAGATGTTACCATTGCATCTTTTGGAGCTTTGATTCTCAGGTGGAAGATAAGCTCCTTAGCTTCTTTACTCACTTCACCATTCGTATTCTGCTCTTAGCTGCTAGAGTAACTCTATGAATGTTGGGTTGTTGTTCTTGCTCCCCACAGGGTCCTACCCAATCAGGATAGGTGTTACCTCTGTGACCATTCTGATGTTTTATCAATCCTAATTATGATTATTGTCCTTAGATAGTAAATGTGTCCCCTTACTATCTAGAGCTGCTTCTCTTGTAGTGATGTAGTATATCTTACCTCATATATCAACATCACTATTTTGAGAACTTTGAACTTCTAGCAGAAGATCAGTTCTCCTACTCCTTTTCGTAACCTATCCTATCATTCATACACTAGGCTCAGTCGCCGGATTAGTCTTATGAATGAGTTGAGTTCACTTTTACTTCCCACAGGGTCCCACTAGTTTGTGTTGGTGTTACCACTGTGAGATTTTACTTACTCAGAGTTGTTGCCCTCAGTAGAGGGGGTACTCCTTCACTATTTTGGCTCTTTTCCCTTTCTTGATGATAGGAGGTGTCATGCCTTAGATGCCACCATCACCTTTTCCTTGAGCTTTTGATTCTCTAGTAGAGAGTCAGCTCTTTCAGATACTTTTGCCACTTGTTTCCCTATTGAGACCCCACTCCTAGCTGCCGGAGAGGTCCCCTGGATGTTTCGATACTACTCCTGCTTCTTACAGTGTCCCCATCAGTTAGTATGGGTTTACCACTGTAGCCCCCTTGAGGGTTATTTTTGTTAGGCTTAGTCCTACTTTTTGTAGCAGAGGTGCCCCCTCGCAACTTCAGTTCCTTTGGCTTCGTTGGAATGAGATTGCCCCTTTACACACTCTACTTAGGGTGTATCTCTTCCAGCTTTGTTTGGGAGACATCACACTGATGTCTTCCTTTCCTTTTGTGTAAGGTTAGGGTTCCCTAGGAGGTCCTGATGGCATTTGGATACTCATGGACACGAAGATTTTTCCTCTACCATGTGGTTACCAGAGCGCTGGAAGGAGTTCCCTAGGTGGCTCTACCCTTAAAATTATCCCATTTACTTACTTCTTTCTCCCTCACATCCCTACACTGATACATGTCAGGCAGATGTTGAGGTGACTTTTACCTTCTATCCTGCTGTTTGAAATGAAGAGGAAGATAGTTGGTCTTACTTGGTAGAGAGGACCTGACAGAGCACCTGGCATGTACTCCTCGCCACGCTTTTGATTGTCCTGTTTTGATCAGGCAGGCATCAGAGCCTGACTCTTTATTCACTCAGTTGAAATGACTGAGTGGGTATTGAGCCCTTCTTTATTTGCAAAGCCGAGCTGGTTGAGCAGATGTTGAATCTTACCTGTTGAGTGAGCCCAACAGAGTCCCTGGAGGCGCAATTCCTCAATAGTTCTCTTTTTACTCAGATGTCCTTTAAAAGACTACGTAGGCTTCCACTTCGTGGTTCATGAGCTTCTCAATGAGGTCAGGCAGAAGTAGTGGCCACCCCAATCCACTGTTCCGAAGGGAGCAGGAGGGGCGGGATCCTTTTCACCTTCTACCCCGCTGTCCATATGCGGTCATACCGGTAGTTGGTTTTTACCTACCGTTGAGTGAGCTCGACAAAGTCCCTAGGAGGCGCAATTCCTCAACACCCCTTTACTCGCATGTCCTGTAAAAGACTATGCAGGCTTCCACTTCGTGGTTCATGAGCTTCTCGTTGAGGTTAGGTAGAAGTAGTGGCCATCCCAATCCACTATTCTGAAGGGAGCAGGAGGGGCGGGATCCTTTTCACCCTCTACCCGCTGTCCAGATGCGGTCAGCCTAGTAGTTGGTTTTTACCTACCGTTGAGTGAGCCCGATAGAGTCCCTGGGAGGCGCAATTCCTCAACACCCCTTTACTCGGATGTCCTGTAAAAGACTACGCAGGCTTCCACTTCTTCGTTCATGAGCTTCTCGCTGAGGTCAGACAGAAGTAGTGGCCACCCAATCCACTGTTCCGAAAAGAGCAGGAGGGGCAGGATTCTTTTCACCTTCTACCCCGCTGTTCATATGTGGTCATACTGGTACTTAGTTTTTACCTACCATTGAGTGAGCCTGACAGAGTCCTTGGGATGCGCAATTCCTCAATACCCCTTTACTCGGACATCCTATAAAAAAATATGCAGGCTTCCACTTTGTGGTTCATGAGCTTTTCGCTGAGGTCAGGCAGAAGTAGTGGCCACTCCAATCCACTGTTCTGAAAGGAGCAGGAGGGGCGGGATCCTTTTCACCTCCTATCCTGCTAACCATATACGGGCGGGCGAGTAGTTGGTCTTACTTGGTAGAGAGGGCCTGGAAGAGCACCTGGCAAGAACTCCTCGCCTTTTCTCTGAGTGTCACGTTCTGATCAAATAGGCACCAGACTTCGTGACTCCCTTTATTTGACGCCTTGAGTTGGTTGGGAAAATACTGAGTCACCCCAATCCACTGTTCTGAGACGAATAGGAGGGGCGGGATCTTTTTGACCTTATATCTTGTTGTTTGAAATGAACAGACAGGAAGCTGGTTTGACTTACTTGGTAGAGAGAGCCTGACAGAGCACCTGGTAGGAACTCCTCGCCACCTTTGTCCTGAGTGCCTTGTTCCGATTAGGCAGACACCAGGTCTCGTGATTCCTTGTTTGCTGGCCTGATTTATTCAGGCAGATACTGAGTCACCCCAATCCACTGCTATGAGACAGGCAGGAGGATATGGGACCCTTTCACCTTCTATTCAGCTGATTCGATACAGTCAGATAGATAGTTGGTATTCTTTTGTCACTCTACCTTTTGGTTCTTCTCTTGGCTCTGCCCCTGTTACAGGGTAAGGCCAGGGGAGAACCCCTCTACCTTTTCACCCTTGAGGTGATCGTTACCTTCGATCCTCTCTTTAGCTCTGCCCTCTCCATAGAAGAAGACAAGGAGAGATACCCCTTACTTTTTCACCCTTATGGTGATCTCTACCTTATTTTCACCTTTTTTTTAGGTGATCTTTACCGTTGGTCCTATCCTTGGCTCTAACCTTGTCGAAGAGTAAGGCCAGGAGAAGACCCTACTACCAGTTCACCATTTTGGTGATTCTTGGCTTGTGTATTGCTGCTTTTTCTTCTTTCCTAGACTCTGCCCCCACTATGGGGCAAGGCCAGGAGAAGAATCTCCTTCTTTTTTCACCATCCTTTTGATATTCTTTCCCTTATGATTTTCACTCTACCTTTCTGTGGCTTAGTCGGTCAACGCCAATATGAGCGGTTCACTAATTGTTCGCCACTCCTGTTGGGGGTCCGTTTGTTGACCTCGATTTTGCCCAGATTCTTAGTCAAAAAGTTGACTTGGATGAATTGACCAAATCAGACCCCAAGACCCCCTCCCATGGGTTCAGTGAGTCGATCTGAGTCGATCAATCTTTGGCCCAAGTCGTGGGTCAACCTGGTTGACCAAGTCAATCAGGGTTGACCAATTTGGACCCTTTAAGCCAAAAATCAATTTTAAATTAATTTCATGGCTTCATGGCTCAAACCCCTCATCTTCATGACCCTCTTGACTGATTTGACCAAGTCAATCATTGACTTGGTCAAATCAAGTCTTAAATAGCCTAAATTAGCCTATTTAGAGCCCATTAAGACCTAATTAATGCCATTAACTCCTCCCCATCATTCTGAATTGCAAACCACGGCCAAAACTGACCTATTTCCCTCCTAATTTGATCATGATTCGATCCTAGCCGTTTCTCTTAGGTTTGGGAATTTAAATAGAAGAATTTAGATCTTTTTGAGGGCTTTTTGACTCTTGTTTGATCTCTAGAGCTCCAGAGCCCCTGAGATTTTGTGAGAGTGTTTCCACGACCCTTCCCCACATTCCCCAACCAAATCCCGACCACCTCGAGCCGCCGCCAGTGAAATCTCCGGCCACCCGAGGAGATCTACATTCCAAGACGTTTCGGGACCGATCCAGGACATTTCGAGATGAGGTTTCTTCTACAAATAGGAGCATGGACAGTCTACAAGTGCAACAAGCCAGAGATCCCTCGATTCTATCGAGTATTTTCGGTATAATCTCAAACCCTAGCTAGTTCACTTAGATCTAAATAGGATTTTATATCTTGCATATTAAGTCCCAAAAAATATTCCCCATGGATGCTCTTCACTACTAGAATGCATGTATAAAATTTCGTTTTATTTGATCCACTCGATCGAGAGAAAACGTCGAAAAATGCATTAGGGCTCTCGGTCCGGCTTGTCATAGGCTGTATGCTCTCTAGGCCGTTGATCTGGTCGATCGACGGTGCAGATCCGGTCGGATCACGTTGCTGTCCTACCACGGAAGCTCAGGTCGAACCGCAGGTTCGTCCAGCTGCATCTATGCCGCTCGTTTCGATGCCGCGCCAATCGGACGGCCCTGATCCCGCGCTGACTTGGTTA
>NW_021318595.1:4853574-4858434 GCF_001605985.2 Dendrobium catenatum
TGAGATATTGGTCTTCAGTCTTCTGGGTGTCTCCTTTTCCTTGGACTCCTTGGAACTCTCCTCCTTGGACTACTTGGATTTCTCCTCCTTGGACTCCTTGGATCCGTCGTGGCTTGAATGTCCAAACGAAGAGACAATTCCCCCTAGGTAGGGGGGGCATTGCCTTTTCTCTTTGGATATCTAAAGCCATGACACTTGATCTCCCAAATAGAAGAAGACTCTCCCCAATGAGGATGACTTCTTCTTTTGGGATTCAAGTGGGATAAGAATATCCCAACTCAAATATCAATTTCACAACTCTTAACTATTATTTTAAATTTTACATCCATTTGAAAAGCAGAAAATAAATCTAAAAAACCTGCAAGGTTATCCTAATAAAAATCTCAAGCATTATATATATGAAAAATAAAGACTCATTTCATTGACCATGTGCCAAGCCATGCTCTTAATTATGAGGGCTAAGCAGCTCCATCTGTGCAGTTATAATTATTAATTTAGCCCTCATTTTTATTTAGGGGGAGCTGAGCAAGCACCTGCATAAAATATTATTAGAAATAATTATAATGCTCCCTCCTTTTATTAGCTTGAGCATGGCCACCTGCACGGAAGAATAATACATATATATATATATGACGTTCCTAATCTAGGGGTAGATCTAGCGCTCATCACATCACATAGTGCAATAAATGTAAGCAAACACCCCAATCATTTTTCAAACAGCATGCAATGAAATCCATGAAAGCTCCGGCACACAGTAGAAAAGTAAAGCCCAGCGGCCTAACCTAGATCTAGAAGTGGTGCCCTATGAAACAATTCTATGTGTGTGTAAGGCTAGTGTGGTTTGGGTAGGTTCTAAGCATGGTAGTTAGTTAAAATTATCTAAAGTTCAAGTCTGTTATAGGCCAGAAAAGGAAATTTTGGTTGAAATTCAAATATTAGTGAATTAGGATATATTTTAATTATTTTAGTTTGTTGGTCAGTTTTAAGAACTTAGGATGATGATATTTGAAGTTAAAGTTATATTAGTCAGTTTTGGAAAGTCATGGGTCCTCGTAGGAACTAGGTTGAGGGTACAAAAAGTCACTATGGAAACTGCGCTAGGTCTGGGTCTCCTATCATCTTAGGAAAATACTAGACCTTAATACGAGTAGTTAGACATGTAGTACACTAAAATCAAAGTTCTCTAGGCAAAGTTATGAATTTTCTAAGTTTCAGGCCCTAAATGAACTACAATTGACCAAAAAGTTGACTTTTTAATCTAGGCCAATTTCTGGAAACTTAAATTTTTTAATAAATACTAGACCCTAATTGGAGTCTAATGCAAGTGAGTTTGCCTAATTTGAAATTTTCTACAATTAGTTATGGATTTCTAAAGATCGGGGTATTTAAAGGAATTTCTAAATTTCTTAATAAAGGGGTCTTTTTTATTGTTTTGATCCAAATCAACTCCAAACTGATTGGAATCACTCCCAAAGGTCAGTAATGACCAGAGAAAGTGTTTCCAAGTGTTTGGGGAAATTTTGGAATTTTTAATAATTTTTAGTGAATTATTAGGGGCAAAATGGTAAATTCCACCTATGGTTAAATTAGGGGTCAACCTGAAGTCAAACTAGGGAACCCTATTTATCTAAAGTCAAGGATCAGATTTTGGTCAATTCAAGGTATTATGGGTAATTTTCTGACCTAAATTGTATTTATTGTAATTTTTGGAAGGTCTCGGGGCCTTATTTAACGGGTTAATTAGGGTTGGTTAATTAAAGGGTCTAAAGACTCCTAAAAATTTCTAGAAAATTTTGATAGGTTTCAGATGTCACTAAGTTTAAGTGTTGAATTTTTCATGTCAATCCGGGATCTATCCTAGCTCCTAGAAAATTTCTAAGTTCGCTAGACATGTCTTTAATTTTTATCCTTAAGGTGTCACTACGTTATATGGGTTTAAATGGAGTTTTACACCAACCCTCAGGGTAATAAATGCATGGGAGTACAAAAATGAAATAAACACACCATGTCCTTAGATCTAGGAAAGCCTAAGCTAAGTGCTCGTGGTGTGACCTACACATGCAATATACGGAAAATAAAAGGAAAAACACATAATGGAGGAGTTAGTGAATGATTGGAACTCAATCACCCACTAATCCTCTCCCCCATGAATGCTCTTCATATCTAGAACCCATGTCTAAAATTTCATGCAATAGTAGATCTCCCGGAATTAAGGGATTTAATATATAAATAGTTTCAAAATAGTTTTAAAATACTTAAATACATATATATAAATTTTGGAAATTAAGATAATTAAAAATAAGTCAAATTATAGTAAATAGGTATATGGGAGACCCACTGACCACCCAATCGAGACCTCAACACGATTCGAAAATAGCTTGTATCCTGAAAATAATCATTATGCTAATTAAATAATAATTAAATAATCAAATATTGCTCCAAGTCAGAAATCTATGCGGCGGCGCGATTTCGGAATAGCTTGTATCCCGAAAATAACGTGGCAGCGGCGGATAGGCTCCGCGGTTTCGGCGCAATCATTGGCAATGATTGCGCCGCTGCGCAATCATTGCTAATGATTACGGCGGCGTGATCGACGCCACTTAACCACATAAGCATCGATCTGAGCCTTTGATTCTGCACGGTTCGGAATCAACGGCTCTGATCTCATCGGACGGGCGCGGTTTCGATCAGCCGCTGATACACGGTCGGACGAACGAGCGAAACAGCCAGATCTCGACCTTTGATCGCAAGATCAACGGTCCAGATCAGAGACACGGCGAACCCGAACCCTAATATAGAAAAACGTCTCGCTCTCTTGAAATACACGATAGAATTTCACGAAATTTTAAACATAAGATCCATGTATGAACAAAAATCGTGGTGGGTATTTGTTTTGGCTTAAAATCGACTTTCTAAAAAGCTATTTAACATGAAGTTTTGTGAACTATTCTAAGAGTTTTAAGGGATTTTCACCGTGTAATCTCCAAGATCTTGATACGGTTGAGCTTGTAGATTGTCCTCGTACGTTTTCTTAGTTGAACTCGAGCTTTGATTCGTCCTCGATCAACGGGAAATCGTCCTAGAAGGTATATGCTCTCGGTCTCGCCGGAATCCGGCCGCCGGCGGCTTGGGGAGGCCGGGGTCTGGTCGGGAAAGGTGGTGGGAGGTCGTGTAAGAGCTCTCACAAAATCTCAGAGGCTAAGATCGTCTCTAGAGAGGGCAAGAGCAAAAAGATCCCTCCAAAAGACCTAATTTTGGGTATTTAAGGCTCCTAATCCTATGATCAGCGGCTAGGATCGATCCTAGATGAAATTAGGAGGGAATTTCACTTGATTTGAACGGGATTTTGAATTCCAAACGTTTGGAGGCTTTAAATCCCATTAAATGACCCTTAATTCCTCCCAAATAGGTGTTTATGACCTATTTATGGCTCAATTTGACCAAGTCAACATTTGACTTGGTCAAATCAGTCATTTAGATCAATGGGGAGTGAGGATCGAGCCATGAGGGGATTTAGTTTGGATTTAAATCAATTTGGGCTCTAAATGGGCTAAGTGGTCAACCGGGTTGACCCAAGGTCCAAGTCCAGGCTCAACAGACTCAACTCGACTCACGGAACCCATTGGAGAAGGTCTTGGGGTCTGGCTTGGTCAATTTGACCAAGTCAACTCTCTAGGCCCGGGTCTAGGCAAAATCGAGGTCAACAAACCCTCAAGGTAATAATGCATGGGAAATATATAAAAGCAGTAAACACGCCATGTCCTTAGATTTAGGAGAGCCTAAACTAAGTGCTCGTGGTACAACCTACGCATGCAAGCTATGAACAACAAGAAAATGAAAATACCTAATGAAGGGATTAGCGAATGGTTGGGACTCAACCATCCACTCTCCCACGATTTGCCCTTCATGCATAGAATCTATGCCTAAAATTTCATGAAATAGCGGATCTCTCGGAATTAGGAATTTAATAACATGAGTAATTTCACAAATACTCAAAATAATTATAAATATATATATAATCTTTGAAAAATAATTTAATTTTAAAAATAGGTCAATTTATATCTACATAAATATAGGGGAGACCCACTGACAACCCAATCAAGGTTTCAAAATAGTTTGAAAATAATTTGTAATTTAAAAATAATTATGATAGTAATTACTTTAATAATAGAAAAAAACCTAAATAACCATATAAGATAGAAATCTGTCAAATCAGTGATTGAAAATAATTTTGAAATAAAGTAGGTATTTTTTTGAAAAATTCAAGGGGTTATACGTCAAAATCCAATTTAAAACGAAAAGATATGATTTTTACAAGTTTAAATACGATAAAAGAATATTTTAAAATAGTGTTATTTTACTGTTTTCAAAATAACTGCAAATATACTAAATATTTTTAAATAAGAATGGTCTCAAATCGAACAGAATTCAAATACGAACAAAATAAGATGATGTGCATCGAAATCCGACTTAAAACAAGAAAGTTACGCATTTTCGAAGTTTAAATACGATAATAGAATATTTTTAAAATAGTGCTCTTTTGTTGTTTTAAAAATAACTACATGTATACCTAATATTTTGAAACAAATATGATCCCAAATCGTGTAGAATTCAAATACAATCAAAACAAGGTATTGTGCATCGAAAATGGATTTAAAACGAGAAAGGTATAAATTTTTAAAAATTAAAGTAATAAAGGGATTTAAAAATAATTTAAAATAGCAAGAATTTAAAAATAATTATTAAAATAGAATAAAATAATATTTTATGAAAGTAATTAAGGGATGTTTGAATTTTGAAATTCAAAATTCATGGAGGGAATTAAGAATTTTAAATTCAAAATTCATGGAGGGAATTAAG
>NW_021318595.1:4858489-4984351 GCF_001605985.2 Dendrobium catenatum
TTGGATCTTCAAGTTCTTTATACGGTTGAGCTTGTAGATTGTCCTCGTATATTTCTCTAGTTGAAATCACGATCAAACAAGCTCTGGATCAACCGGATCGAGGCCTTGGATGGATCTAACATTGATCTCATCGGAGGATCGCCGCCGACGGAGTTTGACCGGTGGATTTGAGTGGAAGAAGGTGAGAGAATTTGGAAGAGCTCTCACACCAAGAAGTGAGGGTTGAGAGTGGCTATGTAGAGAATAGAAGACAACCCCTCTCATGAAGCCCTAAAAGAGTATTTAAATGATCAAGGCATTAGATCTACAGCTAGAATTCATCCTAAGGCTAATTAGAAGGGAATTGAGATGATTTAGCCGTCGATTTGATTGCTTGATTTAAGAACAAATTTGAGCTCATAAAAAAATAATTAAACATATTAAATTAAAATCAAGCTCAAAATTAGATCTGATTTGAGTCAATTTAGAATTCAACTTGATTTGCTCAAATTAACCCAAATAAATTTAAATAAAATGACGACTCAAATCATAACAAACTCGACGTGGCCAAGGCGGACTAATCGAGTTTAATCAAACCCGATCGAGCCTAATTCGACTCAACTCGAGCTAATTCGTGCTCGAATTGAACCCGACGGGGCTTGATTAAATCAATCAAAGACCCTCAATGACACTCGAACAAAAATCGAGGTCAACAAGCATCACATCCCCTTCTCCAATTTCCTTCGAATCTTTGGATGTAAGTTTTTGTAATCCTAATTTTTATAGGGTTTTTTTTTTCTTTGTTTAAATGTTTGTGAAGGAAGTTTAAATCAATTTCTTTACTATGTTAATAGCTCATGCTTTAAATCTTCCTGAACTCAAAAACTTTTGTTCTTAAGAATTGGAAGCTTCAGTTTTTCCTGTATCTCAAGCCTTATTTTCTTGCTAAAATCATACTCATGATTTTGATGATGTATGCTTTTTCTACCTGTAGTCTTTAATATCATATAAATATAAGATTTACATTACAATATTCTTATGCTCATGATTTTGTTATTGTATGTTTTTTCTACCTATAGTATTTAATTTCATCTTAAAATAAGATCTGAAATCATCTAAAAATAAGATTTACGCATTGCACTGATCTACATATGACCCTTATTATGACACTTGAAAGTTGAAACATATGATCTCGCAAGTGTCGGTTAAATTCCTTATAATATGAACCCTAAAAATTTTGGTTCTATAAGGGGTGTTGGTAGGCCTAGTAGTAAGCCTTTAGAAGTAGTTGTGGTTTAATTCTTAGGCCTAAGAAAGGAACTTTTATTTGGTCTGGTGAACGGACATAGAGCTACGTTCGGCCGGCACTGAGATCGCGCCACGTAGCAGGCACAAAACCGCATACCCGACCCGACGAATAGTGGGTGTATGTTGCACGTGCATTTTTTAAATCCATGACAACCCGGTATTGCTAGGTATTGCTCGGTATTGCTAGATATTTGTCGATTTTTCTCGGCAATAACAAGAAATACAATTATGTGAAGATAAATAACGAGCAATACCAAACTTTTCTAGAAAAACTCTGTATTGCTCGGTATTGGTCTTCATAGAACGGTATTTCTCGTTATTGTCAAGCAATACCGAGCAAATAACGAGTAATACCTAGCAATATGCGAACATAGCATTCCCGGGTTCCGGTCCGGGTCAAGTCGTCGAGCCGCACAGTAAAGAGTAAGAGCACGTGCCGCGATCTCATTGGTGACCGATCGTAGAGCTACGTCCGGTCACCGGACCTAATAATTATTCCTAAGAAAGGAGATAACCTTCTTCTAATATCATAGTGGGAAACACACTCTAATATGTAAGAGTTGAGCATCTCAACTTCATTCCTAAAACCATTTAAGGCTACTATAAAATATATCATCCAATTTTTAATCATGATTAATATAGTTGGTCTTAGAAACTAAGTCCTTATCTACATATGATATGACCATTACTAAGACTTTTATTCATTTTATCTTTTAACAGTTTCAGATGCTACACATGCTAGATAAAGAGAACTAAAGATGATATACATTTCTCAATACCAAATGCATAATAGAGATTTGATAAAAGGTATGCATTCCTCCCCCGATGATATGTCTTATGGTCATCCTGTGCGGGAACCGAGAGCCACGGGATGACCAGACCATCTCGTGTGTGAACCTGCAGCCGCAAGGTGTGTCGTTTGATGATGATTTTTTAATTACAATTACTCTCCATTTGTTAGCTTATTTATAAGTCTTGCTTAAGTTATTTTTGACTTGATGTCACCTTCTTATTATGTATTATTTATATTTTATAAACTTAGTTTATGTCATATTTATGTGCTTTGATTAGTTTGCTATGAAAATAGAATTTAGAGTGAATGAAGTAGAGAAAAACTTCTCATTTATTTTATAATTTTTAATAATATTATTATTTATTCCATAATCCAATTTAACTCTAATTCCATTGGTCGAACCAATCGATTGAAATATTCAAAACCTCAGAAAAAATGATTTTCTTTGCTGGATTTTAACTAAATTTAGATTCCAGACAGGCAAGCATTAAGCTTTACCTCACGCAATCCGAATCTGCTGCCATAAATTCCTTCCAGACAGACGCAGCGGTTGCCGTCCTTATCTGGAATTCCCGATTTATATCTTGTTGAAAGTCTTCGGATTGTTCATTCAATCGGTTGATTTTGATTTTGTTTTCTTCTCAGCTGAGCTCTTTTCCTCTTATCCGTTCCTTACACGCGAACATTTCGATTTCGTTTGCTATCAAGTGCCAATAGCTCAGACGCCTGCAATATTACAAAGAAACCCTAGCTTTGAATCCTTTGATCGTTCCTACCCGCTCATTTGACCTTAAAACGTCCTAAAGCTCGAATCTTGGCATCGGGTTTGCGAAAATTAGTTGCCTTTGGACGAGAAATAGCTAAAAGGAGGAAAAGCCCGCGGATTGGCGATGGATATTGGCAATGAAGCTCGGGTTGAGGCTTTTTCAATCGGCCCGTCGTCGATCATTGGCCGAACACTCGCGTTGCGAGTCCTCTTTTCCATGTCCTTCACGCAGATCCGGCGTCAAATATCCAAATTCTTACGGAGAATCTTCTATCGGGTTGCGTCCTGGTTCCACCCAGGGAACACGCAAGGTATTCTTTTGATGGTGACCGTCGCTACTCTCTTTCTGAGAAAGTTCGCCGGCGGACGATCGGCGGCGGACGCTTCATTGCGCCGACGATTTTGGCGGAACTTGATGAAGTGCGCGCTGACGTACGAGGAATGGGCCCATGCCGCTAAGATGCTCGACAAGGAAATGCCATTAAGAGCGAATGATTCTGAGTTTTATGATGAGGAGCTGGTGAAATATAAGCTCCGGGAGCTACTGAAACGCCGGAAAGAGGGGTCATTGCGGGATATAGTCTTTTGCATGAGGGCTGATCTAATGAGGAATTTGGGAAATATGTGCAACCCACAACTTCACCAGGGAAGGCTTCAGGTGTGATCTCAACTTTATTTTTATTGGTTTTTAATTCTAAAGTATTGTTTCTGCAAGAGGGATTCTTTGTCAGAACAGCAAATGTTTTTGAATTTAGATTCTGAAAATTGTTTGTCTCAACTATTGTAAGCAATTGAATTTCCAAATTTTATATTTAAGAATGAATATTAGTTCTTGTATGTCACCACACAAACCTTTGAATTCAGCAATTTCATTAAATTGTCCAAAATGCTATATTCCATAATATTATTGTATTGCTACTCTGATTAATTGACATTAACAGAACATATGTTATGGAGAGAGGGTTTAGGGTTTAGGAATGCCACATAACTCCACCTATGCAAGTTTAAAGCCATATTTTTTAGTTCTCTTACCTATTGTAGGATAGGTGAGTCAATATATAGAAAAATGGATCTTACAATCTTGCCCTATAGGCAAGATGCTTCAACATGCTTATGATGCTTGCAATGTTAGCCTGGTCTATATGCAGGCTTGTCTCGGGCTTATTGATGATTATGCATTTTTAGACACATGCTTACTATTCCTATACCTATCCCCATAATGCATAGGTCACATTAATGTATCATAACATAAGGGCCTTTGGCAACTTTATCTACTCATCTTGTTTATATAGTGTATAAATATTCAAATATATAATTTTTTAAATAGAAAAGTGGCCTAGCGGTGGTGGAATTAAAAATAAATTTTTATCCCGTTTTTAACTTATAGTAGCAAATATACTTTGTGAGCTTACTCAAATATTCAACCATGCAGAAAACATTACAAATAGTTTATAGAAAAAAAAGGTTAATCTCAAGTTTTGATAGGAAACCAATAAAAGGAGATTATGCAATTGGGTGGAAGGAAGAAGCAATAAACACTTAATATTCTCGCTGCTCAATCTTCTATCTCAGCATCTCATAGGCCTTACTGCAATATATTGTAGTAAATGAAACAGAATATCAAAAGATATTTATTAAAAAAAGGAAGGTCACCTCATTAACCAATTGATACACTTTTTATTACAAACTTTGAGACAAATCCCTAGATATCCATACATCAATGATGCAATACAATGTAGTTCCTAAGCAAAACCTACAAGGTGTATAAGAAGCAAGCGCTTATGTATAATTTTATATCCTTAAAATAGCACCCAACATGAATGAATGATAAATATTGATTCATAAAGCGGACCCCAAATAATTGGGGTAAGTTAATGATAATGATGACATTCACCTCATACTTAGCAGAGACTAGGTGCATTTGATTGCAACAGATTTGTTTGAATGTATGGATAGTTGATGATGAACTGGTAAACAAATGCTTTTTATTACATATTACAACTGATATTGAAATTATATGAATTGGAATTAAATCTTTTTGATGTAATCAAAACTCTACTAGTTGGGATTTCTGAATTCTACTTGTTGTTGGGGTTGTGATTAAAAAGATCAATTTTTGTAGGTTCCCAAGCTTATAAAAGATTACATTGATGAAGTATCAACACAGCTGAAAATGGTATGCAATTCTGAATCTGATGAGTTTCCTTTTGAAGAACGGCTCCAGTTCATGCATGAGACTAGGCATGCCTTTGGTAGAACGGCCTTGCTCCTAAGTGGTGGAGCTTCTCTGGGAGCATTCCATGTTGGTGTGGTGAAAACCCTGGTGGAGCATAAGCTTCTACCTCGAATAATTGCGGGGTCGAGTGTAGGATCAATAATGTGTGCAGTTGTGGCAACACGTTTGTGGCCTGAGATCGAGGCGTTCTTTGAGGATTCATTGCATGCCCTCAAGTTTTTTGATCAGATGGGCGGGCTCTTCGCTGTGTTCAAGAGAGTAACGACGCAAGGTGCAGTTCATGACATGCGCCATTTGCAAATGATGCTACGCCATCTTACAAGCAATCTAACATTCCAGGAAGCCTTCGACATGACCGGACGAATTCTCGGGATCACTGTTTGCTCTCCCAGGAAGCATGAACCACCAAGATGCCTTAACTACCTTACTTCCCCACATGTGGTCATTTGGAGTGCGGTGACGGCTTCGTGTGCTTTTCCTGGTCTATTTGAGGCTCAGGAGCTGATGGCTAAAGATAGATTTGGCAACCTTGTTCCTTTCCATGCACCGTTCTTGGAGGGACCAGAGGAAGATTCAGGTGGTGTAGCCCGCCGTTGGCGTGATGGTAGTTTGGAGATGGATTTGCCAATGCTGCAGCTGAAAGAGTTATTCAATGTCAATCATTTCATTGTTAGCCAGGCCAATCCTCATATAGTACCTTTGCTAAGACTGAAGGAGCTTGTGAGATCTTATGGAGGCAACTTTGCTGCCAAGGTGATCTTTTAGTTACTGAAAGTTCTAATATTTCCCTTTTTTGTGTTTCTTTGCATATATCTGTGAGCTCTTTTAATCTATTATTGGTGATACACCTTATCTACAGCTTGCACATCTTGCTGAAATGGAGGTTAAACATATATGTGAACAGATCCTGGAACTCGGGATTCCACTGGGAGGGATTGCGAAGTTGTTTGCTCAAGAATGGGAAGGAGATATCACAGTTGTAATGCCTGCTACACTTGCTCAGGTACACAAATCTCTTCCATTTTATTTGTTGTGAGTTTGGATGCCATAAATTTTCTTCATCTGAAACTGATTCTGTTTATATTCCTTCATTAGTATTCCAAGATCATACAGAACCCAACTTATGCAGAGCTTCAGAAATCTGTCAACCAAGGCAGGAGATGTACCTGGGAGAAGCTTTCTGTCATGAAGGCTAACTGTGCTATTGAACTCACACTTGATGAATGTGTTGCACTTCTCAACCATCTTCGTCGGCTAAAGAGGAGTGCTGCAAGGACTGCTACTTCTTCACATGGAGTCAGCAATACTTCTCAGGTCGGTAATATACTCAGGATAAGCCCTTCAAAAAGAATCCCTTCTTGGAATTCTCTAGCAAGAGAGAACTCTGCAAGTTCCATTGAAGAGGACATGCTTGCAGATATTGCAACTCAAATTAATCCAGAGCGAAACAATCAACTAGGAGAATCTTCATGTAAGGGCAATCAGATCCACTCAACCTTGCATGAGGAAAGTGACAGTGAATCAGAAACACTCGAACTAAATTCCTGGACAAGGGCTGGTGGTCCTTTGATGAGGACAAGTTCTGCTATCAAATTCATTAATTTTGTTCAGGAAATTGAGCTTGATTCTGAAACAAACAGAAGATGTGTAAGTCAGAACCAAGCTGAGAGCGGAACAAGCCCTGGAAGCATTATGGTATCTGAGGGAGACTTATTACAACCAGAGAAGATTGACAACGGAATTGTATTAAATGTTGTGAGGAGAGAAATTTTAAGCTCGGGGAGAAGCATCAGCTCGGAACAGCAACAAGATTCTTCTCAGAAAGAGGTCATTATAGATTGTACAGTTGAAAATTTCTTGCAAGCTGTGCCAGAAACTGAAAGCTACACTGTTACCTCGGCTTCAGACTCTGGTGAGGATGAAGAATCTGGTTTGAGTTGCTTCGAAAAATTAACAGAGTGATATCTGCAATGAGGCTGAGTAATGAAATTGATGAAGTGAATTCCTTGATTTGAATAGTTTCCAGTTATTTACATGCTTTTGTATCTGTTAGAAATATCCACAATATTTAGAGATGGAAGATGCATATTTCCTTTTGGGAGGCACAGAGAGGCCTCAATACTGCATCTTCACGCCTAAAGGGTATGATTCTCCATGGAACTTTATATCCTTTCAGTTTCCATTTCAAATTTGAAAATTTTCATAGTTACAGAATTCCTTGAAATGATTCTTGGAAAATTCATTTCAAAGATGTCTTCTTTTTTATTGTTCAAACTTTCTGAAATTCAAATGAACTTTAGTTTGCAGGGGAAACCTATGTTGCAACATTGAGACTTCTTGAAAAGTATTTTTGGCTTTCATTGGAAAGAAGACTTGTGCAACTCCTTTCGCCTTCATATTTTTGTTTGCTAAGGCAAGAGGAATGTGGTTTTGCTTTCGTATGAAGGTATGCTCATACTTCCTAAAGTTCTTTCATTCAGTCATTAAATTAATTATGCACAACAATGGCTGGATTAAAGTTTAACACAGTTATGAGCAGTTGACCTGATTTTTCTTGAAAAAGAAAGGCAAATATATACATTTAAATGTAAATCATTCTAGGATATTGCAGTTTCACCCTTTTGAAAGATTTGTAAAAAAATTTAGCTAGTCATTAGAAGGCAACTCTTTCTTATGACTCAGAATACTGTTGAATGTCATTAAAGTTTGCTCTCAATTAAGAAAATAGGGGTGTTGTTGCATTTGGATTTATACCTGGTTTGGTTTTATTCAGTATTTTGAAAAGTAGAAATGTTGTTTTTGTGTATGGATTTGAAGGAATTGTGGTTTTTGGGAGTTTCAGCGATAAATAAATTTGAAATGTTACTTTTGCAATGAGATCATTGAAGATTCTTAAACTAAACTCTCTTAGTTTATATTTGATTTGAGAATTGATATCATGAAACAACAACAATATATCAGGCCTTTATCCCACTACGTGTGATTGGTTACATGAATCATTTTTCTCCACTGTATTATGTTAAAAGTCAAATTCTCATTTAAATCTAAGAAAAAAAAGTCATTTCTAATATTTCCTAACTAAGTCTTGTTAGGTCTAATTCTATCTTTCTTAACATAGGTCAAATCTAATGCATCTACCCTCCTAACTGAATCATTAGAAGGCAAACATTCCTATTTGCCACCAGAGCTACTCCAACCTTTTCATGTATTTAATTGTTTCACATTATGTCTATAAGAGTGAATCTACTCATCTACCTGAGCATCCTCTTATTTGCTTCATTCTTTTCTTTTAATGCCCAACATTCTACGCCATAAAGCATTGCAGTCTTGTAGGTTTCACCATCATCTTATAGAATTTTCACTTGAGTTTAAGGGGTACGTTCCTATCACACAACAGGCTCGCCTTAATTTATGGCGCAGAATTGATATCATGAGAGAGATGAAAAATATTGTGACTTTGCTTTATGATTTTAAACCAGTGTTGGTTGATTTTAAACATTATTTATCCTAGGAAATATTCTAATGAGTTAAAAGCAATTGATTTAGTTTCCAGATTATTATTGCATATTTTGTAGCATTAGAAGATTAAACCGACAAAATATGTTGAGCTTAAGAAATAAGTTGATTTTTTACTTAATGAGAGATTTATTAGGGAAAAACAGTAGTTCATATTCTGTTCCTATTTTGCTTACACCTAAGAAAGATGATAATTGGCAAACATAAATATAAAAAGTTGGAGGTAGATAGTTTTTGATAAATTAAAAAGAGATATAACATTTATTGTTTCGCTATATATTATCCAACTCTGAAATTCACAAAATGAGAGTTATTATGATGTAGGCAGGTACATTTTTTTTCATAAAGAATATACGTTTTACCGGTTCATAAAGCTATCTAATATTGCAAAATTATAATTCAATGAAGTGGTTAAATTCCATGTTTTGTCTAAAATAATTATTTATAATCAAGCTATAAAATTCATAAGTGATTTTTGAAGAAACAAATGAGAAGAAAATGGAAGCATAACTTCGATCCACAATTACTTATTATCCACGAATTAATAGAAAAATTAAAGTGGTAAGTAGGGATTTGAGAGATCTGTTATGTTGTCTGATAGAAGGTTATACATTTGAGTAGAATTTAATAGAGAAAGACATCAAAATTGTCTCTCAACAATTTATGAAGTACCAAAATGATCCTCAACTATATTAAATGATCATTTTGGTCTCTCGAGTCTTTAAAATGAATCAAAATAACCTCATGGTACGACTATTTTGAAGTTGACTCGACTCAAACTCCATTGTTTGATCCTGAATCATTTGTTATACGTGTCAAAATATCTGACTTGAACCTGAGTGGAACCAAACCCGCCAAACATGAAATCAACTCGCCTAACTTGCAATACAACCAAAATTATCCTGCTTATGATCTATTTAATGCAATTACTCTTAAGTTGAATAATAATAAAGTTAAATTTGAGTTGATTTTGGGTTATTCAGGACAACTTGAATTCATTCTAAATAATAATCAAGTCTATCATTTATAACTAATATCTACCTGTCAATTAGAACTATGATTTTCGAGACAATTTCGTATTGACACCTCTAATTTAACTAGAGTGACTATAGGAATATTTAAAATATGATTTATATTTATTAAAAATGAATAAATAGTGATAGAGATTGCATTAAAAAAACTTCACAAATCAACACAATCGATTTACCTCAAAAAAAAAAAAAAAAAAACTAGGCATTAATTTATTATGTTCAAAGGATGCAATCGATACAACTCATCAATTTATATTAAAATTTCTAATTTATGCCTCAAGGCTTTATAGTGTTGGGGGCCTTAACTCCTATCATCGAGGCAAGAATTTCAGCATATTGACTGTTAACTTCTGATAATTACAATCAAATTTACTCAACATAAAAGAAAAAAAAAAGAATATATAGTTTATACATACTACAAAATATTTTCGCATGAAGGTGAGTATTTAATTTTTTAGAATATTGAAGGGGGGATTTTTGTTTTTATCACAAATGTTTGCATCAATTAAATTTATGTCAAAAGTCACCCCAAAGAATTTAAAATTCTAAATTAGTGAAATGTTTTACATTATAAGCAAAACAAAAACATTTTGATGATCAACATTGAACTCCAAGGATTAATTTGTATGGTAGAAAAATTATAGGGAGCTAAGCTGAGGGTTTTTTAAAACTTGATTAATGTGAAGTGTGATTTATAACTCAAGAATTTGAATATTTACCTTTTTTGCCATTTTGATAAAATTAATACAATGACAACAAGTTATTAGGAAAAGTGCAAAACAATATGTGATACATGGAGGATATACAAATTATTAAGAAAAAAAATAAAGCATGGCCATACTTGGGGTAGATTTATAATTAAATGTTTTAGGATTATTAAAACAAATCAAGACATCTTAAGTAGAAATGTAAGATAACATGGGGCATTTTGCAATAAACTTTTAATTAATTTTGCAAAATTACATAATTTTTTATGATAAAAAAGTGTTTGAATATTAGCAAATGTGCAGTTGTTGAGAATGAGAATGTGATAATAATAAACAAATTATTATCCAGGGGTGTCATTAAATAATTTGTCATGACCTAACTCAAAGGCTCGAATTAACAAGGTGGAAACAGACGGTCGGACGGTTGTTTAAATTTTCATTTGCTAAAACTATCTAAAAAAAAGCTGAAATGACAAAAGACTAAACGACATCGACGCTTCTTTCTCTCAGTCAGTCTCCTCTCATTCAAAGTCTCTTCTATGCATATGGTTCAAAAGGAGTAAGCGAATCAAGGATATCTCACATGAGGAGTCACTACTTTTCACAGTCCAACGTGTTTTCTTGCTCAATCGCACGGTTAGGTCCCGCCAGCTGCCCCCGCATATGAGATTTTGCTGCTCGACTCGCCTGCTTTGTTCGCTACTTCACCCATTATTTGATTAGGGCTGGTTCAAGCCCAGTTCTTACATAATTCGACCTGATAATTCAACATGATCCCACCTGAGAAATCTAGATTTGAGTTTACTGTTTAATTGGCGGGTTAGGTTTAGGTGAACCTATGAACCCAATAGTGACCCATTTATTTTTTTCCCTTTAAATTCTTTTATTGTTCGTAAGCTCTTCTTACTTTTGAGCCATTAACCTATCTTTATAGTTAATAAGTTATATTTTTTTAAAATCAAAATGGTTTAATGGGTCGGGTTTGACTTATTCGAGTTGTCGATAAATCATATTCGGGTTTATATTTTTTGGCCTGTATACTAAATAGGTCAATTCAAGTGGACTGAGTTTAGATCGGGTGAATTTTGGTTATGTCACAAACCTAACCAGTTTAACCATTGTGACCCCCCAACTTTTACCAACACTACGATATGAGTAAAACATTCATCTTCTTCTTCTTTTCATAAATCCTATTGCAACATTAAAAATAACATACAAAGAACATTTATTTATATATGCTTGATATACATCATTTTATTCCTCTAAACATTCTATCCCACATTCCATACATAGAGAATTGAACAAGGATTCAAATTTACTTATGAAACATTACCTAAGGACATTTAGGCCCTCCTCTCTTAGTCTTCCAATTGTTATAACAAGGGCAGAATTGCTTGTTCCCGTAAGTCCCAGGAGGCACACAAAGGCAAGTGGCACAGCACTTCTGGCAGAAGAACAAGCATGGCTTCTTGTAAGCCGTCGCCGAGCATCTGTCGCCGCATCTCCCCGCACATTCTGCAATAATTTTCAGAACATTTATAGAGTTACTATATTTAAGGATGTTATCATATCAATACTATCACGTGTTTAATATTTCATAGTAATATGTCATCTTTGTTATTATTATTATTTTCTTTTTGGAACGGGGGTATCTACCCGCTGTCACTACTCCAAAGAAATCGTTTGGCAGCGGAACCTAGCGAGGCCACCCATCGGCATCAGGCTCACACTTGTGTTGCCCTACTGAATAGGTGAGACCGTAGTAGAGGGGATTCGAACCTGAGATGGGGGTTTCCAACTGTTCTCGCCCACTAACCACCCTAAACCTCGGTGGGTTTTGTTATTATTTTCTTCGCTCATCTTTATATACTCATGTTTGTACTGACATCATAACGATATCAAAGCAAAGATGCAAACCTTTTATGATTTCTAGCAATAGAATCATATACATGTTCATATATCCGTATATCTATTCGCAAGTATAAAATATTAAGGTTTCTTTTGGGATGATTTTTTTATTGCTTCTTAAAGCAGCTTTTTAGTATAAAATTTAAAAATTTTGTATTAAAAAGCTGTTTTAAGAAGTAGTAAGAAATCACTTCAAAACGAAGCTTAATTTTTTGAGATTATAAGGCTTGAGATAGTGTTTACATACCCTGAGGATGGAGGCTTCCAGGGGTGGCTCCATACTGCAATCAAGTGAAGTAAATTTGATTGTTACACATCCAAATGGATCATTTGATCGAGCAATATAGAACAAAAGCCAAATTATTTTTTAATCCAAAGACTTGAGCCTGATACTCTCGTAATTACATTACCATTGGAAGAGCAGCAATAGGCTGAGATGCTATGGGGCCTGGAGCCTTCTTTGGGCCATGAGCCGCCGGCGCCGGAGCTGGAGAGTAGTGATGATCAGCCTACCATGTACAGAGCAAAAATGGTAGTCGATTGAGAATCACTTAGAACTTCAAGTAATCATTTAAAGAGTGAGAGATAGAAAGAGAGGAACCTGAGTTTCCTGAGAGTGAATGGTGAGGGACATGAGAAGGAAGAAGAAGAGGAAGAAGACATTAACAGAGCTTCTTAACATTGCAAGCTTTCTTCTTCTTCTCCTTTCCTGGAGAGTTCTAGAGGAGATAGGATGAAGGAGATTAAGAAGACGGTTCTTCTCCTTTTATAAGGAGGAAATGTGATTTGTTTTTTACGGTTTGTGGATGAGGATTTTCAACTGAAAAGCTCATTTGTTCTTTTCTAGCTGTCTCTGTGGTCTTTAGGGGCTATGTAATTGAGTTAATTAATACTTTTTTATGCTTCCAACTTTCACTGCATTGATTTTGTGCAGTACAATCACTTTTTTTTGTTGGAAAAGGTGGTTAGTCACATACTTTTAAAATTGTTAATAAAAGTAAGATCTTTGATAATATTTTTATATTCTAATCTTATTTTTTTAATATAAATATGACTAAAATTTGTAATAATTAATTTATAAAAAATATTACTAGTCTTCATAAGGGGCAAATATTTTTACCACAAAATCAATAATCATCCCTTAGAAAAGTTATTAATATTTAAAATTTATTAAAAGATTAGGGGGTTTAATATCATGATCTTTATTCCTTAACCACATTTTGAGAGAAATAAGATTATAACTCAAAATTATTATCATGATCAATTAGAACATTTGTGACAATGGAGTATGTTTTAATCAACATTGAGCATTATATAAGGCTTTGGAGTTGTTTAGACCTTCAAGTTCTTTTAAAATTTAGGTCTCTTTCATGTAGAGAAAGACAAAACACTCAATCAAATAATCCATATTGATTCGCCAGATCATAAACCATTCTTTCAGCATTTTACTGCCCCCAAATCCTCAATGACCTCAAGATTGCGTGATCTTATAGTAGGGGTGTAAACGAGTCAAGCCGGCTCGAGCTTGACTAATTAACGAGCTCGTGAGTCAAGTTTATCGAGTTTCCAGCTCAAGTTCAATCCTAAGGGTGCTCTGCTTGATTACTTGTCTAGCAGCTTGAGTGTAGGATCAGAAACGCGAAAGGCGTAATCGTGGGGGCGGGCTTGGAGGCGGATGTCGTATCAACTAGAACGGAAATTTAGGAAAATGTTCATCATATCTTTAGCAACTGTCATCTGATGCATTCAGCATACAACTTTGGGGTCCATCCACATGAATTCTGAATATGCGACAAAAAATTTTTTTTTTTGCTGGATAGGGTCCTTAGGGATGAGGATGCATGAGATCCATCCATCAAAGCCATCCATGATTCTTGTGATTTGCTTCAACAACATTTCATATTTACATGGGATGATGAAGAAAGCAGAGCTTTGGTAGTTAGATGTTGATGAAAGGCATATGCTATTATGATGATTACACATGAAATATGCTTAAAGACTTTATATAGAGTAAATATTTGATGAATATTATACATAAATCATATTTAGAATATTTTTTAAAGAAAAAAAATTATCCAAAAATATAATGCAAGAAAAGCATATTGATTAATTCTTAATATTCCTCCACTTAGGTTTTGTTTGGGATTATAATTTTTTTGTGAAGGTGGTTGTACAGTTATTGTGCAGAAAGTAATTTTTTAAACACTGCTGTAAAATGTAGCTCTCTAATATTTTTTTTTTTTTTTTTTTTAAAATAGTAGCCAAACGGAACTATGGTTGTTATTTGAAAAAACAAACATAAAAAACTATCTTAAATAGGAGAAATTACTTTGTGCGGACGTCGAACACAGTTTTCCGTCCGTATGACAACCAGAATGCGCTATGTCAGTAATGCCAAGCTGGGTACCGAGCAGTACTAAGCTGGGTACCGAGCAGTACTAAGCCGGGTACCAAGCAGGGGCTGACGTGGAGCATTCTAGTTGATCTCTGTACGATGTTCAGCATCCACACAAAATAATTTCTCCCTAATTAAATAGACCCTTATTTAGCCATGCATTTTTTTTTCAACTGTATTTGCTTCTTCAAAACACATAACTTTTGGGTGTTTAAGACAACAATCTCTCTCTACTTATATTTTTTTATTAAAAAGCTTTGTTTGTAATGATTTTCTTCCTGCATTTTATAATAACTTTAAAATTCTTAAATGTAGCAAAAAAATAATAGTAAAAAAGCCGTCCCAAATGAAGCTTAATTAGCTTTCTTACTGTTTTTAAAGCAGTTTATTAGTATAAGAAATTTTTGAAATAAAATTTTTTGTACTAAAAAATTGCTTTAGAAAGCAGTGAGATCAAAATTAATGCTTTGTGTACATATACCTGCTTAACTCACACAAGCTCAGAAGAACCAATGCAATGATGTATGAGATGAATTATGAATATTTATTTGATCAATTATCCATATATTTATTTGATCGGATATGGATTTTAATATAATTTTAACATTTAAAAAATTATGGAATTAAATTTAGGATTGCTGGAACTTCTCGATGAGACGAACCTAATGACATAAAAAATGATTCGAGTTGAGTTCAAATGGACTCAAATCAAGAAATTGATGTGCGGTTTAAAATTTAGGATTTTAATTCGAAGAGCAAGAGATTTTCGATTTTGCAAGCTTATATTCAAAACGATTATTTCAAAGAGAGGAATCCAATGAGTCCAAGATCACTTAATTCTAAGAGCATTAAGGCACTTGAATTTAAAAGAACGGTCTATGATTAAAGGAATCAAAACGAGTCATTTAATCGAGTGTTTAGATATTAGGGCTAAAATTATCTAAATACTACTCAGTAAAATTATAAATAAACTCTTATTCTTGATAGCTTGGAGATTTGAATAATCCTAAAAAATTTTGCTCAACAATTAATGCTAATGAACATTGCCAACAATCATCACAACCTGATTAGGTTATCTGACCACCATTATCTGGCAATTGATACTCAACTATCATCGTTCGACCCCCATTACTCATCCGCCGTCATTCATCTAAATGCTATCATCTAATTGTTATAGTTTGACTACCGTCATCACCATTCATCACTTATCCAGTAGCTATAACTATAAGAGACCAAATTAGTGTTTTGTCCATACATTGTAATTAGGTGTTCTCCAATTAAGCAGATGGATGGCTTCTGTAATCCCTTATATAGTGAATTATTTCAACTTAAGTATATCTCATCAGTTTTCCCCTTTCCAGGTCTTTCATATAAAACTCTGATGTTTCGAGTGCCCTTTCTTTTTTATGTTTGTTTGTGAAATATTTATGCAAAACTAAGACGTGAGTAGGGGTGTCAATTTCAGGTCACGGGTCAAGTTCGGGTCGAAACCGGAACTGACCCGGGTTCAAACGGGTCGACCTTACAAACAGGTTTGAAATTCGAACCCGGACCCGACCCGGCGGGTTGTCGGGTTCACCTGACCCGACCCGATTTAGGGTTCTGCCGGCGCCGGAACGTCGGAATGGCGGCGGGCGGACGACGGGCGAGGGGGTGGACGACGGGCGACATGCGAGGGCGGTGGCAGCAGCTATAGTTGATGATATCCGACATACATTTCAAATATAATTCACTTTTAGCTTTTTTTTTTTTCTTCTAATTTTTATATTCTTAAATATATAACTTAAAAAAATTAAATATTTCACTTTTATTATTGAGCACTGTCGCTGTTATACAGCTATAGAAGCCTGGTAACAAACGATGGATCCAAAGTTCAATTCAACAGTCCTTTGATCCACTCTACAAGCCTATAATATAACCTTTTGTTACTTTCCTGATGTGGCTTTGATTCTCTCTTTCAAATGGAAAAATGGTGAAATCAGTGGTAAAGCAATAATTAAGGCTTCGTTTGAGACGGCATTTTTACTGCTTCTTGAAGCAGATTTCTAGTATAAAAATTAAAATTTTTGTACTAAAAAACTGTTTTAAGAAGCAGTAAGAAAGCCGTCTCAAACGAAGCCTAAAAGCCCAACATTGTTATCCATATTATTATGGAGATAGAAGTAGCCTCCTTGATTTCATTTGGGAAAGCTTTCTTACTACTTTTTAGTATAAAAATTAAAAAATTTGTACTGAAAAGCTCATCTCAAACAAAGCCTTTATCGATTTTGCCATTACTTGAGCAAATATCCTTTGAGGACTTGTTGTATTTGTAGCTTTTAAGGGATGAAATTAGGGTAATTTCAACAAAAAGAATGGACGTCATATGTGAAGGTCTTAATGGATTTTCTTTGATCGATGTAGATGATTATCTTTTTTTAGTTTGAAATAAAATGAATGCAATATAAAGTCCAACGATAATCGTGTTTGGTAGCCGGCGGCGAGGGACAATTAGCAAGACAATACATGCCGCGGCGACTATGCTGGCCAACGATTGGCAATATCAGTCGGAATGCAGTGATGGCAGCCTGGCAGGCAGTAGTTGGTGAAAAATTTTTTTGCCGAAAAGGAATTATTTTAGAAAATATAAAAAATCAAATAAAATTTTACTTTCTCATCAAATTTAATATCAAAATTTTAAATATCTCATATTTAAAATATTTTATATTTCATTTTCAACCAATCAAATAACTTATAAGAAAGTGGTGCATTTCCATGTGCGCTCACATGCATCCCTCTTCGCAGTCCGATCAATTTGTAACCGGAATCTCTGGTTTATGTCCCCACTTATTACCTGTATTGTTAGAACAGCAAACACCATAGCCTCCCAACCAAATTAGTAGAATTTTGTAAAAGTACACGTGGAACCTTATGATAGGATATCAATCACTGTGTACGATTTGGGTACTGGATTACTGGGAAAGGAAAAGGACACGTCAGCTTTCGCTGCCACGTGCCAAACCAAGCCCGAAATTGCGGGGCCCGCGGCTTCCACCCGTGATATCTCCTGGTTGCAGCGGTCCATTTGGCTAAAACAATGCGCTGCAGGGATGGCTACACGAAACTATTGGGTATGGCGTGGACGGTAGTTAAGACCGGTAGTACACGTGGCGAACAAATAAACCAGCTGTACGCTCTTTCGTCGGATTATTCACGAGGAGATTATTTGCAATTTGCCAATTATTAGATGAGATAAAAAAATAAAATAGCTCAGATATATTGTGATTCAAAATTGAGGGATATATTTCTATTTATATTTATTTATATAATGTTAAAATTACTAAATTACATCAAAATATTATTATTATTTATTTATTTTAAACAAAACAGTATCACAAATGATTATTTGGCTCATTCTTAATTTATCATTTTGTCAAATGCCATCAATTTTATTTGGAACAATTTTCTTACTATTTTATAAAGTTAATTTTTAATATATAAATTTATTGGCTTAAAAATTATGATCTACCATCCTTTACAATAGCCAACTATTTAAAGAGGAAAATAGAACTATCTAGACTAAGGAATGTAAACTAATCCCTAAGCATAATATAAGCAAAGATGTTCCTACATCATTCTCCCATTGCGTAAAAAAAAGGCTCGACTCCGTCGAGACGCATTATTGAAAGAGAGGTTGTTGCAGAAGACAGATTCCCGGATCGAAGATTTTGTTCTCAATATTTTCAAAATTAGCAACTTTTCTCTCCATTGAAGCCTCGGGTACAACAGATGCAAACTTTGCCATATTGCAATTTGAATGCTGCCTAGTAGCACTGAGCAGAGCCCCCCGCGTTTCTGAATGGGGGCCATCCGGAATGGAGTTGATCAAGTTCAATGCCTCTTGCAGGAGATCAGCACGGCCAAACAGATCAACCATGCAGGTGTAGTGATCAGGCCCCGGTTCAATGCCATGAACAGACCTCATAGAATTTAAGTAATGATTCCCTTCTTCAACTTTGGTACAGTAACCATATATGAGAGAACTGAGGGTGAGGCCATCTGGTTCCAAGGAGCACCCAGCCAAATCTTTGAATAGTTTTATGCCTTCCTCTAAAAGACCAAATCTTATATGTATAGAGGCTTCTTTTGCTGCTCGAAGGCTAGAATCCTCTGGTGGAAGTAGCTTACACAAAGCTAATGCCCCCACGAAATTCCCAGATGCTGTCAACTGTACAATCTGGGCACCAACAGGAACATGTAAGAGACCATAAATTGAACTTCCTACTGCAGCAATAGCACAGTTATTACTTTGTTGAAGGAGATGAACATCCCTGAGAACAATTGTCTGAACCAAAGGATATGGAGCATAAAGAGAGCATATCTCAACATGCCTAGGTAGGCGAGCTAATCCATATGGCTTGTGGTTGACAATAGAGCTGGGGGCCTCAGACCAACATATCCTGCCATCTTGTATAAGTTTTCCATTTTGGTCAACAAAAACTCCAACGTCATCCTTTCCTAAGATAAGCTCCCCAGAGGGAAGAGGAACAACTAAGGGAATGCTCCTTCCAGAAGAGAATACTTTTGACGTTGCTCCAGTCGTACTGTTCAGTATTATGTATTCCTTCCCAATCCCCAAGCAAATGTTTTCACCACACCATGCCATAGACTTCACCTGATCGGATACACCAAACTCCTTAACCTCCACAAATTCACGACCACCTAACAATCATAATTAAAATCAAGTCGACCTTTTGCTAAGGTGAGAAAAAGACGAAAAACCAGCCGCGCACCATAATTTTGAATCTAAAAACGTGTTATTCATCAACCCACGATTAGTTGCATGTATTAAAAAATAAATATTTAAAAAAATAACATTCTTGTGCATGCATACTATTTCACTTCCATGGCATTCACAATTTACAAAAGCATACCCGTTCCCTTCAAACATATGCAGCAGTTTATCTTAACAGGACACATTGCCCTGAATCAGAAAAGGATACAAATAAATAACAACATTTATCGCAGAACCAAACTTACAGCAACCTGCACAGTTCATCTCTTACTCTAAAGCTATGTGACTATGTCACCTAAATATTAACGCTCAGTCAAAATGGCGAATAAACCCTTTCGTCGATTCAAAAATGGTGGTCGGGCAAGGAAAGGTTCCATGTGGGGGTCGAGTGGTGGAGGTTTCTATGGTGGAAATCAGGCGATAGAGGTCCGACAATAATAGTCAAACAGTGACGGTTTCTGAGTTTCTGTGACACCTCCAAAATCAAAGTGTTATTTTAAACCAGTCTATCCAGACTTAAGTCAGATATTCCATTGAATTTTTGTGTTTGAACTCCTTTGCATGTGTTCGAAAATAATCTATGTGCATTAAAAAAGGTCTTCATGTGTTTTGGAGTGAATTTAGGGGGTTATGAATGCATGTTTGTGAAATTTAGAATTTTCTCCTATAGCGCTCGTCGTGGTGCTTTAAGGAATTTGGAAATTAATTCAAAGTTATGAAATTTTGAATGTGCACCTTGGCGCCAACCCAATTTTTTATATTAAAATTAACATTTTTTTGCTATTTTGTCTCGTTTATTTCATTGATTTTGGAGAGAGAAAAGATGATTTGAGCAACTTTGGGTATTTTTTAGTCGTTAGCCCCGTTCTGAAAGTTGTTCAAATCGAGGTAGTTCACATTATGCTAATATAAGTTTTCAAAAATATGAAAATTTTCTAATTTTTTTTTATTAAATTTATATTTTTGTTATTAAAAAACAAGAACTTTGCACTGATAAAACTTTCAACACGCAATTTTTTTTATGTTATACAAAGTGAGATTTTGGATATTTTCTAGAAATTTTACAATTTTAAAATATATGCAATTTTTATTTAATAAAAATAATCTAAATTCTTAAACTAGTATAATTAAAATCTTATTAATGTTTTACACAATCTCTAATCATTTGATTTTTTTTTAAAGTGATATTTTTGCTTAGTAAAGGTTTTTGTTGCTTGCCATCAAGGTATGTTAGCAAATTCTAGAATATATTTATTTACACATTAATCACTGCAATGCATTAAAATATGTGCCTAATTGATTGAAATGAATAATTATGTGGAGATTTGAAAGGAGTGAGGAAAGTTTTGTTCTGATAATATATGTGTATTCTGCTTTAGAGTTGTTGAACTCTGTATATTACTCAAAGTTGTTAAACTCTATATTATTGAACTTTAGTCATTGGTTCAATGTTATTGAACTCTATATGTTGGAAGGCATAAGTGTCAGAGTTATTTAACTCTGTTAGTTTAGAATGATATATAAAGTACTGGTGTATTTTGCCTAAATTTTTTATAATTGCTTTTATTTTTTTGCTCAGTTTTGATTTTAATACTTAGTTAATATTTAATAAAAGAAATATTTAAAAATTTAGATCGGTATTGTGGCTTGTTGAGTTGTTTTAGCTCACAATGATTTTGCGTTTTAATTTTAGGGTCTAGAATTTGGTTGGGTAGATGTTTAGGATTTGATTTAAGTGTGTATATGTATTATTCTATTTTAATTTTTGTATACTCATAACTAGCTTTTATTATGTTCTGCTCAGTATTCTCCTTTCCATAACATATGATATAGCATTATTATTATATATACATTTTGATGTGAAATTAAAGAAATTTTATGGATAAGTGCGTATTAACACTTTGGATTTTTTTTAATAGCTATGTAGTTTGTTTGTTGTTTTAAAACTTTAAATAAGAAGAAGAAATCTAAAAAATATTTAAACCTGGACATTGGGATTTGCTTGTTACAACTCAATAAAATAAAATATTTCCTATCAGTGGGTCTTGGCGGTTGGATTGTGATAATTGGGTGGTGGAGGTCCAATAGCAGCGATCAACTAATAAAGGTCCAATGATGATGGTATGGCAATCAACCAGTGAGAGTTCACTAGCTGTGGTGCTTGGGTGGAGGTCCTAGGTTCTTTATGCCTTTAAGTTTTCTTAAATCTTTAGTGAATGATCCTCCTCATGTAGAGAGTGAGTTTTGGGATTGACATGCCCTATAAATATGAAGAAAATTCATAACACTCTATTAGATGATATGCATTGTGTCCTTCTATCATAGATTGTTTCTTCAATATTTAATGTCTTAATGACATGAAAATTAAGCGATTCTGAGCTTTTTTGGATTTATCTCATTAGGTTGTACGATTCAATCATAAGTATATTAAATTTAGAGATCATTTGGTCAACTAATTAATGTTCTAAAGATTTCATTTTACTTGAGGCCATTGATTTGGATATGTCAGACTCTGATTGGACAACATTTAGTATTATTGAGTTCATATTGTTGAGACGTTAAGTTTGACTATAAGATTGTCAATGTCAAGAGTTCGAATGATTATAAATTTAATCTTAAAAGTTTTACATTCAAATAAGCCTTGAGATTTATGCTTGATTAACAAAGATTTTTGATGGCATACCATAAGTAAATGTAAAAGTTTCAATATTATTTTAAAATGATATAAATACAATATGAAAGCTCCCTATGAAAACATTATCAAAATAAATCTTACTCATTTAATTTATTATCAAATAAAAATTATATAACTTTTAATTTTTTAACAAAATATATTACATTATCTTAAATTAAATTCAATAACTCTTTTTTATTATATGATAGATAAAATTTTTGATGAATTATAATTTATAGCTTTGTCACCTTAAAATATTCATAGAATGATTCAAACTAACTTATAAAGAGACCGCCATTATCTAACTAAAAAAACTCACTAAATGATTATTTAAATTTTAATACAAAATAAAATAAAATTATATCTCACCCAAAATAAATTGAACAATTCTAACACAAAGTCAATAAATTAATAGACTTAGGGTCTTTTTTAGGTAGTTTTCTTGCTTCTTTCCTTTTCAAACATCAAACATAATTAATTTCGTTCGGCTATTATTTTCACACCATTTTTCAAAATGTTCTATTGTGGAAAGCTACTTTTTGACAACTAGAGTAGCAATAGTGATTTCTTTGCAATAATTTTACAACCAACTTTATAAAAAATTACAGTCATCCCAAATAGACCTAAAATTTTAATAAACTCAAGAGAATCTATCAATTTCAAGCGATAAAAATTTTACTTTTAAATTGTTAGGGGTACTGATATTTCTTAATTTAATAAAATATGAATAGTATTATATATATGCTTAGTAAATAATTTTATATTGATTTTTGCTTCATCCAATTAAAATAGGGGCTCTAATTGTATGTAAATCATCTTTAAATATTAAAGAAATAAGACAACTTAATTAAGATGACCTAATGAAAAAATTGATCACAGAGAGTTTTAAAGCCCTAAGATTTATTTTGAGATATGTGCAATGCATAAATAATTTATGTTGTAATTATCTCAAACTAAATCAAAGAACTTTAATGCTTATTTTGATAAAATATTTAGTCATCCTATCTTGATATAATTTTTTGTAAACAATTTTTTTCTTAGGATGAGATTTAAAAGTTTTGAATTTACTTCAAAATAAATATAGAATAAATTATTTATGTAATGCACTCATTACAAAATAATTTCAAAAATTTTAACGCTCATCATTAACATTTTTTATCGCAAATACTTAATACAAATTTTTTCCATTAATTGTGTTTGGGATAAGGGACTATTGGACATATTCTCATTGCTTTACTTTTTGGACAAAAAACTACAATTTCATTTAGCTATTGTTTTGTTGATGTTTTTTCACTTTATTTTAGAGCTTTTACTAGTAAATAGTTGATTTTTGTAATTAGAGAAGCTAAGTTGATTTATCTATAACAACATCACAATCAACTTTATATAACACTATAGCTGCCTCAAACAGACCCTCAATTAAACTATAAAACTTTTAGATTTTTGTATGTAAAGTTTAATTTTAGTGAAAATGAAATAATTAAATTTATATTTATAATTTTCTATTCAACTTTAATGAAAATGAAAATAAACTTTTATTAAGTCAACATTTTGAATATGCAACATTTTTGAATTATGTGTTCGAACTTTGTTCAAACCATGCATGGCCAAATATAATTCAAAGCTTATTTAAATATGTTTTAACCATGATAAAACAAAGTTCAAATAAAGTTATAACTAGATTTGAACTAAGGACCCTTTCATGGTGAAGTTATGTGGTGGCCAATTATTTTTTTATGGCAAATAAAGTATTGACAATATTGTATTCTATGAGAGAGAAAGAAAGATTTTTATTGAAAAATTAAACAAATATTTGATGGTACAAAGAAGAATTTTACTTGAAGATTGAAATTTTATTTGATGTACCACTTTAATATAACGCAATCCATAATTTCAACTCCTCAAATTGGCCTATTAATAGATTATGACCTTGCTTTTTTTTTAATAAGATATTTATATTCATTCAACATCAATCACTCAAATGTGCATGTATACATACATACATACATATATACATATACATATACATATATTTGTGCATGTATATTGCTAATGAGAATGATATATAGATTAGTCAATCCACCATCTTTTGCTGATGTATATGGTGATATGGACATACCACGTACAGATGTACGTGGTGTTGCAAACATATAAACTGTAGATGATGATGGCTTCATGAATACTTTAATATTATGATATCCAATGGAGATTACAATCTTAGTTTTTGATTTACCTAAAATTGATAATCATGTGAGAACTTATTCTTTAGGTATCTTGGGGCTAAAATCAATAATTCAATATACGAAGAACACAAGGATAACTCCCATACAATGAGGGCTAGTACTTGAAAGTACCTCTAATTCAATTGATACTAGCATAATGACATTATGCTTACATTTATCCTAAAATTGTGTAGAGGTTGGGAAACTTTTTGAGAGCAAAGAAGGGTTAAAGAGGATGTTACATCTATATATGATAAAAATGAATTATAGTGTTTAAGGTTAAGAAATTAAATAAGTATCTATAGTGTATCTATTGCACTTTTAACAAATATTAAAGAAACTTGTGAGCTATAAATATATTTGAGAGTAGAAGCCATGAATCATAACACATTTGCACTTTGGATGTTAGTTTGAAAAACTAATGAAAAACTCAACCATAGCTCAGTGAACAAATAATTGAGGACATAATCTTCGATTTTAATCTTAATTTAAAGCAAATGAAGATTATATTAATATGAAGAGGGAATATATTATTAATTTATCCTATGAAATGGTTTAATAATATTCTTAGTAATTTATCACTTATGTAAGTGGGTGCCTCAACACATCATTTCAAAATATACCATCTTATATACTTATTCTACAAAGAGAAAACTCATGAATAATTTTAGATCATCGTAATAACAATGAAGAACATTTCAAGTATGTTTACTTTTCTTTTATGTGTTTGTATTCAAGATTTCAAAAGTATCTATAGACAAACATTATAAATACATGTTGTGACTCGTGATAGCGGTGCCATAGATGAATACTCAGATTTATTAGAGGCATTTGCATTAGTTGAATTAGAAAACATTCGTTGCTTGATGACAAGACTGAGGGAGCCAAAATGCATGGTAGAAACTAATAATTTATTTTTTATTGATATAACATTATCAATAATGTTTTATCAACTATTTCCTTATAGGAACATCATGGAGCTTGCATATCACTTGGCTTCAAAAGCTTATAAAAAAACTATAGTTTCATTGCACTTTGACAAAATGCATGGCAAGAACCCAACAATAGCTACTTATTAAGAGAATAAAGATGACTTAACATTGTGGACTTGTGTTTGTTCCTTAAAAATTGATACAACTTACATATATACCCCTTAATTTCATGCTATTTATATAACTAACACCTAAAATTTTAATATTACATGTCTACCACCTATAAAATAATTATGGTTCCTTGAAATGAAATATTAAAATTTATTGGGTGGTATGTGTGGTAAGAATGAAATATATGTGTAATATATTTGTTAATAAAATTTTATATGAATGATATGAATGTGATATTAAAATTTTAAGTGTTAGATATATAAATAACATAAAATAAAGTGGTATGTATGTAATTTTTTTTTATTTATTATTCTTTTTTTAAGTGTGATGCAAATCACCAGCACTCACTCATGGAAAACACCGAAACTCGGAGAAAGAGATGCAGAGCTAAAACCTGAGAAGGATAAGGCAGAAGATAATAAGCAACTGCACGAACTCTCACAATCTCCAATGGCGGAGTCATCTCTCAGTTCTCCGTTCCAATCATCTATATTTTCTCTCTTTAGGCCCAAACCTCAACTCCTCACTCGGCACTTCGTCGCCCGACGGTCTATTCCCCGGCCTCCACTCTTCCGTGCGATAGCCGCCTCCGGTCCCGCTGCCATTGATACTACCAACGGCGCCTTAGTGACATCGAAAGCAAAGCAGGAGCCCTTGGAATCGTCGCTGTACGGACGAAAGTACTTCCCCTTAGCCGCGGTTGTTGGGCAGGTGAGCCATGTCTGCAACCCATTCACTGTTTATCTGCGTATCGCCTATGGGGTTAGGTCTTTGATTTTTACTGCTCTTGACTTTGTTAGATGCTCTCTATTTATCTTAATTTTGTTGTAAATGTAGATCATGAAGGTCGGTTCTTTCTTTTTATATGCTTCATTTGTTCATATGGACATTTCTAAGCAATATGTTGGATCCAAATTTGTTGATGGATGGCACCTAAATTTATTAGCAAGCCTACCTGTTGAGCTGAAAAGTTGAACTTGTGACAATGGAGAGTAGATGAAAGTGCTACAATATGCTTAAGAAAGTTATAAATCTTAAAGTGGCAGAGTATCTACTATCAATCACAAAAGATCAAGATCTAAAAGTACAATACCCATACAATATTATACATCACACTAGATGCGTGTCTCCTCCTGCCAACCTTAAGGAAAAAGAGGTTGGAAGGATTCGATGAGCGGCTTTCGGATGAGTTTAGTAGTGCTAAGTGGATGAGGGCGAGTGTGCTCGGGCGAGTTTTGTGGGTGATTATTGAGAGGAAAGGTAATCAGTGGTTGATGTACTTTCCGACTATGCCAATGACTTGTGTGTGATCTCTTGGAGCACCTAAGGAGAGAGATGAGTGAGGTGTTGTATTGGGGATGGAGAGCACTTGAGTTTGATGGTTACGGTGATGTAGGTGAAGGTTCCCATAAGTAGACACTTTATTGTAGCTGAATTTGGTGAGGATGATCATTTTGCGAGAGAGTTGAGTGCCCAAGGTTGCACTGAGGAGAAGTGAGTAATTGAGGTGGTGGTGTAACATCTATAGCTACAATGCTATGAATTGGTCTGAACTCTGTCTGATAAGTCTTGTATGTTTGAATTCTCTATTTTTTATTTTTCATACGTACGTGAATATTCTTTATGTGTATGAATGCATAAATTCTCTTCTGGAGCATGTCTCAAAGGTCTGTGAGTGTGAAATATAAATTTTGATTTTTTTCTTGGGAGCGCCGTGATGCTGGGGGTGGCGTTACGCAATGTTTAAAATTGCGTAATCGGGTATTAACGCGTTTTTCGTTCGTGAGGCGAGGCGTAAGCCTCAAGGCGTTTTGAGACGTAAGCCTCAAAATCAAAAGATTACGTAAACATAAAATGATAAATTTTTTATATACTAATGAGCAAAAAAATATAAAACATAAAAAACCACAAGTTATGAAGTGAAATCAAAATATCCAATAATAAGATAATATAAAATATAGTCAACTCAAATTCTATCTTTCCCAAATCACAGTATTCTTTTCATTAACATATAATTCCAAAAATAAATAACAATAAATACAAAAATATGCCGGACAGCCGGGGGTCCAAGGGAGTGCTGCCCCCTGGCGGGGTCTCGACCTTACGGGGGTTTCCAGGGGTAGTGCCCTCGGAACAAATTTTTATTGTAAGAGTAATTTTGAAGTTCTGCTTATTTTTAAAGTTCGTAAGTCATTTGTATGGAAATATACCGAGCGGTACCAAGCATGTACCTAGTTGTACGCCTGTACCGAGGATGTACCTAGTGGTACCAAGCATTATTGTACCGAGTGATACCGAGCATGTACCTAGCGATACCAAGCGGTACCGAGCAGACAGACCAATTGTGGAATCTTATTAGGTTAGGACTTTTTTTAAAAAATTTAAGAGGTGGATGCCTCTAAAACATGAGGCACACGCCTCAATGCCAGCTCTCATTGCGTAGGCTTTGAGGCTTAAAACTATAAAATTGCGCTGAGAGGCGTCTCTTATTGTGCAATTTTAAACCATGGCGTTACGACACTGAGCTCTCTGTCATTTTGGTCATTTAATTAGGGTGTTGCTGCATTGGTTCTAGGCGCTAAGGCTTCGTGCTCTCTGTTTGGCTAATAATCTATTGTAACGTTGTGCTACTATGTTTCTGAGTGATGCGGCATTGATCATAGGGCTACAAACGAACCAAGACGAGCTGACCTTTAGCCTGTTCGTGTTCAAGTTCGTTTGTCAAAATTGTGCTCAAGCTTAGCTCGAAGCTCGTCGTGTTTCTTGGACAGCTGTTCGAGTTCGAGCTCATATAAAACAAGTATGTACGAGCTTGGTTCGTGTTTAGTTTGAACTTGTTTAATTTCAAGCTTATCGAGCATCTCGTTTAACGTAAACAAGCCGAGCCGAATGTATGTATATATATATATATATATAACATTAGATTTAATTATTTTATTTGTTAAATAAGATATAATAATAATAATAATAATAATAATAATAATAAAATATAATATTTATTTTTAATTAAATAATGTATAATTGAGCTTTTTAATCGAGCTTCTTAACGAGCATATTCATGAACTCTAAATGATGTTGTTCGTGAACATAAACGAGTCGAACGCCAGGTTGTTCAAGATTGTTTATTTTGCTATTGAGTATTGCAAAAGTTGTTCAAGCTTGTTTATTTACATTATTAAACGAACATAAACGAGCTCTTATCAAGCCGAGCCACGAGTTGCTCGTCGAACGCTCGGTTCATTTGCAACCCTAGTTGATCATATATTTTCTAAATATTAAAATTCACTAAATTTTTTTTGTTACAAATCATTTTAATCCCCTTAAGCTGCTGGCTAGAGAGAGAGGAGGGTTTTTAGAGAGAGAGTCTATTTTTGGTTGCTTTGGATCAATTTCATCCATTGAGGCAGTTCAGAAAATTGTTCGGGTGGAGATACATTACGATTTGCTATCTCTATTTTTAATAATTTGAAGTTTTTGTGATTTTCTGAATTTTGAAATAAAATTTTCGCGGAAAATGAGGTAGATCTGATTATTGGGAAAACTTTTAATGCGTAACCTTTGATATGTCGTAGTTAACAATATTCTACTCATTCTGAGGCATTAATTGTGGCTTTTCATTGGGTAGTTTTGAAAATATACCATTTTATTGATTTAAAAAAGTATTATGACATCTATAAAGTGTTGTTGTGCAATAAAAGCTTCGAAACATAGTTAAGAACAATCTGTAGTAATATGGTGAAATTCTAAAAATATTAAATTTTATATGTGGCTTTTCCCCGAATATCTGATTGTTTGATTATAAATGAAATACTCTGTGAAAGAGTCATTTGGTCTATATTTAAAAATGTATTTATTTATATGTATATATTTTTGGAATGTATAAATTTAGATAAATTATGATGATTGTGGTAAGTTTTGATGTGCTAGCATAGGGAGTCATAAGTGTCTGAATTTTGATATTTGTTGGGAGGTACAAGTGCCTGAGAGAGATTCATTCTATTCTAAGATATGAATATGAAATGTTTATTGTTTTGTTTCCTTATTGTTATGCTATTTTGATTAAAGCTTTATAAACATCACCTAATTCTATATGAATATTTAGTTATTTTGAGAAATCTAGTTGGACTTCTGTACGGATGAATTTACTTCATCTTGCCATTTGTATTTCATTATTGGTGATAATTATTATTAAAGACCTAGGTAGATTGAATGTGGCATGCAGAGTTGTGATTGCTCATGCCTGCTTTCTGCATCTGTTTCACTTCAGGATAAGGGGGAGGGGCAGATAAGTTGGTAGAGGCTGCAGGATTTGAGTCTAAGTTTGTATAGGTATGTGTGGTTGGATTTTGACGGCCATGACTTTTCTGTTATGTTTTGTATTGTTTGAACCATATATTGTTTGTATAAAATTATTTTGATTGTAAATATTTTTTAGATGAATGAAAAATCTTTAGATGATGAGTAATTGTATGTTTTAATTGAAGTTTAGTGGCTCTGTTGTTTGGAAAATTTTTGGGATCTTTTTATTTCTCTCCAATTAGATTTTGGAATTTCTATTATTGTCACGATCCGACACAATATGGCATGTTCTGCTTGTGGGTTATATTGGGTTGGATTTTGACAGGTGATCTAGTCGTCCAGGTATATGGCGAGTTGCTAGCCTTATGAGGAATCCCCAGTTTGCCCTGTAGAGTGCATGTTCTTTGATAGTCCCGGGCGAGTAATGCCTATTGATTACTTTGGGCGTGTTCTAGGCGAGTAGCGCCTCTTGGAATGTTAGGCGAGTTCTAGCCATAGAGAACAAGTCCATATATCATGACTTGCCAGTTACTTATTGAATACTTGGGGATGCATGTACGAGTATACACAAGCAATTGTTTTTCAAGTAGCCAGTACAACTTTTTCTCCTCACTCCCATCTTCTTGTGATAAAGACAACACCTTTTTTTCAGATTTTCTCCACACCGTTGATCTCTAACAGTTGACTGTGTCCATGTCGTTGGCTGGCATCTACCTTCTGCATTTAATTCAGACTTTGTCCTCTGTACTTATATAAATATATATTAAGCTGTAGTTTGTATTACTTGAAATAAAAAATCTGCACCAAAATATTAATTATGATTGTCAAAAATAAGATATTTGTAAAACGTTAATTGATATGCATCAAATTTAATAAGTTGAGAAATATAAGCCTGAAAGTTGATATTATATCTCTTCCCTTGGAGCAAAGAGTGTCCCTCATTAGCGTTGTTCATTACAATTGTTGCTCCCTATGGGACTTGTTTCTCAGTTCCGCAGTTCTCATTGATTCCAAAATAAAGAGGATGAAAATATAGTGAGAAATTAAATGAATGAAAAGCTACCTTGCAATTTAATACAATCAGTGATCATCTATAAATAAATCTAGTACACTTCCATTTAAAAAAAAAAATGAAATCAAAATAACTACCTCCTGACTCGTTACAACTACTTAAGCCGCATATAAGGAAAAGAATAATGATAATTTTTGGGCTTTTGCACCATTTCAATTTTAGATGCATTGCTAATTTTTTAAAATATTTTTTCATAATAAAATCTACATTTTCACCACCATCATTTCTCATGTGTGAAGAGCCATTCAAATATGTAGAATTGATGTGGGAGAGTCACCTACTCTTAAATCTCACTCAACTATGTTTATGGCTATCAAAACCATGGGAGATAGAAATCGCACGAACCCCTTAACCAGTGTTGTTATGACTTATTTGATAGTGAGAATCAAAGTAAGACCAGAATTTGGCTTGAGACACAATGGCCAACATATATTTTCATCCCCAAAGCTTTAGCTTTTGAGTGAGAGTCATCCATTAGTATTTTTCCGCCAACTTATCTTTCAATAAATTTATGTTTAATTAAGCCTAATATTCTCATATGCCTTAACAATAAATATGTTAAATTTTGTTAAAAAAATATATGATTGTTTGATATAGTGTTGCCATACATCTCTTTTTAATAATCAAAAGGTGCTGTTTGTCCAATGGTGGCATTGGTTTCTAGTCTTGACATCTTTCTATGGCATAGGATGCAATCAAAACAGCTTTACTGCTTGGAGCTATTGATCGTGAGATTGGAGGGATCGCCATTTCGGGTAAGCGTGGAACGGCGAAGACCGTTATGGCTCGTGGATTGCATGCTATCCTACCTCCCATCGAAGTGATATTGGGCTCTATAGCAAATGCAGACCCGTCCTGCCCTGAAGAGTATGGTTACTTGAAACTTCTATTCCAGTTTCTCTGCGAATGGTTTTTGTTTGTGTTTGTTGGAACCATAAATGTTGAGACTATTGAAGATGCTGCGTGCTTTGCTCAAGCTACATTTCATTAATTCAAGCTAAGTTCTTGGCAAAGGTTTTAGCTCTTTATTTTTTGATTGGGAACTTTCTCCAACTGAATTTCTGTCTTCAGGCATTCTGCTCAACTATGTGAATTCAGGTTTTGCTGTTATTTGTCTTGTTAATCTAGATTTACTATTTTTCAAAAGCTTAATTAGTCTTGGAACTGGCACTGCGAGTTATTTGCAATTGAATGGCAAGATTATCTTTCTATTTGTTCTTTAATACTGGCGTTTTTGTTTGTCCCTGCATTCAACATGAATGTGGCTTCTTATTGATATAAAATATGCTTTATTTTGATTCATGCTGTTCTGTTGTGCTTTTGTACCTAACACTAGGTGGGAAGATGGATTAGCTGAACAAATAGAATATGATGCTAATGGTAATGCAAAGACTGAAATTGTCAAATCACCTTTTGTCCAGGTAAATGCTTATTGAGCTATCTCCGGATTTGACCGCTTTCCCATTTCACTTGAACTCATAAAAGCCGGCGGTGTTTAAATGCACCAGATTCCACTTGGTGTGACAGAAGACAGACTAATAGGATCTGTTGATGTTGAGGAATCCGTTAAATTTGGGACAACTGTATTCCAACCTGGACTTCTTGCTGAAGCCCATAGAGGTGTCTTATATGTCGATGAGATTAACCTTTTGGATGAAAGTATTAGTAACCTACTTCTAAATGTGCTTACTGAGGGGGTCAATACTGTGGAGAGAGAAGGAATAAGCTTCAGACATCCATGCAAGCCACTTCTCATTGCTACATATAACCCAGAGGAAGGTTCTGTACGTGAACATTTACTTGACCGTATCGCGATAAACTTAAGGTACTTATCTTCCATTGACACTCCTATACTGTATATTAGCTTCCAAGTTCATGAGTTCTTCCCCTGGTTAAAACGTGAGAAATACCAATATTTTGAAAATAGAATATTTCCTTGCAAGAGTTATCACATTGAAAAACAATCCATACTTTGAAGTATAAACAGTAGTTATTTTTCTTGGCCTTATAAGCTATCGTCATATGCAGTGCAGATCTTCCAATGGGATTTGATGACAGGGTTGCGGCTGTTAGCATCGCAACGCAATTCCAGGAATCTAGCAACGAGGTTCTCAAAATGGTTGATGAAGAAACTGAATTGGCAAGAACTCAGGTAGTCTGGCATTTAGATTTATCTCTGCTGCAATATTAACGAAATAATTGCACCATTTCCATAAGAATTCGCCTGTTAAACTGAACTGGATATGAATTTTGAATACCTTAATAAATATCAGAAGTATGTACTTCATACTGGTTTCTGAAATGTTTTGCGTGCATGCAAAATCATTCAACCTTTGATACCTCAAGCAAAATGGTTCCGTATCCTACTTTATGCTTTTCATTGAACAAAACAAATGGAATGGTCTACCACTTTCTGAATGGTTTCTGTTGTTGGCATTCTGATTTTGCATTTATATTACAATGTCTTTCTGGTCTTTTTTTTTTAGAGACTTGTGATCCACAGCTGTTGGTCTTATTTGTAAGGTCCATTTTGTTGCTGATAGGAACCCAAAGAATACTCTGCCTATCTAGAGACACGGTTGACTCCTATTGATCACTTCAAGGAGATCGCCTTCCGTTCTCAAAATGAAATAAAAAAATATTGTTGCTCAAAAATAAATCTTTAGAGCCATTTCATCTATTAAGGTTAATGCTGGTCTCAAAAAAAAAAAAAAGTTAAAATGAGATTGACTTGTTCTGAATTCATAATTCTCATTTCTCTGCGTTTAGTTCCAAAGATCTACCAGGTTTCAGGTTTGCGTTCATCTCATTATGGTTCTTTCTGGGGAATGTACTAGATTCCATGTGGAATAAGAGCCCATTGAGAGTCCACTACTTCAAGAAAGAGTATTAAAATGCTAACTTAATATTATGTCAAATCTATTGCAATTCTTGAATTTGAATAGCTAGATTAGTTTCAATGATATCATGAAACTAGCTCTTTGATGGTTGGCTATTTTTTTCTGATTGTTTTTTATTATTATTATTTATTTATTATTTATTTTTTTCTGATTGTATATCGCTAAGAAAACTGGCATTAGATTATGTGTTTGAAAGAAAACCTCAAATTAGTTGGAAGAATATGACAAATAATAACTAGCTGACCATCTACAGTACTTCATGTTAAGTGTTTTGCATAGAAAGGCCGAGCAATCACCTTTAATTAAAATAATCAACTGGTGTTACATATGCTCAAATTGAGGAAGAGTGCTTAATTGCAACAACATTCTATTTTTCTTGTGCATCTTTTGTTAATGATGCTCATAATATGTTACAGAATCAGCTTGCCTTAATGTAAAATATTTAAAATATGTTTACATCACCGAGGTTTGACTTTCTATTCTATGGAGGAACTAAATGCTATTGACTTAAAAAAATATTCATTTATTATTTTTTGTTTTGACTTATTTTATTGCTATAGCTATGGAGTAATGCATGCAAGTTTTCTCGTATAGAAGTATTTGATGATTCTGCTCTGACGTGAAGTTTATAATTGAGCTTCTTATAGGCTCTGAGTTATTTTCTTCTTGTTCATTGAAGCAACTGAAGTTTATTATTAGCTTTGGAGCTTCTTTCTTCATTCGTCACCTAAGTTTTGAGTTTGGTGATGCAGATCATTTTGGCCAGAGAATATTTGAAGGATGTTACTATCAGCAGAGACCAGCTTAAATATCTGGTTATGGAAGCACTTCGAGGTGGCTGTCAGGTTTACTTTATGTGCTTAGTTTCCCTTACCTTTAATAAAATGTATTTTATTTATTTGAACTGACCCTTAAAACTATCATTGATTTACTCTTTAAAACTATCCTTCATAATGTACGCAGAGCTTTCATAGATTGTTATTTAAAACTGTCCTCCTAAGGGCTCTAAACCTCTCCATTGCAAATATAAGCTACGTATAATTTTTCAAGGTGGAGAATATTTGTAATTGCCTGTGAGTAAAGCATTGATTGTAAAGCTTCTCTCTTTTTGTCCAGTTTACTTATCCTGACACTAAAGACCGTATTCAATTAACTAAGATACATATATTTATATCATGTTAGGCTGCATAGTAGTTGAATTTTTGTAAATTATGCTTTATATATGATGAATTGAGCTGACCCTCTTTAAAGTTATCATGATTTGGTTACAACCAATAATTCAAGCTATGAAATCAATTTGTCAGGGGCATAGGGCTGAGCTATATGCTTCTCGCGTGGCCAAATGTCTGACTGCGTTAGAGGGACGCGACAAAGTCGGTGTGGATGACCTGAAGAAAGCTGTTGAGTATCTTTATAAGCCAACTTCATTCAATTATTTTTCTGACCCTGACACAGCTGTTTTGATCTGCATATTTTGCAATCTAGGTAGAGCTTGTAATAATTCCGCGGTCAACTAGCAATACCAATCCACAAGAGCAGCAAAATCAGCCACCGCCACCTCCACCTCCACCGCCTCCTCCACAAAGTCAGGACAAATCTGAAGATCAAAATGAGGAAGAAGAGCAGGAGGTTTGTTAGAAAATGGGCATGGGATAGCAACGTTTTGAGTCCTGTTTGTTTCTTTTATGACATGATTTACTAACATTTTGTTCCTTTCATAACCCTTCTTGATTAAACATAAGAGCAGGAGGAAGAAGACAAAGAGAATGAACAGCAGGAGCAGCAAATTCCAGATGAGTTTATTTTTGATGCTGAGGGTGGCATAATGGATGAGAAGTTGCTTTTTTTTGCACAGCAAGCACAGAGACGGAGAGGAAAAGCTGGGAGAGCCAAGAATGTCATTTTCTCTGAGGATAGGGGTCGATATATTAAACCTATGCTTCCTAAGGTCAGCTTCCCTTACAAGATGTATTCAATATCTGAAGTAGTTCCAGAGGTCTGTTGAAGTACTTTATGGTTTTTCTATTTGGTATATCTACCAAAAAACTAGTTGGACAAACCTCGAGCTATGAGCTTTTGCATTGTTTCATTTGCTTAAATTCTATTTAAGTGGTTTCTTCCGCCTTTCTCAACCCTGGAGAAAATAGGAATATTTTGGGACTAGTATACTACCATAAGTCCCTGTTCAGTTTCCCCAAACGATGACTCCTTAACCAATGGTTTCTTTTAAGTGAGTAGCTATGCTAGATTATCAGCCTACAAGATATTAGAGTTTGAACTGGCATTTTTTTTGCAAACATGTGAAAAAACGACTACAATGCATTCTGATGAAAGAAAAAATCAAAGTGGAATAAAAAATGGAGCATGAAGTATTTAATTCCTCTTCTTATTTCTTTTTGTATAGCTATCTACCTACCTACCATTATTTTAACAAGAGGGGAAATCATAAGAAAGGAAATACATTATTCCTGATAAAAAATAAAGAAATAATTATGAATTAATATATATTTATTTTATAAAGTTAAACAAGTCAACTATTTACACATCAAATTTCAGATTTCACACATTTTGGAATTCCAGACATTGAAACAAAGATTCATTGTATTACCACCATGGATTCCTATGCCACCGTGTGGATCTTTGGATTGCCGCAGATTTTTTCTCTCCCACCAAGTGGAGAATAGATATTTTCATTCCTAGCTTGCATGTAATTTCAAAATTCTTGAAGTAGGTAGTCCTTCAATAATGAGGTTTGCAAGATTTTTATTTTAAGGACTTGAAGAGGTGCTATTTAAATTGCTGTTGAAATTTTCTTTAATGAAATGTTTGTCTGCCTCAATATATTTTGTGCGATCATGTTGTTCAAGATTTTGAGCAATATTGATTGCAAATTTATTGTCAAAATTAAGTCTCAAAGATCATAACATGATTTTGTGATCATCAAGCGTAATATTTAAGCCATATGATTCCATAGATGCCTTGATCCATACCTGTAAACTCAACTTCAACACCATAGTTCATTTCTTACTTTTCCATATTGTAACCTGATTACTTTGAGAAAGGTGCAGTAGCTAATCATTGACCTTTTGTCCTTAATTATTTTAGCATAGCTGGCATCTATAGAGACTTGAAGGCCAAGTTTTTATTTTTATTTTTCTGAATAAGATTCCTTTGCTCAATGTAGCCTTTAGGTATTGAAGTATCTTATGAACAATTCATAAGTATTTCTCTTTTGGATCATGTATACATTAATTACCATACAAATATCATAGAAAGTAGCTGGCCTTATGTTGGATAAGTAAATCAATCTCCAAATTTTATTTATTTTTGTCATCCTCAGTCTACAACACTATCATTTTGCTCTTTGTCCAACCTCAGCTTTGGTGCAAAAGGCGATGCAGTGGCATCGCTATACAATACTGCATCGCTATACAAAGTATTAGTTAATTTGAAGAGATCCAGCATATTTCTATTGAGAAATAATTAATAATATTTAGAATATGCATCTTTGATCCCCAAGACATATTTCAGACACCCAGTTTCTCGAAACTCAAACTCTTTTGTAAGATTTCTCTTGACAAACCAACTTGTGATGATCCACTGATTTTTCTATAAAAATTATACCAAGACTTGCTTTGTAAGTACCAACGAAACCGAATGTTATCCAAATATGGCATATTGATGTTGATACTGGACTTTCACCCTTAACTATGGCTTCAATTATGGGAATTTTTGCTTGTTGTGACTTGCGGCTATGCTTTTGTTCCCTCAAGTACTGTAGGTACATGTGGCTTGTGATCCCTTGCAATCTATACTTGTGACTTCGGTGTCTTTTGATATTCTAGTGGTTTCCCTGGTACATGATTTTGATTTGTAGATTCAATTATTTATAGGCCTCTCAACTTAAGATATTTACTGACTCTAAATTCTAAGTTTTTTTTAAATTGCAAATTATGAGATATTGCGTTTGTAATTAAGGGATACTTAAGTCATTTCAAATAGGGATTTAAATAATAATTATGCCAACCATTTTATTTCTTCTTTGTGATTAATTGTTGGTTGGATGGGAATCTCGTAGTGTATTGGAATTTGCAAGTGCTGATTATGAAATTTCAAGTAAGCCATCTTCTTGTATCAATGTGAAGTTTGGATTACTATTTTGGTGATTATTTTCCTTCACTGTATTCTATTCTAGATTTTAATTATGGAATCACTTGTGTGATTGGGATTCACTTGTGTGATTGGATCTAGGAAAGACTAATATAATTTATTTTTCTAATTGTGGTGCATTTTTTTTATAGTTTTCCTTGATCTTGAATTTCTATGCTAACTTTCTATTTAGAATATCATTAAATTATCATTTGCATGTTTTCTAATTCCTATCAAAACGGAATATTTTTTATTTTAATTGATGGTCTGTGAATGTTAAATTTAAATTTACCTGCATGCTTTTGTATGTTACATAATTTAGTTCTATTAGGAAATCCTAAAACGTAAGAAGTCTTGCATCACTATCATTCATGAGATATTCTGTCGCTCCCTTATCTAAAATCTACATCACAAGATAGAACACTTAACCAACTCTAAAAAATTTTTGTTCTTCATCAAATTTGCGACCTCTTGCTTTAGTACTATGGTATTATTTAGGAATACTTTGGCCTAAAAACTTGATCTTATTTTTTGCAACGATGCATTCATATTATATTCTTACTCTGTTTTTTTTATGATATTAGTCTTCCTCTCTATCAGTTTTCTCTTAATGTATGATATTAGATCATACTAGAGTTATCATTGTAATGCTTGGCATCGTGGCCAATGGCTTCTGTAGGGTCCTGTGAAAAGGTTGGCTGTTGATGCAACACTCAGAGCTGCTGCACCGTACCAAAAACTTAGGAGGGAGAAGGACACGAGAAAGAATAAAAAAGTATATGTGGAGAAAACAGATATGAGAGCAAAAAGGATGGCAAGGAAAGCTGGTGCCTTGGTAAGTTGGCTTTCATAAAATTAATAGTATTTTTTTGTTTGCCTTCTTTTCTTTGTCCGGTGATTTATTCAAGTATTCTCAAACGATTTAGTCAATGAGATTTCTCTGAGTTTCTTCCTTATTTATAAATAGCTTTGCCAAAGTTGCTTGAAATTAAACGTTGGCAAGGCAGAATAAAATCTCTTGATTGAATGCACCTGATTATTTATACCAAAAACATTTTTATTGTAGTGATTGTTGCATATATACCTTTCACAGGTTATCTTTGTGGTTGATGCTAGTGGAAGTATGGCGCTAAATCGAATGCAAAATGCTAAAGGTGCAGCATTGCAATTGCTAGCAGAAAGTTATACAAGCAGAGACCAGGTTCAAACAAGTTTTATCTATAAAATATCTCAAGATTCTTGTATATCAAAGGAATGTGTTGCTGCATTTTATGAATTAATTGAAAGGTTTATTTATTTCTTTCTTTTGGGAACCTCGAACTTCCTTTTGTAGATCAGCAGTAATAGCTTTATTTAGTTAATTATGATTTGTATGTTCTCAAATAGACCTTTCAGTTATAGAACTGTTTGTGGTTTTCCCTTGGAACTTTCACCTTGAAAGGTGGTATATGCTCTGTTGTTCTAACGAGCTAAGTGCTCAAATGTTGATGGTCAGGAGGATCCTTGTTGGCATATGAGTTGTGCATGGTATAATGATATGAGATGGTGTTGACCACTGACCAGTCACAAATGGCCCACCTACGTATGTTCCACCCAAACGAAAGGCTAGTTCGCTCGTAACTTCCCAAAGGACACAACTGCTCCGCTCGACTCGCTCTCAATTAAAAGATACGCATGGAGTAACCGATGCTTTTAGGTGTAAATGATTATGCTTTTTCATAGTTACATATTCTTGAGGATGCTCAGCTGATACCTGGCAAAACAAATTGGAAAAGGAGCCAACTCCTTAACACCATTTGGCCTAGTTCATGGTGCGTAGGATTCCATTTTCTGTGTTCATGGGGAGCAAAAGATGCTTTTAGGTGTAAATGATTATGTTTTTTCATGTCACCAGTCTGGGAAGAGGCAGCAGGATCAATGACGTTGATCAAGACTTGCATTAAGAATCATTAAGGTTTTGTTTGGGACAATTTTCTTACTGCTTCTTAAAGTAGCTTTCAGTACAAGAATTAAAATTTTTGTATTAAAAAATTGCTTTAAGAAGCAGTAAGAAAGCCGTCCCAAACGAAGCCTAAATCTCACTTTTTGTCTCAACTTTGACTACTGTCAAGCGTGTTGTACCAATCTTCCATTCTTGATGAAGCAACAAACCTCCAGAGTTTGCTTAGCCAGAATTTTTGTTCTTCTGCAAAAATCTTGCCAACAAAGCAAGTTGAATTGTGAAGTCACCAAAATGCAAATTACTTCGACATCTAGAACTTACTTGGCAAAATTATAATTTGCATCTCTTCAATCTAGTCCTATTTGTTGTATATATGGTTTCTTATTAATCCTGTCAAGTCGTTATTTCTCTAGCCTGTTTTGCTGGCCTACAGCCTCATGGAACCTGTAATTCAAACCTATGAAATTTCCAAAACGAAACTGTATTTTTTTATCAACAGGTGTCAATCATTCCCTTCCGTGGGGATTTTGCAGAGGTTCTACTACCACCTTCGAGGTCAATTGCAATGGCAAGGAAACGTCTTGAGAGACTCCCTTGTGGTGGTGGCTCTCCTTTAGCTCATGGTCTTAGCACGGTATCTTATTCTGCAGATCTTTTAACTTTTTTTTCCTAGTTTTTTTTTTCTTATTTACATTTGTTACCTTCACATTATTTCTATGCATAGTAGGCTGTTAGAGTGGGGCTAAATGCTGAGAAGAGTGGCGACGTTGGCCGTATTATGATCGTAGCCATTACTGATGGAAGAGCTAATGTGTCATTGAAAAGATCCACTGATCCAGAAGCTGCAATTACTTCAGATGCTCCTAAACCCTCTGCGCAAGAATTAAAGGTTTCATACAACTTTAAAAAATATTAAATCAAGAGTTAAATCCTAGAATTGTCCCCGCCTATTCATTTATAGATAATTTAGGCTTCATTTTGGACGTTTTTCTTAATGTTTCTTAAAGCAATTTTCTAGTACAAATTTTTTTTAATTTTTAATTTTGTACTAAAAAGCTGCTTTAAGCAGCAGTAAGAAAGCAGTCTCAAACGAAGCCTTAGTCTTCTTGCGTAACATTTCTTCAATTTAGTCCTTTGTCCATACAAAATCGATCCAAAATTATATGAAACTTGACCTAGATGAGCCGGGATTCATAAATTACGTGAAACTTGTTTCAAGTTCAAAGATTCAGGGAAGATTAGTAGAATAATCCATTTTTCATGCTCTTACCTCCCAAACAACCTGATTCATGATGATTGACATTTTTATTATTTTACAATTTTCTACTCTCCAAGGACGAGATTCTTGATGTGGCTGGAAAGATATACAAGGCTGGGATGTCGCTTTTAGTTATAGACACCGAAAACAAGTTTGTATCTACTGGATTTGCCAAAGAAATTTCTAGGGTCGCTAAAGGTATGCTTCTCCAGACTCTAGAATAGCTTGAGAGAAACATATTTTTATATTAAAGTTTCGTTTGAGACACTTTCTTACTACTTTCTAAAGTAGCATTTTAGTACAAAATTTTGTTTAACTAAAAACTATTATAAACAACAGTAAGAAAATTGTCTCAAACGAGAAAAATTATTCTGTGGATGCGGAACGCCGTCCGGAGACTAATCAGAATGCACTACATCACCCTTTTACTGTACCGCGCTCAGTACCGCTCGGTACCGCATCATCCGAACGTAGAGTTGCGTCTGATATCCGCACAGAATAATTTCTTTATCAAAACCTAAATTGCAGTCCGACCTAAATCCATTGCTCTTGCAGGCAAGTACTACTACTTACCAAATGCTTCTGATGCTATTATATCTGCGACAACAAAGGAGGCTCTATCAGTATTAAAGAGCACTTAATCTTACTGAATATGTTAGAAGCCGATGTCCTTTATAATTTTTCAGGCAAGGTTTGTGATTCATATCCCTTGACAGTTTCATCCATAATTTTGTAGACAACTTCTCTGAAAAATCATTTAGGCTTCGTTTGGGACGATTTTCTTCCTGCTTCTTAAAGCAACTTCTTAGTACAAGAATTAAAATTTTTGTACTAGCAAGCAGTTTTAAGAAGCAGTAAGAAAGCCGTCCCAAACGAAGCCTTAGATTCAGCAAAACAAGATTTTTTAGATAATGGCAGTCTGTGTGGTTGCTTCAGATGCGATGATCTGTCTCCTCTGGTTGTTGCAGGTAATATTGAAGCCATAGCCCTCTGTTGAATTTTTGAAACCCTTTGAACTGTATTGGTGTATCTCTTGTTTTTTTTTTTTCCTTTCCAGTTTGAGAAAGAGATGGATGTTCAGTGATATATTTTTATAAATTAATTACGTTGAAATTGGCTCGGTAAATTAGTAAAGAAATGTGAAATTGTGAACTAGAAATCAAAGTGATTTTATTTCATTAATGTTACTTGAAATATTTATTAGGATTTTTTTTTTTAATTTCACGTTTGCAATCATCTATTTTGTTTGATTAATTTCAGGTTTTATTTGGGGCAGTTTTTTTTTTTTTTTTTAAAGTAAATTTTTATATAAAAATTGTTAATTCATAAAAGTTTTGTATTAGAAAGCATTTATAAAAAGCAGTAAGAAAGTTGTTCCAAGCAAAGTTTTAGGTTTCGTTTGCGAGGGCTTTTTTACTGCTTCTTAAAATAAATTTTTAGCATAAAATTAAATTTTTTGTACTAAAAAATTTCTTAGAAAGTTGTACCAAATGAAGCCTTAATTTGTGCTTTGTTATATTGAGTTTTGCACATAAATTTGTGATTATGCATATAATTTAAAATTAAGCAATTTAGCATAAATCTTAATGTCTAAATGATTTATATAATTTGATTAACAAATGATGAGTCAATGCATCCTTAATCTTAAAAATTATATAATTAAATTTGATAAATCAATTAAATAATGAAAACCATCTATTGTAATTTATTATATAAATATAATAAATTTTATCTAATAAATTTTTTTATTATATTTATGTAGTTAGTTTGAAGAGAATATCAAATTCTATTTTCTAATTTATTCATATTAAAAAATAGAAAATAATTTTATAGTTTTATCATAAGGGCCTAGATGAATTTAATTGATTCAAAACATTACTCATGCAAATTTTATGTAGGAAGATTCATAATTTTAAATGCATGTTTTCTGACGTTCATTTCAAAGTCCACTAAAAAGTTAAAATGGCGAGGAATGAAAATAATTATATATTTCTAAAATAAAAAAATACATTTGTAAAATAACTACTCTCAATATATATACATATATATATATAATTCAAGGTGTTTTGAGTTATAAATTTATATTCAAATGAGTTAAATGAGAAATAAATTGAAATTGATTTAATTTTAACATTAAAAAAGAAGTTATATATTTGCTCAAATAGATTCTATTTGAAATAATCCAATTACAATTTTAAATAATTAAAGAAAAATCGAGTGACATAAGAGTGAAAATAAATGACCTGATATGATTGATATGATAATTCGATAATGACCTAATTATAAAATTTTTTATTTGAGTTGAATCAATTAAAATTATAGTTGAGATTAGGGGTGCGAGTTAGATTGAACTCGACTCGATAACGAGCTTGCGAGTCAAACTATTCGAGTTTCGAGTTTGAGTTCGAGCTTTTAATTGAGCTTGTACAATATATGAGTTTAATTTCGAGCTGAGCCCTACTCGACTCGAAGACTCGTCGAGCAGCTCGATTAATTAAATACACCGATCAAACGGCCCGTAGTCATTCCGTTGTCCGCTCCCAAGCCTCCGATATAGTGTCTCGCCTTGATGCCTAGTTCTATTTTGCGATTCTTGATTCTTGAGAGCTTTCGATTTTGTGACGGTTGTGACCTGCGAGGCTGTGATAGTGTGAGAGATTCTCCATCTGTGCCCTAGATAGACGCCGAGTGATTTCTTGGGTAAGAAAATATAAGGAGCTCCATTTCTCTAACTAGTCATTGCCCTAAAGCTTAGTAAGTTCTTGTCGAGTGTTATTTTTCTTCAATTGGATTTGAAAAAAACCAAACTCTCTGTGACTTTAACTAATTATATTATGTGATTTTCATCTATTATCTCACTCTTGTCATCTGGTGCTTTGCTCCTGCTGGCTTTTGTTACTTTCAGTTGTCGTTTGATTTTATATCTTTTGAGGTCTGTTAGGATTCTATTTTTTGTGTTTAATGATGGTGTTGTTCCATTAATAAGCAGAACTTCTCTCCTTGGATGGTCGATTGAGAACCAGGGGAGTGAGGTGGTATGGTAGGTATTGTCGGTTCTCCCTTGAGCCCCCTTCTCTGTTCGATCCTGGTTCAATTTGTTATTGGATTTTCTATTTTTTAAGCTATGATGTTTTGTTGCCACTAACTTGAATACATGATATATTGCCTTGCTATTGCTGCTGCCTTTCGAGTTTCGATTCTAGTTCGTGTTGTTGTTGAGTTTTCTAAATTTTAAAGTCTCGTGGGATACTGTAATTTGCCATGGATGATGATGATATTCCCTTAATAACCAACCTTACTTTCTCCACTTGGATGGTTGCTTGTTTTGCAACCAAGGGCGCATGGGGTGCCTATGGAAGTGCTGATTATACTTGTTTGATTAATTTTCTTTTGTCTTGAATCCTGGCATGCAAATTTTAAATGAATTTTGAAGTCAGTAGCTTTGTGTTGAAGTCAATGAATGTTTGTTGAAGTCAGTGGCTATAAGTTGAAGTCCGTGGATGTATGTTGAAGTCAGTGGATGTATGTTCCATTCCCTTCAATGTTAGTGGCAGTTTGTTGAAGTCATTGGCTCTGTGTTAAGTTGGTTGAGTACTATTTTGCTAGTTCACTTTAGTGTTTGTATATTCTTTGATTTTGGAGAATAATGCTATATTATTTCAATTTGTTTTTAGCCTGCCATCCCTAAGAGACACAACAGATGAATTCTGTGAACCAATGAATGTCAAAAGTACAAGTGTTCATGGACAATCTCAATCAGATATTGCTGGTGAGTATATGAATGAGGTTCTAATTGATAATGAGATTTGTAATGATATTAATGAAGTTAAGAATGATGGTGGAAGAGTGAATGATGGAGTTCTGAAAAATGGAATTGAAGAAATGGAATATGATAATGAAAATGCACTTGAGAGGAAAAAGAAAAAAAAAAATCAGAAGTCTGGGCTAAACGAGCTTAGCTTAATAATGTAAAAATTTGACTCTGACTCAACTCGTTTTCACCCCTAGTCGAGTTGAGCCCTGAAACTTGGATCCAATTAAATTTAGAGCCAAATTGGATTGTTTCAAAAAGTTTAGATTGACATAATTGTATTACATTTCGAGTTAAACATGTTAGATTTTTATTAAACTGGTTGAATTTTGATTAATCGGACAGTATAAATTCAAAAAGTTATGTAATTCACGTCATAAACATTTTAAATGGGTCGAATTTGAATCACACAAATTTAGTTCGAGTTGAATTTAGATTAACGGGTCAAGTTTAGGTCAAATAAATTTGAGTCAGATAAATTTTGAATTAGATAAGAATTTATAAATAAAGCTTTAAAAGTTGAATGCTTTGTTCCCGCAATTCCAAAAGCCGAAGCCAAGCGACGAAAATGGCGGGAAGAAAGCGCTCGACTTCCTCCCCAATTTCCATCGGTAATTCCAAAACCCTAGTTCGTAATATAGGGGGAATTCCGGATCGATTCTACTATCTACTGAGAAATGGCTCAAAGATTTCACTCATTCTCTTGATTTTCGATCGGCGGTTACTTTGTTTCTCATGTTTTCTTCGATGACAAATCAGGGAACTGTAAGGTCGAGATCGAAGGGGGAAGCGTCGTTTGTGAATCAACTGGAAAAGGCATCGTATTGTCTGCAAAAAACGATGCAAGGATCAGAATCTCAGGCAATTTCTTTGTTCCTTTTTTTTTCTATTTCGTTAGAAGTACTCCTCCCCAATTTAAAACTTCTCTAAGCGTCCTATATTTTTTTTGTGCGAGCAGAATGTGATTCAGAAAAGGAAACGTCCAGGAGATATTACAGTAGGAGGCAATCAAAAGATTGTTTGCAAGACAACGGTAGAAGCCGCGCCTTTATCTTACACTCATGTCAACTATGTGAACTTTCTATTATAGTTCAGTTGCTCGCCCATTTCTTTCTAGCCCAGAGAATTGTGATGTTGCATTTAGCTTACTACAGATTCGCTTCCTTTTATTCTTTCTACCAAAAGGTCAAGACTCGGAAACTGAGTACAAAGAAAGAATTTTTTAGCAACAAATGTGCCGTTATTGTTAGCTAGAAAAAATTTGTTTTTGTTTGTAGAAGTATGTTCCACTGTCCTAGTTTTCAGCGATTTCATTGTTTTTTTTCCTTATTATTCCTTTTTCTTAATGAAGGTATGAGGACGCGCACTTGGGCAGATCACACCTTTATGCTTCTGAACCCAAAAGATGTTGACAGTCGTAGTAAATCCCTACTCCAGGTGATTACTTCTATATCATAATGAGTATTCTTCCTGTTGCAATTTAGTAAATCCCTACTCCAGATGAACTTTTTGGATGAAAAATGACATCGTTATGCTCCTTTTATCTAGAATAGATGCATTAATTTATAATTTTATGATTGACACCTTATACCATCTTATTAATTTGCGCCTCTGAGTAATTTGTGTGCAATGGCACTTTGAATAGGATGTGCAGAGGATGATGAATGAACCAGCTTTTCTGTTGATGGTTTCTTCAAAAATCTTGTTCATGTGAACTTAATCGCAGGGTTGCGTTTGAAATATAAAAACTGTAATTTTGATCATGCTTCTGTTATTATATGTTATCATCTTTCCTCATATGCCTAAATGTAGAGAAAATACAGTATTGCTTTACCATATTTGACTTTGCCCAAGTTTTAGTTCTATATTGTTAAACAACACCCTCTTTATCTTGTTTTCTTATGAGAAGACTAAAACTCACCCGCCGCCTTTTTCGACTTGTTTACTATTATGCTCATGTCCTTTCTCTATTCTATATAAAAATTGTGTACTAGAACCAGAATGAGCCTCTTTGGAGGTAGATATAATAAGATTCAGGAAAGTTCAAGTGCTATGCATCAATATGACTCATTAAAGTATTAAAGTCTCATTCACTCTGGATTTGCAGAATTCACCCCATTCTTTTGTAATGGAAAATTTAAGGCTATATTATTGTGATATTATTTTTAATTAGACTTTTCCAGTATTGAACTTTACTGAGATGTATTTATACATGAATGTGTAGGAAGCATTAAAAATTTATATGGAAGAGCTTCCTACCATGAGTTATGCTGCAAATACAGGGAAAGCATCTCAATTTCTTGAAAGATGTTTGTCCAGTGGGTAGGTTATTATTATTATTGGCATATTCCAGCTCATAAATTTGTTTATATACTGCATCTGTTATTGAAGAACACTATGCATATGATGCCAATTTAAAGGCAACTTGAGCTGTCTAAGTGCTTTCTGTTCTTCTTATGTCTTCCCAGGAAATATAGTACACTAATGTTTTGTTCAAACTCGCTTGAGGTATCCATTAAGGTAAGATTTTGTTGTTTTTAAATTTGGCCACATCGTTCTTTGGTTTTATTTCTATTCGCGTAGTTATTGTTTATGTAGATAATAGATATAATATTTTTGAAACTGAAGTTTCTGCCATGGATGTTCCTACATTGAAACTTGCCAATTGGCATATAAACAACCATAATTGGTGTTAAATTGTCCAAAACTTCCACATGTTTTCCGAAGTATAGTACTTTGTGGCAGAAGATTGCTGATAATGTTTCAAGGAGTGGGTGTTTGAACATGAATGGAGATGATTTTATTTTGAAATGAAGCCATCTTAAAATTTTCAAGATTTTTTTCTTAGAAGTTTGTTAATGAGGCTAGAAATTAGATGACTCATTGAAATCATAAAAGGTCATTAGAGTGACTCCTACAACCCTTACCATTCTTTCTTTCTCCTTTCAAATAATCTATTAAAAGAACTTTTATATTTTAAGAAAAAATTACTCTCATCTGTTTTTTTGTACCCAATACTATCAATTCCTCAATATATCTATGTATAATAATTATCTTAAAATGTGAGAAAATTCTATTTGAGAAATTTCAATTCTACAAACAACAAGAGAGCCTCTTTTATAATGGGCTTCTCTCCTATAGCAATGTAAGATATGACATCAATTGATTTGATATTAGTGCAAGGCATTATAGCATGTAAAATTTAAAGGGGAATTGATATTTATTAAAATGTAAAATAAAGAAGTTTTTATGTTCAAATGAATCCCTCTCAAAGTTTCATTTTTTTTTTTAATGTATCTATATGTTTGTATACTATATATTTATATAATAATATATAATGAGATAAAAGGGAAGTAGAAGCCCTCTCAAAAGTTTTAGATTTTTTTTTAAATTTATAATTGATGAAGTGAGAGACTAGATGGCTCATTGAAAACATAAGGTTTGTGAGAGACCCTTGCAATCCTTACTAGTAATTCTTTTTTCATGCCAAATCATTTATCTGAAGGTTTTTTGTTTTTTAAGAAAATTTTCTACACTCTCTCTCATATCTCGAATTCTCTATATCTATATACAATAATTAACTCACAAAATGAAAATATACCATTTGAAGCACTTCAAATCAACATCAACAAATAAGGAAAGATCTATATTTTATAATGGTCCTCCCCTAAATAGGATAATGTAATGATTACAATCAATTGATTTGATGTTAGTGCCAATTCAAATCATCTTATTAGAATTATTGTAGTGTTGCAGTTGGGATACCGTGTCATTTGGTTAAACATCTTGGTAGAATGATTCCTTGCTAAAAAAATTCAGCACAAGTATTAAACCGGATGTCATTTCCTTGGAATTTTTTTTCTGGGGTGAAAATTAAAACTGAACTAAATCAAAAGAAGAACTGCTACAAAAATTTATTACTGAACTCTTGGTAAATTTATTTAACGCATAGAAAGCAATTGTGGATGTTTTAGTTCCTACAAACGAACTTTTCTGTACCATACAGGTGATCGCTGCAGTCACATTTCAAATAATTCCAGTTGATACACAGTTTGCGGAGATTCCCCTTGCTGCAGTTGCGTCAAAATTTCAAAGGAAGGTATGAATATGATGCATAAATTGTTAGCATGACATCCAAAAACCTTTTTTTTTTTCTTCTTTGTAATTTTCCTCATCATTGTTTTTTGTGATATCCCTTCTCACGAATTTCATAATTTTGTTTCACTTGATGTAAAATGGTATCTCTATTCTCCAAGTGTTTAAAGATAAATTATGTCTGGGAAATTGATTTATAAGAAAAAATCAATCCATAAAAGCAAGCTTGGAAGTGCAGTTTTAATCACACCAGGCAATATCTACCTTATCAGCCATAGGTGCAATCGTCAATTCATCCAGTTTGTGATCACATTGCAAGAGCATGACATTGAACAAAGGTGGGTCACGTGTCTCTATGGTCACAAGGAGCAGCCCTTCCATTTTTTGGGGGACTATTGCCTTCATGAAGGTGGTGGAAAGGGAGAAGAGGTGAGAAGTGCATTTTAGGAAGAGAAAAAATTGTTTTTGGAGGGAAAAGAAGAAAGAAATAAGATTACCATGGCAGCATTTTTGGCTGGTATTGCACTTTTTCCATATTCTTGAATGAGAAGTAAAAAAGAAAATAAGCACATTTATGGCGGGGCATTTGTTGGAACAATTATTATTGTTGGAACAATTATTAGGTCAGGTGATCTGACGTAGCTCTACGTTCAGACACCAATAATATGTCGTCATGTGCTCTTACTATTTACAGCGCGGCCCGACTACCTAACCCGGGATTGCTATGTTCGTGTATTGCTCTAGGTATTGCTCGGTATTACTCGGTATTGCTTGGCAATAACGAGAAATATCATTCTGTGAAGACCAATACCGAGCAATACTGAGAAATACCGAGCAATATCGAATTTTTTCTTAGTATTGCTTGGTATTTCTCGGTATTGCTCGGTATTGATCTTGACAGAGCGATATTTCTCGTTATTGCCGAACAAAATCTACCAATACCTAGCAATGCCGAGTAATACCTAGCAATATGCATATATAGCAATCCCGGCTCCGTTCAAGGTTGGGTTGTCGGGCCTTGCGGTAAATAATAAGAACACGTGGCACTAATTTACTGACGTCCGAATATAGAGCTATTAGGTAATGGGACCAAATAAAAGTTCCATTTGTTGACCCTCGTAAAAAAAAAATAAAAAAAATCCCATACCTGCCGGCCAATCCTCCCACGTAGCTCAAGCCCTACGTCCACGACCTACGCACGTCAACGTTGCATCCCCCACGCCCGTTGCACGACCTCGCGTCGTTAAATACACGAGAGAGGGAGGGCTTCAGGTGGTTAGCGATAAACCGACTTCGCTCCTTCTGCGACTCCCCTTTCTGTAGGATCGGAAGTTACTACCTTTCGATCGGAAGCAAAGATTGAAGCTCGCTAGCTGTGAGGATGCACGCGTCGCTTCCTCGGCTCCTTCAGGGTTGTTCGACTTCGCACCGACGATGACTTTCCCTTCCTTCGAATCGGAAGTTACGACATTTTGTTCGGAAGCTAGAACAGGAGCCCGCTCACTGTGAAGGCGACTTCCCCCTTTGGCGTGCCTCTCCGCCTTCTTCGTGGTTGTCCAACTTCGCTCTCTCGACGGCTTTCCCTTCTCGTCGAATCGGAAGTACAACATTTTGATCGGAAGCAACTAAGGGAGCTCGCTCGCTGTAAGAGGCACGCGTCACTTCTCCGTCTCCTTCATGGCTGTTCGACTTCGCACCTTCGACGACTTTCCCCTTCAGTGGGATTGACAGTTACGACATTTGATTGGAAGCAACAGCGGGAGCTCACTAGCCGTGAAGATAACCTGCTCCCTTTCAAGCGCTTCTTCGGCCTAATCCCTTGGATATGCTAACAGAGGGATCAAGGGTTTATTTTATTTAAATCAAATTAATTTTAATTAGTTTTTAATTATAATCACTTTAATTAATTATTGTTATTACTTACAATTAATTTTAATTAAATTATTATAATTAATTAAAATTAATTATATTAAATTTAATTTTAATTAAATATAATTAAAATTTAAATTGCAATTAATTATTAGTAATTAGTTGTAATTAATTTAAGTTAATTACTATTAATTAGCTATGATTAATTAAAACTATAATTAATTATGTTAATTAAATATAAATAATTATAATTAATTAGAGATGATTATAATTAATTAATGTTAATAATAATAATAATAAGAAAAAGAAACGTGCAAATGCCCTCCTCTTGCCTTGATCCACGTGCCACGTGCCTCCATCGCCAATCCACCTACGCAAAGGTATAATCCCTAAACTTAAATCCTGCTTTCAAGGTTTGCGACGAGCCGGCAAATCCCCTACGCGCTCACGTAGCGTAGTAGGGAGGGAAGCCGGCACGGCACTTGCGATGAGGTGGGTAATCCTCGGACCGCTCATGTAGCGTGAGTGAGACAAAATTAAGTACCCATACGTGGGGAAATCCTTGTGCTCTTTTTAATAAGTGTCTAAGACCCTTAAACGCTCATGTAGCGGGTGGGGATTGAAGAATTTGCGGCGCGGTGCATTAGACATCTACCCGAAGTGCTCAAGTAGCGATGAGGGGAAGGCTAGTCTCTCAGATTTTTTTCTAAACAGGGGAGATGTCGAGAGGCTGCCGAAATTTCGACTGAAGACAGGGGACTTGAACAAAATTTGGACAAATAAAGGACTTGATTTGGACAATGAACTGAACATAAATTTGACCCTAAGCCAAACTTAAATGAACTCAAATCTAGATGAAATCAAACATGAGTTTTGACTTGCAACAAATGACAATGAATTGGACTTAAACTGAACTTAAACTGGAACAAGATGTGGACAACAAGAACTTGTGGACTTAGATGTGACATAGTGCATAGGGACTGGACTTGCAAGTGAACTTGCATATTAGACTCAAATTGAATTTAGACTTGATATGAACAATAAAGAACTTGAGCTCAACTGAACCACAAGAGGTTTGAATCTCCAAAGGCTTCAGGAGACCTGAACTTCTACTCAAACTCAATCTAGATCTTGAACTCACACAGACAACAATGGACTTAATTATCTCATCATGCATATGTTAAATCCTCCTTGAAGGTTAGGAGTTTTACAAGTGGAATTTGTTCATAAGCAACAATGTAAGATCTTGATGAACATGGTGATTATGTCAATTAATATGACAATAAGTGGTCTAAGATGCATATAAGCACCTCCGAATTACTATAAAAGAGATTCGTCATATATGCAACACCTAACCTACACGTAGCAAAGAAGGTTGTAGTGATGGACTGATGGTAAAGAGTATGCAATGAATATTATAACACTCATACAATCAACCATATTCAACCTTACAAGCAATACAATAAAAGAGGATGTATGACTTGGCCGCAAATAGACGTACAAAACCTCTTAAATGAATTGCATATTAACTATGACAATTAATGTGTAAAGTTTTCACAAGTCATAAAGAAGGAATGATGAAACATAAGACCAGTATGTAGTGGATATAACACTATTCCGTGGTCAACATCAAAGCATAAGCAGATATATCCAATCCCACAAGCAAAGAAATTGGAATTAATTGTATTCTTCATAGCAATCATGTAAGAAGACATAGTAATCCCCAATACATCCACTTGCAAATATCACAAATATTGATAGAAGTTCGTACTGTTTTGAAGATGCAAGCAGCAGTTGCAAGAAGAATTTGAAAGAGGTACAGACAAATACACCAAACCCTGACAAGCCACGGTGGTTAGTATGCGATGGCCGCATAAATGGTCTTACAGTCAACATGTAAGGATGAGACAATGACAAATGCAACTATATTAAGGACCAATAATAGTATGCAAGCAAATGTATCGGTCCCCTACGAAAATAGGAGGATTGATGTGCAGCAAACAAACACACGTGTAATGACGATAATCAACAGCATATAACAAATGCTACAATATGTTTGCAGTCAATAATCAATTAATGGTTGGAGAATACATTGACTCACTGCAAGTAAAGATGGAAGATATGCAACATATGTAAGCACCTATGAATTATCGTAGAAGACACATTATACGCCCGATGTGTTGTTCACAAGCAAAATACAAAGTGAATATATCAAATACGAGTTCCTATGAACTATTGTAGGAAACCTCCTATGCACAAGAAGTGCCATCTACGAATAAAATGCCAAATGATTACATCAAACCTGTAAAAGACCCATAGTACGCCACCGGATCCGCAATGTTCGTATTAGCGGACAAAAGGTGTATATAAGTTCTCAAATGGAATGTTGTGTGCATTCGAACGACAGTTACCTGCACAACTAAAATATTACAAAAATGCCCCCGTACATGCACCATAATTTGTATACACATACGTACACAAGGGATAAATGCAATTAAACATTTGCATGTGCCCCGACGAGCGTGTTATTTGTATACACATAACGTTTAGAGATGCTGCGCGGGTCAATAAATTTGAACCCGATGCTCCTAAGCAAGTAAAAAGTCGACAAGATTCAATAAATAATTATAAAAGGCCCCCCAAACACTCGCATGGGCCCCGACGAGCGTGTTGTTGGTACACACGTGACGTTTAGGGATGTTGTGCGGGTCAATAAGTGAATTCAAGTTTGAACCCAATCATTCTATGCGGATCAATAGGAGTCGACAGGGTTTGAACCATTAAACAAATATATAGTTGCGGCGACCGGTATATTTGTCTTTATACATTTATATTAGGCCTTCAAGGCCCTCAATAAAGAAAATTCACAAACAAAGACATAAAGCCTATGAAACTCGATCCCTTATCAACAAGTTGATAGTGTCTACACGGCTCAGTCAATGATACACGAATAACCCCACACACCCTGATGATGGTCATGTTGAACATAAAATCTCAATCAAAATGGTTCATTTCAAATAATTCAAAATGCTACTCCAAATATCCGATAATCCGAAATTCCAAAATCTAAAAAATCTAAAGATATTTAAAATTGAAAAATAATCCATCTAATAACTTAAAGTAAAATCCATCCACCCTCCGCAACAGTTTGTCGAGGTGGACAAATTAGAAAATTACTTCAGTTTACATAGAGCTAATGCCTAGTTGAAAATATTACTAAGATTAATTCTTAAATAATCTCCCGCCAATAAGGATGTGATACGTGTCCTCTAACCAGCGATTTTGCCGTCAAATGACACCGCATGATAAACCGTTATGACCCGGGGCCCTCTAAACCGAGTGGTTTTGCCGCCAAATGGCACCATGAAATACCAGTTATGACCAAAGCCACCATGTTCCTTAGTGGTATCAAATACTTGAGATATGAATCAATAGTATATGATCGGTAGGGCACAAAGCCCTCTGTTAGCTAAGGTGGATTCAAATTTGTCTCGTTAGACAAACATTCATCCCAGATCTACAAGATCCCCTTAGACGAAGCAACCCATGACTGCCGATATGTCTGATATTGCCCATGCTTCTTGCCAAATATCCATTGCCCATGCTGCTACTATATGTCTGATATTACATATCTATGGATACAACGTATCTGATTGACGACTAGCCTTAATCGAAAGTTCTTTCTCGTTATCGAGAGGGGTAATTAATTATTGGGGCTTGTGCCTAAGGAAACCATAACTCAGATCATAAAGTCCGCGCAAAATGAGGGCGAAATCTCTAGGGCGAAATCAAATTTTGCCTTCCCAAAATTTACCCCAAAACTAAATCCGTTAAAACTAACCCCCCCCGGTGAAGAAAGCAACAGTCGGGCGGAGGCCGGGGCCGAATTTTCGGAGCACATAGATATCTTTGTTCATAACAAATTTCCATTTCTGTATTTTGTATCATCTCACCTAGCACAATTTTGTATGATTTTTTTAGAGTCTTCATGTGTATAGAAAAGAATAGTTCTCGCTTAGAGATCTATCAGCCTAGACTTTTGAGTTCCAACTTGACCATACTTTTGGCGAATTGGTTCGCATATGAAATGGAGACACATGCATGGATGATGCTGAAATATGCATGCAGATATGAGAAAAATAAGGTCTAAACAAGCACATTAGTTTAGGTAAAATGTACTGTGGTAAGCTACATACAGATTGCTCTCATTATTTTATGCTATCATCGAATTTTAGTATTTAGAAGCTTCTTAGTTTTTTCATGGTCGTATTTCCTTCTAATGAGATAATATATATCTGCTTTTCAGGGCATCGGTTGCATGATGTATGAAGAGTTGAAAGAAAGACTTAGAAGAGTTGGGGTTTCAACATTATTTTGTTGGGCTGATATGGAATCTGAGCAATTTTGGCATAAACAGGTATCAATAAATAACACGTATCCAGAAGATGACATGATTTTCGGTATAGCAAAATACTTTTTGATAAGACACAAGCTCCTGATCTGAACTACATTTAGAGAAAGATGAATTACTTTTAAAGACTTCCCTTGTTTCTAAATCTTTGTTTGGTACTTTTTTTAATCTAGTTTGCTTGCCTCCTTTTTCATACTAATTATATTTCATATTCTACAAATATTTGGAAACTTAGCTATTACCATTGTCATTATTTTCTCCTGTGGCATACCTTCAGTTTAGACTTACTTGGATTTAATCCATTACATAGCACTCCTCAAATAGAAATTATATTGATGTCAAACCTTTTGTAGACACCTGACTAACTTAAAATTGATGTTAGGTAAGTGTTAGAACTCTACTGTTCTTATATCTTATGCTGTAATAACCCCATTGCCTTATCCGTTGATTGGCTAAAACTTGTATTTTTGTCTTGCATGCTTATTTTAACTATTTGAAGATGCATTGTTGGTGCCATGCAGGGTTTCATAACGGTAGGAGTGGTAGATGGCAAAGGAAAAGCTCGCAAACTGCCAGTAAGAGCTGATATTAGGAGGGCATTGTGCTTTCCTGGAGATGCTACACTTATGGTTGCACATCTTAAGAAGGATATTGTTACTTTCATGGAGTCCTCTCAACATGTTGAAAAAAATTTATCTTCCAAATCCAACATGATAAGATGCAGATTTAGTGAACCTTCTAGACTTGGCGCAATTTCTAATTCAAACACTTCATCTGTCAAGGAAACTGATCAGGAAGATTTTTCTTTGAAAGATATGATAAATGCAAAAGGTATTTTCATCTTAACTTTTGCCTAGCTTTTTTTTTTTTTTTTTTTTTGCATGAACTTCTGGAATCAGTCAAGAAATGAAGAAACTTGTCGTTGACTTCTTTGTAACTAAAAGCGTAGTTTGATTTGATAACAGATCCATAAGCTTCTCATATTACATCTTTTGCATTGCTATTTTGGACTGAGTACTTCCATCCAATTTTTTGTCTATAGCTTTTTTCATTTCCATAAAATAGAGTGGATACATGGCCATCTGTTAACAGATAAACTTTACTTAAAACTTATTTATGGCAGGATGTTGGTAAATTTCCACATATTGTGTGCTGAAAAGTCCTCTTGTAGCTCCCATTTCAAAATATTTCTGTTATATTGATGTTTTTGGGATAAAGTTGATGATAAAAGAAAGGCAAACCTAGCACAGGAGTTTTCAAGCAATGCAGAATCTGAGGATTGATGTATGCTGCCTTATCCTTGCATTGTTGAACGGTTATTTCCATAGTCTGACCTTCAAATTATAATTGAGGCAACAGTGTCATATAAAGTTTAACAGTGATGATGGAAATGGTCAAGCACTTAAAGCTTGGTAGAGAAACAAATTATTGTTTCACATTGTATCTAGAGTTATTAGTTTTGATGTTCTTGAGCCAAGTTACATGTGGATATATGCTGCGGAGAACAAATATCATATTCATTCTGAGAGACAAAACCGTGCTATACTATCTTATCATTTAAAAGTGAGTCGCAAAACCATATGTCATACCACTATCATTTACTGCTTTGGTTGTTCCAAGGTTTTTGCTGTCATGTTGGCACTTTCATTCTGTGTAACATACTTATTGAAGGTCCTTTGCATTATGATGTTGCAAGGATTCCATTCTTAATACTGAATTTGACGGCAATATAATTTCTATAGATGTTGCTGATGAAAGATTCTTCTCTTCTCGGCTAAGAGGAAAGAGGCTAGTATGGGAAGCTTCTGTTTCCTCTTTGAAGTCTAAGAGAGTTAAAGGAAGTCATGTGCCTGATGATTCTTCGTTTTCCGATCAAAATTGTGACTCTCTTAATGATGAAGGAAATTATGATTGTTTCAGTGAGCAATCTTTGGCAGCTTTGGGATGTCCTCAGTTGTCCAAAGAAATTCCTAATTTGATCACCCATTCTAATTTGACAACTCATTCTCAAGGGGAAAGGTTAGCACAGGAAAGTACTGGGCGTGATATTAAAGGAAACTGCCCAAGAATCATGTTCATGAATATTGCTGATGATGATAAGAAATCAAAGCTTACAAAGGTATGGACTGTCAATATCACTTGTTAATGCAGTGCTGGTTATTAATTATTTTCTGATCTTTCTTTTTGTTGCTCATCCCAATACGTTGTGCTCTCAATTGGTGATGATTGTGTATTGAGGTTTATATGAAATTTCTTAGCACAACAAACCCTCTTTTCTAAAAGAATTACATGGATTCATCAAATCCTATAATTGCCTAGCTAACGTTTTTGTATCTGGGACTAGCATGTAGCACTATCAGACCAATAATCGGGAGTTGCCTAACTTCTAGTTAAATTGGATTTGCCTACAAACTGTTTACTTGGGGTTATTAAGCCAGTAAGAATGGCAAATTCCTCATTATTGTTTAGAATACCTGTTCGCTAGACTGCTGGGTTCCATATTTATTGGGGATGGCTGCCTGATAAGAATGTAAATTTCATCAATGGACATTATGCATTTCCACTGCGATATAAATATGTTAAATTGAAACTACTTGCTATTATGGTTTACTCCATGAGCTACAAATTTTAGTGTCCAAAGTCTCCATTTCCTATGATAATTAAGGCTTCATTTGGTTCTTCCTCTTTTTTCGTAAAAGACAGTTTTAAAAACAATGGTTAAGGGAATGGAGTTTTTCAATGGAGAAGCAAATATCAAAAAGCTTCTCAAAACAGTAGAAAAATGAAATTTTCTAAAAAGCATTTTTATAAAAGCGTCCCATCCAAACAACGACCAAAAAATAATTTCTTTGTTTCTAAAAGGAAAAAATTGCCGAAACAAATGAGGCCTAAAGCTGTAAAACCATTCAATTTACAATATTGATGAAAGGTTTTAAGATTTTACAAAATAAAAGTGCACCAAATAAACTTGTAGTTCTCAGGAAAAATGAATGCATAACGAGGATTTATAAAGCTAGTCCAAAAAAGTTGTGACCTGGGATAAGGCTAATGATGGGGATGATGAATGACTGAATTTTAGTTTAAGAATACATAAAAACTTGGTAAGAAACTGACTTTTTCCCTCTATTATGCTCCAACGTGTATGCCTTGCCGTTCTATTGCATTTTTCTACCCAGGTTGTGTGAGTTATCCTCATTCTAGCATTTAATTTCATTTCCCTCGGAGCTAAGCTTCAGGTTTTCCTTGCAGATTGTAGAGGAGCTTGGCGGCTCTGTAACATCAAGTGGAAACTCTAGCACGCATGTAATAACGGGGAAAGCAAGAAGGACATTGAATTTCTGTTTATCGTTATGCTCAGGGTTCGTATCATATCTGTGTGTGTATTAAGTTGCCATTTTTGCTTAATTTCTTACTTGTTTTCATCCAATTTTTACCACTGAGATATGGTGAATATTTTTTTTTTCTCTCTATGCAGCTCTATGGATGTGTAATCTTTGAATCAGATTACAATTTTAACCCGCTCTAGGCATTGATTAAATAAAGCTGCAAAACATTTTTTTATGTGTTTGTATGATGAATGTGCAATAGGTTAGATAACTGTAAAGAAAATACAATTCTAGCTTTGATGATCCTGGTCATGTATATTACAATCTCTAATAATCCTCTTATTGCGTATGTTTTTTTACACAATTTCATGCTACCTAATAAAATAATCATTATGAACACTTCATTTTTCACATGGCATTGATTGCTTTGTACTCTAGCAATGGCAAATGTGGAGCCTAGATGATATGTCGTTGTCATGCATGTTTTGGAAGGTGAATGGCTCATGGTGTTATGTAGTGGCTAAGAATTTGTTTGAGGTTTTTTTTTTTTCTCTTCTTTTCTATTCTGTGATCTTTAAATAATTTTGTATGCTTTAATCGTTTTTGTCTGATCATTCCAATGGATAATGATTTTGTTGACGCAGATGGATTTTCTATAAACCATCTTTCTATTTAATAACAGCATAACTTAGATTTTTTTTTTGTATTTAATGGTTGTGAGGGGTATTTTTATACTGAGATGTATTTCAAGCAATACCTACTGAGAAACTTATATAAAAAATGGCTTCTGTCAACTAAATAATGTTAACTCTTGCAGAGGTCTTCTGATTCAAGGATGATTATTATGCAGTTTTAGATTTATTTATTATTGGTTTCTTAAAGCAAACCAAACCAAGTGATATGATTTTCCATGAGCATACATTTCACCTTTTGTTTCCCTATACTAACGGGTATCGTTGAGGAGATTTCTCATCAAGTGGCTAACTTCGTATGGGACGTAAGTTTTGGCCACATTGGGCTTTTTGACTGTAGTAATTGGGCATTTGCATTATAATAGTACCAAAGCTTCTCATGATCTTGTAGGAATATGTGTTTCTCGCTTTTCATGATTTGCATTATAATAGTACCATTGACTGCATTGTATGGTACAAGTTTTGCAAGTTTCTTGAGTTGCTTCTTGGGTTTCGTTTGGAACAGTTTTCTTCGTGCTTCTTAAAATTACTTTTTAGTACAAAAATTAAAATTTTTATGCTAAAAAGTTGTTCTAAGAAGTAATAAGAAGGTTCTCCCAAACTAAGCCTTAGTTTTCACAATTGAGGATGTCTCTGTTATAACATTTGCAAGCTCCTTGTTTCTTGTTCTTGATCAACATAAAGTTCTTACCATGTGCAGGACTTGGATAGTTTCTGCCAATTGGTTGAAATCTAGCTTCCGAGAAGGCAAGTTCTTAGGTGAGATTATGCAAATATATCTTGATGCATTGATTGTTTGAGTTTTCCATGTGTCCTCTCTTTTCATAGGGAATATAATTGTGCTGCTTAGCAGTAGATCCAAATATTTAAGTCCTTTTTAAAACAAAACTTCAAACTGAATTATTTTAAAACCTTTCTCAGATGAATCTCAGCATATATTAGAAGATGAGGACTATCATGTTAAGTATAAATGTAAGCTAAGTGATGCGGTTATTAGAGCAAGAGCAAATCCTCATTCATTACTCAGAGGATATCAAGTCTGCCTTTCTAAGCATATCCAACCATCCGTCAATGACCTTTCATCCATCATATCATCTGCTGGTGGCAGTGTAAGTGTCACTATGACCCGCTTGCATCAAACTGTTTATATTGTTACTCATATCATTAGATCAACTGTATTTTTATGTTGTTGGATGAAAAAATTAGATTTTAGGAGGTTGATTTTTGACAAAATTTATTGGCCAAAACACATCTCTTTTATGTTGGGAGGTATATTGACTAATTATTGGCCATTTTTGAATTTTTTTTTGGTTCACTGAACATCCTACTGAAGCACCCTATCCACAATATTTAAATGTTATCTTTTAGAGCCAGTATTTACAAAATATGTATTTGATCAACATTTTTTCATTTCATTATCATTATCTTTTTCTTAATTAGTTAATTATAAACGTGGTTAGAATTATTTATATTTCTTCTCCATTCATTCTTAATGTGTAGGTGATGCTAATCCTAGTTTATATAAATCTTTGTGCATGATTATTTGCCAAGTTATCGTTGGTCTATCTTTTTTCCCTCACATTCCTTTCACATTACTTTTATCCCTTTTTTTTTATTGGTGTATTTTTTGTTCGTGCTTGTGCCAACAGATTCTATTTTTGATAACTTCATCTTCATTCTTCAATTGGCATTACTTTCTAAATCTTCAATATATTCATTCCACACTAGTTTTGTTGATTTACCAATAATCTATCTTAATATTCTCATTTCTATATCACTTGCCTTAAGGGCTAGCTTGTTTCACCTGAAGGTATCTGGAATTGTATAGATCATAGTTCCAAATTTGTGTCACATTGATATGATTTGCAATGATACCTACTTGTCTGGCAGTACGTAAGTCATGAATTTGTTTGCGTTGTGATTTTCATTTTTACCATTCTTGCATTAATTTTTATTACTTTATTATTATTATGAGGAAAATAATATTGTTACCAATCACTTCATTAATTTATTATTATTATATTGTTATTAAAAGTAAAAAAACACTAGTGAAGGTGACTTTTCCTAACCCTCAAGATTTGAACTTTTCAACCTTTTAAAAGTGACTTCTATGAATGAGAACTTTGTTCTATCCACTTCAACCAATTAAACACTTGAATTCATTTATGATAATGAATTGAATCACTTTTGAACCCTTACAATGAAACAATCTAGCCTTAATTGCAATGACTTTATTGTTGGACTCAAACTTATACAACATAATTTGTCTTATTGCTATTTGTATAAAATTTCTTTTGGTTTGCATATTATTCTCTTTTTTTCTTTAATTTATGTAAAACTAAATTCATTTCGTATGGAATCTTTTTGATATAGTATTGAATTAATTCTTTGATATCCATATGATATTGTGTGCTCCGAAAATTTGTGCCCAGACCTCTTCACGTCTTTTTTTTTAATCGATGAGGAGAGTTTTAACTAGTTTAGGTTTCGGGATAAATTTTTAGAAGAAATTGAATTTTAGATAAGACACTATTCAGAGATTTTGCCCTCATTTTATGAGAATTTTATTATATGAGTTGTGGTTTCCTATAGGCGCAAGTCTTTATAGTTAATTACCCCTCCTAATAATGGGATAGAATTTTTTATTAAGGCTAGCTGTTGAACAAATACATAGTATCCAATGTATTTTAGTACATGAACTAGATATTGAAAATTGAAAATTTATCACAACACACTTAAAATGAATGTTGGGTAGAGTGATGATGAACCTGATCAATATCTCATTGGTTTTGTTTTCTCGGGCCATTAAGGTCCCTAGTCTACTTAGTTAGATGAGAAAAAACGTGGATATAGATCCACCCATGGATATAGGGCTAGGGAATCTCTACTTGTGTGGTGTATGACTGTATGCAGCACAAATCTGCCCCAAGCTGTGGTAAATCTGCTCAAGAACTGCAGGGGCTAGTGAAACTATCCTCCCACTCGTTGTCAAACTAGCTATCAAAAGAATGTTGGGTCAAAAAACTCTGCTCTTTCTAGGGAAAACAAAATAACAGAGCCATGTAGCAATGAACGACACAAAAAGCATATCATATGAAAATCCCCTAGCAAAGATGGATTGTAATTCATCTACTGATCTTGGCTCAAACATATCATTTGAACACGGCTCTCTATCATGTGATCTCTTGCTGAGAGGATTCTGAATTCATGCAAACTCTGCAACAAGTGCTGACGAATGTAATAAGCTCGTAACCGAAACATCTAATGAGATAGTCCCTCTGCGAGTACGACCTCTCCTCTGCTGATAAAGGTTGTATTAGTATCTCAAACTCTGGTGAAGTCCAATTACAAACTCCCCTTTCCTCTGTTGCCTTGCTAGTCAGCTACTAAATAAGTAATAATCTAAAGGGAGATATTCCGCATATGGATTGTGATGTGAAACATACATGCAACAAGAGTCCCTTTGGATTTTAACAATAAAATTGAGCACGAACTTTGCTAGCTAAAACTTATGTTTCACTCAAGTCAAATTCTTAGAAATTTCGTTAGAAGATTAAGTGATGTCAAGCGGTTACAATGAGGTTAGCAAGACAATCAAAATAACAACGAAAATAAGATAATAACACTAATAGCAAATAAACAAGAATCCATGGCGTAACATCAAGAAACAATAACCATGAGTTCCTTCTCACTCGCTCTTGGGGTTGGGTTTAGCGGAGGAATGGTAGAAGCAATCTCAATGACGCCACCACAAGACAAATGGCCCGTAAGGTCTTGTTTGCCGGACAAGTAGCTGGAGGAGAAGAAGTCGTTGATCGTTCGATGAGGAGCCAAGGTACTCGGGGTTGTTGGAGTTCAATCGTCTCGGCGAGGAAATGAAGGATGCGATTGATGTAGCTTTTCACCGATTCGTCGTATTCCCAATTCGGTTCGTAAAAAGGGGAAAGTAGAATATCAATTTCTCCTTGGGCATTGTAAGAAAGACCGTGGTCAACCTCAGGATCAGCCATACACCAATGGCAAGAGGGAGGGAGGAGCTTGTTTTAATCTCTTGGCTTCCACGAACATGAGAGATCTCGGGTTTCCAAGGGCAAGGAGGCAAGAGGAGAGGGACGACCAATTGGGGGGGGGGAGGGGCGGCTTGATGAGGGAGCTCTAGGTTAGGTTTGAAAAGGAGAGGGAAAGTTTAACCCAAATCTGAAATTAATTTCAAATTTTAAGTATAATTGGAGGGATTTAATTTGAAATTTGAATTCAAATTAAAGAGAGATGAGGGCCTCATTAGGAAGCAAAGGGGGAAAACCCATTAATGGGCCAGCGACATCAAGAGAGAGGAGGGAGGGGATTGGGGAGGAGTTGAGTGCTTTCCAAACAAGCTATGACAAATTAGGAGGGAGAATAATAAATCCTCTCTAAATTAAATTTAGATTGGATTCAAATTTGAAAACTTTCCTTATTTGAAATTTTGTAAATATGGAAAGTTTGTGAAATTCAAATTTGAATTTCAAAATTTTATAACTCTTTCCTTTATTGCTTAAGCCAATTTAGGGGGTCATTATGATGATTGGAATCATCATAATGACTTGGGATAATGAAGGGGCCGACGGCCAAGGAGGGAGAGGGTGAGCTTGGCATCGGGTTGGGTGGCCAAGGATTAGGCCGACAGATGGGGTTTTGGGAGGGGAATTGGATTGGATCAACAGGAGGTATTTTAGTTGCGGGATGGTGGAAAAAATGAAGAGAAGCGGTGGGTGATAATGAAGATAGAATAGAGAACGTATAAAAAGACCATGAGTCACGGACTCTTCCGGTGACTAGTGGGTGTTGCGCTTGCCCACACGTTGGGCTCTCTTCCCTCTAGTGCACTTACAAGAAGAAGAAGAAGAAGAAGAAGACAACAAAATTTCATTTAATCATTCATCATCCTTTTACAACACATAAGACCACTATATATAGGTCTCAAACATGACAAAAAGAAAAGTACACAATTGCCCTCCGGGCTACAATAACAAAACACTTCCCCATAGGGGTAAATTCGGAAAACAACAAAACTAAATAAAACATAAAGAAATGCATCAAAAGTAGAGACGTTGAATCATAGCCATCGATCAACGATTCTGTCGCCGGTACACGTGTTTGAATCTCTGAACGATGTCCTCATCAGAATGCCTAGAACTTGCATACCAGAAACAATATTCAAATCCCAGAGTGTGATCGTAGGTATTCGCGGCAATGTCCTAATGCTTGATAATGTTCTGAAGCCAGGAAGAAGAAAGACGGCTATAACCAAACAAAGAGATATAAATGGCTTCGTATATCCCTGTCTGTTTCAATACATGCTGATGCATCCTGAGTGTATAACAGGGCCATCTGACAAAACCACTCAGAGCTTGAATGGGACTTCCAAACACTGGATCATGACAAGTCATAATTTGAAGGGAGATATTCCTCATATGGAGTGCCTAGAACTTGTAAACTAGAAATAATTTGCAAATCTCAAAGTGTGATCGTCATCTCGTTGGGTCCAACCCAACAGGTATTCGTGGCAATGTTTGAATGATGGATGATGCTCTAAAGCTAGAAAGAAGAAAGACGACTGTAATCAAACTAAGATATGTAAATGGCTTCGTATACCCTTGCCTGCTTCAATACTTGCTGATGCATCCTGAGTGTGTAACATGCCCATCTGATATAACCACTGAGAGCTTGAATAAAACTACCAAACACTAGATCATGACGATGCTCGTCAACTTCTTGATGTAGTACTTGATAAGCAAACGAACATCACCCGCATGCTCTGCAAAGTCAGCTGCTGGTTGTAAAATGCCCTGATCCCCGTAACTCAGTCCCTCGGTGATACGATCTAAAGAAGCAATGTCATTGCGCTGCAATCTAAGTGTAATGATCTATTTTACAAGGTCGTGACCAACTGACAAATCTGAATCAAAGCAATGCATGCAATGTGATCGGATAAATAATCCATCATAAATATCTCGGTCAACCAACATTTTTCTATGCCAATAAAATCGATCTAAAATTGAAGTTGACTGTGAATGATCAAAGTCATCGATCTTCTTCCATATATCCTCTAAAGGCTCAGTATGAGGTAATGAACAAGCACAACCTTGGTTGTTTTTATTATCCTTATGGTATATCTTTTAGTTAATAATATCACATATTAATACATATTTTTATTTATAATTATTTAATATTGTGTGCCACATTTGAAATGACTCACATTATGCTTTGCTTACACAAATCTTTTAGTAACTTTTACAACAAAGGTCTGCTCTACTTGCTTCATTACAAGGATGGGCATCAAGCACCATTTGTGTTTCCTCACTCCAAAGAGTGCAACCTTAGAGCATCTCCAACCGAAAATCCCATTTTTCACTCCAAAATGTAGTGAAACTAAAAAAATGTCGTGACTCATTTCCAATCGAATTCCATTCTGCGTGTTTCTGCGAAGGTAACGGTTTTTCTCCTCTTTCGCGCATTTATTCGGCAAATCCGGTTGAGACAGAAAAATCGTGTAGGTGCACAATAGCGGAAGATTTGGCGTTCGGCTGGAGTGACCGAACGATGCCATATGCATGTTTGACGTTCGATTGGAGATGCTCTTAGTGGGCATCATGCATGCATATGGGAGAACTGCACAAGCATTATTCGACGATAAATACAATCCTCTCTCTTAAATAATTTGTGGCAAATGTACACTTGCAGGTGATCCGTGATCTGCAATGTATGATCGAGCCATCAAAGACCATATTTCTTACTTGTGAAGAAGACATGGAGCAGGCTCTTCTTGCAGCAAAAATGGGGGTCCTAACTTTTAGTAGTGACTGGCTTATGAACTGTGTAATGAGACAGGAACTTGAGCTGGCTGCTCATCAGTTTGCAGAGTCACTCTAGAAATCAAAATTTAGTATATAAATTTTTTTGATCTTAATATATTTTGTGCCCTGATATAAGAGGCATGCAGTAGAGGCCAGTATAGCTGTGATATATTATGATAGAAACGCAAAAATCTCTTTATGCTGTATTAGTTGGATTATAATAAAACAAAACTCATTAGAATGGCTTTTTCGAAGTAGATTCAAGCTTCGTTTGGGATTGCTTTCTTATTGCTTTATTTAATTTTTATATTTCAAAGTTGCTTTAAGAAGCAACAAGAAAGCCGTCCCAAACGTAGCCACGGACTTCGTTTGGGACGGCTTTCTTCTTGCTTTCTTAAACAGTATTACAGTACAAAAATTTCTTGAATTTAAAAATTTTCTATTAGAAAGTTGTTTTGAAAGCAATATGAAAGTTGTCCCAAACGAAATCTTAATGCCTTTGAATCGTCTTTTCTTTGTTTTTATTCTGCGCATCTATGTTTTTGAGGATTTTATTGTGTTTATGAACCATTAATCTTGTGGATGGTGCATAGCAAAGGGTTGATTGTTCTTAAAGTTCATTTAGTTTGCTATTCGGATTCTTCTTAGTAAGGGTGTTTGTAATGGCTTTCTCAAAATAGATTATTACTCTTGGTATTTGTTATGGGAAAAAAAAGGTAGAAATATTTTAATTAAATTTTATACCAAATTTTAAAAATTTGAAATGCATTATAAAATAAATGTAATGTAAAATTAATTAATTATCTACATATTATATTTGTTTTCAAATGAATACAAGTATTTTTAAATTTATCATAAAAAAATTTGGATCAAATATCTCTTTCTTTATGCATTAAAATTTTACTTGTAAACTAAATATTATGCAACAGTTACGAGTAGATTTAAGGTCTGTTTTTGATAAAGTTTTTTATTATTTATTTTTTAAGCATAATTATTTAGCTATTATTTTCTTGTTATTTTAGAAAAATTTTTTGTCATAATAATCTGCTTTTATTGATGGTTTTAAATAATTGTATTTTAATTACAATTTTATAATCACGTGTACCAAACAGAAAATCCAAGGTCCAGTAAATTTAAGAGAAAATTTCTCAGAAAAATCGAGAGCAATTACTTGATTTCAGTCACTTAAAGCTTAAAAAATGATTGATTTAAATTGCATATATGATTTTTAAAATCATTTTTTTAAAACCTCTTTAATTAGTTAATTAGAGTAATTAAACTGTTCTAAAGCTTACAAATTTGAATAAAATTGATCACGAAATTGATTGAATTGCTTGATTTTGATATCGAGCCTATAAAAGATTTAATTTTGAAATTTGACAAAATCTGAAAACTTGTTTCTAAATCGCCGGTGCATAGGATTTCTGTACCTTTTTGATGCGGCCAGCCGTTGGATTTCAACGAGCACGCAGCCCAAAGGAAGCAGTCCCTCCTGGCCTTACATTGGAAGATCACGACCAAGTGAGCGGCAGCGCGCCAGGTCTCTCTCTGATTCACAACCCAGGACTCAAAGGCGGTTCTTATCATCGCTGCTCTAATGGCGAAAGTGCTGGCGGAATCGCTCTCGGCGGGAAAGCCGACGCCTTTCCGGCTGAGAAGGGTCCCTCCGGCGAGAGCCCATTCCTCCTCCAGTTCCTTCCGGGCTGCTCAGTCCTTGGAGGGAAGGAACGCCAAAATCTACAAAGAGTTAGGTACGTTGCTTCTCACTTAATTTATCTTTTTTCTTATATAAGTTTCCGTAGGTTCTCTTTTTCTTCTACTGCACCGGAATTGGACATTGCAGTGAAATGGAAATAGATTTTTGCTTTTTTGTTCGCAAAAACCTATTGCATGTGTTGATAAATGTGCTAACTATTTCTTTGAACGAGCTTGAACTATTATCTCTCTGTGAGGATAATGTTAAACTTCTTCCTGAACTTGTAGCATAATCTATGGTGGATGAGGAAGACTTATCTTTAGAGGAATAGTTGATAACATGAGATGAATTAATACTTTACCTTAAGTTAAACCCTGAGCCTAGATATGATGAGCATTTTGATTTTGTTTTATAGTCTATATATGATCTTGCAAGGACAATAATGATGCTATGATGATTATCATGGACATTAAATTTATGCTCTTGTTTGATCTTTGTCCTAGTAACATTTGAACTTGGACACAGAAACAACTCAATGAAGCTTCCTCCAAAGAAAGGAATGAAGAAAAGAGAGATGCGTTTTTCCTTCCCTCTTAGGGGATATTTTTAGTGTTGGAAGTATATATTTGTCACCACTATGAAGTGTATGGTGGATAATTGAACCATCTCATACTTGAGATCCATATTAGACCGAAAAAACCCCTTGATTGAGGGGTTTTTTTCATCCTCTGAGCAATTGGATAATAATAGCCACAACATATTGGCCTTAATATTTGGGTTCGACATCTCTCCCTTTGGGATAAATGGAATTTAGATGGATTGACGAAGGTCTTTGGCCTTAGGATTGATGCAACTAAAAATTCATTTTGGACAGTTGAATTTGAAATATGTACTTAAGTTTATGAATTTGATGAAGTTTTATTCTTGAATCTTGATATATATTCCAAGTCAAGAGGTATTGATCCATTTGTTCATCGTTGCATGTGGATCACGAAAGTAGGAATCTTTATATTGTTGATTGGAAAATTGACATTAAACAAGAGCCTTTTAAGTCTAATGTGCGCATCAGCCATTTGTGTTGGTCCATTGACTCCCTACTATGATAAACCTTACAAATGTAACATAACCATGAAGGTATCCACCCTTCATCAATGCCATTGCCTGAAACCATCATGTAGGGGAAGGCAGCGCTTGTGGACAACATAACAATCCAGTCGGATCGGGATAACTCGATCTGGTTTAGGCTGTATCAAATTAGTTCGGGCTCATGTGACCTCCAATTTGATTGGTTCATGAACCGAGCTCAATGTTTCAGAGTTTATATCGGGTTTGATCAGACTAACCTTGCTTATATGGGCAATTATTCAGTCTAACCAAGTCAAATTGGACTCTGTTTTGATATTTATGGGGGGCCTTAAGATCAATACTTTGCTTAAAAATCTTCTTTGATCATATATAGAAAATTTTGTTTCATCATATATAGATTTTTATATGCCCTTGGCTATCATATTTAATTCAGTATATTAATTGGTCTGATAAAATTCTGAATTGAGATTTATATGAAATGAGAATGGGTCTCCAATCTCCATTGCATTCTCGGCTTGCACCAAGACCCTCCCTAAACGGATTGTGTTGTGTGTGAGCCTAAAGGGATCGGGAGAAGCATTAATCAGGTCATATTTGGCATCAGGTAGTTTTGCAGAGTTGTCGGGCATGCAAACATGCTTCATGGTTTTATAATCTGGCTCAATCTGGTTTTATGACAACTCTTTTTGTCTCTTTTTGAATCAACTGACCTTTCTTTCATCTGAAACATTCTATGTTAGGCTTATTTTCATTAAAGAAGAAGATTGAAGAGACAGTCAATCGCGCTGAGATGATAACTCCAGTGGCAATGGAGTTTGAAGAAGAAAGGAGGATAAAGCAGGAGGAGGTTCTACGGGAATCCAATCTGTGGAATGATGATCTAACCACATCAAATGAATCACTTACTGCCTTAGCTGATGCCATTAGAGTTGTCAATGATCTCAAAGACATGCGGCATAAGGTGCTCTCCTCTGACAGAGTAGGATGATGTGAGTTCATTAGGTCTTGTCAGTTAAACCAAAGTTTAAATTCAATGTTTGTTTGCCTCTTTAGGTGCTTTAGAAAAATTCCTTGTTCTAGATTTAATCAAGTTTACAGTAACTTAACTTCTTGTTTGAGAAGTGAAGCCACCATATCTATGTTAATAGCACTACAGGAAAACGTGCTGTTACCGGCGGACAAAATCCGTCGGTAACACTAGAAATCCGTCTGAAATTCCTTATTTCTGACGAAATACCGGCGAAAACTGTTCGGACCGTAATTCACGCTCCAGAGCACTTGAATATGCCGTACCTTTTTGCATGTTTGCACGGCTACATATTTGTCTCTCTTTTTTTGTGTGAGGTTCTTTTTCAAGATATAATTTGGTTTTGCTTAGTTTTTGCATCTCGTACAGGCTGAAGAGGCAAAATTGATCACCCAGTTGGCTGAAATGGATATCATAAACGATCAACTTTTCCAGCAAGCATATACTGCATCATTGGATGTTAACAAGTTCCTGGATCGTTATGAGATGTCTAAACTTCTTAGGGGTCCATATGACAATGAAGGTGCTTGCATGATCATCAAAGCCGGAATGGAAGGCACTGCTTCTGAGGTTCAAATGACCCTTTCAGTTTTTTGTTTTGAATATGCTGTAGTGCTTATAGATGAAATTGTAAATTTTATTTTCATGTACTTGCAGAATATGTAATTTAATCTCTAAAACTGCTTTTTTTTTTCCTTCTTGTTGCAGATGTGGACTGAAAAGGTCCTGCATATGTATGCCAGATGGGCTGAAAATAATGGTTGTAATGTGACAGGTTTGGAGACATTTCCTTCGATGGAAGGTGGCACCAAGTTAGCCACTATTGAGTTTGAAAAGGAGTACATGTATGGCTACCTTTCTGGAGAGAGAGGAATCCATAGACTGATCCACAGCTCTCTTGATGGATCTACTATTCGTGAGGTAATCATCTTCCATTCCTTCTAATTCTTCAATTCGCCTGATGATCTAAGACACTTATACATGGAAAATTATGTGATGATTTAAATCATCATTAAGAGCAAAAAAAAAAGGATGATTAACATACAAAACACACCAAGTATTTTGTACAAGTTCATGTAATTGATTGCTGCATCCTATTGTCATCATTGTAAATTTCACAAAAGTTTTGATTGTGGAGTTATTATCATCATAGTTTTAAAAATTGGATTAGACCGGCCAGTTAGACTGGTTCAACAGTGAACCGATTAGATCTTCGGTTTAGTCCATCTTAAAAACCGGCTTCACATCAATCGAATTAAACTAGCTAGAATCACTGGTTCAACTGGTGAACCAATCCTGAATTTTTAAATCTAGCTGGTTCACGTATTTTTATATTTAAATAATTTAATTAATTAATATAAAATATAATATTGAACTTAATTAATTAGTATAAATTTAGTCTATTATAACTTTTAAATTAGTATTAAATACATATAATTATGATTTACCAAAAAGCACCCTTCAAGCATTCTCACATGACCCCATCACTCATGAATTCTATTTATTTTTAAGTTATAAAATTATATGATTATATAATTATTACATCAAAATTATTTCATTTAGACCTTTTTAAAATAATTATAATATTTATTATGTCATCCGATTCAATCCCAAGTTCATCCCCGATCAAACCATTGATCTTTAAAACCTCTCTCTCTTTCGTTTTGATGTTTGGTCCGATTTTCACAATCTTGATTATAATCATAATATCTCATATATCACCCAAAGATGCCTCCCCCATAAAGCAAAAAAACTAAGGCAGCTTAAAAATACAGGGAAAACCCAAACCACATGATTACAATAGCACAATATGTCTTAGGAATTCATCATTGTTTCTGCACCTCTTCTTCTATCTACCAAACTACCATCATAGTACCTTACTATTATAAAATAGTAGAAGGATTCGCGACCTAGTTAATAGAGAAGATTGTTTATCTAAGATCATAAATTTGAATCACATATTTTACAACTTATTGCACATCATTCCCAAATAAAATTATATAATAGCAGCTGACAAAACTTAGCTGCTAAATTTGTATTTGTCAGACTTGGTCGGCAAGCATAGATGTGATCCCCCTTTTCCTTGAGAAGATGATTGATTTTCACATAGATGATAGAGATATCGAGGTATCATCTCCATCTCATGGGGAAACTTTCTGCAGAAGCAAAATTTCAGTCAGCATCCATCATATTCCGAGCAATACGATTGTGCAATGCTCAGGTACTATCTTGCTAGTTCATGCTTGTGCGGTATTTTATTTAAATGTTGGTTTCTGGTTTCTCTTAGAAGCCTCACATACGATATATATGCTTGAGGTGTAAAGGAGCAAATTCAAGTGGGCTCAAGCTTTGTTCTGCTGAACTGCTTTAGTGAGCAGTTTATGATTTGTGCAAAGGATATATAAGTTAGCCGTCAATGATTTGTGCATAATTTTCATGCTGTTATCGAGCAAAGTATGATGTGATGCTAATGTTTGGCTCCTGAAGTAAAGGAGACATTATTCTGTGCGGAGACTAGACGGCGAGAACCGTCCGGATTTGCTGTGCTTTAGCTGTCATTTTGCTACGTTTTTGCAAATACTTAGCAAAAATCAAAAGGGCAACAAAAGTGCAATTATGAATGCATATTTGCTGCTCTTTTGCTGAGTATTTATAAAAGCGCATTAAAAGTGCAGCAAATATTCAATTAGCAGGATATTTGCTGTGCTTCAACTGCCCTTTTGCAAATACTCAGCAAAAGGGTAGCAAAAGTGCAATTATGAATGCATATTTGCTACCCTTTTGCTGAGTATTTGCAAAAGCACAGCAAAAGAGCAGCTAAAGCACAACAAATCCGGACAGTTTTCGCCATCTTGCCTCCGCACAATATAATTTATCGAAATAAAGAAGCTAATGTTGAGCTACTTATCAAGCCAATCATTAACTATTTACAAACATCAAGCCCGATTTATAGGTGCACCCAGATATCCGGATCAAAATTTGATCATGATGGATTAGAATTCATTAAATTTATTTTAAAATTAATACAATATATGATTAATTGATAAAAAAATATATTACTCTTATTAGAGTAAATCCAATAATTTTGATATCCATTCTAACCAAATTTCTGTACTAAATCTTTTTTTCTTGCAGTGATGTGTTAATCTATATTATTGAATAGAATGTGATCATAACATTGAGTCACAGCTCCTACTGCTACTGTTTTTCTCTTTTTTAATGCCAAATTGTGTTTTTTGATTGCATTGGAGATGCTAATCTGTGTGGCTAAATAGAAGCTAGGAGCTTCAAAACCATGAATTTCTTGCGTATTTTCATAATCCTGACTGTTGAGCCTAACCTTTATTTCTTAGACTGAACTTACAATTCAAAACTGTATGGTTTGTTCAAGTGAATCTAAAAAACTGGAAGGTTTCTTTGCAGGTGAAAGGAGCCAGTTTGCGAACAAGATGAAAGCTCTTAATCGCCTTAAAGCAAAGCTTCTCGTCATGGCAATGGAAGAGAGATCAGAAACAAACAAGATAAAAAATGACGATTTCTTGAAAGAAAACAAATATGAGACAAGGAGGTATCTGCTTCGCCCTCAGAAATCAGTACACGATATAAAAACTGGAATAATTCTCCCTGACCTCAATTCTGTACTGGATGGAAATATAGAGCCGTTTATAAGAGCTCATATCTGTCTTAGACGAGGAAGAAAGCTTGGATAGTTATTCATATTTCATTTGCTCTTTGAACGTCTTTATTTATTTATTTATTTATGATGTGATTGGATAGTCTGAATATCCATTAAAATTTTGATGTTTACAAGTGAATTACATGTGGAATGCTTTGAAATCTAAAATGAAAAATAATATATATTTTTTAAATTTATCATTTTATTAAATGTAAATTTAGATGTTAAAGTTTCTTTCAAACTCTTTTGGATTTTTGAATTTATCTCAAAAATTATATTATCATTTTTTACATTTAACTAAGTTAAATTATTATCCTTTAAGTATATAATTTATTTATAAGTAATCAAATGAGCTATGATAAGATAAGATGGCAATGCATGCAGCCCACTTTGATCTGTTTGTTGAGAGCTTATTATATGTGGTACATTCTGGTTGCTGTTTTGTCTCAAGGTACGTGCGGACTCCATATGTAGCTGGCACATGAATTCCAATGAGATTACACCACATGACTTGTACATATAGTGCGTACAATTTGTACATTTTTTACAAGTTGTATAAACTAATGTGTATATGTGATATGACGTAATCTAATTGGAGTTTGGATGCATTCGGATTTTGCACGTAATAGTTTCTTCTCAAGACCTCTTCTTTTGTTCAATTTTTTATTCATTGAAATTACAAAAATGAATTTGTTTTTTATATTTCTTTAGTTCATCCCTAAGAGATATTATATGAAATAAAATAAAAACATTGTCTTATATATATATATATATATATATATGATCAAGATTTTTAGAAATTTATAACTTTTTGTCAATCAAGTTTTTGAAATTTATAAAATTCTGAAGCATGAGATCCTTTTGCATAATCAATGAATGTTCAAAACTTTTAGAGTAATTTCTGTCATGATTTTATATAAATATCTTGTAGAAGAAAGAATTCATTTGTTCAGAAAAAAGAATCAATCTCTATAAAAGTATAGAATTTCTATATATATTTTTAGAACGGGTATCTTTTGGCTATCATCTTTTTAGGAGGCGTTTGGTGACGTAATTAATTTCTTTGCAAGCCTACCAGCTACCCGTCTCACAGATGCAGGACCCACAGTTATTTTCTCCCAACTTAAGGGATCGTGCCACATGAAAGGGGATTCAGACATGATTTGGAAGTTCTCAATTATGCTCGCCCACCAACCTAACAAATCCGGTGGGATAAATTTATAGATTTTGTCTCCTAAAGATTTGAAGATAAATTAAAAAATATTTATATTTGAAGAAATGTGGCATGTGATATTTGATTATTTTCCAGCCAACATTAGCGAAAACATGTGGCAGCTTCCTCGACGCTTCTATTTTTAAAAGTTTTTTTTTTTTTTTTTGTGTGTGGCCGGGTATCCAGGTCACATTCAATGGCTCATGGAAATCCCACATCCGCACCTATCTCCGCACACCCGCCAAAACCATCTCCTCCGTTCACATCGCCCTCGATTTCATCCGTCCCGTTACGCTGTGCGCAGGACAGTCCCAGACCCGGAAGCAAAGCAGCAGGCGGCGGCGCTACGCGGAGAATTTCACCGGCGAAGGTGAAACCCTAGTTTATTCTTTTTTCTAGTTCTGGTAGCATTTAGATAAACTGAAATAGGATTATTGTTCTTGCGTTTTGCTTCGTAAGCTCGATTTGGCAATGGGATTCATAGAAGTAGCATGCTTGGTGGAGAGAGCAAGGAATTGGAGCAAGTTGATGGGATTTGTATATGTTTGATTCATGTTATCATTGTCTTTGTCTTTGTCAAAGTATGCTTTTTTGGTCGTTTTTTATACAAAATTAGGATTTTTGTTGTTGTGATGGATGTTGGAAATCAGGTCAAAGCACCATTATGGAATTCACTATCATCCGTAAACAACAAAAACACCAATTATTTGTTCACATTGATTATAATACAACTATATCAAAACGCATGGCAATGAGCATAGGGCTCTCAAATGATCTTAAACTGACACTGATGTTTCTAACTGACATCTCAGTAACCCAAATGATTTTCAAACTTCTTTAGACTTGCGTTTAAAATCATAATGTCAACCCTAATAAGGAAAATAGGCCAAGTACCTAAGTTTAGTCTTATCGATACTCTGTTGATCTCAAGTTTTATCGACTCATTTCAATACTTGTTAAAAGGTGTGTGATATATCAAATAAAAATAAAACAAACTTAGTTAATGGTCCGCCTTGCCTTAAGGATGAGTAGTTGTTAAGTCCCACATACGAGCATGTGTCTAATAGTAGTAGCATCCACTTGTAAATGTTTGCCAAATATAAAACCTAGAGAATATAAGGTTGATTGGTAAATGAAGGACTCAAAGATAAGGAAAAGCTATCCAAATCAGAGTTTTTGGAGGTTTCTCTGATAGAGCTATAGGATTTATCTGTGAGTCAACTGAGGTGATTTTGGTTCTATTTGGACGTTCATTCTTATTTGTTTTCATGTGCATGTATATCCAGCTAAGTATTCTATGTGATTATGAATCCTTCTGACTCATATAAGACTGACGGGCAAAGTACTAGTCCGACAGCACCTGTACATAATATTGCTCTTACAATCAATTATGATACTATTTCACAGTTTGCTAGTATGGTAGCCCAACTAATGGCTGAGGCCTAGAGCAAAGTTTTTATTATTTGATATGATGATGTAGACCATCATTTATAGATATTTCAGAGGTTGAAGCCTCCAAGGTTTGAGGGTGATGTTGAGCTCAGACCAACAAAGGGCTGATTGAGGAGATTAAAGAAAATATTTGATAGTATTAATTGTCCTCTTGAGAGGAAGGTTCCTTTAGTGTTTTTTCTGGTAGATGTATAGGCAAAGCGCTGGTGGATGGACCAGCAGAAGGAGAAATTTCAAGGGTGATTGAATTTATTTATTAGCTGCGAGGAATTTTTTGAGTAGGATCATTATGCAGTACAAGACAAAGTATAATGCTTTAGCTAGGCATGCTTCATAGCTGGCTAGCACTTATGAGGAGAATTGTTACAGGTTTTTTGAGAGAATTGCGAGACAGTCTGAGGAAGCCATTAGTTCTATTTCATATTTTTAACTCTTTTAAGCTTGTGGAGACAGTCAGACTGATTGAGATTGATCTAATAGCTACTCAGCAGTGAATCAAATTATTTCTGGGTAGTGGGAGCGATTTATTTTAGGGAGTTATGGGAGTTATTCCTTACTTTATTTCTACTATGCAAGTAGATAAATCGTGGTTGAAATGATGTATAACATTTCTTGCATTGGTCAAAGACAACAGTGTAGGTTCCGGATCTCATCCTAATTTCTCAAGGGTATGAGAGTTTTTGGATGTCTTTCTTGAGGAGTTAGCAAGTCTGCCTTTGGATAGTGTATAGAGTTTTATTTTGATGTATTTTCGAGTACATGTTCAATATCTAAGGCTTTGTATAAAATGGTACCTAAGGAGCTTTAAAAGTTGAAAGTACAGTTTCAAGAGTTAGTGGACAAGAGATTTGTACATCCTAGTGCCTCTTCGTGAGAAGCCTAATGAGAAACCACCAGGAATTGTAAGAAAATTATAAAATTATTGTAAAGCTTGCTTCTTTAAGATTAATAAACCACAAGAAATAATTTAAGAATTATTCATTAAGGTTTTGCTATGGCATGCGGTTACAGTTTTAGGAGAATAGATCAATTTAAAACAATATCAGAAAATACAATAAAAATAGATGTACTTGTAATAATAATCCAAAGGTTAATATCAAGAGCTTTCACCTAGAGTTTCCTTCCTCACTCACTCTCTATGAGTGCTTTAGCAGAGGAAGATCTTTAGCAAGCCAAACGATGCCACGAAGAAAGTTAAGACGCCGACAGTCTTGATCCACGTGAGAGTAGCCGGAAAAGGAGGCGCAGGTGAACGTCCGACAAGTTGCCACTGTCTGGATGGTCGTTGTTCGTTGATCGTCTCGACGAGATGAAAGAGTAGCGATCTACATAGGTTTCAATGGAATCTTCGAATTCTCAGTTAGGACCAAAGAAGGGCGATTGAAGGATGTCGATTTGTCCTTGAGAGTTGTATGCAAATCCGTGATCGACTTCTGGATCGGCCATCCATGAACATGGGAGTCGTCTTTGTTATGAGCCTTGGAGGAGCTGGTAGAAGTAAAGAGTGAAGGGAGGGGAGGAGCCGGTGGTGGGGTTTCTCGGGTAAAGGGGAAAAGGGAAGGGGCGACTAGGGTTTAAGGCTAAGGAGGTGGAGAAGAGGTTTTAGAAAATCTGAAATTTATTTCAGAATTTTTCTAAGAGAGGAAAGGGGTGATTTAATCTCCCAAACTATTTCCAAAATAGCTCAAGGGGGGCTGACGGTTTAGGAGAGTTTATGGAGTATTTAATTTGAATTAAGCAGTAGACTAGGGAGGGAAAAAGGAAGGCAGGGGGCCAGCCATATGGATAGGAAAATATATGTCTAGGTTCAATGCATGTGGGCCCCAAAGGAATTAATTATGGATTGGAATCAAATCTGAATTTTAATTTCAAAATTGATTTAATTAGGGAAGCTTCTTAATTGGGTTTTAATAATAGGAAAGTATTTAAAATTCAATTATTTAATTGAATTCAAATAAGGATACTTTCCTAAATGCTAATGGGTTATTTTAGGAAGGTAATTTAAATAGTTTAAATTTTGAAATTCAAACGTTGGGGCAAGGTAGGCCGGCGGCTAAGGGAGAACTAGGGAGGGAAATCGACGGTTGGAGGGTGGAGGCCAGCGGCTGGATTGATGGGGTGGGATGATCGACAGCTTGGGTGGGGGAGGGGGGTTGGTCAGTTTAAGGGAAGAATGGAGGGGGGCCGGTGGGAGAGCAGGTCAGCGGTGGGGAAGGGACTAGCCGGCGGCTTGGCACCTTGGGGAGGGGATGGCTGTCAGTTTGAAGTGAGGGAAAGTCGGACCATGAGTTCGGAGCACCTCCGCGACTGGTGGGTATTGCTTTGCCCACTCCTTAGGACTTCACCACTCAAGAATTCACAAGCTCGAGAGAAGAAAATCAAAAATTTTATCAAGCAATCATTAAAACCAATACAAAGACTAGGGCTGCTATATATAGGCCTCAACAACGAAGAAAAATCAAAGACATATGCCCTCTGAGCTACAACTCACTAAACTCTCTCATAGGGGTATAAAGGTCAAATAAAATAAATAATGAAAATAACACTAATACATTAATATATAATAACTCATAAATAGATGCTCCTGATCGTGGTCGTCGATCTGCGATATCTCCTGTGATAGACGTGCTGGAATCTTCTACTGATGCCCTCATCAGAGCCTTTGTTATATTTGTAAAAAGGATGATATGATGCATGTGTATTGATTGCATGAAACTGAGCAAAGCCATTATCAAGAACAAGTATCATTGGCTAAGGATTGATGATTCATTTGATCAATTCGCTAGATTATTTTTGTTTTTCCTAAGTCGATTTATGATATGGCTATTATCAAGTAAATGTGAGAGAAGCATGTATGATGAAGATTACTTTCAGCTCTTGGTACGGACACTATGAGTTCTTAGTCATGCCTTTTGGGGTGACTAATGCGCCAACAATTTTCATAGTTCTGATGAACAGGGTATTCAGAGAGTATTTGGATCAATTTGTGATTATATTTATATATAATATTTTTAGTTTATTTTTCTTTTGAGTAAGATCATGTTTTACATTTGAGGGTTGTATTGTAAACTTTGATGCAGCATCAACTATCTGTTAAATTTTTCAAATGTGAGTTCTGCCAGAAGAACACTTCTTTTCTGGGACATATGGTGAGTATTGCAAGTGCTTTTGTGGATCCCTAAAAGATTCAGGCTGTTATTGGTTTGTCGAGGCCTACTACTGTATCTGAAACATAGTTTTTTAGGCATATTTGATTGTTATAGGAAGATTGAGATATGATTCTTTTAAATTTCTACACATCTGATAAGTCTAACTTAGAAGTCAGTAGTTTTTATATGGACATCTGAATGTGAGGCTAACTTTTAGAGACTGAAGAACTATTTGAGTTATGCTCCGATTCTGACACTTTCATTTCGTACAGAAGGATTTCAAGTATTCGGTGATGCTTCGCTAAAAGGACTGAGATGCATCTTAATGCAGCATGAGAAAGTTTTAGCTTATGCTTCAAGCAGTTGAAGCAATATGAAAGGAACTATCTGACATATGATTTAGAACTTGCTGCTATTGTCTTTGCTTTGAAGATCTTGAGACACTATCCATACTGTATCAAGTTTGAGATCTTTACTGATCATCAGAGTTTAAAGTATATATTTACTCAAAAAGATTGAAATATGAGGCAAAGGAGATGACTATAATTTATTAAAGATTACAATGTAACTTTTCAATATCGGTTTAGTAAGGCTAGCATGGTAACAGATGCTCTGAGTATGAAATCTTCTGGATTATCATATATTTTGTTTACTTCTGATGAATCTCTAATATGGGATATGAAGAAGCTTCATTTGGAGGTGATTGCTTATGTTGATCACGATTATGGTATTCTGGCTGAGATGGTTATTTAGCCGTCTTTATAAGAAATGATTCAGAAAGCCTAGAAGTTAGATAAAGAATATTTAAAGTTTTTTGATAAAATCAAATATGGTAAGAAATTTAAATTGCGAGTATCTGATTTTGGTGTTATCTTTTGTAAAAATAGATCATGGGTTTTGAATTCTGGAGATTTAAGATTAGTTATTCTACACAAGGCTAATTATTCAGGTTACAATATTCACCTAAGAAGCAACAAAATGTATAATGATATGAAATGTATATTTTGATGACCCGGATTAAAAAATGATGTACCAGCCTTTGTTTTTAAATGTGAAGTCTCTCAATTAATGAAATTAGAAATTAATGACGAGAGAATTTTTGCAGACGTTATCTATTCTAGAGTAGAAGTGAGAAGAGGTAATGATGGATTTTGCTATGAGTTTTTACAAGTCGAGACAAAGACATAATGCCATTGAGGTTGTAGTGGATCGTATGACGAAGTCTGCTCATTTTATTCTGATCCGATAGTCTGATTTTATGGGCCGATTGTCACATATATAAGTACGTGAGATATTCCGATTGTATGGGATATTAAAGGTGATTGTTTTTGACCGGGATGACATGTTTATTTCCCAATTATAGAAGGGTATTCAGCAAGGTCTAGGCACGAAATTACATTTTAGTATGACTTTTCATCTGTGGATTGACGGGCAATCTAAGAGTTATTTAGGTACTAGAAGATTTTTTAAGATTGTGTGTTCTGGATTTTGGTGGCAGTTAGAGAGACCACATTCCTCTATCGAATTTCCTACATTAATGACTTTTAGTTAAGCATAGCTATGGCCCCTTAAGAAGCTATTTATGGTAGGAGACTTTCAGTTAAGCAAAGCTATGTCCTGGGCAGAGGTGGGTGAAATGAATTTTATTGGGTAAGCTTTGGTTGATAACACTATTGAAAAGATTATTTTAATCAGGGACATATTAGAAGCTGTATAGGACAAGCATAAACAGTATTTTGATGCAAAGCATCGAGCTATAAAATTCTAGGTAGGAGACTTTGTATATATGAAAATTAGGCGATGAAAGGCTTCAACAGATTTGATAAAAAAGAAAAGTTGAGTCCAAGTTATATTGGACCTTATGAAGTTATTGAAAGAATTGAAAAGTCTGCCTATAAGTTATAGTTGCCAGTTTTTATGTCTGAGATTCATAACATATTTCATGTGTCCCTTCTGATAAAATGAGTATCTAATTCTAGGAATTGTGTATCTGCTAATGAAATTGAGGTACATCCAAATTTGAGCTACACAAAATAACTAGAAAAGATTATGTCTTATGATGTAAGGAGATTAATAAACAAACAGATTCCAATAGTTAAAGTTCAGTGGAGATACAAAACTAAAAACGAAGCTATATAGGGGAAGGAATTTAAAATGAAGAAGTTGTATCATGATATATTATGATGCGAGTCTTGAAATTTCATGGATGATATTTTTATGAGGGGAGAGTTGTAACACCTAGAAAATTAGAGTGCAGTTCAACTTGTTAGTCGATGCTAGAGCGGAATGGGAGGTGGACGACAAACCAACGAAAATATATGTTCTAGCTTGATGGGTGTTGTTAGCATAGAAGAACATCATGCAAGGAATTACTCCATAGTTAATGTGGTGTATGATTATTTGTTGTAGCATAGATCAATGTATTCATTTATCTATTATAAATATAGATGGGTACTACAGTGAATAAGAAAGAAGAAAGTCCTTTCTAATTTATACGACAAATCTACTAAAAATCAACACAGTTAATAATTTTGATGTCAAAGCAAGTAACTTATGTTTCTTTCAGCCTTTATAAACTTGGAGCTTAACATTTCCTCGGTATAACAAATAAACTAAAATATTTTAGAATTGAGATAATAAAAAAGGGTGTTTACTTGGTGGATGAAGTTTCCACTGTGATGGGATTGAGGAAGGGTTAATGTGTGCTACTTTATATCTGTTTCCCAGAAAGGATATTTCCATGATTTGGACTAATGATCCACACATCATAATGGTAGAACCTAACCATTGCTTTGATTTGATCCGTTTATATTGAGCTAATCCATGATTTATTTGGTCAGAATAATTAGCTTATAGGTCCGATTAAGTTATTTGGCAAACTAAAGACAAAACCATATCAAGCTCTCCGAGCTATTTGTTGAAAAATTAGTTTTCTTTGTTTTTAAAAACAAGGACATTACCGTTGATTTTTTTTTTTAAACGTCTACTTCACAAAAGGTATTCAGGATTGTTAAATTAGCTACGCGATGAACATAAATGTATGCTAATTGTGCTCAAAATTTGTTCATAGGATGTACTGGTTTGCTTATGCATCTATCTGTTACACAAACTGTACTTGTTTTGTCCAACTTTGTAACTCGTTTTAATTTTCATCAAAACTATTTGTACAAGGATACTTGCTGGTGCTATTCATGTTAGTGTTGGTTTGCTTACTATCCTTTTTAACCCTTAGACTTTGATAGGAAGTACTTGAGGTCACAAGTAATCCTATCGGATTTACTTGAGTTCGCAAGTAACCCTAATGCGAAATTGGTAAAACAGCGAGAATACCCAAGATCGGAGATGAAACAACCAATAAAACAATAGAACTTTATTAAATACTCAAAGCAAAATAAGCTAGAAGAAAAGATACAATTGATCCTCTATTCGATAGGAGGATCGTCTCTCCCAAATCTCTAGACAAGAGCTAGAGCCCAAGACGTCAAAGAGACTACAAGAGGACAATAATCAAAGCATGACCTAACCCTTCCCCCTCATACCTATTTATAACCTTCATCCCTAGCCATAACCGCCCCTCCCTTTTCAAAAAATAATATTTTTAATTAAATTATATAGGCATGGGCCCCTTTCCTAAAACAATATTTTTAATTAAATCAAATAGGTGTGTGCCCCTAGGCTAGGCGGCAAACCAAGGGAGGCGGTTTGAACCGCCTCTTGTAGACTATTTCGGCCCAGGTGGGGCCGGCTGGGACCGCTGGGTCGGTTCTGGATGAACCGACCTATCGGACTTCTCTACTCTTAATTGAATATATTGTATTAAATTATTTTTCATTAATCAATCTTGGCATTGACTTTCATACTTGGGCAATCTGACAGTAATTTGTGAATCTGTTTTTCCTGCACTACAGGATCCAAGAAAGAACCAATATAGTTTTGCAATATCTGGAAATGGGAACTAATGGACTTCTTCACAGTCAGCAACAAGATTTAGTTCTTTCCTCTGCATATGAAGCAGCTATGGAAGCCCTTTCCTCTCTAATCACTCAACGTAAACGTGGAAATGGATCAAAGAGGACTGAAAAATTTGATCAGATGTTTAGGTATCTTCAGGTAATTTTGATTTCATATAAATGGAGGCATGTTATGTTTAGTTTTCATGCCGTCACCCTATAAGTAAGCAAGGATAATTTATTTGATAAGTAATGTAATTATATAATTTAATATAATTATGTATGTGAATATATTTATGTATGTATGTATGTATTTATATATCAAAATGATCATTTTGAAGTGTAGTATTTTATAAAAATAACTTTGATCAGTTTCAAGATTTGCGGGGGTATAATTTTTAAGAAAATTTCAACATTGCATTTTAACATATTTAGGCATTGCATGTACAACGAATAATAGATTTAACACATAAGTAATAATTAACACAAATCAAATAAGTAGGAAGACATGCCAAATCAAGTGAAGAAAAAAAAAAAAAAGATTATTGAAAATTAATTTTGGATTATCAATAAAATATAATTCATTTTAATTTGTATTCAGCATCATTGAGTTTTTCTGAGTAAATCATGCACTTAATCAAACATAGAAACACGAAAACACATAGATTAAGCTATTATTGTAGAAATATTCATTTATATAATTAAAGCATCTTGATTCTCCATTTTGAGCTCATCTTCAAACTACAATGACTCTGAACAACTTTTGCGAGTAGACTATAGAGTCATCATGACCATGGTTTATCTAGCATCTCAATAACCAATAGAGCACTTAACAAATCATTAGATGCAAAAATGAGGTTTATTATTATCAAATCACTAGTAAACCAATCATAACACATGATATATAATAAGGCTCATGTGGTCAACATGTTATTCAATCGTGGTATTGATTTTTCTTTTCCAGCTCTTCATGTAACCACAATAATATGGGCTTGTGGCTGGGTGTGTGGGTTTTTTGAGGGTGTTGGGGAGTGGGGGTTAGATTGTGAGCAATATTTTGAGGGTGCTAGTATGAAAGTTCATATTTTTAATATGATAACTGAGAAAAGAACATTGACTTTTAATAAACTAGGGTCTCATATTGAAAATCAGTCAATATTTTACTACACTAGTGGTTGCTTTGACCACATTAGAACTGTAATATTTTTGGCTTTTTTATGAAATCTTTTTTTACCCCACGTAGTGGGGCAAAGACTTGATGTTGTTGTTGTATTATCGTAGTATTAATGCATAAGTGAAGTAACCTGCTTTGTTTTTACAGGCTTTAGGTTTGGAGCAACGTTTGGCTGGTCTTAAGATTATCCACATTGCTGGAACAAAGGGAAAGGTAGATATTTCTTGCCGCAAATACTGAGAACAACGCAGATGTTTTCTTTCTTTTATTTATTTATTTATTTATTTTTTTAAAGCAATTTTTTGTGCATGCATTTCTGATTGGTACCAACAATTATCTTAAACTACGAATTTAATTGTTGAATGCTAGGGTTTTTTCTTGGCTTCCTTAAGATGTGGCCTTCTCAGGTTTAGCATTATATTTTATATTAAGAATGTATCTTATTCCAACTAGTGTTTCCTGTTAATTTGCTGGTCCTTTTAGACATTGCATTCTTTCTCTTATTATAAATATGAAATACTCCTATGGATAAAGGCACATAAATATATTTTCTATCAACATGGTATACGAGCCAAAAAACCCTGGTCGCCTTCCCAAGCTTCTTTTTTCTTTGGCTTTATCTTATATGATACCATCAGTACATTTATAAAGTTTAATGGTGCCTATTATTTCTTGTGGTCAAGGGCCTTTTGTTTTGCTTTTGGTTCTCACAACAAATTCTTTACTTTGGTGCATCTTCTTTTGAATGGCAAACATTTGAACATTCTCATTTGGATGTTCAATAATCTCGAATGTTTTGTTGTCTCCTCAGTCATATTTGTGTTTGCAAAGGCTTTGAAACAACAGAAGGAGAATTTTTTGGCTGCTAAATTTTTCTTTGGCCTTTATCCATCTCTTCAACACGTGTGGTCTCAACTAATGGTGGATTCTACAATTCCCAATCTGAAATTGATTGCAGCAAAAGGCAAATCTTGAACACTACAGATCACAGAGGGCTGGTGGTGTTTAATGTCACGACCCGGCCCGGTTAGCTCGCAAGTGCGAGGCGGGAACAAAGATCGGACATAAAGAAGATAAAAGAAAACATTACAAGACAATTAATATAACTTCGAAATGAAAGAATGATATAAAGAAAGAGTTTCGGGTTTTACATTTAATGTGGGTAGCAGCTGACAGGCGGCATGAGAATGTAATGGAAATAGCAATTGTAGGAAGAAGAACAAGAAGTGGTGGGCTGGTGAGAAGAATTGATGTCCGCTGAAGCTGAAGAATGTGGAAGAGGTTGCTGGGCATGAGGACAAAACCGTGGCCTAGAGAAGAAATGTGGCTGAGGAATGAATTTAGAACAACGAGAGCACCATTTGTTAAATTTTGTGATCTTCCAAAAAGCAAAAGCACCTTTAGAGTAGGTGTAGACTCCAATGTGTAGAAGAGAGGAGAGAAATCAAAATTGTATTCATTCCATAACTTTTTCTTATAATAGGAGGGGTATTTATAATGCATGAGTAGACCAAGTTTATAATATAGAACTGGCTACCTAATACAAATTTAAAATATAATAAAAGAAATTAGTTAGTGCTTATTACATATGAATAGACTATTTAGTTTATACTTTATTTGGCCAAAGATATATTGCTATCCTTTGCTTATTGTAGTGTCAATGTGAAATATTTTGTTTTAATTCATCTTCTTATTTGGTAGACTTTTATGTTTGTAGGTTGGTCTACCATGTTTGTAGCTCATGCTTCACAATTTGATTGTACAATTTTAAGATCCAATAATATTTTTTAATGTATAATAGTGTAACAAGTAGTAGTTAATTGACATATATGTTCCAACTTGATGGGGGCATCAACATTATTTTTGTACATTAAGAAATGTGCCTTGTTATGTCAAGCGCTCTTTTGTTAATATTGCGGTCTTCGAAGACTTTGTATTTTTTTCTCTATTTTGGAATAAGAAATTCTCTTAAGAAAAAAGACAAAAAAAATTTCCTTCCTCTCAGCATGTGGATATGCAGGTAATCCGTTTAATTACTATGATGTTAATTAATAAAAAATTTATGTGTCTATACAAGAATTAGCATTTGATAGGCATGCTGAAGCAATGTAAATTTCTAATTCAATCTGCTAACGTGTTAAGATCAATACAATGGAGCACTTCTTCTGTCTATGTTGAGTTTGGATGGACTGCTTTTCATTTTGCTTTGTACCTTTATGGAAGAGAAAATATCGAGCTATATCATTTTTTTAGTGCTTACATACCATGTAATAGGTGTTATGAGAGTGAAATACGGGGATCCCGAGATGACCCCAATGCATTAGTAGATTGACATACTTCAATCCAAAAGCTCAAGTTAATTGATAAGGTGTAGTGTTTTTCTCTTTTAGTGCAATGTAGAATATATATATAGCTTGGGAAAAAGAAGTACAATCCATAGAAAATACAGAATATATTTACCAGATAAAGATAAGAGTACAGTGAGGGAAATTATAAGAAATTGTCAGAGAAAAATAAGTACAACATCACCAAAAAAGATTCAAAGTATTCATTTAGAATGTCTGGCTTGAAGTCAAGTGAATTAAGGTGTGTATGGATAGATTTTCTTCTAACTCTTGTTCCTTATGGTATAAAACATATGAAATCTCTTATCCACATGAGAGTTGACACTATGAATGCTCCAATAATCATAATCAGAAATCTGTTGAGATAAGTTGTCGTTCTGATCTCAAGTAAGATAAAGTTGAGTTGTTTCAAGAACTCGAGGAATACTCTTGTGATAATATCAGCAGATGATGTCGTCAACATCACAGGGCTTGTAAGAGCAGGAACATCATCCACTCTCTTTAGAAATGAATTGATATCTGGCTCCAAGATTTGGGATTAGATCTATGCTGAAGAGGCAAGAACTTCTACTAAATAGTTATGAGAATCATTATGAGCATTATGTGGAAGGTCATGCCCCTAAAAATTAGTATTTCTCAGTTCATAATAAGCCAAAGTATCGAGGGGAGACCATTTTAGCATATATATCGAGGGGAAAAGAGATTTAAACAAAGTAGTGGAAAAGAGATTTAAACAAAGGTGATAGAAGCTTTCATAGAGCAATAAAAATGGGGAGACCATTTTAGCATATGTATCGAGGGGCCAATGATATAGTATGAATGTCGTAAGAAGAGTCTAATGTAACTTTCTGTAAAGAATCTCTTATGATGATGTGTCAATATTCGATGAGCTCAACAAAGTAATCACTCTTCAGTTGTAAATAGGAAGAACTTATGAATTAAATCCATGTTTGGATGTCTCATATAGAATTCACCAATAAGTGAGAGCACAAATGGTCTAACAAGCTTTGGTATCTCCTCATCAAAAAAGAAAAGAGCAGGCTGGTATTGAAAAGAAAAAGGTTGTTTTGAAAGTTGTAAATTTGTTTAAAGAAAAAAATGAGGGTTGTTAGGTGGGGTGGGTTGATCACCCGCAACATTCGTACCATGAATAATTCGCTAAGGAGCGCAATGATTATAGGTGTGGGCAGGGCAGTGGGGGAGGCACAACTACATGAAATTACACAAGAGGAGAAGCCTTTGAGAGTCATGGTCCGCTTGGGAAGGACGTGGCATCTAACACTAGTGGAGGAGGAGGGATTGGTGGAGGTGAGACATGGATTACATAAGAACCTCTATCAGTAACCAAAAAAATAGAAAGAGCATGATGACGAACATGGGAGAGCAAAAGTCTCATCGGCAAAAAATAAAAGACGACATTATGAGGGCCATCCTAAGGTTCGAGCGAATTGAGAGCAGACGAGATGTGAATGCCATGAGGAGTTGTCAACATAAAAAACTACCTATATATCCAGTAGAAAACTCTAGGGTGAGCATAAATGCTGCCAGAACGAAGCTGCACTTGTAATATGCGACAATGGGAGGTGGACGTGCAAACGAAGTGGATGGAGTTGAGATTTCACGGGATGACCATTTTGAGAGTCCTTCACATCAGTTATTAGCCTCCTAAAAAAAAAACTTCAAGCATCATGCTCCAAATGTACACTTAACTATGTGGAACTTGCATGATAGACTCATGTTCTTTAATTTTACTCAGCCATTTTGAATCCAGTGTGATTTATGGTAGCCACCAATCGCATGAACCACTTGATCCTAGCTAAATTCTTAGCTACAGTACTACTTGTTTGGAGGAGCTATTATTCTGTGTGGACACCAAACGGTTCTCCCATCCGGTTAAGCGCTTGGTACCGAGCGGTACCGAGTGGTACCGAGCGCAGTACATTTTGGGGTGACGTGGCACATTTTTATTGGTCTTCGGACGCCCTCCGGACTCCGCACAGAATAATAAATTTGTTTGGAGAGTGGAATACTTGGGGGCCGTGTTGAGCTAGATATAGTAGTAGGTTGATATCTATCAGCTATTAATTTTAAGCCAATGAATATGGGCCACTATACCATATTTGTAACTCAATTCATGCTTCACCTGCAAAATGGGACTATTTTTCATTTCACTCTCAGGTGGATCCTAGCAATGGAATGGTCCTGTATCCTAAAATCATTTCACCAAGTTGATAAAATTATTGAACATTAGGAGCACTACACACGTTTTGCATTAAAACCCCCTAGAAGGGGAACCAAATAGATACACACTTATATTCTTTTCATGTTGATAAAGTGGACTCTGTTTTTTACTTATAGCATGATAAATGAAATATATGTATTTGGGCCATTTTTTATATTTCAAATGACCGAGTAAGGCCTGTCTTCTTTGTTTTTAAACCGTACTGCACTAAGACTTCAGTCTGGAAACCATACTTATCGTTCTCCTTTTTTTAGGGGACTATTCCTGAGAAGCCTCTCTTTTACACTTCTTTGAAATTTGAATCATCTCTTAGGCTGACATGATAATCTTGTTAATTGGTGGAGCAATTTTAGCATAACAATAGAAGTTTTTATTTTAACCATTCTCATTTGCACCGTTTCTCACAGAAATAGTATTTCAGGGTTCAACGTGCACTTTTTCTGAGGCTATTTTACGGGAATGTGGTCTTCAGACTGGTCTTTTCACTTCTCCACACCTGATGGATGTAAGAGAAAGATACCGAATTAATGGGTTGGTACTCAAAATCTGTAAATTTATTGCTGCTATATCTTCAGCGGTGCATTATTTACTTGTCCAATCTTACCATTTAGCTTCAAACCACTCAAATTTTCCTATATCACCATTGGTTTAGCTTTTGCTTAATACTACCTTTAGAAAATGTGAGATAGAGCATAGTTATTAGAAATTATTCTTTTTCATCTGTATAACTTGTGTTATATGAAGTGAGATTCTTCTTGTTTCATAACTTAGTTGATATGCATGCAAGAGTTGGCTGTTGTTTTCCTTTAATTATGTGTACAGGAAATAAACTACTCCCGAGAAGGCGTTAAAATACTAAACTTGATGGATCATTCTTCTCGCAATCCTGAAGTCCCATAGATATAACTTCAAACCATCTTAACAGTGACCAACCTCCACTTTTATAGTTCAACAACTTGTAATGACACTGTTTTTTTTGTTTAGGTTAGATCTTTCACATGCTAGGGAAGCAGCACCAAGAATATGTTTGGAAAAATCCTTAAATTAGTTAATAAACAAATAAAAATAAATCTATGGCATATACAATAACAACAATAACATCAAGTCATTATCCCACTAGATGGGGTTGGCTACATGAATCCTTTTTTCTTCATTGTGTCATGTTTAGAGTTAATTTTTCTTTCAAATCTTATAAAAATATTATTTTTTATATTTTCTAATAAAGTCTTTTTAGGTCTACCTCTATCTTTTTTAACATAGGCCAAATCTAATACATCTACTCTCCTAACCGGTCATCGAAAGACTGACGTTTTATGTGACCAAACCATCTAAGGTTACTCTCTCTAATCTTATCTGCCACTAGAGCTACTCCAACCTTTTCACGGATATGCTCATTTTGCATCCTGAAGCACATTTATCATGGAGTTCGAGCAAGCATTTTTTTAATAACTGATCTATTTAGAAGAGAATCTTCAAATTAAAGTTGAGTCCTAAGTGGTTTGATTTCTTTCCTCCAATCTCTTGGAGCTTCTTTAGTTTGCATTGCTAATACTTGTTGAATTTGAGAAGATTTGGAAAACCTCTTTGGAAATCAGACATAGTGAGTGCGGGTCTACTTCACGTGGACATCTTTTGGCCTTTTGATGAGGAGACTAGTAGCTCTGAAAGTTCGACTACCATTATCCACTTGGCCCTATGCCAGTAAACTGATCCTTCTTTCACTTTTAAAACTTGACTTGCGGAGGCTTTGTGAGCTTTAGAATTATTCTTATATGGTCTTTGAAACATTCTAGGAGGATGAACCTAAAGAGCTTTGTGTTTTTAGCATTTGAGACTAATGCAAATGTTAATCCTGTTGGATTCTTCTTCTAATAACTTAGGTCATTATATGGGAGTTGGGAGTCTTCAACTTGATTTCTAAGGGGAAGCTACAATGATTCTGTTAACTCTTTCAATTATGATATGTAATAATTGCGCCCGTCATAGGGATCAAAAGGCTTACAAACTTTTCTTAACTTGTTGATGCGGATTAGTGGCCTTGTATTGAACTATAGAATACATGTATGCAGATCACCAATATAGTTAGGATCAGGTTGTTAACTACGTCGTATTTTCAGAAAATAGCATCTTTTTCACATTTCATTTTATTTAACTAATGAAGATAAATGCTTTTTGAATAATAAATCTTTTGTCATACCATTTGGCTGCAAATCGTCTTGATATTAGAATCTATTATTAAATCATAGAACCTTGTTATGGAATTCTTTGTTAGAGAAAGTGTTGATGGTGACGTGCCATGCATAATAGCTTTTATTGTTCAATATCTATCAGGCTGAAATATGTGCTCTGCCTGATAAAATTTTACCCTTTTTTAATGTGATTACTCTTGTAACTATCAGGTCTGATATATCAAGAGAAAAATTTCTACTGCATTTCTGGGAATGCTGGCACCAATTAAAGGTGACTGTTGAGATTCTCATTTTAGCTGCTGATTTATTTGTTGTTCAATCCAACTTGTTCTGATATATGATTGATAGTCTAATCTTTTATCTTTACTATATTTCACTAAAATGTGCTTCGTACTGGACAGCATTACAAACAGTATAATAATCGTTAGACAAAATTGTTGTGCGCTTTGCATGACTTATCTACTTGAAAATAGTTTTTGACTTACCAAATGTTTAAGGTAGTTGCTTTCCCATACTCATTCCACGCCATAACTAGTCTCAGTTCTTATAGTTTATTAATTTGTTATGCAAAGTGTTAAACGTTTCCTCATCTTTCTTTTGGAATTGTATTCCTTAGCATTCTTTCATCATAATATCAGAATTACTTTATTTACTTCACTTTGAGTCTGCTCTTTAGGGGTTTCTCTTGTAATATTAAAGTGGAAACCATGCTTGGCATTTTTTTTTTCTCATCCAAATGTGGCACCAATTAGAGAAACGTTCTACCTCCATTTGTTTGTTTATGTGAACAATTTATGTGCTCCCGTTCTTTTCCTACTCTAATTCTTTTGAAACTTACGCTGATGATACATTACAAATGTCAAAGCACTATTTTTATTTTCATTATTACAGTGTTTCATTTATACTCTTCTAAGGATCTGTCAGCATTTATCAAGCTGATCTAGGCTCACTGTTTTCAGTCATGTAGTATTGTAAAAAGTCTTCTTACTTCCCTTTTAAGCATTGTACTCATATACAAGTGTTCTCAAACTTTCAGGACCTTTAAGAATTTCTGAATAGTAGATTCTGGAACTCAAACCAATATCTTTCAAATTCTATTTTTCTTCCTGCAGGCAAAATGTGTAAAGGATCTACCAATGCCTACACTGTTTCAGTTCCTTACTCTCCTGGCATTTAAGATATTCTTATCTGAAAAGGTGGTATATCTAAGCCTTTCTATATTAATGTTCCTAAATTATATGGAGTTAATTTTTGTAGTTTTCTTGTATCTGTTGCTCCTTTGAACCTTAGATCAGTATCTTATCCATTTTCTGTCAATTACCCTAGCTCTTAATATTTTCCTGTCCAACTCCCAGATAGAATTAGCTTGATGCATTACTATACCATATGAAGTACTGTTTATTTCTGCCAAATTTTTATTGTAAGTTTTTGCTTTGTACTGGAAACTACTCTCAATAAAGCAAATGAAGCTTTTTTAACTTCGAATTTGGTACTAATTACTTTGTCATTATGGGCAGTTAACCTATAAAGAACTGGTTCATTACAGGTTGATGTTGCTATTCTTGAAGTTGGGCTAGGTGGGAGGTTTGACTCGACTAATGTGGTAATTGTTAGGACGTGAATTTCTTGGGTTTAAATTGCGTTTCTCTATTATATTAATTTTGGAATTCTTTACTTTTTTTTATAACTTCTGAATGAAGCTGCAAAGGCCTGTGGTAAATGAGAATGGTTCAAATTGGCTCAAATCGTTCAATGAAATCAAGCAATATAAGAGCGAACTGTAGCCAAGTGTGCTCAGCTTTAGATGCCTTTTGTATACTAGATTCTTGAGAGCAGATCTTACCAGACAATGATTTAATATTTTTTAGCGAATTAAAACCTGATTTTTTGGAGAAATTATTACGTGCAGAGTCCGGACATAGAGTTACGCCCGGACTCCAATAAAAACGTGACATGTGTCCTTGTACACAATGTGTACAAATTTGTACACACTGTGTACAATTGTGTACATAATGTGTATATTATGTATAAAAATTTGTATATATTATGTACATAATTTTGTAATTTGTGCATAATGTGTACAATTGTGCACTATGTAAAAGGACACCTGTCGCATTTTTTTATTGGAGTCCGGACGTATCCGGAGTCCGCACGTAATAATTTCTCGATTTTTTGGCTCTATGCAGCTATAGCTTATTTAAATTTCTTTAGCACATTTGTTAGCCTGGACTTTTCTGCAAATTTTCAGTATTCATTAGTGCAAATCCAATTTGTTGATCAATATTTTCACATTTACAAGTAAGTTTTTTAAAAAAAAATCCAGCTCATTAATACCTTCTTCAAATTATGTTGCAAATGGATGATTGAAAAAAAAACCAAAAAAACAGGTTAAAGAGCCTGTTGTTACTGGCATCACCTCACTGGGGATGGATCATATGGAGATCTTAGGTAATCCATCCATGCAAAGTTTATCGAGTATTTATGAACAATTTTCTTTATTTGGGATTTTTAATCTTTGCATTTTTCCATGTTTGAAGATGTTGATCTCATTACATGATAAGTTCTTATTAATTTTTAGAAATGCCAGTTTTTTTTCCATTGATAATTTTGCAATTTTGTTATTTTCCTGTGGAGTTCATTTGTAAAAAGCTTTATTTTCTTTTGATGAAGAGGATGATGATTAATTTAGATTCAATGTTGAAAGCCTAATATTCTTTGAGGTTCTTTTAATTTGGATTCAATGGTTAGAGAGTAATGATCGTGGATGCCCATTTGGCCCTATCATTAGATTAAGCTAATATAGGCTAATCCAGTTAATGGGTTAAGCTAATTAAAGTTCCATGGACACCTATGATGCACAAATACATACACGTTAACACAAATACGACACGGACTCGGACACGAGACATGCCAATTATTAAAAATATAGTACACAGACACGGGTTGGGCATGGTATATAATTTTTATATTTTAAAATAGTGTATAGAAATTGAATAAGTATAATATTAAAAATAATTTGAAAATAATAAGTCATTTAACTAGAATTTTTGTTTAAAATGATTAATGTTAGGATGTCGAGGGTCGGGCGTTGATGTTGTATATCAGATATCGAGAGAGGAGATGAAAATGCTGTCAAAAGTCAAGCATCGATGTTATGGAAAAGTATTTTGCATTCTTGCATCAATATTGAGAGGGCGTCTGTCATTGATGTTGAGCGGGCATTGTTCATTGGTATTAAGACGACATCAAATAAGGATGAGCTATCAAGTTATGGGTTTATAAATTGCTAACGCTAAGCATCAATGTCAAGATAGTGTTAGACTTTGATGTTGAGATGGTTTTGAAATGTCTATGTTTTAACGACATCAAACGTCGATGTTTAGATGACGTTGTGCATTGTGTGAAACCAAAGTCGTGAGCTATCGAGGAGAAATGAAATGAAAATATTCGATGAATGGGGAATTGAGTACGAGTGATTGATTTGGTGTTATGAGGAAGAAATAAGAAATTTAATTTTTATAATTTAAATAAATAAAAATTTAAATACAAGATTATATTTAAAAAATTTTAAATACAAGATTATTTTAAAAAAATCATAAAATATTTAAGACATGCGTGTCCAATTTGTATTTAATATTTTTTTAATCATACATGTTTTCGGCTTGTTCGACACGTGTCGGAGGCTTGTCGGACGCATGTCATGTCGGATACATGATAGATACTTTACGTTTCTTTTAGTAAAAGTGTCGGTGCATCATAGATGAACACACATGGAATTGTACTCAATCTTGTATGGAGAAGATCCAAAAAGTAAGCCTCATGCAGGCTACAAGAGTTATAATTAGTAAAGATGCTACATCATCAAGGAAGACGTGTCATCAAACCAACTCATTCAATCTAAGAAAGAGGAGGACAATCACCATGGCCTCTCTTCTCCTTATTCCCTTGTTTGTTAAGGTTAGTCAATTTGATTAGTCATCCATAACCTAACTACTTTTAGTTTGAACAATCAAATTACTTGTTTATAAGCCTCATCTCCTACTTATATAAAGATGCGCTTTGTGAAAGCAAAAAATGGATAAAATATCAGTCGCTACTTGTGCGACATATTAGATTGCATTGTTTTTCCAAGTTTTCGATCTTCTTTTCCCCTTTTATTTCCCTACTTTTGTTCTAAGGAAAATTTGAGGTGTAAATAAATGCAACCATGGGGGAATCCAATCTAAGGGTTCCCTTATTCCTCATCTAGGGAAGGGTTCTGCAATCTACACATGGATTCAAATTTCATCTTCTTACACCTCATTTGGCCATGAACAGTAAACTCAACTATAGGGAGATCAGCACATTCTCCCTTCCCTTTGAAGCTTATGTGAGTAGGCATATCTTCTCCTAAATTTTGATATCCTACCTTGGATAAAGCATATGCCTATTAATAAAGGGTTGTTGGTTAGGTATAAAATACAAATAAATAAGAATTAAAGTTTTTTTTTTAATTTTTTATTATATTTTAGTTTGATAAAATTACATTTTAGAACACTTTATTTACAAAATTGTTGCAAGTTAAGTGCAACCATTTTGATCATAATTATTGTGCAAGGGTATTTTCATTTGACTTTGTTGTTCAATTTGGATTTTAGGATATATTTTTAGCTTTCGCTATGCCTAACAAAGCCTCTCCTTCGTACTCCATAGCGACCCCACACATGCAATTTGCCAAGGATTATTGGTGGATGGTGAATCCATCGAACGTATAGAAAGCCTGATGTAGAACGGTGGTGGGGGTTGGTTAATTAATTTTCCTAAGTGAATGTCCAATTGGGGAATTAATTAATTTAGGAGGGAGAGAAAGAGATGGGAGCCGGCCAAAGGAGGGGAGAGAAGTGTCTAGGTTCGATGAATATAGGAAGAGGTGTCTAGGTTCGATGAATGTAGGAAGAGATGTCTAGGTTCGATGAATGTAGGAAGAGGTGTCTAGGTTCGATGAATATAGGAAGAGGTGTCTAGGTTCGATGAATGCAGGAATTTTGAATTGACTCCCAATCAATTTCAGATTTAATCATTTCTTGATTGAGAGAAGACTTTCCAAAATTAAACTAAATAATTTAGGAAAGAATTTGAAATTTCAAATTCGTTTAAATTTGAGTTCAAAAACTTACCAAAATTAAAACGACTTAATTTAGGAAATAATAAATTTAGGAGGGAAAAGGGCGGGGCTAAAGCCAGCGGCTAGGAGGAGTGGGTAGGGAAATTCAATTTCAGAATTTTAAATTTGAAATAGGAGGGAATCAAATTCAAAATGCTGAAATTAATTTAGCCATAGAGATGAGAGTAATTGGTGGGATTGGAGGCTTAATTAGGAGAGCATTAATGGGCCTCTTAATTAGGTGATTTAATGCCTGCCAAGTGGAGAATCTTAATTTAGGAAAGGATTCCAAATTTCCTAGCGATTGGAATACTTTCTTAAAATAAGATAACTAATTTAGGAAAAGATTCCAAATTTAAATTCATATGAATTTAAATTAGGTTTGATTGTAATACTTTCCTTATCCTTCAAACTCTTATCTACAATTACACATACACCATTTCTAGTATGACTGCTACTAGAATACCATTGTTTTAATCATAAACTATCAATCTCCTTTGCATTCTTTCCAACCCATTTAGTTTCCTGAATGCATAGAATATTTATCTTTCAATGAATCATGATATTTATTTCAATAATTTTCTTGTAAATGAACCTATATTCCAAGTTCCTGTTCTAATTTTAGTTTCATGGACAGCTTTTTAGCCCACATTTGTCCATGATGTGGGAATCCTTGCCTATTTAACACTGTACCTGAATGTCGATGCAGTTGCCCTTATACATTTGTCGTTGTATTCAGGTCATACAGCACATTGCTTTCAAGGAATGCCCTAGCATTAACACAATATATTAAATAATTCATATTATGATTATTCGACAAGTTTTACACTGATTGTCGACTACCTAACGCAACCCTCTACTTTTCTCAACCCGTGTTTATATCTTAAATTTTCAATAATTGATGTGTCCTATGTTTGTTTCTTGTATAAAAAGTGAATAAATATAATATTAAAATAATTTAGAAATAATAAGCCATTTTACTATAATTTGTGCTTAAAATAATTAACATTTGGATGTTAAGCGTTGATACCATGTATTAGGCATCGAGAGGGGAGATGACAATCCTGTCAAGAGTCGAGCATCGATTTTATGCAATATCAGGCGTTAGTCGTCGATGTTGAGAGGGCGCTGGTCGTCGATGTTAAGAAAATGTCGGACAAAGATGAGCTGTCAAGTTGTGGGTGTAGAAATTGTTAGTTTCGACTATTAATGTCAAGATAATGTCAGACTTTGATGTTGAGATGGTTTTGAAATATCGATGTTGTAACGATGTCATACGTCGATGTTGAGATGATATGGGACATTGTTGTAAAACTAAAGTTGTGGCCCGTCAAAGAGAAATGAAAATGAGAATATTTGATGAATGGGGTACTAAGTGCGGTTGATTGATTTGGTGTAAGAAATTTAATTTTTTATTTTATATAAATAAAAAATTTAGATACAAGAAATTATAATTAAAAAAATCATAAACTATTTAAGACATGAGTATCGAACATGCATATCCGATTTGTTTTTAATATTTTTTTAATCGGGCACGTTTTTGACGTGTCCGACATGTATCAGAGGTGTGTCGGACGCGTATCGTGTCGGATATTGCACGCCTCTTTGAGGAGAAGTGTCGGTGTATCATAGCCCATCAATTTGATGTGCTATTTGTAAGGTTTTGTGTATTATAAGGCAAAGTAAATTTGTTATGTTGCTACTGCTAGATACCTTCCTTTGTGATATAATATCCCATTGTCTTCTAATATAGTTGTGTATCATTTTGATCATTCATATAAAGAATAAAGGGATCATTTTGATCCTCTTCTTATTTAAATCTAAAATCTAATCTGTAAGAGATTTTTATTTTCCCTGTAGTTTAATTCCATACTCTAGATAGCTTCTGTGGTATATCCTTTTCTCTTTTGAAGTAGTATCATCTCCTTCGGGAGACAGACCTGATAGAAGCATTTCTTTGACGTATGCTTTTTTGTTCATACAGGAGATACTATTGAAAAAATTGCTTTCGAAAAGGCTGGGATTTTTAAGGTATGACATAAACATTGTGCATGCTTCGAAAAATAATATTTATCATTGAGTTATTTTACTTTTCCATGTGCTTTTTAAAAAATATTCTTAAATGGAGTCCCGTATTTGGTGTATGTTGAAGCCCCACGTTCCTGCATTCACAGTGCCCCAAAAATCCGAGGCAATGTCAGTTCTTCATGACAGAGCCTCCAAATTAATGGTAACTTCGTCTATCTCTACTGTTGTTTTTTTCTTTATTGGTTTGTTATTTAATTTTGTAATATGAGATTCTGAAATATCAAAATTGTTTTATGAATTAACGACTTTAAACTCAGTTCCAGTGATGCATTGATTATAAGCGTTTTTTTAAAGTTAAATCCACCAAAGTTTTTATTTCTCTTGTCCATAATAAACAAGAATGTTATCTAAACTTAAATTTCCATAGGTTTCTTATAATCTCCAAAGCTATGTTTGGATGCTAGAAATTTGAGTAAAATCAAATGAAAAAAGAAAATGGTTAAAATTTTTAAATCAATGGTTATAATTCAGTCATAGTCTCATAGATTATTTGTAGCTAATTTTATTTCCTTCACTTCCCTTCAATTGAAAGAAATCATAAAATTTATCCGTTCCATCACTAATACTTGTTATCAACTGCAGATTCCATTAGACGTGGCACCACCTCTAAGCTCAAAAACATTAAATGGACTACATCTTGGATTGGCTGGAGATCACCAGTTCACCAATGCTGGTCTTGCAGTTGCTCTTTGTAGGTGTTGGTTAAAAAGAACAGGGCATCTTAGTTCCTTTCTAAATGTCAGTACACCTTAAAGCCCTGCTTCATGCTTTCTAAATATATTATTGACTTTATTTAAGAAGGGAGTTCATTTAAGACCTCTTATCCGTCCAACTGGTGATTTTATGGTTGCATAATAAAGTTAAACTTGAAAATTACATTTTTAAAGTTTAGGGATAGGTTTTTCATGTTTAGCTTGCTATTTTGTTGGTGAAATTTGTTTATGGTGGTAAAATGTCCAGAAAATGTGCATGCTCAGAAAACTGACTCAGGAAATGTGCTACAGAAGGCTCAAGATGCACCAATAAATACAGTAGATAGGATTAATTTGGATGAATTAGGAAGAAAAATTAATAGATGAAAGGTAATATTGTATATTGAATTATTAAATCATTGATTACTACTGTGTCTCACTAACATCCTCTTAGTAAGGACTTGCAACTTTCGGAACGGATCTTGCTTGGAAATGCTCTTTCATATTATATTCTAAAAAATAAAGCGTTGGTGCTCTACTATAGGGCTACTTGCATACAGGCATAGCCTTTAGCTCTCAAGTCAGCACTTATATAAATAAATCTGTTCTTACAATCTCCCCTTCTTATAAAAATTTCGTCATCAAAATTTACGTATAACTTCTAGTTACATAAGCAAATAACATTTTCATCTAGTTGCACAAGCAAATAACATCTTCAATTTTATTCAACTTAAACTTCAACATGGGATACATAATTGAATAAAACTAAACATTTGATATAACATAAAAATATAGCCCGATAAACTCCAAAATATCTGATATAACATAACAAGTTATTATATTAAAGACTTGACTTTTCATTCATCTTTATTAACATTTAAAGATTCATTAGGCTCTTGTTGAGTCAAAGCATAAACTCGGGGTTGAACATTCTGCCTTGATTGATTTTGTGCAGAAGCTGAAACTGACGGTTCTATCATTATTTGTTTGCCAAAGCTTCCTTTGGAAGGTGCTTCACTTGATCTCATTTCTCCTGAAGTTCTCTGAACCAATGTAGGGCAATATTTTTCTATGTGTCCAGGATGACAATACCAATAGCAAGTGTTGGAATCCATCAGACATTCACCCTTATGTAATCTGCCACACTTAGCACAAGCTTTCATGACTTTACTAACAACAACACTATTAACTCCACTAGGACTAAGCATTGGCTTCTTCCCATTTGATCCTTCAATCTTATTTTTTTAGATATCTTCTTCAACACTCTTCTTTTTATGCTGGTCCTTCTCTTCTGAATGATTTAGAAGTCAATCTCCATTAACATTGAATAATCATCGATTGCTAAAGGTACTAAAGATTGCCAGATTGTATCTTTTAGACCATATAGGAATTTATAAATTCAATTGATCATGTTGAATAGGGAAGACTTAAATTCTATATTATAGTGATGCCATATATACTATATCATGATGTTATTATATAATTCAATATGAAATGATATGGAGAAGCTAAATGAAATGATTTATGTAGTATGCTTGCATGTGTATGTTGACTGATGGAGCACACCCCCTTATGGTACTGGCTGGGGATGCAATATACCTGTGCATGTAAATGAAAAAGATTATGGAAAAGAAAAAAATAGAAAAGAAGTACCTTGATTGGTACTAAATTTAAATGATGATTCCTGTAACGGTTGTATTATTTATGAGAAATGAGATATATTTAATCATATCATTTCATCAAGACTTTCAATGTTATGCATGATATATATATATATATATATATATATATATATCATATTTGTATTCATATCTTTCTCATTTTTAATTTCTCATAAATAATACAAGTGTCACATGAGTCACCTTCTAATTTAATACCAATGAAGATACTCCTTTTCCATTTTCATTTCATTTTCCTTTTTCGTAACATTTTTTATTAATGTGCATGGGTATATTGCGTCCCCAGCTAGTGTTATAATGGGGAGTGTGCTCCATCAGTTAACATGCACATACAAGCATACTACATAAATCATACCATTTATCTTCTCCATATTATTTCATTTCAAGTCTTTTAGTTTAACATGATCAATTGTTTTTAATAAAGAAAAAAATCATGTAACATTAACAATGAGCAATTAGATAATAATAATACTTGATGTTTCATGTGTAAGAGAAACAAATATAATAATTGTAATTAAAAGGCATGAGTACTCACCTTAATCAGATGCCTTGATAATTCACTTTAATCATCACTTTGATGACGTCAGCTTAACACCTACATTGGTGCACAATACATTATACCTTTTTTTGCATTTATCTCCAATTCAAAATATTCTCTAATTTTAATATTAATTTTACTCTCATAAATTTGTTATAAATCTAATAATTAAATATTGTTTCATTATTATTGTATTTCTTTATACAATATAAAATTCACTTTTCTCTCTCTAATTACTTAATTAATTCTAATTAGAATTAAATTTTAAGATATTCATTCTCTATTAATATATCATTTATCACTAACCATTCAATTCATTATTTATATAATTAATTTCCTAATTAGCATTTTCAATTAAAATCCATATTTCTCATTTCCTATACAATTTATTTATCCGAATCTTCTCTTCCTTCCTCCACCATCGAACTAAAATTATATCACTTGAATTCTTCCAACATAAAATAAAAATATATATTTCTTATTATTTATTCAACGAAAGAAATGAGAAATGAAAGCATATGACCTCAAACTAAGTCACTAACTTTTCCTTACAAAAGAATTCCAAAGCCCAAATTCTTCTTCTTTTTTCTTTCCCAATTTCTTTATCTCTCTCTCAATTCCTTCTTCTACCTTCTTTTAAGGTGATAAATCATTTCATAAGATTAAATTATAGAAGAAAATGTACAAAAATGCTTAAAATGTGAAAGCCTACCTTTTTCTCCTTCTCTCTCTCGTTCGGTCTCTGTCATGTCCGTTTGTTTTCTTCCAAAGGATCTAGGGACACGCACATATAACTCACGCGTAGTTAATTTACTCCATGGACGCGATCCTTCGTTCAAAATCGCAAAATGCCTTTTTCTGGGTCACGTACCCACACGGGCGGCTTCGCCTGGGTCGTGCATCCACTTCTGTTCGCGGATTCGTCCGCCTCTACCTGTTTATTAATTGGAACCAGCCTAAATAAACCAGTTCTTATACTAAATGTTGTGTATACGGATTTTTATTGTTGGCTACTTGGGATATGAATTTTTTTATTTAAATTTAAAGCTAAATGAATTATTATCTTTTAGGATTTAATTTAAACTTGGATTATACTGATACTATGCTAATGATAACTACTAGCCTATGGGATTAATAGTTTATAAATGAATGTCTTGAGACATGTAATTACAAACTTGTCTTAAATGAATTTTCTTTTCAATTTTATCTTGTGAGTGCTAGTGAATATGTGATTCATTCAAGTGCGATGCATGTATATCTACCTAATTCCAGTGGAAGTCATATTGTGAAGGCGTGGGATATATTTTTATACTTTAATATTTTCATTCTTTGTTCAGTTTTTTTATAAATAAAATATATTGACTTATTTAATGCCTCTGATAAAAAAATTTATTTATTGAAAATCTAACTCGTAAATTAAATTTATTTTCTCTCTGATTTTGTGATCTTTGAAACTTTTTCGTACTTTTTTTTTTTAATTTGATAATTACGAAGTTTGAGTTCAATTTTTTGTTTTTAATATTATGCATTTAAAGAAAGCATGTTTGTGAATGATCAAGTTCCTTTGGATGAAATAAATTTACAAATCATATTAGTTGCATTAGTAAATCCCAACCATGAATCATCTTGCATCAGGATCCCACATCAAAATCCATTATTTCCTGAATCCCAAGATGCCTATGCATACGAATGATATAATATTTTATAAACATAACTGAGTAAAAAACCCTCGTGTTAGTGGAGTTGTCATTCGGATGATTACCTTGAGCTCTGTGGGCTAGATGTTTATCTTGAGGGAATGAGATGGTTGAAGCAAAGAGTGGCATGATAGAAAAATAGATTTCATCTTGGATGAGGAGTCTAGAAGGAGTAATTTTGAAAACAATATATTGAAAGAAAGCATCCTCGTTATCCTTAGAAAGAGGTAGTCATGCCCACTCCTAGATGATGATCCCATAGAAACATATGAGCATTTATTGGGGCTTGTCATTCCTAGTTTAGAGGCTCTAGAGGATTTAGAGAAGGGTTTGAAAGTGAATGAAAATGATTTCTATGGCCGTTCTATATAAAGAAAAATGACCTATCCTATTATACAAAATTGGTGCTAATTATTATCAGATTTTGTTGCTAGATCTATTAATCTTTATTTTCCTAACCATTGAAGTTTCATCTTAGGAAAACTGGGATGGGGGTTTGCCAGAACCATTTCTAAGAGGCCTTTCTGCTGCCCGTCTTTCTGGAAGAGCTCAAATATTCCATGATGAACTAGATTCTGAGGAGCCTGAAATTAAAAGTAGTTCTGGTGATTTGATTTTTTACTTGGATGGTGCCCATAGTCCAGAAAGCATGGAAGCTTGTGCAAAATGGTTTTCTAATGTTGCAAGTGATGTTCGACATTCTTCTCATGAAAACGGTCATATTGAGAGAAAAAACTTCCAAAAGAACTTGACAAATGAGAACTGTTACAATGTAGCAGACAAAGTTTCAAAGAAGGTAATATGTGCATCTTTTTTATGTTGCATTGCAGCAAACCTTTAATAGATTCCTATGCTATGAGGGACTTTTCATCTTGTCCACTTCAGTTAGCTTAGACTGAGTGTTCCTGGTACTTATTAATTACTCCCGCAGATTCTTTTGTTCAACTGCATGGAAGTAAGAGATCCCCATCTGCTATTTCCTCAGCTGATTAATACTTGCGCTTCAAAAGGTATGCACATGGTAAGATTTTTTTCTCCTTGCATCTGTAGCGAGATTTTTAGTATTTTGACTACGTATCGTTTCTTCTTTAACTGCAAATTTAGGAATGTTCTGTTTGACAACTTGAAGAAAGAGGTGCACAGATCTAACCCAGACATGTATTTTTTTACTAGATAATTATGAGATTTTGTTTTTAATTTATATTACCAGAATAGTTTAAGCTACGGTAAAAAATAAGTTTGCCAATGAAAACCACCTAAACAATTAACAAACATATGTGGTTGCCTTTGTTAGACATGTCAAATAATTCTTACGTTCGTATATCCATACATTTTGGAATTCCACATGTTTTGAAGTTCCATTTTGGACAATTTAGGCTTGGTTTGGGATGGCTTTTTTGCTTATTCTTAAAGTAGTTTTTTAGTATAAAAATGTTAATTATTGAACTAGAAAGCTGCTTTTAGAAGCAGCAAGGAAGCCGTCCCAAACGAAGTCTTAATTTTTGTTGCCAACATAGTACTGTCTCCTGCTCACAACTTCAATTCATTTCATGAAGATACTGGACACGTGGAATTTCAGCAAAGGTACAATTCAATTGGCATCAGTTTAGGTGGCTAGCTGGGGATTTATGGGTTTGAAGGACTGCCATGTGAACATTTTTTTTAGAGAACTATATTTGTTAAGCTAGGGATCCCAAGTGATTTTAAGCACTAACGGATAGAACAAGCATCTTCTCTCTTCGGTATAGTAAGAATTGAGACTTGATACTTTTTTATCCGAAGAAAATTGCCATTAAAATGTTGGTGTTTCTTTTTAGCTTTTTTTTTTTTCCGTTTGGATTGATTACTTTTGTTTTTCTAGTGTTACTGCAAAGCATATTAAATGTCTAAACAATATGCTTACGAGTAATGTTTTTGAGATTCCTAGACAACTCATTCTATTCTTATTTTGTTTAGATTTTTGTATCGTTCAAAATGATGGAAGTGGCTTTTACGGTTGGTTCATTTATTTAAGACTTTGTTGTTGTTTTTGGTATGATAGATAGAGGGCTTCAGCATTCTCTTTTATTAGGAAATGTAACATCTTAATGCGAAAGTATGCTTTCATTGCTTTTTTTTTTAATATCATTGTGACCACTCTTGACTTTATTTGTCTCAGGTGTCCATTTTTCAAAAGCTCTTTTTGTCCCTAGCATGTCAACATATCACAAGGTTGATTCTGGGGCATCAACAATTTCATCTGATATTTCTCAGGATGTGTCTTGGCAATACAACCTTCAAAGAATCTGGGAGAAATTAATCTATGGAAAAAGAGGTATATATTTTGTAGTTCTAAGATCTTCATTGGTGTTACCTTAGCTTTGAAATTTGCTCAATATGGAAAAGGTCATACGTGGATGTAATCATGTGGGTTGGATATCACCTTAGTGGTACATCGAAAGTTAACTAGATTGTGATGAAAAATAAGCTACATTGGGTTAGGACGTTAGTCTTATGTGATTTTCCTTAAATTAACCCGATTATAATGAATGTGAAGATCAGAGAATTGATAAACACTGTAATAATAAGAAGAATAAATATTGCTTGTATATAAGAAACTTAAATAGAAAGGAAAATATGTTGGAAAGGTTAACAGTAGGAATGTAGTTGAGCTAGTTATGGATAGAAACTTGAAAGATAAAATTGTTGAGATTAATAGTGTTACTGATTAGGAGGTTGCTATTAAGATAATTATGAGCGAGAAAATTATGAATATGGTTAATGCTTGTGTTTCTCAAGTTAGATTAGAAGACAATTGAAAACATAAATTTTGTGAAAAAAATGGATGAACTACTACAATGTGTACTTGTTAAGAATTCATAGTTATTGGAAATGATTTAAATTTTTATGTAAGTCCTAATAGGATGGGTTATGAGATGATCAAGTTGGTTTTTAAATAGGGGATACAAATGAAATGATAGAAGCTATATATTGGATTTTGCAGTATTATATGATCTTGTTGAAATAGTGAACACTTTAATAAGCCAGTAGAGCACTTATTTACTTACAAATGTGGAGTCACTAAATCTTAAATTGATTATTCTTAGTTTAGAAGGAAAATAAGAAGTAAAATAATTTCTTCTTGTAAAGATTGTATATAAATTTCAGAAGGATGGTTTTTTCACACAATATAGGATAGTATTTATTGATATACATCTCAAGTGTAAAAAAAATCAAAAGAAATAGAGTCTTTGGATAAGATAATGGAATTTGAAAGTGAGAAATTGTTACTCTTTTAAGATAAATCGCCCGCCCCTAACTTGGGTTGACCCGACCAAACTCGTTGACCTGGTTGAGCGCGACTATGAGGATGAGTGTGAAACTGCGAGCGGGCCGGGCGCATGTGGGCGAGCAGGTGAGAGCTAGCTAGGGCGAGGACGACTGCGACAAACGGACAAGCGGATGGAACGCAACTGTGACAAACTGGTTAGTTCCGGGTTTATTTCAGGTTTTTGGGTTGACCCAAACCCAACCCAAATTTGCAATCTGGTCAGGATTTGAAATTATCGAGTTGTGCTAAATATTGACACTCCTACGAGAAGCTACATCACGGTACAAGTAATTAAGACTAAATGAGATATTTAGAATTTTGGTAATTGTTAAATAATCAAATTTGAGTTGTATAATAAAATTATAGGTGAGAGTGGCAAAAATGTAGACTTATAAATGTCAATAGAGAATCATTTTGGGTTGATGTGAAGAACATTTCATTATGGAGGCTATTTGTTTGGTAAGCAATGGAAAAATATAGAGAACAAAAAGGGGATTTGATGTAAATAGATTTTGTTTTTTATCTTAGGAAAGCATAGGATAAAGTACAATGAGAATTAATATGATGTACTCTGAAGAAAAATGAGTGTCAAAAGTATATTCTTAAAGGTATGTATGATAGCATATTGACTAATATTAGTAGTAGATGTGGAGTGACCAAAGAACTCCAAACTCAATACGGTTACATCAGGATATTTGTCCAGTATATAACGTTTTATATAGGTTGTTAATATGGAGAAGCTCACAAAGGTATCCCAAGTGAGATATCCTAGAATTTGTATGTTTTGTGATGATATAGTTAATAAGTGAGACCTTTGTTGAAATAAGTAGAAAGAATAATGAAAATTTATTTAGAAGATTAAGGACCTACGATTAGCTAAACAATGACCGAGCATATGTTATTCAATTTTAGTAAATGTAACAAGTAAATGAAGTGTTGTGGTTATTTTTTAAATAGTAAGATGGATGAGAAAATAGAGGATGATATAATTTTTAAAGTTAAGGCTGATTTATTGAAGTGGAGAATTGTCTCAGGTGTAATTTGTGATAAGAAAATATCATGGAGACTTGTGAATAAATTATACAAAATTGTAATTCTGTTGATTATGTTATATGAGAATGTGTTGGTAATACAAAAGGTATAATTAGCTAAATTTATTATGATAAAAATGAGGATGTTAGATGGCTGTTTAGAAAAATCATAAGTGATATACAGATAAGTGATTATGTTTGAGAGATTGTAGTAATAAAATTGATTGAATATTAAGTATTAAAAAAATATTTGGCTTGTTTGGGCATCATGTAAAATAAAGTGTAGAAGATGCATTATAAGGTTAATAAATAAAATTAATGTCAAAGAGTTTGGAAATGGTTGGTCTAGGCTAGATAAAAGATAAACATGCATAGTTGTGTAAACAAAAATTTAGTAAAATTGTTAGCACCTTATTCAACACTAGATAGGAGCAAATGAATAGTGCGGACACATAAAGCCAATGCAAAAAATTGAGATAAAGTTAATGATGATGTTGAAACATTAAACACTAGAAGTGTCAATTGGGGTTTGTGGGTCGGATATGAATTTAACTCAAAATTAACCTGACCCAAATATGCTTGACCTGAATCCAACCCATCTATTATATTGGTCAATTTGTTGTACCCAACTCAACTTGCCTGAATAAAACCTATTTAATCCCTTATTACATGGATCAACTCATCCTGTTTAATCCAAACATGATCTCTTTAACCGAAATATGAATCTTTTAACTCAAACATAATACATTTAACCTGAACTCAAATAGTAATTGGATCAGCTTCAAATCAATTTCAGGTTTTCAGGTCAACCCAAACATTAACTGAAATTGAATCAGGTTAAAATTTGAGGCCTGAACCTGACCCAGAATTTAATTGGGCCAACCCAAACTTGAATTTTGTGTCATGTTCACATCGGGTTGTTGGTTCGGCTCATTTATTGTTATCTCTACTCAAGATTATGAGGTATAAAGCTTTATATACATTTTAGCTTTATATATATAATTTGGTTAGACAGAGAAATTTTGGGCTATCAGTTGCTGGTCTCTCCAAGAAAACTACAAGAGAAGCTAAAAGTTTGACTCCCTCAATTTATGCGAGGGTTAAATCTTTTTTCATTCTTGTTACACAGACAATCAGAGTTGAAACCATCACTTGTGTGTTCCAAATCTATTAGTAATATTAGATTGATTAGAATCAAATGGATGGGATAATAGAATATTGCATTGGTGTTGGACAGAACAGTCAACGCTGTGCATTTTCTCTATACAATAATGGCAACTATATTTTCTCCTTTGTATTTTCTTTAAGGTACGCAATGCTTATTGGCCCAAGTAATTGTTTTCAGATGCTACTGTTGATAGCTGCTTAAATTCTGAGAAATCGACAAGCTTGTCATCTTTGGGATTGCTTTCTGGAGATCCTTCTCAAAAATCTGATCCAGCAAATCAAAAGGTCACTAACAGCGCAGTCATTCCATCGTTGCCGTTGACATTAAAATTTTTGAGGGATTGTGTGAGAGAAAACCCTACTCTTCAGCTTCAGGTAAAATGACATGATCATTAATAGATTTAGAATTGCATCATCCTTTCCTGTTGTTGTTGGGATTACCCAATGCAGGAGGCTCCCTCCAACTATGGGCATTACTAAGAAAAAAAAAGCAGAACTAAAGATGAGAATGATTTGATTTCGAGTTAATCTTTGTCTCAACTCAACATCCCTTGAAACGTTAACATGTGGATTGAACATATTTGATTTTGAACATGTTCGGCTTGAATCAAATTGATTTTGAGCCAGCTCAAAATATTTATTTTTCTTTTTGATAGATTTGACTTATATTAAGAAAGATAGAGGTAGACCTAAAAATACTTGATTATAAAATATTAGAAATGATATTTCTTTATTATATTTAAACGAGAATTTGACTTTTAACATGACACAATAGAGAAAAAGGATTCATGTAGCCTGACTCCACGTAGTAGGACAAAGGCTCGATTTTGTTGTTGTTAGATTTTAAAAAAATATTTAATAAGCATATATGGACATTTATACTTCTCTCTCTCTCTCTTCGGTTTTCGAGATAAAATCTCGACCCTAAATAGAACCAACATTTATTCTAAAATTTCATATTTTTCTGTCTGTGTTCTAAATCCAGGTTCTGGTGACTGGATCCTTGCATCTAGTGGGTGATGTATTGAGGCTTCTGAAGAGATGATTGGAATGATCATCCTAAAGCTATCCCTTCTGAACATTTATGTAAGTTGGCACCTTCCAAATTTCTCAGTATCACAGCATGAGTAATTCTGCACCTGTTCATGGATGGCAGATTGGTAATTAATTGCTTGTTCCAATAAATTAAATGATTATTCTTCTTATTTTTCTGTAATGTATGACTCAATTTCTTAGAGGGATCAGATGATGCCCACACTACTCAGTATGATTTCTTTTACTCTGTGAGGATGTAGTAACATTCATTTGAAAGGATTTAAATTTCTCTATGATTGATTAACAATTTGTATACATTCTATTATGCTTATTGTTCTAAATGTATATCATAAATCAAATATTATGAAGTTGGGCAATATTTATAGAACTAACTTATCTTGTTTCTTGAATGATCCAAATCACATTTGGTTCTATTCTAATGTTTATGATTACTACTAGAAAGTACATCAATAATCATTGGGCAAATGCAATTTTTCATAATAATTTGATAAATTAAAGATTTATTTGAGATGGCTAGAATTTTTTATAAAATTGATTGTAATGTTTTTACGGAAAAAATAGTTTTTTTGAAAGCTGTTGTAGAAAGTGATTTTCTACAATAAAAATGTATTGAAATCAAAGATAAAATAAAAATTATGATTGTGATATGAAGATCATAATAGTTCTTTGGAAGTGTTGCCTTCGAATATATAGCTGCATTTGTAATTTTATATGAATGTTCATGTCTTGTAAGTCAACATTTTTTATGAACATGTACTATACATTTTATTTATCTCGCAATAAATGCAATGATTTTGAGATCAAAATATATGCAATGATTTTGAGTTCAATATTTTGATGCAAAATTTTATTTTAATGATCATAGATGATCCTGCAATGGAATATGTTTGAGATATTGATAGAATTTAACCGAAAATGACAATTTTAAACCCTATTAAGCAACTTAAATTTTATCTATTTCAATTATTTATTTATGTACTAAATAAGTTTTAATTTTTAGTTTATTTAGTAATTATAAATGTTCTAATATGAATTATTTATAAGTGCAATTTTCTATTGTGAATTTAATATTTGTTCTATAAGCATAAATTTATATTTAAGCATATAATATAAATTTAAAAAATTTAAATTTATAAGTTTATATATGAATTTAACTTATATTAATTGTGACGTAATTGAGCATTCTACATTTTATAATTCCCATCTTTTATTTTTTGTGTTTCTAAGAATGAAAGAGGGAGAGCATAACTTATAATGTAATTTTAAAATTTGTATCAATAATTAAAAAAAAAAAAACTATAGTAATATTTTCTCTCAATATTATTTCTATTATATATCATAATATAATTAAAAAAGTATAAAATTAATTCACCTATGTTGTATTCATCTTAAATTTTATCATATATTATATTTTATAAAATTAGAAGTGCTATTATTAGAATGATGAAAGAAGATTAAAATTAGATTAAATATATCAAATTATTAATGATTAAATTTATTTTTCTCTAAAAAGATTAAATACTAAATATGAGGATTAATCATCTAATATTTTTGCATCAATTAATATTTCAAAATTAAATCAAAATTAATTTATCCTTTTTTATCAAATATTTTATTAGATTGTATGCGGTAAACAAAAAAAAAATTAGAAGAATTCATGTTTAATTCGAGTTTAAACATGAAATATTCAAAATTTAGGGTATGAACTGTGAACTAATCAGTATACTTGACCGCTAAGTGGCTTGTTTTCAAAGTAGCCGTTGGGCAGCCCCGCTCCTTAAAAAAATTCAAAATCACAGGCCTCCAAAATCTAAGCCCCCAAAACACCCATCCATCCAACCAAAAAAGCTTTTCTTCCACCAAATCTCTCCCCCTTTCTGGCCAACTGTTTCCAAATTTGCATACCACTATCTATCCTCTTCTCTTCTCCCCTAACTTCTCACTCTTTTCCCCAATCATCAATGGTCATCTTCTCCACTTCTCTCACCAACACCTTTGACTTGTACTACAAGCCCCTTGCAATCCTCTACAGCCACACCACCCCCATCTCCCCCCTCGCCCTCGCCAGTGAGTTCATCCTCAGCGCTTCCATCTCAACGACACCATTGCTTGGCAAAAACCCAAACTCCTATTCTTCTGCTTCGGACATCGTAACGGCTCTATCAAAGCCTAAATTGCCTCGAGCAACCGTATCTTTACCACTCACAAAAATCATCACATTCACGTCTAGAAAATCTCCCATCACCCTAAAAGAGCTTTCCACCTTATAATCACTTTCCCTATTGTTAGTCATCAAACTCATTCACCGAAAAAGCTTCACCCAAAATCGACAAAATCACAAGCAACTTTGGATTGAGCATGATGACACTATCTCATGCCTTGGTGTTTGTAACAATATTATTTACTCAGGCTCTAGGGTAGGATCCTCAAGGTATAGGCAGCCACCAAAATCAAGAGCTTGAAATCAATTAGAACTCATGACGTCGCCATTAATAGCCTGGTTGTTCATAAGGGAGTGATATGCACAACCTTGGCTGTGGCAAGATCAGACTTTGGGCAAAAGGGAAGACCTCTCACTACATAAATATCACTATGAAATTTCACATTTTTTCAGTATTTGATTAGATTATTAAACAATGATAGTATCTTTTTTATGATTACTACTTTAAATTTTATAAAACAATCAAGTTATCTATGAAATACCTCATCTGGAACTCCTTCGATCATGCTAGAATCTCTTAAAATACCAAACAGTTTAATACAGTAAGATCAGAAGGATGAGAGTTCTTCATTGGTCTGTAAAAGCCTCATAACGACAAAAAAGACTTACTGTTCTGGTGATGTTAGCTGCCTCAAGTTGTACTTGGCGAACTCTTTATACTTCTCAACGACTCCAATCAAGCAGATAGTCTGCAATGAAAGGAAAAGGTGATATTTATAGTATGAAAAAATTAAAAAAATGAAACAGCCCAAAATCTCAAAGTCTGGCATGCTTTATTCTCCAATAAATGTCTACAGATTTGTTCCAAGTTGTGACAAAATTTAGATCTTAAACAAGAGAGGGAGAAGGACAGCTTCTATGATATACATTTTGCAGAAGAATTTAAGGATAAACATAGAGTTTTTTCTTAAATATTGAAGGGGAAGAGTCGCTCTCAACCCCTCATGGATTACACCACTGATTCAAAGGTAATTTGGTTGGTCATATAAAAGATTGCAGCATCATATAAAAAGGCAAAATAAATACAGTCAATTCATTTGTATTTTCTTCACAATATATACATAAAAAGAATGACATTTGGAAAACGAATATAACAACAACAAGCCTTTATCCCCGTACATGAGAAACGAATCATGAAGTACAATCATTTTGGCATTTAACAAATGAAGCAATTTTTTAAATAAGTTTACTAACTAAAAAATAAGATGACTCTGCATTTTTTTTAACTTTTAAAAAATATGATCGAGTACCACGAGAATGAATTTAATGGATATCAAGAAGACAATGTGTGCATCAATAATGTGTTGAAGATAATTTAGATGTGCTAGGAAGTAATGACCAGTATTTGCAATAATTTTTTAGTAAATCAAAAATTCCAAATCATAGTAGATTTATATGAAAGATCAACATCAATATAGCATCTATTTGAATTACAATGATGTGTATCAAAATTATTTAAAATTAGTTATATTGGTGAGTTTTATTTGAAAATAATAAAATTTTGATCAGTTAGATTTCTTAAGTTCTTAAGTAGATGAGATCTTAGAACAATATATGATAGCCGCGTTGACAGAAGAATTCAACCGGAGGGGTTAATTTCAAATACTTCAAGATGCACTCAAATATTCACAAAATTCAAATATTTTTCAAGTGACTTCAAAATCACCCCGATGATGGCCGCGTTGAAAGAAGATTTCAATCGGAGGGGTTAATTTCAAATACTTCAAAATGCCCTCAAATATCCACCCAATTCAATTTTTTTTCAAGTGACCTCAAAGTCACCCCGATGATGGCCGCGTTAACAAGAGATCTCAACCGGACGGGTTAATTTCAAATACTCAAAATGCCCTCAAATATCCACAAAATTCAAATATTTTTCAAGTGACCTCAAAGTCATCCCAATGATGGCCGTGTTGAAAGAAGATCTCAACCACAGGGGTTCACAAATATTTTCTAAATGCCACCCAAATGCTCATTAGAACTCCAAAATTCCACAGAAATTCTCAAAATCTCAAACCTCCAAGATATTTAAAACTAAAATCCAACCATAAATCACTTAAAACAAAATTCATCCACCCTCCGCAATAGTTTGTCGGGATGGACAAATTGAAATTTACTTCAGCTCACATAGAGCTAATGCCTAGTCGAAAATATCACTATTATTTATTTTCAAATAGTCTTCTGCCAGTAAGGACGTGGTATGTGTCCTCTGACCGGCAGTTTTGCCGCCAAATGGCACCGCAAGATAAACGGTTATGACTCGGGGCCCTCTGAACCGAGTGATTTGCCGCCAAATGGCACCATGAAATATCGGTTATGGCCAGAGCCAATACGTTATTTAATGACATCAAATTATTGAGATATGAATTAATATGATATAATCGATAGGGCACAAAGCCCTCTGTTAGCTAAGCTGGATTCAAATTTGTCCCCTTAGACAAATATCCATCCCATATCTACAAGATATCCTTGGACGAAGCAGCCCATAGCTGCCGACAAGAATCCTTCTATCAGGTTGGGTCGACTACCTCCTCTGACTAAGAAGACCAGGGACAATGATGGCCCAGGACGACGGAACCATGAGATCTTGATCGGATCCATCATCCATTCCCCTAATATTCGCTTTAAGTGCAAGATGGTGAAATTTCTATTTTAAATATCAAACTTCTGAAATATCTCAACCCAAATTTTCAAACATCCAAACTTTTCAAATACATATGCCCATGTTGCTACTATATGCCAGATAACACGTATCTATACGTATCTGATTGACGACTAACCTTAATCGAAAGTTCTCTCTCGTTACCGCGAGGAGTAATTAACTATTGGGGCTTGCGCCTATAGGAAGCCAGAACTCAGATCATGAAGTCCTTGCAAAATGAGGGCAAAATCTCTGGGTAGTGTCTTATCTACAAACTCATATGCATTCCCAAAATTTACCACGGAACTTAATCTGTTAAAACTCCCCCGAAAAGAAAGAAAAGCAAAGCGAGCGCAGGCCAGGGACGAATTTTCAGAGCCCACAGTAATCTATTGAAAATTTTTATCTCTATTGATAATAAATTTCATCTCAGATCATAACAGAAAAATCAGTATGAATGAAATACATACATAGAAATCGGGACAACAATCTCAACAAACATATACTAAATTTTCAGGGTGAGCTATCTGGCATATTTTGCATTTTAGATTGCATTCAGAAGGTTCAATTACCGATAGGGTGCCAGCATGGCCATGCAAATAAACTCAAAAAGAAGCAGTGAAAACCTGTACTGATCTTTAAGAAGAAAAAGCTAATGAAGGTACAACTCACATATACTTCATGGTAGCAAAACTATAGGGCCAGTAATATGTGAAGTCAATGACAGTAAAAAATTTACCTTAGCAATTTGAACTATAATGGTCTTATCTGGGTTTTTAAGATCCACCTTATGAGGCTGAGGAACAGATTTTGCAACAGCATTTATGATGGCCATTCTCTCAATACCCGTATTTGAGCGTGCTTCATATAATACTGCAAACTGCAGATAACAAATGGATAAGACCAAGTATTTTCAACCTAAATGCTTAATTTCTACACACTAAAGAGCATGATGGAAACTTAAAAACTGCAAGACACTGACTACTAGACAAAAATTAGCACATATAATTGCAAAATTATACAAAAGTAGGAACTGCAGTGGTTTTGAAGTAGTATTATTTAAAAAGGAAAATGATTTCAATGTGAAGTATAAATTTTCAGGATACTGAACATTGGATAAAATAAGCATGCACAAATTATCGCATAAATAAGTACAAAGAAAGAACTCTACGGTTTATGCAGTAAGTTGCATAAAAGCCAAAACTAAACAAAGAAAATGCTTTTTCTAGTTTTGTCCCCCAACCAACAAAATTGATCCAAAATGGTCTCTCGGATACAATATTAGATCAATTTTATGTAGTCAATGGACTAAATTAAGATCAATTACACACAATTTTTTCATTAAATATCATTTTGGATCAATTTTTTATAGTCGATAGACTGAATTAGAGAAATATGATACTGTGGTGGGACTAAATTGGCCACATGCGAATAGTCTAGAGATCATTTATGGATTTAATCTGTTTCATAGACTTCAAAAGAATTTAAATAAAAAACTAGATGTTTTTGATGGGTTAAGTAGATTCTTGTACTCTGCATGCGTTCCCTGAACAATAAACGATCAGCAAATGCGGGAACATGTAAAATGTCCTTGTTATTTTGAAGCCAATAAAATTGAAGGCGTGTCAAGAAGACAACATTTGCTGTGTAGCTTTTAAATCACTGGTCAGTAGGTTAAAATAATTACAAAAATCTTAGAAACAATCATCATAGCCATCATCTGGATGCATCTATATACAAATAAAAAATGCCAGAAAAATCATTCTATATCAAAAAGAATTGAAGCCCAGAAGTAGAATACAACAAAGAAGCTTTACCTTCAGGGGAGAAGAAGTATCAAGTGGAAAATATTGCTCAATTAATGGTTTTATTGACTTTGAAATTTCCTCTTCTGACGCATAACATGTTACTTCGGCTGGCAGAACTCTCAAAATAAATCTGCATAAAAATTTCACATTTAATTTAGTATTCTGAATCAGATAAGAATCTGGCATAGATAAACACAAAGCGAAATCAAGGAATTATGTACCTCGACATATGTTTTTTTGTTGAAGCAGCTGAACTTATCATTTGCTTAGCTACGGCAACAGGACTGGGATCTCCAGGCCTTCTATGCATTTGAACGAAGATGCAGCCATTACAACCAGAATCAAGGCTGACAAAATGTCTCTTTTTCAACAGCAGGAAATATGTTAAAGGTCAGTTAATCAACATTGAATTTCAACAGTAAAGAAAAAGAGATTGCACAATTTAGAAAAAGCATTTAAAATTCTTGCAGATTTATTGAGAATCTTACAAGAAATGGATTATGACAATAAATGCGAGAACTAAGAAAACAATATATGGTAAAGCAACAAAAATAAAAAGGTCCTACTTAAACGAATGCCTATAGATAGATTCATATTTATGTTAGCCCGGTCCTTAGCAGACCAGTCCAGCCGGCCCCTTCTAAGGGGCCGGTTCACGTGTATCAGAGAAGGGGCGGCGGCAATAAGGAGAGAGAGGGTTTGGGTGGGATCCACTAGAATTCAAATTAAAATTTAGGAGCCAAAGGAGGGGGCGGCAAGGGCTAGTAGATCATTTGGCTTCTTGTTGTAATTGTATGCCTTAAGTATGAGGGGGGAGATTAGGGTTAGGGTTATGCTTGATTATTGTTTCTCTTAGAGTTCTCTTTTGTATCTTGGGCCCTAGACTCATCGTCTAGGGATTGGGAGAGAAAGATCCTCCTTCGAATTGAAGATCAATTGTATCTTTGCTTTGTACTTGCTTTGATTTGATTCCTATAACACAACTCACAATCTACTATTTTGGATTGTTTTCTCCGAAGTTCTTGAGTTTTTCTTGACGTTTTTATCAATTATTGTTAGAGTTGCTTGCGAACTCAAGTATTTTCCATTAGGGTTATTTGCGAACTCAAGTATTTCCTATCAATTTACCTAGTGATTGGCCAGCTGACCTCTATTATGGCTAATTACTGCAAAGGTTTACACGGGGATAATGTAAACCCATGTAAATAAAAGATAGTTTCCTAGGAGAAAACATCAAACACAAACAATTAGATCAAACCAAGAATCCAAAACAAACTCTAAAATTACTGGGCCCTACTGCAACAATGTAAGGCTCAGGAATTTAACTGGCTAGCTTCTCGCTGGCATATGTGACAAATATAGTGAAGGCTAACTTTTCCAAGCAAATACTAGCCAACCGCTTTAAAAACCTCCATTTTGTCACCCACAAGCAATTTTCACAGGAACGATCAAACCTAATTTAACCAACTAAGCGATAGGCAACACATTAAAATAGCAACATGCAAGCTTTAGAATATTTTATTCATGCAATAGTAAAATGTCATGACCTTCTTCTACAAACTACAACCATGAAAAAGTAACCATATTTTACCACTCCAGATCAAAGATGTTCAGTGAATCTTCCATTTTTTTCTAATTTCCAAAGTGTTTTATTAACAATAGCATTTACAATTCAAACAATAAAATCATCGTCTTCACATCACTAAGGTCAACAGTTAACTATTGAGAAAAATCAGTAACAATCACCAATACATCTTTTCCAAATATAAAACTGAATCAAAATTTTTGTCATGCTACTTCCGTTAAAAAAAAACTCAGCTTAAAAGCTATTTTCTAATCACAAAATAACAGTGGCTAGTTAGTAAAACATTTGACACTTGAGCTGTTGTGCTCAAGAGAAGTGAAGTAAAAAAATATGATATTAAATATATGACATCAAAATTTGTAAATTTAGCGTCTTAAATAGTAGTCAGTATGAAAATATCAGGTTGTGTTAATAAACCATAAGCAAACAAAAACAAATGAATAAATTAATATCTTTAGAATTTAATAATGACACACTCAGAATGCATGAAGCTATCTCAAATTGACAATGCATCTAGTAAATGAGCCAGCGTGCAAGAAAAATTTAGGAAAAATGAAACTGAGATCATGATTCAAGAACAATATTAATTACCATGAGATTGTACAAGAAACAAAAAAAGCATGATAAAAAAAAATTATGGTTAATTCATATGGAAATTTTTTTTATTTGCCATTATAAATTCTCATTATTCAAATATGCAGCACAAAGATGGTCCCTTCACAACTCATTTCATGAAGCTTACCTTGTTCCTATCACCCAACTCACTAAGCTCATCTTCAATAAGCTCATCAATGGGCTTATTCTCTGTAACAACCAAGCCTACAGGTTCACGTGCTGGTGGATCTTTTCCCAGGCATTGCCTCTTCACAGGTGCTGAATCATTTTCTTGTTCATGCTTCTCCGCTTGACTATCCTCCCTATGAGGAGATTCATCCTCCACTTTGTCCTTTTTATTTTCTATGGGTTTCTCAGTCTCTTCTTCATGCTCCAGGACTTCTTCCTTCTTTGCGAGGGGGGGTTCATCTTCATCACTAGAAGAATCAGAATCCTTAAACTTAATTATCTTGTTTACTGGTTTAGTGGGAATTGCCTTGCACTTGGAACCAGAATCTGACCCATGAACAAGCTCCTCATAAAACTGCATGACATATTAAACCACTTTTGAAAGTAAGAGAATAAAAATAAAAAGCATCAGATATATTTATGCAGGTTTATAAAATTAAAAAAGTAATAATAAGCTAAAGGATGACAAAGAACAGCTATCCTGAAAAATATAGTTAAATATAAAACTCCAAACATTCCAATTTTTATTTTAATTCCATATGGAAATTGACTAAATTCATTTATGAAGTCTCACATCAAATATGGTCGACTTGTGCCTTCACCATGCAAAATATGGCAACTTATGCCACATAAACCTACATACATTCTAATTTTCAAATTTTAATGAAGATAATTATGAATTTTGGAAGATAAAAACGCAAACCATGCTAATGTTGTAAGGGGTTCTGATTATTCATTATGGTAGATTATCAAGAACCAGGAAATGAGAGCCAACTCTCTATAGAATTTATATTTTTGCACCAAGCCACCTCATCATCTCATTGCGGCCGCCTTGCGCAAGGTATAAATTCAAGAACCTTGAAATTAACTACCCATTCGCATAGTTCCAACACGGTGCGAAACTTATAGTAATTGGGTTGGTTGCCTTGAGGAAATGTAGGGCGCATCAAGATATGCATTCTTGCTTTGACGAGAATTTGCTTATGGCTTAATAGGAAGTGTTGCGACATTATCTACAATAGAACAATAACATATAGTTGTTGCAAAGTCAACTTCAGAGGCAATATGTTTGTGAAGCATTTTTAAGGATATTGAATGGCAACGAGTATCAGAATAGCATTATGATATGGCAATAAATCAATCATAGCAATAAGCAACAATATAATCAATCATGAGTGAACCAAGCATATTGTAATGATATGAGAAACCATTGAAAAAGCCAACATTTTCCTAAGGCATGTGTCAAAGACAGAAGGACTAACTGACATTTTACAAAAGCATTGCCAAAAGTAAAATTAATAAGAGTTGTAAAGGAAAGTGATTAAGAGGAGGTGTTGAAGACTAATTTACTTTCTGTAGTGATTTAGAATGTGTTCGTTTTGGACATTCTATGAGCTAAGCATAAAACTTTATCTCTTAGTAGTTTTTAGTATTTAAAACTCATGCATGTATACTGGCATTTGAGAATATTCTAGAGATATGTTAAGCATAATAAAAGGACTATAGATCTCCTATAAATAGGGGTCAGACTCTCCTTATTTGTATAACAACACATCTAGTGTTCATGAAATGTTAGTAAAGTTTAGAAGAGTTTAGTATCTTTAACTCATGCACATCTAGTGGGATTTGGAAATATTATGGAGATATAATGAGCATAATAAAAGTTGTGGAGATCACTTATATATAAGTTTGGGACTCTCCTCATTTGTATCACAACATATCATGGGTTTATGAAATGTTAGTATAGTTTTTTTTTTCTTTACCGGTTCTTTCCTCTTCCCTTTTCCTTCTGTTCTTAAGCTCCTTACGCCAAGTCATTTCCCATCCCCTCCTAGGTATTGACCACTTCCCGATTATCTAACAGACCCTTGATCGTACTAGAGAAAATCAAGTAACAATGGATATCTCAAGGAAAAAAAAAGACAAAACTTAAAAAAAAAAAAAAAAAAAAAATTAAAAACATGAAGATCGGATTATGAATCAACAAATGAGAAAAATATAAAAATTGCTCAAATGCTGCACCTTGAACCGAAAGCAAGAACGCCAATTATAAAACTTAGCCGGAGTTCAACTCTTGCACCAAAATCAAACATTAAGGAACAAAGGATAAAAACCCGACAAAGAAAGCCCTTCAAAGATCTCAGCTTTTCGCAGAGAAAGGCAAAATACGTAAAAGATAACAAAACTAGGCGAGTCACTTTCGAAATTTGAAAATTAGAAAGCTCTTCAAAGATCTCAGCTTTTATACCGATTCAAGGAGATTTAGGGCTTCGTTTGTGGCTTGCCGCTCCCTTCCGCCATCACAAGTGATGAAGAAACCCTGCACTCCTGGGCGAAGCGGATACAACCCCTTCTTAACGGGTTTCTGTAGAATTCAAAGTAAGATTTGACTGAGAAAATTCTACTTCGAATGAAGAATAGCAGTTGCGAAGAAAACAAACAAAGAGAGCATTACACCGTGAGGCAAAAATTTTCTCTTTTTGCCTTTGTTGTTGTTGTTGGAGCCGGGCTGGTTTTCTGCCGCCATTGCTATCGATCCCACCGCTTACTGGCTTGCTGAAAATCACTTCTAAATAAGAGAAACTGACGTGAAGTATGTTGGCATTGCGGTTTATTTTTGCTAAAGTTTACCCCCCAAAATTTTTTTTTTCCAAAGGTATTTAATTTAAAAATATATGCATGAGGATGAACATTAAGCACGAGTTTTAAACCCTGCTTTTCAATTAAATAAATATAATCCTCTATAGAATTACTTTTAATTACAAAATTAATCATAAGATACATTTCTTAATCATAAAATGAATTACTTTATATTTATATTATTCTTTTAATGATTTTATTAAATTCTACACATAGGTCTTAAGTTCAAAATTGTCCATTAATCCCACACAACTATAACGAGAATACTTTAAAAAATATATTTATATAATAGAAAAAAAAAAAGAAATAGTAAGGTTTTGTTTGTGATGGCTTTTTTTATGCTTAATTTTTGTGCTAAAAAGTTAATTTAAGAAGGAACGAAAAAGCCGTCCCAAATGAAGCCTAAGATTTTTGTAAAAATATACATAATTATATAATGAATACAGCTACTAGGTAATACAAATACAATATGACAAATAACGACAAGAAAAAGCTTTCCTTAGATGATGAGGCTGTAGAAACTCATACTCTAATTCTTGAGGAGAAAGCAGAGAACGAATGATGAAGAAGAACAGTAAAGAGAAACTTTATTTTCTTGTATCTTGCTTTTCATTACAGAGCCTATGACTATATATAATAGCTATGGTTAAGCTTTACACGTGTACACTAGTTATTGGAGGACAAGAAGAGAATAAGTAATACATGACTTAAGTATTCTAACATTCCCCCTCAAACTGACAATTGGGTCCAATTGTCAGTTTGGATCGAAGAATTTTGAACCTGGGTGTAGAGAGTGGTTTTGTGAGAATATCCGCAAGCTGATCTTCACTACTGATAGGCAGAAGACGAATGATCTTGTTTTGAATGTGATCCCGAACAAAGCGTTGATCAATTTCGATATGCTTTGTTCGAGCGTGAAATACAGGATTATTCGCTAATGCAATGGTAGAGGTATTGTCACAAAATAGATCAACTGGATTAGAATGATCAATGAGAAAATCTGCAAGTAGTTTCTTGATCCAGATTGTATCCGCTGTTGCTGAAGCTAACGCCCGGTACTCCGATTCTGTTGATGAACGGGAGACAGTTGCTTGCTTCTTAACTGTCCAGGAGACCAGTGTTTCACCAAGAAAAGTACAAAATCCAGTTGTGGATTTACGCGTGATCGGGTCCGACGCCCAGTCTGCGTCTGAGAAGGTTCGGAGCGTGAGGTTTGAACGGGTGATGGGAAGACCGAATGCCAACGTGCCTTGTATATAGCGAAGCAGCTTCTTGAGCATAGCCGTGTGTTGAACTTCTGGACTGTGCATATGTTGGGATAGCATGTTAACTGCATAAGCTATGTCCGGTCGTGTTAAGGTAAGATATTGAAGGGAGCCAATGATACGCCTGTAGGAGCTGGCTGAGAAGCACGATTGATCGGTGGGAGAGACACCTGGTAATTTTGTTGACAAGGGATTAGCTACCGAGTTGCATTTTTGCAGCTCGGCAAGTTTTAGAATGGATTGGGCATAAATAGTTTGAGATAGAAAGTAATCTGGAGATGAGTCGATCTTTATGCCGAGGAAGTGATGCGCATTTCCCAAGTTTTTCATTGTAAATTTCGATTGAAGCTGTGCTATCAGGGTCTTTATGGCTGTGGGATCGTTGCCGGTTAGTAGTATGTCGTCGACATATACTAGCAGGTAAATGTGAATATGTTTGCGATGAAGACTAAGCAGGGATGGATCGGCCTGGCTGTGTTTGAAGCCGAGTTGTAGAAAATAGGGCGTAAAAGTTGTATACCACTGGCGAAGAGCCTGACGTAATCCATAGATTGCTTTCCTCAAACAACAGACGTGATCGGGATTGGAAGAATCTTCGAATCCTCTGGGTTGTTTCATATAAACTATTTCGTTGATGTCACCGTGTAAGAAGGCATTGGCCACGTCGAGTTGTTGTATTGGCCATTTGTAGAAAAGTGCGATAGTGAACAGGATACGAATGGTTGGTAGCTTGGCTACCGGACTAAATGTTTCCTGGTAGTCGAGACCAAATTCTTGTTGATTTCCTTGGGCTACAAGCCTTGCTTTGTGACGGGCAACCGAACCATCTGCGTTACGTTTTGTTTGGTATGTCCATTTTGAACCCAGAATGGAGCTATTTGGCGGAGGCGCTACCAAGTCCCACGTACCCTGTTTTTGTAGAGCGAAGAATTCTTCAGCCATTGCGCGTCTCCACTTGAAGTGTTTGTTTGCTTCAGTAAACGTCGTGGGATCTGTATTATTCATTTCAGCATGTAATAAGTTAAGTTTAGTTACTGGCTTGAGTGAACCTGTGCGAGTGCGAGTGATCATGTGGTGCGTATGTTCTGTTGCAGGGGCCCTCACTGGTGCCACATTGTGATCATTTCCAGATGGTTCGGGTATTGGTGAACCAGAAATCTGAGGCTGAGACGACATCAGCTGGAGAGCTGGGAGCTGAACCGAATTATTGCTGGGTTTTGTAGAATTGGAAATTGAATGAGGTATAAGTAGAGACGGTGGTGTGAAGTCTGAGGGTTGAGATGCTGGCTCGGACCTGTGCTTAAACGGAAAATTAGATTCGTGAAATTTGACATTCCGAGAGATAATAATTTGATGAGTTTGGGTGTTTAAACACCGGTAACCTTTCGTTGTATCTGCATATCCAAGAAATACACATTGTGGGGATGTTGTTGTGAGTTTAGTACGTTGAGTGGGTGGTAACAAAGGATAGCATTCACATCCAAACGTACGCATGTCGTTGTAGGACGGAGGAGTGTTAAACATTCGTTGAAAAGGAGATGTATTGCCTGTGGTTGCAGACGGAAGGCGATTGATGAGATAAGTAGCGGTAGTTGCTGCATCAAGCCAGTACGACAGCGGTAGCCCTGCTGTGTGAAGAAGCGTTCGTGTAGTAGTTATAATGTGGCGATGTTTTCTTTCCGCAATTCCGTTCTGCTCGGGCGTATAAGGGCATGTAGTTTGGTGAATGATGCCAGCCTTGCGGGTAAAATCCTTAAATTGATTGTTGAGGAATTCACCGCCACAATCTGTCCGAATGACTTTCAATTTTCGATTTGTTTGGCGTTCAATTAAAGAAACAAATTGAATAAAAGTACTAGTAACTTCGGATTTAAGCATGAGCGGGAAAAACCATATAAAACGAGAATAGTCATCTACGAATATTACATAGTATTTGAAACCTTGGTGAGAGGAGACCGGTGATGGTCCCCAAACATCCGAGTGAATCAAATCTAACGGTGCAGAAGTTTTGCTCAAAGAATTTTCAAATGTCAGCTTATGACCTTTACACGAAGCGCAAAAATTGCAAAAAGACTTAGCAAAAGAAATGTTAAGAGAGGGGTTTGAATGAGAGATTAGCCGCGGGACTTGTTGATGAGGATGCCCAAGCCGAAGGTGCCAGTCCGGTTGAGGCGGAACATCCACCGAGAGAGCTTTAGTATGAGAGCTGAGCTGATCTGGGACGGTGTACAGACCCTCTTTACACGGTCCCTGGAGGATAGGTAGACCTGTCATCCGATCCTTAAAGACAAAACCATTGGCGTCAAATGTAATTGAGATTGGATTATCTTTAACAAGTTTAGATATAAAAAGTAAATTATATGATAAAGATGGAACATGAAGAAGAAGAAGTCGAGATAAAAGAAGCGTACTAGACGGGGTAGGAAGGATGCCCGTTCCAGAGTGAGCAATTGGTATAGACCTTCCATCCCCTATGGTCACAGAATCTTGGCCGAGGTAGTTACTTGCGGTTGCAAGATTTTTAAAGTTATTAGTCATATGTGAGGAAGCCCCGGAATCGATATACCAGTCTGTTGAGTTGTTGTTGTCGTAATTGGCGAGCAGAGCAGACTGATTTTTGGAAGAAGTTTGATTCGGTACATAGTTAGGATTGAGGCGATGCCAACACGCATCGGCTTGATGACCTTTCTTTTTGCATATTTGACACGTGATGTTGGATGCTTGGGAAGACTTGTTGGTAGTAGCATTGTCAGTCGTTGATCTGCCTCGACCGCGTCTTCCACGTCCTCTGTATGTGTAGAGGGCTGTTTGAGCATCTGATATCTTAGGAAGCTTTAGCGTCGCTGCTTTGAGGTGGATTTCCTCACTCATAAGAAGCGCGTACAGTTGGTCGAGGGAAAGAGAGGTCTGCATCGTGCGAATGGTTGTAGTAAACGACTGATACTCAGGAGGCAATCCGTTTAGAATGTAGATCATTACATCTTTGGAATCCACAGACGAACCGGCGGACGATATTTGGTCCACGATCTTTTTGACTTCAGTGAGATACTGAGTCATTGACATAGATTGCATAGCAATATTGTGGAGCTCATTCTTGAGCTGTATAACCTTGGATCGGTTAGACGATTGGAACCGCGTGTGTAACGTTGTCCATATGTCCGACGTAGATTCAAGAGTGATGACATAGGGTAGTACGGTAGGAGATATCGTAGAACACATGGCGGTGGCCAGATTTTGATCAATGACA